>NC_071613.1:35152455-35765312 GCF_014839835.1 Dryobates pubescens
TTTTTGTTGGTTGGTGGGGTTTGTTTGTTTGTTTGTTGTTTTTGTGTTTTTTTTCAGGATCACTGTGTTGCACTATCCAAAATATTTAGGCTTCAGATTTAAGCTTTGAACTCAAATAGTAGGAGATATTCAGAACATAGGGATTAAGGTTCATTCCTCCTTACCTTTCACTTAGAGTTCATAAGTGATGGTCTTGCCCCCTTAAAATGCATAGGAAATTATAGAATAAACCAGCAGATATTGGTTCTGTGATAGTATAGACCATTTTTTATGCTGGCTTTACAGAAATAAAAATAACCATCTGCATAGAATTAAAAATATTAATTTGCACTCTTATCTATAAAACTGAAAAGCTTGAAGAGTGTGCACTTATTACTTATTAAAAATGTGCCTTTTTCTGTCAATGTTGAATTGGTTTAAATGCCCTCCTTTTTACTCACCCCCCAGCCCCAAATTTTTCTGTAAATAGGATTATTAGCATGTATGCTAGGAAGTAGTTGGTTTTCTTTTAAAGATCCTATGTTTGAATTTGGAAGTATTTCATGACAATGGTAGAAATGTTCATGCTTTATTGAAAATTAATAGCAGTAGTCGTCCTATGCAATTTATTTCACCATAGTCCTTTATTTAAAATGAAGGAAAAAGTAGTCATATGTCCAACCTTCATTTCAAATGCTTTTCTTCAAAGGCTTTTAATATCTATTTGTGTTCCATACCATAAGTTATATATATGTGTATATATATAGGATGCTAGCAGAACTAGGGAAGTGATTATCCCCCTCTACTCAGTACTGGTGAGGCCGCACCTCAAGTACTGTGTTCAGTTTTGGAGCCCTCACTACAAGAAAGACATTGAGGTGCTGGAGTGTGTCCAAAGAAGTGCAGCAAAGCTGGTGATTGATGAGGGCTCCAAAGCACAAGTCCTGTGAAGAGTGTCTTGGATAAAAGGAGCCTGAGAAGAGACCTTCTCGCTCTCTACAACTACCTGAATGGAGGTTGTTGTGATGTGGGGATTGGTCTCTTCTCCTAAGTAACAAGCAGTAAGATGAGAGTTGGTATCTGAGCTGATGCATAGCTGATTTTAATTTTTGACCAGAATCCTTCCTTTGTGTTACTTCTCCATCCAAAATATTTTTTTAAATTAGAAATTATTTTACAGCTTGTGTGAAATGAGTGTGTGGTTTTGATTTGGGTCCTAAGAAGATGATCACAGAATTGTTAGGGTTGGAAGGGACTTTAAGGATCATCTAGTTCCAACCCCACTGCCATAGGCAGGGGAGCCTCACACCAGATCAGGTTTCCCAGAGCCACATCTAGCCTGGCCTTAAAAACCCCCAGGAATGGGGCTTCTACCACCTCCCTGGGCAACCTGTTCCAGTGTCTCACCACCCTCATGGTGAGGAACTACTTCCTAACATCCAATTTGAACCTACCCATTTCTTTTTTTTTTTTTTTTTTTTTTCTTTTCCCCTAGTCCTATCATTACTTGACACCCTAAAAAGTCCCTCACCAGCTTTCTTGTAGCCCCCTTCAGATGCTGGAAGGCCCCAGTAAGGTCTCCTTGGAGCCTTCACTTCTCCAGACTGAATACATAGAATACATACATAGAATAAACCAGGTTGGAAGAGACCTTCAAGATCATCGCGTCCAACCCATCAACCAATCCAACACCACCTAAACAACTAACCCATGGCACCCAGCACCCCACCAAGTCTTCTCCTGAAAACCTCCAGTGACGGTGACTCCACCACCTCCCCAGGCAGCCCATTCCAATGGGCAATCACTCTCTCTGTATAGAACTTTTTCCTAACATCCAACCTAAACCTCCCCTGGCGCAGCCTGAGACTGTGTCCTCTAATAGCTCCAACTCTCTCAGTCTGTCCATCCAGGAGAAGTGCTCCAGCCCTCTAATCATCCTCGTGGCCCTTCTCTGGACATGCTCCTGTAATAGGGGCTCCAGAACTGAACAGAGTACTCCAGGTGGGGTCTCACCAGAGTGGAGTAGAGGGGGAGAATCACCTCCCTTGACCTGCTGGCTATGCTTTTCTTGATGCAGCCCAGGATGTGATTGGCTCTCTGGGCTGCAAGTGCACACTGGTGGCTCATGTTGAGCTTCTCATCCACCAGCACCCTCAAATCCTTTTCTTCAGGGTTGCTCTCAAGCCAGACCCTGCCCAGCCTATATAGGTGCTTGGGATTGCCCCAACCCAGCTGCAGAACCTTCCATTTGGTCTTGTTGAACCTTATAAGGTTGTCATGGGCCCCCTTCTCCAGCCTACCAAGGTCCCTCTGGAAGGCATCCCTTCCCTCCAGTGTGTCTGCTGCACCACACAGCTTGGTGTCATCAGCAAACTTGCTGAGGATGCCCTCAATGCCACTCTCCATGTCACTGACAAAGATGTGAAACAGTACCGATCACTGTCACTGTCACTCCACTTGTCACTGGCCTCCATTTGGACATGGACCCATTGACAGCTACTCTTTGGATGCAGCTGTTAACCCAGTTCTTTATCCACTGAGTGGTCCATCCATCAAACCCATACTGCACCAGTTTGGAGATCAGGATGTCATGTGGGACAGTGTCAAAGGCTTTGCTCAGGTCCAGGTAAATTATCAGTTGCTTGGCCATCATCTACTGATATTTTGACCTTGTCATAGAAGGCCACCAGATTTGTCAGGCATGATTTACACTTGTCAAAGCATCTAACATAGTAACTAACATAACAAAATCTAACACAGTAACTGTGAAAACTGACTTTACCTGGTAATTTGTATGGTTCATTTGTCACAATTAAAGAAATATGAAAGGCGAGTCCTTGGGCAACTATATGTGGGGGTTTTTAGGTTGCCTTTGAGAGATGATGCAGATGAGACTGATCCTTGTGATGTAGTGTCTGTTCTGTAAGTAAACAAAAACCTCTCATCCACAGATGTTTAGACACTTTGCCCAAAGGAGATTTTCACAAATGAAAAACCAAGAATATATTTCCTAGCTTAGCAGACAGATGTGCAGACGCTGACAAAGCAATGCGGATCCTACATTTCATTAACCTGTATGTCCCCTTTAACTCAGAGGATGAAGTTATGCCTTGTAATATCTTTTATAGTGATAGCAGGGTGCCTGTTTTTACAGTGTGGATAGAATAAATAGAAGATTCAGCAGGACAGGAACATTTTTATGTTGTTATAGCTAAACAACAAAACCTGCCTTAGAATTACTGCTTTCCAGCAGCCATAATTCTAACAAAGACATAGAAGTACTGTTGAGCAGCTTATACTTGAATAGAAAGGAATAATTGCTGGTTGACATCTTACTAGGATTATATGTTTTTTAAATTTCATCTGCTTCCTTGTGTTTGGTTTAAATTTGGAACTTTTTGAAAGCCATGTAGAAGTGGTATATGCACTAATCCTATTATTTATTAATAAGATTAATGAATGTAGGTCCTGTATAAAGCTTTCAAAACATACCCTCTATGTCACATTTCACATTTTATGTGAATTGATTTTCAGATAATCCACACATATGTACGACCATATCAGGCTCTTCATGGGCCTTCATTTTGCTCTTTATAATTAGTAAGCATTGTTTCTATACCTAGGGCCATTGTAGCAAATAGTGAGAGCAATATGTTGATGCTTTTTATGGTTATTAGTTCTGTTTAGGCAAGACACCTTGGATGAAAGAATTGAAGTTATCTTAAAGGCAAAAGCTCACTCATCTGTAATTTCAAAAACAAATAGAGAAATTAATATATTTAAAAGCTCAAAGCAAGTGAAATAGAAATACTACTGCATTACTAAACCTGCAAACAGCTTTCTTAGATTATGATGTTTTGTCTGTTGTGTTTTCCTAAACTGAGCACTGATCAGAAAGATAGACATCCTGTGTCTCAGTTTAAAGATCCAAAGTCATCTTCTAGGCAAGTACATTTTCAGAAATATCTTAGGTGTATCTGCAGAACTGAAGTTTTACAAAGGTGGGTTTTTCTTTCTATCTGAACACAAAAATCTGCTAGGATTACTTATGAACAAAACTCAAGAGCTATCAATTAAAAAGGAACAAGAGACTCCCTGATGTCATCATATACTTTTCTTGTTGATATGTATTTGAAGTTCACTTCATTGTCTTTGGAGGCAAGGTGCTTATGTCTGCCATTCTGTGACTGAAAGTAGTTTTCAGGCTGTAGCTTAATTGGTGAATTTGAATTGTTTGGCAATTGATTTCTTTATTTTTTAAAAATGTAATTTCTTTTTCTCCAGAATGACTCTTCAGTCTTATCCATATATCTATGCTATGATCAGTGAACAAAAAACAAAGAAGGATAGTAAATGAAGCTCTTAGCTGATATGATGTCTATTAAAAAAAGATAATGGCAGTATTAGATATAGCAAGACAAAAAAGTATACTGCCTTTGTACTCAAGAGTACCTTTTTTCTTCTTTACTAAATAGGTTCTGTTTGCAAATCTGGTATCCATTGATCAGTCATTACATTTGGCACAACTGAACCCCATCTTAAATCTCTTTAGTTCCTCCTTTTAGTATTTTTTTTTTAATAAAGATTATTCAAGGCTCATCATGCTTTTAAAAAAGCACTTGACTGTTTTTTGTAATTTTAAAAGCAATTCATTACAGCTAAATATCTATTGAAAAAAGAAGGTACTAAAATGGAACTTGTTTTGTACTGCTTAAAGTGGCATTGCTATAAAACATTTTTGACCTGGAGCAGAGGCTATAAGCTCTTCTTTACTGCAACTCATCAAATTCTTGAACTCAAGGTATACAAATGTGTATGATGCCCAGTCCCTGCCATTTGTTCAGACTAGCTTTAGAAAGAGGGTTAGAAGTTGTATAGCACCCAAGACTTTTCTCATTAGTAGTTTTTTTGTGGTTTGTTTTTTTTTTTTTCCTGTCTGTGGCTGTGACAAGTGTATCTGTTTGCTTTAGCTTTCTATTACTGAAACAAAGACCAATGTAATCATGCTCTTCAGTGGAGTTGTCCAGATGGAGAAGGTAGGAAACCAAAAGTTTTTGAAGAAATGCTATGGAATTCAGAGTGTGGTGTTTAAGTCCATAGTCTCCAGAAACGATGCTAAAATGTGATTAAGGATAAGATTCCAAAACAGTCTGTTCTATTCCTGAGTAACAAGTATAATGATATGCTATCCATATCTTGCAGCACCCTGGGTTACTTGTTGAGGTATAAGTAAAAAATGCTCCTTAGGGAAGTCTATCTTGAAGAAACTAGAGGTTTTCAAGTGGAGATTTAAAGCCTGGAATCATACCAACTTTTATCTTAAAAAGAATATATAAACTATATAGAAGATTATTCCCATTAAAATCAGTGACAAAACTCATTCTGCTCACTATGATGTTCAGCACAATATGGAAACGAAAGGGTAAAATTTGTTACTGACTGCTTTTTGATTTTGTGGAAAAAAATGAGTTATGCTTCCATGACTACAAATTCTAGGCTATAATAGTTATTCAGTAGCTGAAATTTTTTATAATTTACTAATTGGGAACAAGGTAACTCAAGGTTAAGCAACAAGATTTGGAAAGATTTACAGACATACAAAAAATAAGTTTAGAACATCACATTATGGCAAACGGTGAGGATATGAGACTGTGTGTGTATTAGAAGGAAAAAAAAATCATGATAATAAGAGAAGCATCACTGGTTGAATGTTGAATCCCCAGCATTAAAAATGCTCATACTTGTTTTGATGTTCAAATTGCTACCATGTGCTGAGGGAAAGTGACACTTTGCATGTACAGGGATGCGTCATGATACCATCGCTACACTAACTAAGAGCCTGTTGAAGCAGAGGCTGAGTTTTTGTATGACAGGTTGTTTGTTTCTGATGACAAGCCCTCTGGACTCTTACAAAAGAAAGTTGAGAGAAAGGTAATTTGGTCCATAACAATATTTCAGCAGCAAAACCATACAACATTTAAATCAACTATGATGACTAATTAAAAAAGTTGTATCTGGGCCATGTGCTCTTTATTGATAGCACAAAGACTAATTTCCAAGATTGCCTTTGAAGGGGAGGCAAATATACTTTTTGGTTGATAAAGGGGATTAGCATTCTTTGAAAGACTGTGGTATTGGATTAAATTATTATTTTTTTTCCTGTGATAGTAATGTAATGTCAAAATGTAACTTCCCTCCCTTTCTCTTACTTGTGCCAGAAATGTTTCCTAGTCAGCTTGCCTGCTTTTCCTCTGAAGAAGTCATATGTATTATTGTACACATGGGAGATTGGTTTTTAGTAGCATGTTTTACTCTTCAAAGATTTAAAACATTTTTGGGAAGCATTTTTTACTCCTGGAGTAAAAATAATTGGCAGAAGCAAAGAATGTTTGCAACCTTTTTCTCAACGTCATTTCACTTCAGTATTTTAATCAAACTGTAATCACAGAAGACAGTCAAAACTTCTATAAAGATGTATTCCAGAAGTCTTATTTTGTCCTAATGGAAATTGCAATAGTAGACAATCAATAATAATATTATTGAATAACATGCAATAATAAAACTGCAATCACTATTACTTTATTGATCTTTTCCTGGGCTTAACTTGATGTATTAGCAAAATCTAAGATTATATCTCTAATGCATTTCTAACACAAAAAATATTTTCAGTCTGCTTGGAATGTTATTCACTAATATAGTTCTTACTGTTAAGTGAAGAAGTTCAAGAACAGAATATGTATGTGTACATAGATGTATATAAACCTGTATGTTCAAAGAGAAGACAAGTACAAACCCCACAACTTTGTATGGAAGTCATTGGGAGTTTTGACCTATATAGACAATTTTAACCATTGTATTTCTGTGTCAAACTAGGTAATGTAATTTATTTTTTTCATTTGTGTTTGGTCTGCATATGAAATATTACTTGAAAGGATTTTTATCATATGTGTGAATCTAAACCAATCTTGTTTGATCAGTGCAGTGGATTAGCTTACATCTCTTAAGAAGGAATTTAAAGTAGGAGTCATCTGCTCTTGTGAATGTCTTTTGTTTTGTTAGTAACAGATAAAATAAGCATGACTAATACTCCTGGCTACAGAACTGCATTTCAATAAACTTGTAAAACAATAATAAGATGATATGGTCTGTAGGAATGAAAGAGAAGCAGAAGTAAGGGAAATACTGATGAAATTAGACAGATGATGCACTCTAGACCTCTTTGATTTGTGGAACTTTTTCTCTTTGCAAACTTGCCAGAGTTAAATACAAGTATTTTGTGCCTTTGTAAAGCATGACATTTTTATTCCTTTTGTTCTAGCTCTTAGTAAATGCACTTGGTTTTCTTTTAATAACAAAGAAAAAAGAGGTGAAAAGAGGACAATAGAGGGATGCATTGCTATTTTTGTTACTAATTCAAATAACTGAGTGTTTTGTGTCATTTGTGGATTAATGCTGGCAGGCAGCTATTTATCTGTTTACAGGAAAGAAGGGCATTAGTGTACGTAACAGTTACTTGGTTAGACAAACACCATAACTCTGAATGTCCTTCCCCCAGCTTTATTGCAGAGCATGACATAACATGCTATGGGATATCCCTCTGGTCATGTGGGGTCAGTTATGCTGGCTGTGTCCTTTCCTAGCTTCTTGTGCACTTCCAGCCTACTCAGTTGCAGGGCATGAGATGGCCTTGACACTGAGCGAGATTTGCTCAGCAATAGCTGAAACATTGGTGTGTTATTGGCACTGTTCTGGTCACAAGTCCAAAACATAACACCATATGAACTGCTACGAAGAAAACTAGCTCTTATCCCAGCCAGAACCCATACAGCATCTGAAAACAAAGGGACAGAGTGAACAGGCAAATGATTGGTGGAGGATATATACAATAGGTATTTTCCTTAGCCTGACCAGAAGAGATAAAACATTCCTGTGTGAGCTACCAAGCAGTTCTGGCTTACATGTAAATGCTTTGGCATGATAGAGCAAGTAACAGACTGACCACTAGCATTGTGTGTTTTGGCATACCTTCAGTGGGTATCATGGACAAATATGCAACCTTGACATTATGCAGGACTGGGTCTTTATATGGTATTCTTGCACATTTTTCTTCTGCAGTTCCTCTTTAGCATACAACAGAATTGCACTCAGTGCTCCTTTTTGACTACGTACATGTAGGTGTCCTCTAAATTTGTATGTACAAAACAGCAAATGCTATTTCTTTCTAGGAGATATCATGCTTGAGTAAAGTGAATTTTCACATCTTTGCTTTGCAATGTAGATTTATTTCCCTCCCTTTCAAAAGGCTATGTTAGCACATTGTCAACATTATCTTTTTTTCCCCCTTCTCTTTATTTTGCTCTAACTTAAAGGAAAAAAAATTATCTGTGTTATCTCCTGCCTAGAGGATTTCCCCCCCCAAATTTTTTTCCCAGTTCCTCTAGTCATGATCCCCGCAACTGGATTTATACACTCCCTGCTTGGAGGTGCTATATTCTCACCTCCAAGATCCTATTCAGTCTGAATTTGTACATGGAATTTTGCTTTCAATAATGCAAGCTACATTTGTTACAGTATGTTTCTGCCTTGCCACCCTCCCCCTCCAGAGTTTGTATGTTTTTTTGAAGTCAGCTTTCTGAAAGGACATAAAAACACCAGAGGGAATCATAATTTTTCATAATTTTGTGCTAATGGAATTGTCAGTGAATTAAAATTCAGAAGTGTTTTCAGTTAATTAATATGAAAATTGTGCAACAGGCCCTGTTATTTTGATGTTAAGTTCAATTTATTTGACATTGCACTTTCAGCTTTCAGTGTTATGGAGATTTTCTGCATTAACAATAAAATCTAAACCCCAAGAATGAATGAAAAGCATGTTCTGATCAGTTAAATTGCTGAAAGCTAGAATCCTGCATTTTGGCATTTTTCTACAAACTAAAAGTCACTGACCTACAGGAAGGCTGGGGAAGGACTGTTTAGAAGGGCTTGTAGCAATAGGATGAGGGGCAATAGTTTTAAACCAGGACAAGGTAGATTTAGGTTGGATGTAAGGAATGAGTTCTTTACAGTGAGAATGGTAAATTACTGGAACAGGTTGCCCAGGGATGTGGTTGAGGATGTGGTGAGGAGGCATTCAAGATCAGACTCGGTGTGGCCTTAGGCAGCCTGATCTAGTTGGAGGTGTCCCTGCTCACTGAAGGGAGGTTGGACAAGATGACTTTTGAGAATCCCTTCCAATCCAATGCAATCTGTGAGTCTGTGACTATATTTCCAGGTTGTGGCCTTAGTCTCTAGTAGCTGGAAATGTAATAATTGCTGCTGTTCTACTTAAATGCATTCCCTGTGATCTAAGTGCCTCTGCTCTAAAATGATTATGCCCATTTCTCATTTAGCATGCCAGAGCATCCACTTAGACTGAGATGATTCATTTTGTCCTCACTTTAGGATAGATTAAAATGTTGTTGCACTCTGAAACAGGAAATTACAACTAAGAAGGTGTAATTTATTTGAAACTTGTGTAAATGCTATTTAGGTTAATATCCATCTGGTTTGAAATAGGTCTCTGAAGGCACAGACTAGGACTTGGCCTAGGGTACAACTGCTGCCTCCTGCTGCCATTGGGAATTCCTATATTGGTGCAGATATTCTGCACTTCAGGGTAGCAGTACATGGCACTAAAACTATGTTAATTTGAGCTCAATGTATCAATGTTTGCAAGTATCTGC
The DNA here is from genome assembly GCF_014839835.1 of Dryobates pubescens. Classification (NCBI taxonomy): domain Eukaryota; kingdom Metazoa; phylum Chordata; class Aves; order Piciformes; family Picidae; genus Dryobates; species Dryobates pubescens. The sequence continues at coordinate 35,162,157 of NC_071613.1, forward strand.
AGTCATGCAAATCAGATTCCTGAATGAGTTTGCCTATGAAGGATAATAATTTCTGGCATTTTAATCTCTCTCCTCCTAGTGCACTGTCTAAAAATACAGGTCATGGTCATATTTAATTTTGTGAAACCCAGTATGTAACTTTTGCCTTGGCTGAGCTCTGTGGTTCCATCCATCCACCTCCTTTCCACCTCCCAGGAACATAACTCCCTCCACTTGATTTCCTTTCAGCCTCTTTAATGGTGCTCTCCATCTCTGAGTGGCTGAGTTGCCTTCTGTTTTGTCCTTTTACAGCCTTCTTTTGCCAATATATAAACAGGTTGCCATTTGCTATAAGAAGCAGCTTGATATGCACTTCTGCACTGAGTCTGGGAAACATTACAGTTCAAAGAGAGAAGCTGAGGTACCATTTGAAACCGTACCTAACACCCACCATGTTAGGATTGACTCAGCATATTAATTTGAAATTTCAACTTCACTGTCAGCTTTTGTGTTTGGAATTTAGTCTTGGATCATACTTGTTTCTTAAGTTATTCTCCTACTTTGGTTATAAACATAAAATATATTAAATGAAAACTATGAAGTCCTAGGAAGGAATAGATTATGAGCACTCCCCATGACTCTGGGTTTTGATTATAAGTAAGAAAGCAGTATGAACAGCAGCTGACTTGCTGATCTCTGTCTTCACTTAAAAGTCATTGCTCAGGCACTCATTTAGAGGACTGAATACTTGTTTTATTTTTTTTTTTTTTCCACTAGAGCCTGTACAGTTCTTCTGACATTCACAGTTAATATTGATACTCTGAAGGCCACAAAATATTACTAGAGAGAGAATGCATCAGGGCTGACTCTGCTTTGGAGTTAGTGGAAGTTTAACAATTGTTTATTGAATGAGGAAGTCTGGATCAAAAAAAGATTCAATTGTGTCTTGAAAAACATTAATGTGTTTAATAGTGTTGTATCTCTATGATACAGATTTACTCATTCTATTTTATTTTTAAAAGGCAGCCTCTCTTATTTTCTAAAGCATTGTCTTGTTTTTAGTCTCTCCATAACTACCTTCTATTTATAGAGCAGATCAAGAGAAGTAGCTTGCAGATGTCAAAAAGATTAATGTTTTCTCACATAAGTGTGGTTTTTTTTCTTTAACTTTATGCAAATACTTTATTATTAATGCTTTTTAAAAGACCATAGGAGGTGTATAGACTTCTTTTTTAATTTTTCCTGGGGTTAATACCAGCAATTTTTAAGCTTTCATTTCTAAGTACTTCAAATTCTGCCAGAGAAAGGAGAAATAGACTTGTGTATTTAAATGTACACATAAAGATTACAAGAATTGAAATTGTCATTTTTTTCAGTCACCTACATCACTATAATTGATCTCTAACATTAAAGTTCTATTTTACAAAGTGCTGTTACCAGCACTTCCCCCTGCCCCCATTCCCCCCCCCCCCCCATTTTTCATCTTGAAAAAACATTTAATTTCCATCTTATGTTCTCACTAAATATTTTTAAATTCCCTTGTGTTAATAAACACTTTTTCTGTGTCTCAAGAGGATAGGAAATTTACTGCTTTTGAATAAATAAATAATTTTCATAGGCAGTTATGCTACTGAAATTTTGGTAAAATAACATGTGAGATTAAAAAAAACGTACTGCTGAGTAGAGTTACTGTTACCCTGGTCAGAGAGTCATGTGTTTAAATGCACATTTAAATAGCATTCTGTATGCTAGAATTCTTGTATATTCTATTCTGCATAAATTCAGTATCGGTCAAAAGTCTTCTGTAGCTGCAAATAAAATGTAACTGTTCCCTTTGTATGTGATGATAATACTGGAGTGGTAAAATGCATAAATGAAAGTATTTAGGACACATATATTTTAGATACCATGTTAGTATAGAAAAGACAGACACCATGAATACTGAAAATTAAAAAAAAAAATTAAAAAATTTAAAATTAAGCTTCCATAGAGAAACAGCAAGCCCCTCTTTCCTGACCTTGGACTGACCTCATTTACACACTACCTTAAAGGTAATGGTTAAAGTAGCAGGGTTGTATTTGTGCTATGCTAAATTTCTCAAAAAATTAATTTCATTCAGTTTTTATATGATATCTTCCATCTGGGATTGTAAAGGGGAAGAGGGCTTTCTTCATTTTTTCTTTTCCTGCTAAATACTTATATATAGTCTCAGATAAGAAAAATCTTTACTCGTTAGCAGGCCAAAGAACTGTTAAAGCATTAAAAAGGGTGAGTCAGCACAGTTTAATAAAAACTATATGGTACAACAAATTAATGCAATATTGGGCATTTACACTATTGTATTTGATATAAAAATCTAAATCAGTTTGTAGTATCATACAGGTATGTGGCTACTTACCCTTTTAAAAGAAGCATCAGTTGGAATCAGTAGAAAGTCCCCAAGATGAAGTCAATAATTGATTAAAGTGATGAGCCTTTATGGTATTATTTTGAAGTGCACAATCTGAAATTAGAGAAAATTTAATGACAGTTGTGTATTTTGTTGAAAGAGGTATTGCTCAGACATTTATTAATTAATAGTTTGTGACTGTTGCCTTCTACAGAGTACAAGGAAAGTGATTTATTTTGAAAATGTCTTTCAGCTGAGTAACTAGGTAACTTACACTGTGCTACATGGATTCGAAGCAGGATTCCAGTGCAATGAGTGAAGGAAACAGATGGAGTAAGGGGAGGACAGATTGGTACCAAATAATTACAGACACTGTTTTCAGTACCTGTGCATTAACTGTCATAAATTTATTTACTGAAATAGAAAAGTCATAGGCTATGAATCAAAGCATTACAGGGCCCAAAACTACTACATCTGAAAGCAAAATTTTCTGTAAGCAAGAGCCTTACACCTCATCCAGTAATTTCATTCTGTTAGGGAGATTTAAACATCTCTCATTCAATAAGAGGAAAAGTTTTTAGCAATTCTACTATATTGGACAGCTGTGAAGATTTCCTTGTAGACCAGAAGTGGGGTACTGAAGTATTGCAGTGAGTGTTAGAGACTTGGTCCACCACAAAGTCTTCAAGCAGCCTGGGAATGAGCTGAACCTGGAGCCCAAAGTGGAGCTCTGGAGCCAAAAGTGGAAGCTGAGAGTGCAGGAGGCCACTTTCTCTCCTGCAGCAGCCTTCAATTGGAAGACAGGAATAGTGACTTAGAAAATCAAAACAAATTTACTATATATATACCAGCAGTCTCTTATCTGCTACATGGCACAGCTGCTCCTTCACATACTTGACCTTGATTTAATTTTGTCATCCCTGTGGTTAAATAGGAAGTTCTGCTGTGAGCCAAATAATTTCTTAACTCCCCTCACCCCACCAGTAGCTGCCAGCTTGTTGCTGATAATGTTGAATTTTTATAGGAACACCTGTTAGAAGCTGCATGGTGCCCATCCAGAAGATGTAAATTTATTTTGGAAAGTCCACTAATTGTAGGACATTCAAAATTGTAGAATGCAAATAGAAACTACCCTTTTATTCAAAATATTTGCAAAATGAATATAGGTTAGAATACACAATTGTTCTCATTCTTGTTGAATTTGTATTAATAAGTTTTGTTAGATTCACTGCATGACTGGCCACTATTTTAGTGCAGCAGAAGCAAGAATATGAAAAAGTCTGTAACTTAAATATCATGGAATTGGCTTTCTGTCAGATTTTATTCTTGGGTATTAACATTTTCCTATGAATAGTTTGCATGAAAAAATGACAGTTTTATTACTTTTAAAAAAATAATTTTCTTTAAAAAAAATTTTAGGGACTAGGCTCAGTACTTTTGTGATAAAATACATATCAAAGATGTTGCTTTGTCTTCATGTGGAAAACTGAATTTTAAAACTTTGTTAGCTGATCTTATGTTACCTTCCCTATGTCATCTCGTTCAAGGTAAGTATTGCAGTGCTACTGATTGAGTGTTAGAGGCTGGGTTACAATCTTCATCCATCAACAAACCTCTTTCAAAACTCATCATCTTCTCCTGCCTTTAAATACTCATCATCTTCTCCCAACTTCAAACAGATCTCTGCTGAGTTGGGATGTAGTCTGCAAATCAGGCAAATAGTTTAGAAGAGGTGTGGTGGGATAAATTGGAAGGAAGATAGTTTGACTTGGTTTCATATCTGAAGTGGAAAAGAAATCATTGTTCAGTTTCAATTATTAAGCACTTGCAATCTGAATTCAGTTTCAGAATGGCTTTATGCAAATACAATGTTGTTTTTTTTCCACTGGGACTTCTTACAAAATTCTATATCTCTGTAGTCGTTGAGCTTCTTCCCTTTCCCCAGTAATAATTCATTTTCTAGTCTGAGTTTAGTTTCATTTATAGATTTGATTTGTATTTAACCCAGGCTGAGATTGCCCTTTCTCAGACTACTTGATTAGTTTTAGCTCCCTAGAGGAATGCTTTTAGAAGAGAGAGCAATCTTGTACAAGACTCTTGCTGTTCACTAAATGTGGGGCTTCTTGTCCTGATGTAGTGAGAAAGAATGTGCGTGCACTGCAGAGGAGAATACTCTTTGTTAAAAGTCTGGCAGTCACACAATCATGTAACGATAGGGGTTAGGCCTCAACTATTATCCACTGAAGGTTGCAACCCAAGACCTAAGGCTAATCTAAGTTGCAGCAAAGAGTAAATCTCTGTAAAGTGGTCAAAACTCAAGTGCTAGGTATTATTTAGATCCACTCCAATAGATGGTACTCTAGTTTAAATGCTTCCTTGAGCTATCATCCCTGAGTTTTTTGTTCCACTCTTCCGCTTGGAAACAGTCTTTACATATTAGCTCATTAAGAGTAATACAAGATGACTGTGAAACAGCTGTGGGGCATACATGTCAAAAGAAAGGTCACAATATTCTGAACAGGTACAAATAAAAATAAATGCCCAGTATATGCACTGCTTTTGAAGCATCTGTCAAGAGCTGAGTATCCAGCAAGCTTCTTGTAAGGGATATTAGTCTTATCAAGGAATTGCTTCTTTCTGTATTTTTGTCAGTCAGCCAATCATTTGCAAACAAATTGAGCTTCATCATCTAAGCTGTGAGTTGAAACAAGTATATTCTATTCTCCATATATGTGCAATATATCTAATGAATTACTTTGGGTACTATGATCAACCAAACCGCAGATTCTGTTCTGTACTTAGGTTTCATTATTTCACAGGATTACAGAATGGTAGGGGTCAGAAGGGACCTGTGTAGATCTACTACAACACCCCTGTCACAACAAGTTCACCTAGGGCAAGCCATACAGGAATATGTCCATCTGGGTTTTGAAAGTCTCCAGAAAAGGAGATTCCACAACCTCTCTGGGTAGCCTGTTCCAGTGCTCTGCCATCCTCAGAGTAAAGTTTTTCTTCATGTTGAGGTGGAACCAGGCAGAAAGGGACCTGGGAGCACTGGCTGATAGTAGGCTGAACATGAGCCAGCAATGTGCCCAGGTGGCCAAAAAGGCCAATGGCATCCTGGCCTGTATCAGGAACAGTGTGGCCAGCAGGAACAGGGAGGTCATTCTGCCCCTGTACACTGCACTGGTTAGGCCACACCTTGAGTACTGTGTCCAGTTCTGGGCCACTCAGTTTAGGAAAGAGGTTGAGTTGCTGGAATGTGTCCAGAAAAGGGTAACAAAGCTGGTGAGGGGTTTGGAGCATAAGCCCTATGAGGAGAGGCTGAGGGAGCTGGGGTTGCTTAGCCTGGAGAAGGGGAGGCTCAGAGGAGACCTTATTGCTCTCTACAACTACCTAAAGGGAGGTTGTAGGCAGGTGGGGGTTGGTCTCTTCTCCCAGGCAACCAGCACCAGAACAAGAGGACACAGTTTCAAGCTGTGCCAGGGAAGATTTAGGCTGTATGTTAGGAAGAAGTTCTTCACAGAAAGAGATGGGCCATTGGAATGGGCTGCCCAGGGAGGTGGTGGAGTCAGCAACGCTGGAGGTGTCTAAGAGGAGACTGGATGAGGCACTTGGTGCCATGGTTTAGTTGATTGGATGGTGTTGGATGATAGGTTGGACTTGATGATCTCGAAGGTCTTTTCCAACCTGTTCTGTTCTGTTCTATCTTCCTGTGTTCCAGTTTGTACCCATTGCCCCTCATCCTGTCACTGGGAACCAGTGAAAAGAGACTAACCTTTAAGGTATTTGTAAACACCTCCTCCAGGCAAAATAGGGTCAGGTCACTCAGCCCTTCCTCATAAAACAGAAGGTCCATTCCCTTAATCATCCTTGTAGCTGTCCACTGGACTCTCTTCAGTAGTTCTCTGTCTCTCCTGAACAGGGGAGCCCAGAACTGGACACAATAAAAAGACCTTACTAGGGCAGAGTAGTGGGGTACAAGGATCTCCCTTAATCTGCTGGTCACACTGTTTAATGCACTCCAGGATACTACTGGCTCTCTTGCTCACATTGCTCTTTCCTTCAAATTAGTTACTTCAGTCTAGTTTCACTTCAACAATGTAATTACTACAAATGAGAGACTCAGTTATGAAGATAATGATATAATTCTCATATTGTTAAAAGAATATGCCAGAAAGTGCTTAGAATCCCCACCTCCAATTTGTGTGTGTCTGTCCAGGTGTGACTGGTTATAGGGACAACTGTGTGTATTTCAGCTATTTTCCACACCAGAACCATGCTAGCCAGTGGTGGCACACAGCCACTCACTCATTCCTTCCCCACCCCTTGCGTGATGGAGGGAATTGAAAACAAGTAATACTCATGAGTTGTGATAAGAGCAGTTTAATAATTAAAATAAATGTAAAATATAACAGTAATAATAAGAACAGTAATGAAAACAAAGATAAAAAGAGAGTGAAATAAAGCCTGGGGAATACAAGTGATGCGCAGTGCAATTGCTCACCAGCTCCTGACTGATGCTCAGCCAGTCCCTCAGAAGAGATCTGCCCCTCCCAGCCAACTCCCCCAGTTTATATACTAGCCATGACATCACATGGTATAAAAATATTCTTTAGGCCAGTTTGGGTCAGTTGTCCCAGCTGTTTCCCTTTACAAATGATTGTGCTTCTCCAGTCTTGTTGCTAGCAGAGCGTGAGAAGCTGAAAAATCCTTGACTTAATGTGAACACTACTTAACAACAACTTAAAAACATCACTGTTTCATTACCATTATTCTCATCCTTAACCTAAATCACAGGGCCTGTACCAGCAATTAGGAAAACGTTACTCTATCTCAACTGAAACCAAGACAGTAGTGTAGTATCAACCCCCCTCTGTTATTCTTTTTTCCACCACAGAGTAATTGAATGGTCTGTAAATTACACCTTCTTTTCACTTCATGCATGTCCTGCTACTTAAGTTCTGAATATGTTTTTGCTTAATTGCAAAGCTCAAATTAGTGATTAGTAAGAACTTTGAGCTCTGCTTTGCTGTTTCACTGTTAAATAGTAGGTTAAGAAATAAACATAAAGCACAGTGTAACTGGTGGTTGTAACACCATTTCTGCTTGGATCTTTGGGGACTCTCATCTACTACATTTAAATTTTTTTTAATTCTCCCTTTCCCCTCCCTCCCCCCCCCCCCCCCCAAAAAAAAAAAAAAGACCTTTTTCTCTTTACATAGATTATTATTGAAATTGTAACCTCTTTATGAGGGGGAAGAAGGAAGCATAACGGCTTGAGGCAGATTTTAACATTTTCAAGCTGTGGCTAAAGCCAGTTTATGCTAGTTGGCAGGGGCTTAAGTGAGTGTAGGGACAAGCTGAGAGAGGGTAGTTAGGATCACCTGGATGGTTAGTTAAGAAGGCTTGATAAAACAGCAATTATTAGAAGTAAACCTTGAATAAATGTTTTCTAGAACATTGAAAAAGAAATGGGGTAGAGCTTGAAATTTATTTATTTTTAAAATGATATTTAGCACTAACAGTTGAATTTGTATATATAAAACTTCCTCGACAGGTATAAATACAAAATACTGGGTACATTCAGAAATAAAGTGTTAAGCAGACAAGCTTTTGCAAGGAACCTCATTTTGTAATGAACAATGTTCTGCAGAATGGCTATTATGGTATATCCTCCTACTTAGCAATAGGAGACAGATGTGTAACTAAGTAACTGATTAGAATGGCGATGATCATGTTTGAGGCACATTAATTTTCCTCAGCCCTCTTTCCCCTCCCCCCCCCAAATATCCATCTCAAAAATATATCAGTTTTGCAGTGCTAGAGTACTTTAGTGAGCTTCAGTACTAATATGCTCAGGAAAACAGGAAACAGTTATGCCCTCTGTCTTTTAAGGTACAAACTGATGAATTGTTGATGAATAACTAATTATACTCAAATTTTTCAGAATGAAATATTTTGCTGTTCTTATTTTCCTTAGCGGTTTCTGTAAACCTAGAATTGAATCTCAATTGTTAATTTGTTTTGATGATATTTATATTTGGAAATACCATATATTTCAGGAGAAATATATGCAGCTCTATTGTGCAAGTTTTATCCTTTCAAAACTGAATGAAGTGTACCCAGTTCTAAAACTCAAACTTGTTGTGAAATGCCTCTATTAAAACATGGCCTCAGAGTTAGGAGAAAAGCACCCTGAAGCTAATCTAAACTGATCTAATAAAGAGTATTGTGTCTGTCTGTATGGCAATGTAAGGATCATAAAACCTACTATAAATATCCATTTACTTTGTAATGACTGCTATATAGTTCATATAGGGCATCTGTGTGCTGCCTGAGATGAAGTGGTTGCTTCTTCAGCTAGAAGCAGCAGACTTTTGACCTCTGTTAAATAGTTCTTAATTGCAAAGTTTGTGCCACACTTAATAAACTTAAGCTTTACTCTATTTAGATTAAATAATGACCTAGGTCCAGTCCTGTGGCCCACAATTATCTGAGGTAGCTTTTCTTAGTGATGAAGTCAGCAGAAGTTCTCATCACAGGCCAGAGGCTCAGAATGGGTCCTTCTGTTTGTCGGGCACCATAATTCCATGCCATCTTGACTTCTAATTATGTTCCCTGATGTCTCACTGAGTTTTTATCTGCTTTATAGTGCAGTGACAAAGGCCAAGTATATTTTAAACAGAGTCTTATCATAATATTTTACAGTCTCATTAAAACTTTTGGCCAGTCTAGCCTGCAGTTTCTTCTTTTAATGAATTTCCATTTTCTCTATATTGCCTACATATGCTGAATTTCGAGGAAACTTTACTTCGTAAAGCCTCTGCTTTAGTTACAGCAATTTTACAGTTATTTAATCATTGTTGTATGATATTTGTATTGAGTATATAATTTAGCTTGCATCTTGCTCTGTATTAAACCAAAACATGAATTCTCTGCCATAGCACTTTCATTAAAAAAAAAAAAAAAAAGAACGGAAAAAAGAAAGGAAAAAAGGGCATTTAAACAAAAGAAGAGAGACAGGTAAAAATAACTTCTTATCATTTAGGAAAAGCATTTTGTTCTTTCAGCTGAAACACTTCCCATTAGAAATATTCTTGAGTTGTCTGTTTTCTTGCAAGTTCTGATTCTCTCCTGCATCAAATCTGAAATATAATTTTCCTGCTTTCTGAAATTGAATCAAATACTTGCAAAACACAACATCACTTAGAGTTGTAAATAACACTCATCCTCCTATCAAGTACTAAGTAATAAACCATTACTCCTTCACAGTGCTGGAAAGAAAAACAAGCTCTGCTATTTGTTACAAAAAAATAAAGTTCTTAAGTCTTCTGTAAAAAAAACAACAAACCCACACAACAAAAAAGAAAAATTAAAACCAGTTTTGTTACTGCTTAGCTTTATAAATCTCAAATGTATGAAAAGAATCCACTGTAGCAGTGAATTCTGCAGTATGAGAAATTAAATTTAAGAGTTGTTTACAAAACTAATAGTGCATTCATTCTGTATTAAAGGTGGAAATTATTTTTATCTGCAATGAACTGAGAAGGTGCATTGACTTCAAAGCATTGCTAGTGTCATTTATCACATATGAGTGGGAATTTATACATGTGTCTGTTATCCTCATACAAATCTTGTGCTCTTTTTACAGAAAAAACAAAGTAAACAAGTAGTGGTGCTATAATTAATCTTACCATCAATCTAATCAGGTTCTGTCTGTTTCTTCAACCTTCATGTAATTTACTTTCTTTTTACAAAGAAAATCGTAAATGGTGCCCACCCAAATACCCACTTGCTGGTGGGTAATCATAGCTGTTGCCAGGCAGTCACATTTTTGGTTCAGAATGTGAGAAACTGGTGCTAGCTGATCATTATTCTAGATCTAGCTCTCAGTTAATCCATTCAATCAAATCTTTTGAGTCTCTTGAATCTTTGAATCCTTCTCCCATTCACTTCCCTTCTAGAATTCAAGTGTTAATGAAGTAAATTAGAAGGTGAATAATTCAGAAAAATTAAGCTTGTATAAGTATGAAAGATATATTCTGAAACTGTGTTTCTGGACTCTCACACCTGTGTGATTGTGGGATCAGAAATTTACTGGTGCTTTGTCTGAACTTCAGATGTTTGTTCTGTATCTTTTCCATAGTTTGTAGAAAAGATTGGTCTATGAGAGACTTCCATTTGGGATATAATTTCTTCTTAGGCTATCAGACCCCTTCTTTGGATGCATCTGTGCATGGTGTGGCTTCTGTTACATATTTTATTTTCTTTTACCCTTTTTTTGACTGCATGCTTATCTGCTTATCACCAATTCCTGTCAGAGCACCCTACATTGTACAATGACACCCTGTTCCTCATTAACAAGATACATCATATTTCTTCACAAAAATTCATTACGTATGTTTTGCAATGACCAGAGGGTAAATAAGTTCCTATTCCCCGATAATTTAGTTAGCATGGAGAAAATATTAGAACTTGTTCTGATTTCACATCTGTACTCCTTGAGCTATCTGCATCAATTAAATTTTTATATGACAAAGCACTATACACATCTCTGCAGGTCTGATATTTTTCACCTGCATCAATGTATTTTATACCCTTTTTCTGGTATACTTGCTATTAAACTTCTGTTTCTTAATGTCTATTGCCTACCTGTATTTTCCATTTCTCTCTTCACTTTTTTTCCTGGTAATTCACAGAGGTTTTAGCTGTAGACAATGCATAATACAGGCATAATAGACACTTCTGGGTTTTTTTCCCTGCAATAGCATATAAAATAAACTGTCTACAGCCATGTACGTTTGCTTTCACACACATAAAATACAGCTTATGTAAAACAATGTATATAGATAGGCAAACAGAAAGCTGTGGAGCTCACTAAAATCTCTCTCTGAAATGAAGGAAAGACTGAAAACTAGAAAGCAACACTGGGCTGAGATTGCAGGCAACTCAAAGCTCTCAGTGGTCTGATCAGGTGACTTACTACATACTGTCTGCAGCAGCATCTAATATATTTTAAGTGTTAATGTTATATTTGTGCATGGAAATGGTCCTATATTAAAAAATGCAGATGGACATTTCTGTGGTCTTCTTTCAAGACTCTACTATAGCTAACAACATGACTGTAACTAGTCTACAAGGATCCAAGACTCGTCTTCTAGCCTGAGGGATGGCTGCCTACTCATCTGGCAAGGCAGCAAATAACACTAAGTGCTCTAGAACATTCAGCAGGTTGCTTTTGCATTCATTCAATACCATACCTCATTTTTGTCTTCTGTCTTGCCTTGTTCATTAGCCCCTGATTCCTGCTCTTCCCACTAGTACCTCCACCTGCAGAACAATCCCCTTCTGGGTTTTGCTCACTGAACTTCCTAACTGGTAATATTCCTATTTCTCTAGCTCCTGCATTCCATGATTTCTCCAGTTCTTGACCCAGTATCATCTTAACTAGATCTTTTATCTATTACAAGGGAAGTTGAGCAGAGACTTTGACAATTTCATTATGATGCTAGAATTAACAGGTTACTGCTGTAGTCTGTCATTTTCTGATGTTCCCTGTTAATATTGTATATCCATGCAGGTTTTTTATAATTTTAGGTATTTGAGGCCTTAAAAATGTTTTAAGCTCTAAAAGCCCTACAAGTACAATTTTTAATTTACGACCAAAACTGATTCACTTCCTTGGAAACACTTTTGATTGAGGGACCTGAAAACCTAAGGCAAATACCTCATAAAATAGCATATTATTTTAAACAGAATCACAAATTAGGATTGCATTACAGACAGTTACAAAAAAACAAGCTACTGGATTTACAAAGCCAAGTAAAGAGTTGTGGAGAAGTCAGGGAAATTAATAGATATTTTGCCTGTTGGCAGAAATAGTTGTATTTCAGTTTTAATTTTATTTAGCAAGATATAAAAAATGAAGCTGGGTCTTTGGATTGTTTTAAAATGTAAATGTGTCAGCATTAAAAACAGATGGAGATATATCCTTATATGAGAGGATGAAGAAAAAGCCAACAAATCCCCAGCAGTGAGGTAATTCAGCATGCCCTTAAGTGGTAGCAATCAAGTCTTAAGGGGCACTAGATCACTTCTTATGTATTCATCCTTTTCCAGAATGCTAGGAGAAATCCTATAGAATTTTGTCTCACAGCAATGCCACTGATGTATGTTACATGATCAGTGTCATTATGGTTGTAATTGTAGTTACGATCTGTTCAAAGAACCAGTGAAATGACACAGGGTTTTTAATTAACTGTAGTGCTCACTGGTTTTTTGGTTGTCCAATGACAAAGTAGTCAATGGAAAACTAAATTAAAACACAGGAATTTGGGTCAGAAGCCCTGAATAGGGAAATTTCCTCAGTAAAGAACAGCCTAATTATGTATTCACTTCTAATGCCCATGAGTGTAATCCTATCAGCAAAGGGACTCATCCAGGTAAAAGTAAAAGGTCTTTGCATACAAACACTAAGTCAAGATTTTCATATTACTGAGCTGTGACTTTTAGCACGAGAGTAAAATGTGATGAATTTAGCTTTTGGTTGTTCAAATCAAAGTGCTGGACTTTTCACCTTTATTTCATCTTCCCAGCTTCTACTGCTATAAATCTTTTTCACATTGTTCCATATATGCAGCAGTAACTTTAGTCCCAGTAAAGGTTGAAGTCTGGAATATATAATTTCTGTAAATGGCTTTCATACTTGAGTCTTTGTTACTTACCTTTTTACACTTGCTTTTGAAACTGCATGATGTCTGGCAGCTGGTGCTTTTAAAATTAGGAAGTTCTCTTCAACAGAAGGACCCTTGCTAATGTGTTTGTTTCTGTGCATTATGATTTTGTTACAATAGATTTTAATAAGTTTGAAAATATAACATCCATCCCTACCCAACTGTTCCATCTCATTTAGCAACCTCTATTTCTGTCTTACTCTACCACAATTGCTTTTGTTGCTTACAGGACTGATTCCATAGTTTTCTCTCAAATCCCTTCCCAATGATTATGCACATCAGCAGAACTCAGCCTTCATTTTTTGTCTGCTCATTCAAAGAAATAAGTCTTATGCAATCACATTATTTCTCTCTCTCTCTAACTTTTAACTGCATGCTTTAAAAACAATTTAATTGTAATTTTTGGCTGTAATTTTTTTAATTGTAAATTCAGCCAGATTTGAAAGAGTGATGAATTTCCTAAAGATCACATGCACACTTGGTGAAAAACATGAGTATAAATAGAGAATGGAGACCAAAGTTATTTTCCATGATGAGAGAACAAAAAGAACAACTCAGCATCTATACATTCTGTTTGCTAGCATCTGGCTGGTAAATTTTAATATACATACTGAACTGGCACAGTTGGGGAAAGTCTCCTGGGGCAGTGGGACAGCTAAGAATATTGCTTTTGAAGATACTTCTGTGATATTCCTATGGGGAGAAGGAGCGTTACCTGTCATATCAGCATATCTCTGGGAATGTTGCCCTTTCTTTTCAGTTATGTTTAACACAATGTGGTTCAAGTTCTTATTTCACATAACAAACTATGTCTTACGGGTATTTATGCAGTTTAGCTTAAAGCAGTTTTAAATAAGAAGAAATTAGCAGGCCTTGCTATGCATTATTCATACTTCCCCCCCCCCCCCCCCCCCCCTTTTTTTTTTTTCCTCCTACTGGTCCCTGAGTGGACAAAACAAGGTTTGGAGGAACTGGGGAGAGATCTTTGAAGCTTGGAAACATACATATGTTATGTTGGGGGTAAGACTAACTCCACTGCAATATTGCTTTTAAATTGCAAACATCACTACCCTTATCTTTTGATACCAGTTGAATCTATGGCATTCTTCAATTTTACAAATGGAAGCAATAAAACCATAGTACCACAAAGCCTTACACTATGCAGTATAGTATGTAGCAGTACATAGTGTACAGCATCAGTATGGATGCAGTACTCAGGTTTATCCTTAGAAACACATACATAAAGATTCTCATTATTTAGACTTGGTGATATTAGAATCTCATGGGCACCACTACCCAAAGTTGTAATTTATAGGACTGAAATGTAAGATCAGAATCTAAACAAAGAGAAAACGCAAAATGCCACTGGAAAAAGAAGAGAATACCTTAGTTCAGGGCCTTCTTTTGTTTAATATTTAGGCAGTGATTTGGTGACTAATTTATGTGTGTGTGTGTTCGATTTAGCATTTATTGTAGACTTCTTTTGTGTAACAGCATGCTGTAATGGTGATTATTAATCATATAAGGTTTTTCACTTTCTGTTTTTTGGAAGCTACTTGATATACCAAATAGTAGCAATCCACTGTCAGATAATAGGTGGGAATATGGGATTGTCATTGTCGCTACGGTACAGGTACTTAACCACTGACTAAATGGCACCAACCCTGATATCATAAACTGAGTGATTATAACTGGACTAAACTCCTGAAGAGATCCTGTCCAAATAAGATTGTGTCACATTCCTAATTCTCATCTTGCATGAAAATAGCAAAGAAACTCATTCCTTCCAAAGAGAACCTCTGTCTTAAGTTCTTACAACATAAACCAAAGCCCTCTGAAAGATTTTTGTCTTCCAGCATTGGAATGTTAGTTTAAACTATCTTGTATTAGTTTGCAAGTGTTTCATTAGCTTCATGAAGACTTTGCTAAAAAAAAATAAAGTATGTTAGGTATGACACAGGAAACAAGACGATGTTCAAAGGTCCCAAAACTTCTCAGTGTAAAGGTTTGCATTTGGTTGCTAGGAGCTTAGGCAAACTTTTAAAGTATTTGGGATGAAATGTGGGGTTTCATTATATGAGAGCACACTATTTCTCTCCAACTTATTCTTCACCTGTCTCATTGAAGTCACAAGATGGCTAGTACTTGTTTAATGGGCAGTTTTCCAATCTGTCATTTTTAAATGTGCTTCATTCAACTTGTGGCCCCATTGCCAATTCCAGCATTCAAATATTTTTATGAATACACTATTGTTTTGCTCATAAGACAGATGGGCTCCACTGAAGCTACAGTATCTCTGAGTTCACAAACATTAGTGTTTCCATTTTATAATACTTGTGTGAAATTAGTAGTTATTATTATCTCTAGTTTACAACGTGGCACTATGGCACAATAATATATGCTTAAACACAGAGCAGTGTAGGTATCTAATATGAAATGATCGTTACCTTGTTTCTCAAAGTGTCTACTTTTCAATATTTGTCTAGAGCTGGAGATTTCAAAATTAGCAAGTCAATTCACTTGTAGCTATGAATTCTTAAACTTCAGCAAACCTAATCCTCTGTGTGTCAGACTGAGTGCTTAGAATACACAGCAGCTGCTTGTGAAATTTTGACTGAAGCAATTGGCCTGGGATCATGCAGGAATCAGTGAAAGAATTAAGCAGAAAATTCAGTTCTCCACTTTACTTTTGTTAGCATAAGACCTGGGCCTCCTTTCAATTTCTCTTAACAAAGGAAAATGGGTTTATAAACATCACTGTCTTTATCTACCCAGCTAGCTTTCATCCTCTGAACGCCATCTTTCCTGTGCACTGCAGTGACAAGATTTTATTTTCAAATTAAAAAAATGCTGATGCTACTGTTTCACAGATAAGTAGGAGTTAGCAAGACAGTCATTAAATTGTTTTATTTCCCCTCTTTTAGCCATAAAAGAAGTAATCTTATTTAAGTAATATTTAAATCTCTCTCATAATCTTTATTCTTGAGCTTGGCTTAAAATTGTCCTTCTTATTTTTACCCCTGTCACTTGCAAAATGCCTGTTCTTGGGATCTACATGATGCAGCCCATGCCACTGTTTATTTTAAAGCAATATCAGTATTTCAGGTCTACAGTGAGATGACCTAATGACACATTTCAGAATTCTTCTCTGGTCATATCTTAATCGCATGTTTATTGAAAAAGTGGTTTGATAATAGAAACCAGGAATTCCCAAGTAAAATGACCTTTTTTTTTTTCCTTCTTTTTTTTTTCTTCTTCTTTTTTTTTTTTCCTTCTTCCTTTTATTTTTTAACCCCCCTTTTCTTTTTTTGTGTGCTGTTCTTTTAAGGTCAGATTTTCAAATACACAACTTTTTAATGCCATTATATCAGGAGTTGTTATTAGAGACAACTACCTACAGAGATTGTTGGGAAGAGAATAGAGATTGTGAATAAATCTGTTGTGAAGAAAAAAATAAATAATGTGAAAAGCCCACTTTTGAAAATTTGGAAATAGAGCCAAGAGGTTCTCTTTCAAGGTGGTAAGGTATACAAGGCTGCTCTGGGGACTAAAAGTCAGGACATGGTGGCTTTGGTGCTGAGGCTGGTTTAACAACCACTGACCATGTGGGTCCTGCCCTCATAAGGTGATAGTTCTCTCAACTATATTGATGGCATAGGCACACTAACATGGGAAAATACTCTTTTCTGAAGAGTTATTTTTAATCCTGACCACTTCATGGCATGGTTTGTAGCAGAATTTCACAAGTAGTTGTGGCACTAGAAAGGAAAGATGCAAAATTCTTATGCATTTTTTTCACTGTATACAACTGATGGTGGAATTGCAGCATGACCCCTAATTAACATCCTAAAACCTGTCTACCTGTGTGGTTAGTTATAAATGTGGTCAGTTCAGGTCAGGTTTAACACTTTGTCTTATCCAAATCCACTTTAATGGGATCTGTTTTTATGGCAACTAAACAGAGCTTTCCCAGAGGATGGAGATCACACATTGCATAAATTCACAGGCAGTATGCTGTTGGTTTGCTTGTCTTTTTTCATAGCTGAACAGTGCACTAGACTAAGGACATACACACTTAAGGACATAAAACCGTATACTCAACATTAAACTGAATTAAGCTCCAGGAGAATGAATGATAAAAAGGAGAAAGAAGACTCACTGTTGTTTAACCATATGGATCTGTGGTCAATTATGATGCAACTGAAGAGAAATCTGATCCAGGTGATAAGAGTGAGCAAACTAGTTTTGTGTGTATTTTGGTTAATGGAAATCTCCTTAATGTATCTATAACTAATCTTTGAGTTAGTTGGAGGTGGTCTTTGATCTAGTCAGTGGTATCCCTGTTCCCTGTGGGGGTGTTGCACAAGATGACCTTTGACGGTCCCTTCCAACCCAAAACCATTTGTGAATCTGTGTAAACTGTCAAGATTGACAAGAGTCGTGAATAAGGCTGCATTCTGCACTTCACTATGAACCACAGCACTACAGGGAGGCACGACTGTGGTGATGAGCAGATTTTTTCAGTACCCTGTGGGTAAGCTGAACCCTATCTCCTTAGAACCTGACATTTTGTTATTAATAGGTGGGCACAGTGGATAGATGGAAAGACTTCAAAGTTCCTTCCCCTTCCCCTTCCCCTTCCCCTTCCCCTTCCCCTTCCCCTTCCCCTTCCCCTTCCCCTTCCCCTTCCCCTTCCCCTTCCCCTTCCCCTTCCCCTTCCCCTTCCCCTTCCCCTTCCCCTTCCCCTTCCCCTTCCCCTTCCCCTTCCCCTTCCCCTAAAAAAAATATTTAGGGAGTCTGGGTAGCTAATTTGTTTACTTCATTTTTACCTCATGTGGCCTTTGCCACCTTCTAGGCTTCTTTCATTCACCTCTAGGTCACCAGGGGAAAGGAGAACTCTAAGTACAACAGTTGTTCTGAACTATACATAACAGTAGGAAACAA
This sequence comes from Dryobates pubescens, assembly GCF_014839835.1. NCBI lineage: Eukaryota > Metazoa > Chordata > Aves > Piciformes > Picidae > Dryobates > Dryobates pubescens. The sequence continues at coordinate 35,180,205 of NC_071613.1, forward strand.
TGATTGGAGAAACCTCAAGTGTTAGGCAGAATGAACATTTTTTTTTTCTTATTCTTTAAATGTCAGCTTTATAATTTGTGGTTTATTACAGCTATGTGGGGACAGTGGTACAGAAAATAAAACAGAAAACCAAACCAAACTGTGCATCCTCAAGTGACTATTTTACCAACATTGTCTTTCAGTCCATCATTCAAAATTTCCATTATTTCTCAATTTTATGCAGCTCCTTAGTTTTCTAGAACTTTGCCTTTTTGTTTTGTATTTGTCATTAGCCAGCTTTTATACAAATATATTCTCAATAAATATGTAAGTATGTAAAAAATGTAAAGCAATGTTTGGCATATTTGGAAAAATGGGGTACAAGAAATGTACAGACAAAAAGGCATCCGCTTTCAATGGAACAATGTTCTTTGTTTTCACTGTAAGGAGAAGGATGGCATCTTCATGTTTGGCCATTTGAATAACAGCTCACTAACTGAGATTGTGCTGTCTTTAATTGGTAGACATAGTTGATCCTGAAGAAAGACTATCCCCCAATATTTGCACAGATTTTAATTTCAGCTGTTTCATGGTGTTTGCTTTTTAAGAACATTCTATCAAATAAACCTTACAGAAGCAGTGTTAACAGAAGAATACTGTTTCAGTTTACATTGGAGGAGAGGGTATTTGGAGAACAAGTACTGGTTATAAGAACAATACTCAGGCAAACTGAACAATATCTAATGTAGAGTTAGGTAAACAGTTTCACAGATGAAATTTTGAATAATAAACATTCACAATAGGATTAGGCTACTGAAGAAGAACTGTTTGCAAGAATTATTCAGCAAATAATTGTAATGAATAATAAATATACAAAAATTGTGATACATTCATAGACATTATATTGGTAAGGAAAAAAGGCAAAAATTGTCAACTAAATTATGAATGGCAAGTAAATTATTTATCATTTCCACTGCTGAGAGATCATGTACTGACTTTGAAATGACTCAGAGCAGATAGGTGATTTTTTTTCTTATGGGTTTTGTGTTATTTTAATGTGATGGGTTCTGAGTTCAAAATACAGATACTGCTTAGAGGAGCAACAAACCAAAATACTCATAAATCCTAAGCACCATATTGCTCTACTGAAATCAGCCATATATAAAGGTGCCCATCTATTCTAAGTGAATGGGCATATTTGCCTTCAAGGATATAGAAGTGACAGCTAACTATGCTGGACCATTTATGTACCTACAGGTAACCTTATCAACAAATGCTTGCTGGATCCTGGGTTAGATCATAGACAGGTAGTTGGAACCATTGGGCTAGTCACAGACAATGAATGGGAATAGCGTGGCCTGGGTGCTTATTTTTTACGTACCACATGGCACAATATATTAATTTCTGGCAATAACACTGTGTGTAGTTTATTTCAGTGTGCTTTAACAACATGGGCTTACAGCTTCCATTTTCACAGAATAACAGAACAGTTGAGGGGAGAAAGGACCTCCAGAGGTCACCTGCTCTGACCCTCTTTTTCGAGCAGGGCCACCTAGAGCTGTTTGTGCACGACCATGTCCAGATGACTTTTAGGTATTATCCAAGGAGGGAGGACTCTACTTCAGATACATTGGGCTTTTGTACCAGAGGGGTAAATGCTGCTGCCGGATTACTACACTGGTAATAGGGATCCTTGGTGCATCCTAGGTGGTTGTATCCTCCTTAAATGCTACAGAGTAAACGGGATGATATTTATTGGTTGTGTTAGAAGGAAACTGCTTTAGGCTGCCCAGGCTTTTGCTTGGTTACCTGTAAATGCAGTGAGTACACATCCATGTTATAATGATTTCTTGCTGTTTATAAAGTTTTTTTCTTTCAGAAATCATTATGGAAATTAGGAAGTTTTGTATCAATATTTATTACACAAAACCACACTTCTAAGCAGAACAATAAAAGAATTCTATTAATTGAATCATGCATAGTGAATGTAAGCTCCCTGAAGGAGAAAGCTCATCTATCTGATTATAATTTTCCAGTATCTTACATAGCATGCTGACCACAGTACCAGATCAAAATTAGAGTTTGAATACTATTGCACATAAATATTTTAATGGAAAAAACAATACTTTTAATTATAGATCTGTAGAAATTATTTCAAAAATTTCTTACTGGAATAAACTATCCAGGAATCAGAGCTTTAAACAAAATATGAAGTGATAAAATAACATTCCTTTGGAAACTTACAGAGTATTTAGTTTGTGCAAGAGTCTATAAATTTGTCTATGCTTATCAACAACTGGCAGATTTTAGAGCTTTAATCATAGTTTTATGTCCAATACAATAAATATGCAGTTTTAAGAAGATATTTCTTCCCACATAACACAAGAACATATGCTGGTTTTACAAATGACTATATTACTTTTAGACAGTAGTTCATGCATTATTGAGAGTAAAATGTGAGTGCTATTAGCCATACATCTCTATGGCACATTTAGAGAGAAAAATAAATTATAGTTTACCACATGTCTTTCAGAACTATTTTTCTCAACTTCTAGAAGCATTTATTGCATTCTGGTCTACAAAAGGCTTTTGGAAATGTTTGCTTTCTTGTGCTTTTTATTTTCATATGTCCCCTTTTTTAAGATGCAAATATTTCCAATTCCTACATGAATGTTTTCCATATGTAATGCTTTGGGTTTCATGTCTCTATAGCTTAAGAAAGAGAGAGAAATATTAATTGAAATCTTATTGTATATTCTTCCTGCTGTTATGCTAGTGAGAGTTAGGTTAGGTCTGGTTGAATTTAATGTTTAATAGGACAGATACATGTTGTTATTAGCAAAATAGAATTCTAACTCTGAAAATCTGTTGAAGTGAACTGTGACCAAAATTCCTTTCTTCTCATGGAAAAGCTCATGCATGAAAATGTAGTACATGCAATGTTCAGTACAAAAGAAAGTTCTACAATATACACAGAATGTATGGACAGGCAATTGTAAATCCTTTGTTATTAAATATGCATGGCCAGGGGAAAAAGGGTTTCAATTTAATGTATTTTTAACTAATTCCTGGAGCCACTGCAATGTTAGTGAGTAGAGGAAGCAATCACATCTTTTGACCACAACACAGAATGAGATAAAAGATTTGCAGCACTAGCTAGCAGAAATTGATGACTGGAAATCCTTGAAAGTGTTCACTTATATGACAATTCCTGAATGCTGATCTTTTATTTTTTTAACTGTAACATTCCTACACTGAACAGAAAGAAGGTGGTCCCAATTTGCATCTTTTTCACCTCAGTCACCAAACAAATATTAAGTGTATATATCTGTTGATGGTTTGTCAGAAAATATCAAAATAATGTCTTAAATTTCTGCCACTGATCTCAGAAGTTGGAGAATTGTTTCAGTTCCTGCTTTGAGACAATCATCTTTGCTTCTGAACAAACTGAACAGTTTACCCACCTTTGCAGATAATAATAAACACCATTTTAGATCAGAAGTAACAGAGCTTCCATTATGGAAGATTAAAATGCAAAGTTATGGAAAAATACATGATCTCTTCATTCTGGATATTGGTAATTACCTATGTTTCTGTTATTATGCCTCTGTACATAAGGCACAACTACCTAATTAGCAGATACTTGCCAAGCAGAACGGTGATGTCACTCCCAGTGTTACCACTGGTATGTAGGAATCATATCAAACACAACTGTAAAAATGTACGATGATTTTAGTTTTGGAAATTAATTTCCAGTGGCCTAACTCAAATTTAGCCTGATGGGCAATGGTAGAAATCTGAAGAACTTAATTCATTTTGGAAACACTATACTCTGAGCATACTGTGAGAATTAAGTTATTCAGACTTATGCTTGATAAACTGTGTGAAGAGATGGTAAATGCAACACCTGCATGCTTCAGACTGTGCTAGTTTCTATATTTTAGCTTTCAGCAAGTTGCTGGCTAAGTGGATAAATGTGCTAACAGAACAGCAGACAGACTTTGTTTTCAAAGGCTCTCAAAGCTTCCACTGGAGATCTGCTTTTGAATTCTCCTATAATTTTATTGAAATTATTTGGTTCTTTACATAATGGCTTGATTTTGACAAATGTGCAAGTTCTTACTAAAATATGTTAAAATTATTTGTGGTGCTCTTTCTCTTTGCTTTATTTGATGCACTTATATATGACATGCTTTCTGCGTCCCACTACCTCTCCTGTATGCAGGAGTAAATGTCCAAGTGTTACTTATCACCACTGTTTACCTCACAACCATTAAAAAACCAAAGCAAGACAAAATAATTATCAGAAATAAAGTTTGAATATTTTCAGGTTTTAAGTTTCTACCTGAAAAGTATAAAATTGATAGCCAGCCAAAGTGTCAATAAGCCAGACAGAGGATAAATAAGATATGGGGATACAATTGCTGTGTTTTCAAGGTTCTATTAAAATTAAAATGATGTAACTTGACTTCATAGGATGTGATATTTAATGTTATAGCTATGTCCTTATATATTTAATCTGATAATTTAATAACATGTGATTTAATTATGTATCTATCTATAGTCCTTGTGATCAATTTTTGTTCTAACATCACTTTCCACTCTAGCTCTTCACATTCATGTATGACTGCAGGAGATTTGTGTTGTTCAGACTCTAATAACAGTCAAAAAAGGGATTGTCTCAATGTCTAGCCTCTCATTCTGAAACCTGTACACAGGACAGGAGAACAAAGGTTTAGTTACCCTTTGCAAATAGATTTGCAATGCAGACATGATCTGAGGTTAGTAGGATCTCACCCTTGCATCTCCCTGCTTTAATTTAAGGCATTTCCACTGGGAAACAGCAGTCAGCTTTTCTCCTTTGATATTTACTTAATTTCCTCTGTGATTTGAACCTGCTAACATGCCATTTTCCTAACCTCTTTAGAGCCTTCAGGTATGCCTTTTTCCTTTCCACTAAAACTTCTTATTTCTAGGGTGGTTGATTTTTATTTGTTTATTTAGTTTGTTTGTTGGTGTTTTTTTCCCTCTTTCTCCTGGATAAGTTGGCACATTTCTGTGAATTTCTTGAACATTCATTGCTTCTTTACCCATTAAAATCTCCTCAAGATTTAAATGCAAGACTCATTTGTCACAGTTCTTGTATTCTGAAAGAATCATCAGTGCTGGAAGGACATTTTCTGTAAATTCTCTGATTTCTTTGTTAATACATACCTTGAGAATGTTAAATTAGTGAGAGACATTACAGTTGCAGTAAATAATACAGTAACAGCACAATAACTTAAAATAACGTTTAGACCTGTTTTGTATAGGAAGGTCAAGCTACAATATTACCTTCCAGCTTGCTGCTACACTTGGTGAGCTATTCTAAGATTTTTATAAAATAGTTAAAGTAATAGTATTGTTAATGGAAAGGTGTACTTTGAATGGTGTCCTTCCTTAAACAGAGCTTTATCCATTAGTTGTTGTTTAAAATAGATTTTGTTGTTTCCTTCAGGCATTGGCGCATTGCAGCTGCTGAGAGGTACTCAATATCTAGGAGTTGGATCATAATACTTTTTTTGTCTTGCTTTGCTTGAGTTGTCTAATTTGCATTCTTTTCAAACTGACATCTCTTAATTTTGCAGTTTCAAATAGCATAAAAAATTTCCAGTTGATAAGCAAGTGCTGACAGAAGTGTAGGTAACCAAACTAGTGAGTTCTGAATCCTTTCCCCTTCTGGCCTTTAAATTAATCAATGCACCTTATGCTGATTACACAATGATTGGCATTGAGATGAAAAATGGGTTAAAAGGTACTGTTATGGCTAGTGGAACTTAATGTAAGTGCTAGCTTTGTTTTCTTTCTGCTGTTATGTTCTTCTCATGGGTGCATGTGACCATTTCATATCCTTTTTTTTAATTTCCTTCAGCCATCAGAGCCTGTTTCCTGTCCTGTTGTATGTTTCATAAATGGGTTTTAGGCAGACCTGACTTTCTCAATATTCTGGACTGGATATTTTCCCTCTGAAATGGTGTTATGAATTTAGATTCTTTACACTCAGAGACAGAGAAACAGAAAAACTGTTCTGGACATTACCAAATGCCCAAAACACCATTTGGGCTGTGAAGTCACTTTGCTGACCAAAACAGCGACCTGTTCTTCAACTAGTAGCCTGCAGATCAAGTTCAGTAGGTTAATTGCTATGAGAGGAGGAGATGAATTTCTGGTAAGCTTTATCAGTCACCAAACTTGGAAGGAGTCTGGGGATAGGCAGTCCATAACATTCTACTGCTAGGCAATGCAAGTACCTTTTCATTATAAACAGAATCAAGGTGAGAATCTCTGTTCTACCTTGACCTGACAGGGGTGTGGCCCATTCTTCTCCTCTAACAGCTGAAGTTTCCAAGGCTGTGGACATGAGCCTTTCTTTGTTGCTGAAAGATGAACCATAACCATCATTAGCTTTTTAATTTTTTTCAGGGGATTTTTTGTTTGCTTGTTTTAATCTCAAGACCTATCCATCCATCAAAGCAGCTTTATATTTTAAGACAGCCATAAAAATAATTCATGCCAATTCTTAGTGGGGTTCTGCCCTTCTCATAGTTTTTGCCTTCCTCATATCTAAGTTCTTTCCTTAGTTATTATTTTTTTAAAATTTACTGGTTAAATAAAAAAAATCCAAACACCACCACAAACCTGCCTGTACCAAAATACTTTGTTTTTGCAGACTGCTACGTGTCATAGTGATGGCTTGGCAAGCAAATGTTTTCAATCATGTAGTAATAATTTTAAAAACTACAAATGGGCATTAAATGAATTGCTAGCAAAGTTAAAGGATTGTGCAGCCAAAGGTCAGAATAATTGTGGTGATGTGAGTACTTCTCAAAAGGTTAACCCATCCATTTTAACTTCAATGGCATTTTGGTGGCATTTTAGAAAAGCGAGCAGGTCTGTACTGGTGCAACATTAAAATACACTTGAGATGGATTTTGGAATACTTTGGAAGACGATGGTGAGCTTGTATATTCATGTTTCTGTGTAATTTAACTGCAGTGTCCCTACATATTTTTGAAATTTATTGAACTTTCTTGGCCAGCTTTTTGCAGAAAAGGGAGAAATTATAATTTTCATGATTGCAATTTGAGTTTTGTTTTCCCATCAGAATCAGGCCTTATGGTTTTGGGAGACAGGGTTTGGTCCAGCAGACACTAAATCCTTTAAAGGTATGAAAAATCATTAGCTGGTTGCTCAACTGGGCCCCACAATTCCCATGGAAAATATGCAGATTTGTTTTTTTAAATGAAGCCACCTGAGTGACTGCTCACACAACTTGCCCCCCTTTCCCAGATGGTAGGATGCAAAGAAGAAATTGGGAGCAAAATGCAAAACCCCACATGTTAAGACAAAGAGAGTTTAACAGAGCAATGTAAACAATGAATGAAAAACAGGAACAAGAAGAAATAATTAATAAGCCTAAGTAATATCAAATGCAACACATGATATGCCTGTGCCAAAAAACCCTGCCCTGCCAGAGAACCACTGTGACTGCCCATGACAGCCACCCCCTCTGATACAGCAGGCATGATGTTGTATGGTATTGAATACCCTCTTGGCTGGTTGAGCTGGCTATCCTGAGTGCAGCCTCTCCCAACTGCTTGAGGAAAAATTAACACTCTCCTAGCTGAACCCAGGACTTTATTCACCCCTTATTATATGCCATTTGCATCATGCCTAGAAGTTTTTTAACAGTTAACTTCACACAATTTAATTCATAGGTTGTTCTCACCCAAAATTACTTCGCCTTGCAGTACACAATGGACTTCTCCATCCTCGCAGATCACCCACCACAGGTCCCTCAGCAAAACCAGCCCTGTGGATGGGTTTGCCTTTGCCTGAAGCAGTACTAACCTAGACCATCTTCCCTAATATATTTTTCACATGTACTGTGGGGACTGTAGGTGGGAGTTTTGGGCAGAACTAGCTTGACTTGGCATATCCTCTGGTGTTAACTAACCAGGTGGCTTCTGCCCCAGATGCTTGCCCTGGTTTCTAAGATCCCACCGTCCATTGCTTTCATTGTAATTTTCAGCAGTCCATTGAAGCATTTGATTTTCTAGGCAGCTGGTGCATGATAGAGGACGTGATACAGCCACTCAGTGCCATGCTCTTTGGCCCAGGTGTCTATGTGGCCATTTAGAATACTTTCAGGGGTGTCATGTCACTATAAGACTTGCTTTTCAAGTCTCAGGATGGTGTTACAGGTAGTGCCATAGTGCACAAGGTAGGGTTCTGTCTCAGTCTGGAAGGTAGGAAGGAGACATGCTTCTGTTTTGAACATTACCATGAATGAAATCAAGGCACAAACGAGGTCATATATCAAGATGAGATTATTTATTAAAGAGAGAGAGAATAAACAGAACAGAGAAAGGAAGGAAAGGGAAAGGCAAAGGGAAAATGGAGAAAGAGAGAGCAAGAAAAATGATGGAGCAAATGAAACAGAAAGAAAGAAAAGAGAGAGAGAGGGAGAGAGAGAATGAAGAAAGAGAGTGGGAGAAATAGTTACCCCTCCATGGTCCTTCTTTGGCAGCAGGGAGGGGAGGGGTGGAAGATGTCCTGGGTTGCTGCTTCTGGCCTCAGGTGTCCCTGGTGATGTTCCTCCCTGCCATCCCCTCGCCCCCCCAGTCAGGAATTTTATACTGTTCCTGGTTCATTCATTGTAGCCCCACTTGGCCCACACCTTAGTCACACTAGAATACATATGTGACTGCCAGGTGTGCTATCTCGGTGGGCAGAGCTGGCACATCAGGCAGGTTGTTGACAATGATCTTTTCTTTGTTGAGTCAGTTCTTAATGTAATAATCACCTCACCGGGTGATTTACATGTTCTCTTTCTGAAGATTCATCTTCCAGCCATGTAGCGGTTGCATTCACTCTTGCTAGCACAGTACTTTCCTTGGTGGCTTTTGGGAGTGTAATGTAGTCAGTTTGACAGACCTCTCCACCTGTGTGATGGTGTCCATGGTCAAGTTCATCCCTCAATCTTGAGCCCATCTATATGTGGCATCTGTTCTTTGATGACCTGAGGTGTCATGGGTCCACTGAGCTATACCAGTCCAAATCCACCTGAACCACTTCAATCTTAGCAGCCTGATCCACCTGCTAATTGTTCTGATGTTCTTCAGTGGCCTGACTCTAAGGTATGTGGGCATCCATGTGATGTATTTTCACCTCTGGGTTCTCTACCTGAACAGCAATATTGTGTCATAATTCAGCAGCCCAGATGCATTTACCTCTGTGCTGCCAGTTGATTTTCTTCCATTGCTGTAACTATCCCATAGGGCATGTGTCACCATTCATGAATTTGTATATACAGCAAACACTGGCCACCTTGCTGTTCAGCAGTATCTAAAGCCAATTGGATGGCTTTCACCTTGCAAATTGTCTTGACTCACCATTTCCTTCAGCAGTCTTGGTGATTTGGTGGGTATTACTCCCCACAGCAGCCTTCCACCTTTGATGTTTTCCCACAATGCAACAGGACACATCAGTCAGCAGTGCATATCACTTCTCATTATTTGGTAGGTTGTTATATGATGTGGCCTCCTCAGCAAGTGTCGCCTCCTCCTCCTTTGGCGACACTAGGAAATCTTTGCCTTCTGGCTGGTTTGTGATCACTTTCAAGATAACTTGGTGGCTAGGACTGTCTTGTCAGTGCAACCCACTTGCTCCATGTGCTGTCAGTTGCATGGTGTGTTGACAAAACCTTTTCTTCTGAACACTCAGCCTTGCATCAGCATTTAGGGTACCAGGAGAAGTTGTGCTTCAGTACCAACCACTTCTGAGGCAGCTCAAACTCCTTCACATGATGCCAGTACCTCTTTTTCAGTTGTATGGTTAGCCTTGATCCTTTGTATCCCTGACACCAAAATTCTAGGGGTCAGCCCTGGGTCTTCCCAGGTGCTTTCTGCCAGAAACTCCGGGGAGGACCCCTCTTCCTGGCTGTGGTGTAGAGCACATTTTTAACATCTTGTCTGCCCAGTCTGGCCTGAGGGCTCCTACCTGTTTGGTACATTCAAAGGTTTGGTGCTATTCAGGGCCCCACTTAAAATAATTCTTTTTTTCTGGGTCACTTGGTGCAGAGGGCTCACAACCAGGCAGCAGTCTGGGATACGCATCCTCCAGAAACAATGGTGGGTAGAGACATAGCTACTATCTTCTTAATCATATCCATTGAGGCCCATAGAGTCATAAAATCAACCAGGTTGCAAAAGACCTCAGAGATCATCAAGTCCAACCTATTACCTAATACCTCATGACAACTAAACCGTGGCTTAAGTGCCACATCCAATCCTTTTTTTAACACCTTCACCACTTCCCAGAACAGCACATTCCAATGGCAAATTACTCTTTCTGTGAAGAACTTTCACCTCACCTTGAGCCTAAACTTACCCTGGCACAGCTTGAGACTGTGTCCTCTTGTTCAGCCACTGGTTGCCTGGAAGAAGAGACCAACCCCCACCTGTCTACAATCTCCTTTCAGGTAATTGTAGAGAGCAATAAGGTCTCCCCTGAGCCTCCTCTTCTCCAGGCTAAACAATCCCAGCTCCCTCAGCCTCTCCTCATAGGGCTTGTGCTTGAGGCCTCTCACCAGCCTTCTCTGGACACATTCAAGTGTCTCAATACCCTTCTGAAATTGAGGGGCCCAGAACTGGACACAGGACTCAAGGTGTAGCCTAACCAGTGCTGAGTAGAAGGGCAGAATGACTTCCCTGCTCCTGCTGGCCACATTATTTCTGATGCAGACCAGGATGCCACTGGCCTTCTTGGCTGCCTGGGCAAACTGCTGGCTCATGTTCAGCCGGCTGTCAACCAGTACCCCCAGGTCCTTTTCTGTGTGACTGCTCTCCAGCCTCTCTGACCCCAGCCTGTAGCACTGCATGGGGTTGTGTGACCAAGGTGCAGCACCCAGCACTTGGACTTGTTAAATGCCATCATGTTGGACTCCACCCATCCATGCAGCCTGTCAAGGTCCCTGTGGAGAGTGGTCCTACCCTCTAACAGATCGACACCTGCTCCAAACTTGGTGTCATCTACCAGAAAACCAGGTGTGTCAGAGAATCACTGTGACTCCACCTCTAACACTGCAGGTGTGACATTGTGCGATACCGAATACCCCACTGGCTGGTTCATCTGGATGTCCTGAGTGTGGAGTTTCACAACTTCTTGGCAGTTGATGATGATGATAGCCTATCTGAACCCAGGACATTAACCGTAGATCATTTCAAGCTGAATCACTATAAATTATTGTAGCTTGTTCTGTTTTGACTTTTCAGAAGCGAATTATCCTATTAAACAATGTATTCATTTTAAGGGATCTTTTAAAAAATGTATGTGTATCTGGTTATAAAGAACAAATGAAGCAATAGGACTAAGAAAGGTGAAAATGTCCTTTAAGAATGTATATATTATCCTTTCCTGTAGGGCAGCTCTGTAGTCATACAAATCCTGCTCTGGACTGTAGGAAGGAATAAAAACTTTTTAGGGTTAAAATTTAAGGAATTAGAGCAGTTGTGTTGGCACATTCTTCTCCAATATTGACATTTTGTTAAAAGGAATAGATAACTGCACCCAGCTGCAGAGATCTAAGTTAGGCCTGAAGGAAAATAAGACAGAAAATAAGTGAGACCAACAGTTTTCCGAGGTCAGAGAATTTCTTGTAATCTCACTGTTATCTTGAATGGTATTTAGAGGATCTTTCTAAACTCCCTTTCTGAGCTGTCCTCATTATTTGTGTAATTTCAGATGTGGTCTGCCTTAAATGTTGCTGATATTGCAAGGCTTGGAATGGATTAGCACTGATTACACATTACATCCAGTATGCATGTCATAATATCAGCGGCAAATAAATTTCAATGCTTGCTGAAACATTTTAATTAGACTTTTGTGTATCATTAAGAACAACTTTGCTTTTGCTCTTTCTTTTTTTTTTTCTTTAGCTGATAATATCTCTGCCTCACATGTCATTAGGGCACCCAAAATTTTAATCCCTTTCCTGGTTAAATCTTACATGTACATTAAAAACAAATATTTTAAGGGCAGTTTTTGAAAGGCAGTTCATTCTCATTCCTTGGATGAGTGTTATGGCTACACTGCATAGCAGAAAAAGGCAGTGAGTATCAGCAGCCTGCATAAATCTGCTGTGTTAGATGCTCTCTTATCTTATTTGGCCTCTTCCTCAGCCTGATGATAGGCAAAACTGCAGATCATTGGGAAGCTGAGAATTATACGAGCTTTTCTGTGTCTGATGGCCTCTCCCTGTATTACTTATGGGTTTCAAGGAGTTGAGTTTGCCTGGGGTACAAGCATGAGTGTGGCATATGGAGGCATAGAAGCCTGTATGCAATGTCAGCAAAGAGGAAAAAGTAATTTTTCTTAGTAACCCTACAGAAAAATGAAAAGCCTGCAGAAACACCAGGAAAAGGGGGATGTGGGAAGAGCTTCTTGACTTCTGGCATCTTGGTCTTCCTAGGTGGAAGTTCATCCCACTGACATTGTGCTGATACTGTTCAAATCAGCAAATACAGAGGCAGACCTGTTTATCCTGGACAGGGACATACTGCAAGACATCTGATTCATTAATTTCACATGGTAATGGAGAACCCTCTAGTTTGGACCTGAAGCTTATTTGCTATCTTTTCTGTCTTCATATTCAATTAGTGTGTTCCTGAGTTTAACCTAATGTTAAACTCAGACTATCCATTAAAATACAAGTCCAAATAGCGTGTAATCACTGTTTCTGTGAATTGCTGTTATGGTAGCAGAATAACAGATGACTTTTTGAAGAACACTGACTGAGAAATGAGATTTGAGGGGGGATCAAAGGTGGCTAGGATTGCCAGAATAGTTGCTTCAGTAAATGAAAGATATTGATTGCATGCAGTGTGGGAGGTTGTATCTGTGTGGTGTATAGTGCCCAGCATCCACATAACCCTAGTGGGTTATCATGTCCATCTTAGCTTTAGAAAACACTGCCTTACCCCACATAAGACTGACATCTTAATTATTTGCAAGACTGCAGTGAAGAGCTACTTTCCCTGCACAATTTTCTTCTGCATCCTACCATGTTCACAAAACCAGCACATTACAAAGAAAACTAATTCTCCCTTCCTCATGCTTCACTGCTAGTTCTTATTTCCAGGTATGTTGCTGGCCATCCTCTCCTTCGCTCTGTGGCAGCATGACAGAGCAGTTTCTGTGAGTTTACTTTTTTTAACCCTTTAACCCTTCCTTTTCTTGTTGTTCTCACTTATATGTTCTTTGATGTCTTGAAGACCTAGCTCTTTTCTAACTCCTCCCTCTCACCATGCCATAGCTGTCTTTAATATTTGTATGTGCCTTAGTTTTCCTTTCCTGCCTTTCTCACTGTTTGTCAGTCCCCTCTTCTTCCTGCTTCCTTGATGTTTCTATTTGCATTAATTTTTTAGAATAGAATAAACTATTTCTGTTGGAAGGATCCTGCAATGATCTAGTCCAACTGCCTGTTGTTAAGGCAATGCTTCTGGTCCCTGAGACAGTTATAATTAATTTGCATCTTTCTGCAATAGAACTGTGCTGTGTAAACACACCTGCACTCCACACAGCATTCAGTCTAATTTGGTACTTGGCATGCACATTGGTTTAGTATCTTGCTAGGGGTTATGAGTTATCATATTGGAACATAATTTCACTTCACAGTGCAAATTAGTCTGTGACAGAAGTAGTACTGTCATTGCTCTTCCTCAAATGCCAGTTATCAACATCCTCTACATCATTCTAGTACAAGTCACTTTCTACGTTAGCAGTCTCAGCTAGCTCACAGTAGTGCTTTTTTTAATTCAATCTTTTTTTTTTCTTCTTTTTCAAAGGGATGATGGAAAGGTTGATTCTCTGACAACATAATTCTGGATGCCATTTAAAGGGAAAAATGGAAATGCTAATGTTTACTGTAGGTGAAGATGTGCCAACATCTTAGTCTCTTAGTGCAGGACAAAGAGCGTTTTGTTTGTCACAGAATGCTTGGAAATAGCATGCTCTGGCAATTGATTCATTGAAAAATCATCTCTAACAAAACTGATATAAAACAAAGAATGGGTTCAGCTCTTTACCTAAAGCTATGTGAAATTATTCACAGCTGTAAGTGGAGATCTGAAGGACAGAACAACGTGATTTAAGACTAAAAGCTTTTATTCTCAACAAAATAGGAAATAATTGGTTTTGATGCAAGATTAGTATTTATTAGAAAATTGTAGACATGACAGACTGTATTTTAAAAATACTTGTAATAAGATTTTGAAAAGGAAGGAGCAAGAGAGATAATTTCAAGTCCTCTTTTAGTTTATTTTGTTGAAATACTTGGTCACAGAGGGCAGAACACAGAAGGTGACTGTCAGACCTGGGATTGGAATATGGAATGGGTATGAAATTACCCTTTCACAGTGAAATGAGTATTAACAGATATAGAAAAAAAAAAGAGAGTCACTGCTTAAAAACAGCCAGTAGCACAGTGGCTAAGGTGATGTCTGGAAGGGAAAGCAGGGAGATCAAATTAACCTAGTGGAGAGAAGTGAACATTTTTTTCCTGTACTTTGGCTGATAACTGATGAGTTTAATGTAGGATTCCAGGAAATGAGCAAATGGAGATGATCTGTGGAGATAAATTATTTCTCCAGTTCCCAACTCTTAACTGTGCATTTAAAAGTCAAGATAGTACTACAGCTGCATCCTGAAAAACATTTGAGATACTCTGCAGGAGCAGCTTGTTCAGTCATTCCTCTGAAGGACCCTGAGTGCAAAGGGATGATAAGATTGCTTTTTAGTCAGTGTAAGGTTTTACTTACACTTCTGGAGGCCACAATGTCATAAATACTGATGTATGATCTATAAAGTAGCTTCTATAGGTGTATTCCTAGTTAGTCTGCATCTCTTGCTTCCCTTCGTGCCAGATGCAGCTAATCAGTGCCACATAACTCACAGTTCACTAGTCCTTCAATACCTCTACTCATTAAGCACAAGAAACTTGTAAAGATGAAAAGTCATTGTGCTTTATTTTTGCAAATTACCTGCAGTGATGTTAACTGGACAATGTGAGCACATAGGAGCTCAGCAGTCAGGCCCTCTAGGCTGAAGGACATACTATCTGTTGAGAGGCTCTTGTTGCATAAAGGTTCAACTGCTGTGAGGGATATGCTTCACCCTCAGAAGTGGTGGCAGTTTTTGAGGTTAATTGTGTATAATTGAATGTGATTCTCCATTTTCAGATAAACCCTGTAATATGTTTATTTGAATTTGCTATCAATCTTCTAATTCTTGGTCAAAAATGCCAAATAAATTGCATGAGAAAAAGTCCAGCATTGTAATTACTGCCAGTATTTAAACAGAGTAAGGAAATTCAAATCCCATTTCAAAGATAAGGTGGTTTGATTTTTGTTCTGTTGTTTGTTTGTTTGTTTGTTTGGGTTTGTTCTTTTTACAGAAACTTGGCCATAATGTATATGTATAATAGCAGAATTTCATGGCAGAAATAGAAGAGCTTGAAGATATTATTACTGGTGTGCTTTTAGACATAAAAGAAAGCTTATGGGAAGCATGAAGACATGATACTAAAATATATCATAAGAATGTAAGAACATAAAATTAGACAAAGGATAGAGTTGGTGGTTTGGTTTGCTCCCCCCCTCCCCCCAAGAATCTTGAAAAAAAAAAAGGAAAGTACGGAGCTGTAATATCTGTATGCATATGTATAAGCATTTGTATAGTCATACATATGAATTACTTCTGCCTTCTCCAGTAAACACATTTTTATGAACTGCTGCCGTGGAAGCTATGGGTAAAATTCCCATCAATTTCAATGGCAGTTGAATCAAACCTTAGCTCTACTTTGTCATAAATATTTTCCAACTTCAGTCATTAAGATCAGGGATGTATGTTTATAGTGAATTATTTCTGCATTATCATAGCCTCAGAACTCTGTTTAGCATTATCTTGAAGTATTTGATAATTATCACTCTTGCTTCATTTGAAGCTTTCAGGAACGTGTTTTCAAGGGATGAAGTCAGTGTGACTTCAAATGCTTGCAGCTGCCTGCCTGTTCCACACAAACAGGCCCACCTGCATGTGAGAAATAACTGCTTGCACAGCTGAAGGCTATTGAAAAGGAATCACTTGCACCTTCCTTAGTATGTGAAAAGAAACATTTATCAATGTTTATGGAAACATTAAGCCTATGGCAAATTCTACTGCTGTAGGAAAGGAGTCAGTAAACCTCTAAAGGAAAGGGCTATGGAAAGTTGTACTGCAGTACCTTTGGGATTCGGTCTTGCTACTCAGAAAATAAAGCTAATTAAAGGAAACTACCAATTAAAATAAAGGCTTGAAATACATACCCTTTCTGTTACTCCAGTGGCTATATAATAGTCTATGTTTAAAGTTTGTTTCCTTGTGTTCTTCACTTTACCTTCACACAGCGAAATCTCATATTTTGTTCATCATCTAGGATTAGAATAGTTGAATGCAGCCATAGTGGACTTGTTTTCTGTAAGCACTTCACAGCACTTAGCATAGCTTATTTCACAATTTTCCTATATAATGAGTAAAATCTTACTTTATTTGTGTCATACAAGGGAGATAACTTTAATTATTATTATTTTTTTAAATACAAGATTATAAAGTTTTGCAGGGGGATTTGAGCAGAGGACTGCTGTTTGCAGAAACTTTTTTCTTGTGGAACACTCCCTCTTAACCTTCCCAGTAAATGTAAGTTGCCTCAATACAGCCAAAAAATAATATTCATGCATGTTAACATAGAATCAACTCTACTTAAAAGTGTTTGTAGTGGTTGTGTTTTATCTTTGACACTCCAAGAGGCGAGGTTGTACGAAGACAGAGAAGTGTATTTTGTTTAAAACAGCTAATAAGTCTGGCTGAAATTGAGGTGCTACTGGGAACAGAAAATTTTCCAGTTTTGCTGATTTTTTTTTTCTCTCCAACTATATTAGTTGGTTCAAGAAAATACATTCTCTCTGCCTACAAACTTTGCCTCACTTGTAGCAATTATAGCACTCACAACTCAGTGTTTGATATGGAGAAGTCCAGTGATGTGAATTAATTTACAGCAAAGGATTGTGTTTTGTCTCTCTGACCACGACTTATGTCATGTTATTAGATTGATAATGACAGGGATATATTAAAAGGTACTGTGCTAGATATCAAGAGGAAAGTTTTCTAGGGATTGGAATTTAAATTAAAGCTGACAGGCTGCCATACACAGCGTAAAAAGCAAATCAGATCCATTATGTCCGTTAATGTAATTCAGCTACAATGAGAAGAAAATGGACTTCCTTCAAGTTATTTGTCAGTAATAAGGTTTTCATGAACAGAAAAGTAATGCAAAGTTACCCAAAGTAATTATGATTATTTTCTTATCAAGACCTCTAATTTTATTTTACACTGTGCATGCCAGAACTATGGAGGTTTTTAGTGGCTTTATGGCACCTATCTCAAAGGCACCATTGTTCAGCTCTAGCACAAATTACAATAAATGCTACATTTGCAGCTTGCTGCATGGAAGAGACAGAATTTCTATTTTGTCCACAGGTGATCATCATCCCCTTAAAAAATTGCATTGTTGATGGCTATACATCAAGAGAGTTTGATTATTATTTCCCAGTCATATTGACAGTTAAAACAATTCATCAACACTGTGCTTTTGTGCTCTTTCAAATTAAACAATTTACATTAATTTCCATGCAGAACAGGAATATGACAGATTTTGTTTTCCAATTTTGCAAACGGTTCTAGAATCCTAGTGTAAAAAGCATTTATCATTACAGTGGAAGAAGAACTTCTGAAAAGAAAGCAGAGTTTTTAAAAATGTTGCACCTGAAAAGTTCTGTTATAATACTGGAAGATAATTAAAGAACCAGTTTTGAACACACAGAAGCCGAAATAGAAATCAGAGCTGTAATCGCAAAACATGAAAATTGTAAGGAAATTTCCCAGGGGCTTATTCAGAGGTGGAATAAAATCTTGAATATTTCCTCACTATGCATTAAAAAAAAATTAAGGATTTTTTTTGCCCTTGTTCAAAGGCCATAGCAACAACAGCCCACACAAACTGAAGCCCATCAATGTGAGCATTGCTGTTTCTCAAAAAAGGCTCTTGTTATCTGGCAGAAACTCAAATATGGTTTCTGCTTATTTTCTGAATTTAAATGATAAACCCTACACCTTTCTGGGGTGGAGATTCTGTTGCATCTCTAGATGCATAAATAAAATGTAGCTAATCCTTATGCTGTTTTCCTCTGTAATAAGGGAAATGATGTAAAGCATGTCTACATCATTATTTTATTACCTGTAACTTCTAGTGTAGTTACTGAAGGAGCACAGGGACAGAAATGAAAGAAAAAGACCCTTCTTGTCTTCATTTGCAGCTGAAGCAGTTCTAAAAGCAGTTTCTAATGTGTACATTAGAATGATGGAGAAACACAGCCAAAACCAAGCTGAGGCCCTTCAGCAGTAGAGGAAAACAGCCTGTTGCCTTGGAATGTCAAAGGTCAGTTTTGCAACACTAGCAGAACAAGGATCACTGAAGGAGGAGAGAGGGGGGAAGGTTTGGAAGGGAAGTGAAGATTTGAGGATTTGGCTGGGAGAGTTCAGTGCATGTCAGAAGTAAAAGGGCACTGATAGGGCTTCCCCTTCTCCCTTTCTCTGTATGGGGAGCCCAAAACTGGACTCTATATTCCATGCGTGGCCTCACCAGGGCAGAGTAGAGGGGGAGGGGAACCTCCCTCAATCTGCTGGACACACTCCTCTTAATGCACACCCAGGTCCTGTTGGCCCTCTTGGCTACAAGGGCACATTGCTGTCCCATGGATAACTTGTTATCCACCAGGACTCCCAGGTCCTTCTCCACAGGGCTGCGCTCTAGCACCTCCTCACCTGTACTGGTGCAGTTTATTATTCCTTCCCAGATGCAGGACTTTGCACTTATCCTTGTTGAGCCTCATTAGGTTCCTCTCTGCCCAGTTTGGTATCATCAGCAAACTTGCTGAGGAGACACTGTCCCCTCATCGATTTCATTGATGAAGACGTTGAACAGGACAGGACCCAGCACTGGTGCCTGGGGGACTCCACTAGTTACAGCTCTCCAGCTGGACTTGGCACCATTGACCACCACTCTTTGGACCCTATTTTGTAACCAGTTCCTAATCCATCTCACTGTCTGTTCTATCCCACACTTCCTGAGTTTACTCACAAGGATGGTATGGGAGACAGTGTCAAAAGCCTTACTAAGGTCAAGGTAGACTACATCCACTGGTCTTCCATTCAGTTATGAAATCACAGAAGGCTATCAGGTTAGTCAAACATGATTTCCCCTTGGTAAATCCATGCTGACTGGTTCTGATCATCATCTGCTCTTCTAAGTGCCTAAAGATGACCTCCAGAATGAGCTGCTCCATCACTTTTCCAGGGATGGAGGTGAGGCTCACTGGTCTGTAGTTTCCTGGAACCTCTTTCTTGCCCTTTTTGAAAACTGGGTGATATTGGCTTTCCTCCAGTCCTCAGGTACCTCTCCTGCCTGCCAGGGTTTTGCAAAAATGATGGAGAGTGGTAGAGTGACAACATCAGCTGGCTCTTTCAACACTCTTGGGCGCATCTCATCAGGCCCCATAGACTTATGAATATTCAGTTTAGGTAACTGATCCCTAACCCAGTCTTTATTGATTAGTGGAAAGTCCTCCCTCCTTTAGTCTTCCTGTCCTTCATCCAGGGTCTGGACTTCATAGGGGAGTTCAGTAAAGACTGAAGCAAAGAAGGCATTCAGCAGCTTTGCCTACACTGCATCCTCAGTTCTCAGGGCTGCCTCCATTCAGCAGTGGGCCCACACTTTCCTTATTCTTCCTTTTCCTACTGATATATTTGAAGAAGCCCTTCTTGTTCTCTTTTACTTCCTTTGGCAGCTCCAAGAGGGCTTTGCCCTTCCTTATTGCCTTCCCACATGCCCTGGCAGCTACTCTATAGTTGTCCCATGTGACAGTCCCATGTGAACTGTAAGCTTTATTCCATGACATTTCCATCAGAAGTTCCTTGCTCATCCATGCAGGTCTCTGGCATGTCTACCCCTCTTTTTACTCAAGGGTACACACCTATCTTGGGCTTGGAGGAAGTGGAATTTAAAAATTGTCCAACTTTCTTGGGCTCCTTTACCCTCCAGAGTCTTAGCCCATGGGATTCCTGGCAAGTATATCTCTGAAGAGTGCAAAGCTAGTCCTGCAGAAGTCCAGGATTGTAATCCTACTTACTGCCCTGCTTGGCAGGGCATTCAAAGCCAACATTTGTTTGACCCAGCACATGCAAAGGCAACAAGCTTTGAAGAGAGTGGCTTCCTGCTGCGTTCCTGCTGTGTTCTCTGTGCCTTTCTGTGGGGAAAGTTTGCAAATCTATTAGTCTTATCACCAAAATCTCACAAATGTTAGCTATGGATTTGGTTTCTAAAGAAATTAGAGCTCTGGCAAAGAAATTTTGGTGGCATTTAGCTTAGTACTCTAGAAACAGTCAAATCCCACTCTTTTTATAAACATAAAATTATGCTTAAGAAATGGAAATGAAAGGAGAAAAAATTAGCTTGGGCTTTGGAATATTTATCTTCCTTCTCTCTTGTCTTTAGAACTACCACAATTAAGTGGCAGACCCTAGTTTAATCATCTTGTTTTTTCTCTCCCTATTTTATTTGGCTAGTGTGCTTTGCTGGTTGTGTTTTTATCCACTTCTGCCATAAAGATTTTATCTTCTTTTGTATTAGGAATTAATGCTTTATAGAGACATTTATACAGATATTACATGAAAAGGTGCAAGAAATCTGACATTGACCTAATGTCCTTGCCAGGAGCATCTTCAATGAAAGTAGTACAATGCTTATTCCTATTCTACTATTTTCTACAAGAAAATAACTTTTAATAAATTGGTACCAAAGATAATGAAAGTTTTTAAAGAAGGATGACAATCATGGCTTAATGATTTATTCATTTATCCATCCTGCACAGATGTTTGTGGCACACCCTGAAGTTGGAGCATCTGCATAAACTTTTGCCAACATACATGAAGGTACACAGTACTTTCTTCATGTACAAATCCATAAAAGCATGTGATTTTCCTAGTATGGAGCAGTTAAAATTTAGCTGCCTTTTTTCATAGGCTTTGAAAAGATTTATAAGATTTAAGCTTGTAATTCTGCTTTCTGTTACTCGTTTTCCCTATACTTTACGTTGTTGTAACATCACAGAAAAACTGCAAAATAGCTATTGCTGGGCAGAACAGAGCCACAGAAAAAAAAATAATTTCTACCATGAGCATGAACATAAGTTAGTTTACCCAGTCTTAAACTGGACAGTATGCAATCCTTTAGTCCTTGTGACTTTCACAAAGGTTTTGCCCGCAGCAAACAGCTTGCTTTTCAACATTTGGGTATTTGACATGACAAATCCGTCCTACCTAAACAGTAGACCAGATGTGCCAAGTTGCCAAAAAATTTTGTTTCCTAATGGAATGAAACAAATTGCTGCAATAATGCAGGCTCTTTTTGAAAGCCAGGACATTTACTGAAATGTTGTGGCTCCATAGTTACCAGATAATATGAAAATTATGGTCTTAACTATACCTGACTTAATATACTTGTAGCTTTTAGAGGCAGAATTTACTTGCAATTATTTGAGCATTGCTTTACATCATCAGTGTGGGACTTGCTGCAAAAATCCTCCAGACATCTATAGTCTGCTGATGCATTCATATATTCAATATACTTGCTAGCTGCTACATAAGAGATTCTAGCTCAAATCCTGCAATCAGCAAGGCCAGTTATTTCAGCCACAGACCAAGCTATACATGTCCCAGTTCTGGAGCCAGAAAAGCAAGCAGCTAGCTGAGATTTCTTTGCTTATGATCTACAAGAGGACACAGTCTCAGGCTGCGTCAGGGGAGGTTTAGGCTGGAGGTTAGGAGGAAGTTTTACACAGAGAGAGTGATTGCCCACTGGAATGGGCTGCCTGAGGAGGTGGTGCAGTCGCCGTCGCTGGGGGTGTTCAGGGCGAGGCTTGACAGGATGCTTGGTTGTATGGTTTAGTTGATTGGGTAGTGTTGGATGATAGGTTGGACATGATGATCTCGAAGGTCTCTTCCAACCTGGTCTATTCTATTCTATTCTATTCTATTCTATTCTATTCTATTCTATTCTATTCTATTCTGTTCTGTTCTGTTCTGTTCTGTTCTATAATCAAAATGTGTATGCTTGTCCTGGAAAGAATCTTGAGCTGGTCCTAAAGGCTGTCAGTCAGTTCTGCCCTGAGAAGGACAGCTCTGGGTTTACTCCAGTGGCTCATTTAGTGATGTCACTAAAATGCTCTGGTGTTTTGGTTTTGTTTGTCTGTTTTAACAGCAGGTTTTTAATAAAAAATTGAAGATATTTAAACCTGTCAATTAATATTCATAAAAGTGAAATGCTATGAAGAAATGAGATATATTTACATGCAAATACTTTATTGTTTTGTACCCTGGTTCTTTCCTATTTTAATCCATTAATACTATTACAATCACAAAATGGATTTATACCAGTCTCGTTAATTCATATTTTTGTAGTCAAAGGCATCACATAATTGTAAGATGAATATCATAAGAAGGTCAAAGAGCTGTTGGAGTGGGTCCAGAGGAGGGCCACAAAGATGATGTAAGGCTGAAATACCTCTGCTATGAGGATAGGCTAAGGGAGCCTAGAGAAAACTCCAGGGGGACCAAGAAACTGCCTTCCAATAGGGATCCTACAAGAAAGCTGGAGAGGGAGTTTTCCTAAGGGTCTACAGCAATAGGACAAGGGGGGATGGTTTGAAGGTGAGGTAGAGAAGATTTAGACTGAAAGAAGAAGGAAGAAGTTCTTCAGCGCAAAAGTGGTGGGACTCTGGACTGCCCAGGGAGGTTGTGGATGCCTCCTCCCTGGGACCGTTCAAGGCCAGGCTGGATGAGGCACTGAGCAGTCAAGTCTAGTTGAGAGGTGTCCCTGCCCATGGTGGGGAGTTTGGAGTACATGATCCCTGAGCTCCCTTCCAACCTAAGCCATTCTATGATTCTATGATATATTTTGCTGCATCTTATATGATTTACATGGGCAGTTAGATATATTGGCATGTGAGAATGCCACCCTCTTTCAGAACAGTTTCTGAGGAGGGAATACTGTTGCATAAATTGTCAGCAGTGGAGGCAGCCATGGGTGAAATGGCCTTTTTTATTAAATGTCACAAGATTTAGTGTCAGAGTATAATTGGGATGGAAGGATAATTGAGCTAAGCTTACCATGTCTTTTTCTGCTAACATGTTATTAATCTACAAGACTGTTAAAATATGTTTTATAAAGGCCCTACTCACTTGAAAATTGTTGGCTCATATCAAGAAAAGTAACTGTTTTACGGCAGACCTCATGAACAACAATTTTGGATTTCCTTCACAGAAAATTTAACTTTTAAGTAAAGAATACAACAGAATAGAGCAAAATAAGGAATTGCTGAAACATAGGGCTTTAAAGATTATTATTATTTTAAAAACCCTACCTGTATAGCACCCAAACACCATAGTACAAGTAGTAACTGAGAACTGCATTCCATCTGAAGTCCTACCATTTAGCCCTCATTTGAGAACTTCAGTAAATTGACTTGAGCTAACAAATTATTGATATAATGATTTAATATAGAATTTTTAGTTAAATACAACAAACCTAGCTGCTAGTTTTCTGTCTTAGTACAAGAGTAGTGCAGGACATTAAATACACAGTTGTATCTTGACATTTTAGATTTTTCTATTACCTTTCAATTTAAATAGCATAGCAACAGAGAAGCCTTTTACATTTCTGATGGTTTGTTTTTGAAATGTAAAGGCATTTTTTTAATGTAAAAGGTTATATCACAGAATCACATAATCATTATGTTTGGAAAAAACCTTTAAGGTCATAGAGTCCAACTGTAAAGCCAGCACTGCCAGTCTACCACTAAACCATGTCTCTAAGCACTGTACCTATGCATCTTTTAACCACTTCCACAGATGGTGACTGAATCACTTCCCTGAGCAGCCCGTTTCAGTGCTTTACAGCACTTTCTGTAAAGATTTTTTTCCTAATATCTATTCTAAACCTCCTCTGATGCAACCTAAGGCTGTTTCCTATTGTTCTATCACTTGTTACCAGGTAGAAAAGATCAACAATCACCTCACTCAACTTCCTTTCATGTAATTATATTCCCTGAGTCTCCTTCTCTTCAGGCTAAACAACCCTAGTTTCCTCAGCCATTCCTCATAGGACTTGTTCCCTAGATCTTTCACTAGCTTCATTGGTCTTCTCTGGAACTGCTCCAGCACCTCAACGTCCTGGTAGTGAGTTGTCCAAAACTGAACATAAGTTTGAACATAGGTTTGGCCTCACCAGTGTCGTTGTACAGGGGGACAATCAATTCCCTGGTCTTTCTTGTCACACCATTCCTGATACAGGCCAAGATGCTGGTGCATCTTGGCCACCTGGGCACACTGCTGATTCATGTTCAGCCAGCTATTGACCAATGTCTACAGATCCTTTTCCACTAGGCAGTTTTCTGGACAGTCTTCCAGAAGCCTGTAATTCTGCATGTGGATGTTGTGACCCAAGTGAAGGACCGAGCACTTGGCCTTGTCGAACCTTATACAAGTTGGATTCATACTATTGATCCAGCCTGTCTAGAGCCCTCTGTAGAGCCTTCCTACCCTCAAGCAGATCAATGATTTTTCCCAGTTTGGTGTCATCTGCATTATATTTATGTCTTTTCTGGTAAAGAGATGACTCACATGAGAAAGGTGACAAAAAGTCCAAGTGTATCTATTTTGAAATTTTATTTTTAATTAGGATTTCTCCAAATATTTATACTTTTTTTCCAACTGGAAGATGTAAATTGAGTAAATGAGAGTATACAATACTCACACATAAAATATACTGTAAGCATTCAGCTCAACCTTGCCATGCTCTGGGGAAGGATTCTGTCTTTTATCACACAAGTTATCTAGCAGCTTTTGCCACTAATTACAGTAAAAGGTTATCCAAGCTATACATGCTCTATCTTCTTCCCTCTCAAAGAAACAAAATGAACACATGGTATTTATACTAATTAATCAAAATAATAATAGACAGTGGAAATTTTTAGAATTTGGTGTAAATGCGCTCAGTTTCCAGTTCTTTTTGTCCATTTAACTACTTCATAAATTGTGAACTGTGTTACTTATCCTAATTCAATCTCTGAGTTTTCAAATGTCTTAGACATGCAGAATGGTTGAAATAAATTGCAGAATATTGCTCTTTCTGAAGAGGACAGAGTATGGAAAAATATCTATCTGATAGTATCTGCAGGCGAGGTTTAGTGTGAAGAAATTCTTCAGTAAAAAGTTTAATATTAAAGTTGAATGCAGCATCTATTTTATGAGGAGAGGCTGAGTGACCTGGTGCTCTCTCACCAGGAAGAGAGAAGAATGAGAAATCTTCTTATAAAATGTGTCTAAATATCTGAATGGTAGAGGTCATGAGGGTGGGGTCAGGCTCTTTTCAGTGTTGCTCAGTGACAGGAGGAGGGGGCAGAGGATACAAACTAGAACACGGAGGGTTTTGCTTGGACTTAAGGCTGTGGATTCTCCTTCTCTGGAGACTTTCAAAGCCTGTCCAGATGTGTTCCTGTGCAACCTCATCTAGGTGAACCTGCATTAGCAGGGGGATTGGACTCAATGATCTCCAGAGGTCATCCTGGAAGTCACCCCTGCCATTCTGTGATCAAAGGGCCTCTTTTCTAATTCTTGCTTCCTAAAGGAAGTAACCAAAGACAACTATCCAGTTTCACAGCACTTAATTCTATGCTCTTAGACCTTATCAATTCAAATGTGGTCAGGCCCCCAAGGAAGTGGGATGCCAGGCAGAGCAGATAGTTAGGAGAACTGTACCAGAAAAAGCTATGTGTTAGTCTTTTGAACTGTAGGTCAGCCTCTCCTTCTGCCAGTGGAGTAAACTCATCTCAGTTGTTTATAGGCTGAAAGAGCTGAATGCAGTCATCTTTATTCTTAAATGACTAATTTAAAGGTGGTGATTCTGAGAAATGCACATTCAAGGGGAATTCTGTCTTGTTGAGCTGCCAGACTTTAGCCCAAAGTTTACACCTACTTTGTCTAGAATGCCTAAACCTACCAAAAATAGCTGAGGGGAAATCTCAGATATCGCTGTCATGTAAATTGATATAGTTCACTCTGAAATATTGCACCCAGAACTGTAACTGTCAATTGATCTTCTGAATGATATGGCAAACTCAGGTGTTGCCAGGCACTGAAACTACTGTGCAGTTCTCCTGCTGGTGCTTCCAACCCAGTATTAGAGAAGACCTTTGCCTCAATTAAAATTATTAGGAGACAACTGTTTTATTACAGCTGGTTATAAAATTCCTTGGAACATTTCAGAACTTTTCTAATTTCTTTAAATACATTTCTCTTAATTGAAAAACACCAATGTCCTTTGGTTTTAGTGTATTTTATTTCATGTTTGAGGATTGCTGTCTATTATCTTCTTTCATGAGAAAAATAAGCTTTGGGCCAGCTTGTCTCCTTATGAATTCAAGAGGAAGAGCCCTTATCAAAACCAAATCAAATGAACTATAGAGAAGGCTTTTTGTTTGGGAGTTTTTGTTTGTCTGGGAATTTGTTGTTGTTGTTTTCAACCTCAAATCAATATAAATACTTCAGACAAATTGTACTGAAAAGGAGAGGAGGGGGTCAAAGTGCATTTATCCTATATGATGGAAAAAGATGTCACATTATCTCAGCAGCAGTTTTTCCTATGAAATGAGCAAGAGAAAGAGAGTTGCTCTCAGAATGAAATTAATGCTAATTAAGTTCTCTATCTAGCATTAGAAAAAAAGCCTGTTATTGTGGGGGGTTTTACCATTACTGATAGTCACACAAATCACTTGATAAAGCCTACTCTCTAGTAGAAACAATTTGTAACTGATACAGGCATATTAGGTAAGCTTACCAAAGCAGACCAAAAACTCTGGCAAAAGTTACTTCTTGATAGTTGCACTAGCACTAGTTCTATATCGGGAAAAGCATGTTTCAAGTGGGTTCCTTGTTTGGGGGCTGTTGCTGCCATTTTTTGTTTGTTTGTATGCTGATATAGCTGCAGTTCCCTGAGTATTATAAAAGCTTCAAGTAGCTATCTTCAGTTCCAGAAATGTAAAATACCTCTTACAGGTCATTTTAAAAGTTACTTTGGAAACCAGATATAGAAAGAGAAAATAATATGCTTTACAAATCTTACTTTTCATTTTGAAAAAATTGGTTCCAGTTTCTCTTGGAACATCATTATTTCCTGAGAACTAAAAATGTAGGAAAAAAAAATATCTGGATCTCTTGGGGAAAACTGTAAGAGTCAGACAAGGAATCCTATGAATCTGATTTCCATTCAGTTAAAATTCATAAAATCCTAAATGCTGCAGGAAAATACTCCTGGTTTAGGAAAACTCATCTTCTTGAGAATATTTCCAAACTATTATTTCTAAACTATTACCATTTTTTCCAAGATATTTGGGTATAATTTACACAATACAAAGGGATCTGCAGTATTTCTACTCAAAATGGATAAAACACACTTGCTCTCTTTAATGCACACATTTAAATACGCACTATCCAATTAAGTTTGGGCAAAGGATGACAATGCACTCCTTAACTTTCCACAGTGAATGAATTCAAGTGTTATATTTCTAGCACTGACAGTGCTCCATGACCAGTTAGCTGTCTCTTGCCAAGACTGTTCGTTTCAGGCAAATGTGAGCACAATTCAGATACAATTATAATTTCTAGAATTACTGAATCATTTGGTTATAGTGGTATGTCCATCCTCTTGCAGGAGTAGCTAAACAGTCTTTTATGGGGAGGAGAGGAGAGGAGAGGTTCAGAGAGGAGAGGAGAGGTTCGGAGAGGTTCAGAGAGGAGAGGAGAGGTTCAGAGAGGAGAGGAGAGGAGAAGTTCAGAGAGGAGAGGTTCGGAGAGGGGAGGGGAGGGGAGGGGAGGGGAGGGGAGGGGAGGGGAGATCCTCGTCAGTGTTACGTGCAAAGAAATAGTTCTGGCTATTCATGAATTCAGTGAACATCAAATCTAGGGCCACCTGTTCTCCATGTTCTCCTAGGCTAAAACCACAAAATTTAATTTCACTCCTCAGGAGACTAACTGCAAGTGCACAAAGTAATTAACCATTAGCAACTGATGTATGTTATAGTGCTGGAGAGGAAACTGCAGAGTACAGAACAATTATCTCCTGCTAGCAAAGCTCAGAGGAGCTTTTGCCTGCTTATTAAACCTAAGTTATAGACAGTAAGAAGGACAAGTCAGAGAAGGCAAATGCCTGAAATCTGTGCACCTGATAAGCATAACAGTGATGTAAATATGGAAGCACTGATATAGACCTCTGTATGAAACTTCTTAGTGTAATTGGTATTTTCTGCTGTGAAATTACAGCAAACACCAAGGAGCCTTCTATTGAAAATTGCAGCCAAACTCTTCTTTGAGAGAATTTTTGACAAAGGCAGTGTAGACAGACATAATCCTGCTTTTAAAGGTAAACGATTATCTTCATCTCCAATGTTAAATATAGTCTCTTTGAGCACACTACAGTATGCTGTGGGAATTTATTCCCACTTCATAATAATATAAATAGTTTTCTGGACTAAACCAGTAGAATATCCAACATCCCTTGAAAAGATGGAATAGCTAATGGTTAGTAGGACCTTTTTCAGTACATGTTTTGGCTGAGTTTAGATCACAAACTCAGAAAATGTCGATTTCACTCTTATAAAAGAGTGTTTGCATGGCATAGTTCTCTTTTCTGCTTAGAACTTATGTTCTGCTTGGCTTTGCTGTTCTCAATAATTACAGGTAGGCTTTGCTGTTCTCAGTAATTACAGGTACTACTCAGAGTAAAAAACAACAAAACAAAAAAAAACACAACAGAAGAAGGAACAATTTTTCAAAGCAAAAAACAGCTGAGACTCAACTTCTAAAGTACTGCATGTGCATTCTGATGAATGCTATAAAATGTATGCATATTTTAATTATCTGATGATCCAAGGCACACTAAAGCTGCTCGGTGGTTGAGAACTAGAATGGTCTGCAGAAGCTAGAATCTGCACCCAAAATAGGCCAGCTACTGAGGCTCTAACATTTCCTGTTCTACCCAGATGTACTGTTGAGTTCCCCTAGGTGTTCTGTAAAATACTGCATTTTGAAAACAGTAATCAAATTGCCAATGGGGGTTTTGCAGGACATGTCTCTTAAAAAACATTTGTACCCAAAACATTTTATCTGATTAAAAATGTTCCTATATACCATCATTCAGAAAATTTAAGGCTCTGTATCTAACAGCACTCTATAAAAGAGAAGGAATGTACCTTTCATTTGAGATGGGGTG
Source organism: Dryobates pubescens (assembly GCF_014839835.1). Taxonomy (NCBI): domain Eukaryota; kingdom Metazoa; phylum Chordata; class Aves; order Piciformes; family Picidae; genus Dryobates; species Dryobates pubescens. The sequence goes on from NC_071613.1 coordinate 35,209,699, forward strand.
GTTACCAGGGTGGAGAGGTTTCCTTTAGTCCTTGTTTGGATAGTTGTCCTACATGGCATACTGCCATGGCACCACAGCCATGACTCTGCATGACAAAGCAGACTGCATGTCCACTGCATTCCTCTTTCTGTGCAGGTGGCCATGCAGGTGTAGAAAGCAGCAAGAAAGAGAATATCAGGATCAGGATTGTGGAAACGTTGACTAAATCACTTCCTCCACAAAGGAATATGCTGCCTTTGCTAATTGCAGAGCATAAAATTATACATTCTATCTTCATCTCTTAAGGAAGAACACTGTAATGAAAGGTCATTTGTATTGGGTTGGTTTCTTTTTGCTTTGTTTTTTTTTGACTGGTTTTGGTGGGGATTTTTGGCCAGAAACTTAAATTTAGTCAGAGCCCTGAGGTGGCTATGGCCCATGTGTGTGCAGAATAAGAAATTTCCTTCTGTTTATCACTCAAAACAGTGATTAATAGAATATAAGCTTTCTCCCATTAAAGAAACTTACTTCTAAAGCTATTTCTTGCTATAAATTTTTTGAGGATCACCATACCGAAATGACTAAATTTATTACGCTTCTAAATACTTCACACACTCATAATAGTAATACTGTGCTGAAGAACATGAGGATACAGCCATAAGGTCTTAACTTCTAATTAACTGACCTTGAGATCTTTCACTTGAGAATCTCAGCAATATCTAGTCTTATCAGGTGCCAAGTAACAGCTGCTTTTACTAATTTCAGGTAACATTATCTTTACATACATATAGAAAAAGAAGCCTATTCTTGACTTTATGCTGTATTGCTCAGTTTTCCTGTATTGTAGCTGAACTGAATTAAAAACAGAGTGCAAGTGGAAAAGGTCTCTCTTCCAGGGAAGGCTGAATATCATTGTGGCCTCAAAACACTGAGCAGCATAACGTATTTTACCATTGCTGTTAAAAAAATTAAGAGTGTCACAGAAGGAAGAAGCAGCCTGGTTTTTGGGGGAAAAGAATAATAGTTCAGTGTTTAAGAATTCAGAAAATGAGCAAAATATTTTTTTTTCTCTCACATAAGATATTTTTCAATAACAAAATAAGTAATCCTTCACTGATAAATTTGGTGCTTTATATGGGAAATACATGGTGGTATTCTTTTTGTTAGAGAGTTACTGAGGGGTGAAAATAACTTGTATCAATAAGAGATTCAAGTTGGATATACTGGCACTGCAGTACCTGAATTCTGTTCTGCACTAGAAAAATTAAAGGTTTACTAGATAAGATCAAAGAATTGAATTTCTTAACTCTGTTGTTCTTTACTATCAGATTTCTGATGCACATTCTGTGTCTTTTGTTCTCTTTAGTCATGGTGTACACCATTAATTCTGAATTTATCCAATGGCAGTTTTTTGGGTGTTTTATTTTCCAAATAAACACTGGGAAATGAAAAGAAGATTATAAGAAAACAACTTTTTCTAAAATAACTCCCAACATACTTAGGCAAAATTTTCCTCAGGAATTGCAAAGTTAGTTATTTTTTGTATCTGGTTTCATCATATTCTGCACATGATTTCACCATGGTCTGCACAGCACCTGCCACAGTAGAACAAATGCTAATTAGAGCCATTAGATGCTAATATACATAAGTAACTAACAGCAGAATCTTGAAACTGTTAGAAAAAATATTTCTGAACAGATGGCCGGAAGGCCAGGATTAAAATAAATGAAAAGTTTCCATATCTCTGTCTAATCATAAAAACTTCATGGTACAATTTTTCTAATGAAGAAAACAAACACATCTTTTGAGGTTTCACTATCACCAGCAGTAATTTTTCTCTTTTGCAAATTTGCACAAACTAATAAAATAGTAATAAGAAAAGTCTTGCTCCTATTCTTCTTGACTTCAGAGTTTGGCTTTGACTTGGAAAGTATCATTATTGGATGAAGAATTATTATATAGAATGTGCAATGGGCTGCAAGATTTGATTTGAATTTCATTAGAATTACTATAGTAATTTGTATTGTTGATTTTTTTCTTAACCTACTTTGCTAAAATACTTCAGTGCATCATTGGGCAGATTCTCACCTTACCTTCTTTTACACTAGGATAACTTCATTGGAACGATAATACAAGACTGAATTACTAGAATTTTCTTTATTTGGGAGATCCATTAGACATTTGTGTAAGATTAAATTAGAACAATAACCAAAATTATCTGTAAATTTTAAGAGCATATTAGAATAAAAGATAAGCACAAGAAACATTGATTTAGAGTGATCTTATAGAAATTGTATTCTCTCCATCTCTTGAAGTCAAGGAGAGTCCTAAGCAAAAAAAAGCACTTCTGCAAATAAAATCTGTATGTCTTGCTAATTAAGTATTTAAGTATATAAACCTCTTTTTCCACACTGTTCCCTTTTCCTTTGTTGAACTTTATTAGATCATCTGTGAGTCAGATCCTGACAATATAGGGCCACAATTTAAATTAGTATACTTTATTTTCCAAGATTTATCTTATGCTAAACTCCAGAGCCTGATGGTTTCTCAGTCGTTGCAGAAAAGATCAATACCCTTTCCAGTCTCTTACATCAAACTCTACACACCATTTTGTCCTGATTCAGGTGACATTTTCAATCAACTTTGTCTTACTTTATTTTACACAGTTCTTCCTTGGGTGCACCTCAGGGACAGTTCTTGATTCCTTCTCCTTTCCTATTAATTTTGTTTATTTTTCTCCTTTTGACTCCAGGAAGTTATTTATTGGAAAAAAGGGGAAAAGTTAGGATGCTTCTCCATCACTCCCTAAAATCAGTATCTTTCCCCTTATCAAAGATTTCCCCTCCTTTCTTCTTCTGTTCTGGAAATGATGAGACAGTTACTGCCTTGTATCTGCAGCCCAGCTAACTGCAGTCAGAAGTCTTGCTACTGGGAGGCTGTGGCACAAGCCATACCAGCTGGTGTTTTATACTGAAGAACTTAAGCTTTTCAAAAAACTATGACTTGACTATCGAATACTAGGACAAAGTCAACATAATTGACAAACACTAAAACACTATACTTTAAAAAAAGAAGTTATATGCAACTGACTATTTTTAATATGATGACTATAAAAATTGTAATTTGCCCAATAAACATACATGTATTGAGAGCAATTACTGTACAATAATAAACCATCAATGCTATTATAAAGCCATAAACTGTTATTCAATATACTATAAAATTCAGAGTTAAATTGGAAGTGCTAGTTTAGCATAATTCCCACAAGCAATCATTCTTTAATACTGTGAAATGAATCAAGTTTTTGTGGAGCTATTAATTGTTACTGACAAGCAATAACCACTGGAATGAAACTTCAATTATCAGCAGCCATTAATCACATTTATTGTTATCTGTGATGTCAAGATGTTCAATAGTATTATAAACAGCAAAAAACAATTTATACTTCATGCTTTAACTCACTTTGTAGAAATCAGATGGTCCTTTAGTGGGGTAAGAAAGGAATTACAAAAGGCTATTTTAATTCTAAGTACAGTGGTCAGTCTTGGTTTTACATTTCAAAAAACGTCCTCCCACTTTATGCCTTTTAGATAGAAACTTAGATATCTTGCAGGGTTTTTGCAATGCCAACATAGTTGCTAGAATGATGTCATTGCAGCCACGTAGTTTTAAAAATAAGAACCTCATCTGAGTATGAGGTTCACTAGTTTGTTCCAGGAAAAGACTTAATGTTGCTTTTGGAATGCAGGCTTGAGCAGGACATAAAGTCTTAATGGAGATAAGGGTGTAAATATGGTACCTAAGCAGTCAAACAAAATTAATTCAGAGCATACTGTTCTGTGCTTTTAATCTTGTTAATTTTTCAGATTCTCTTGTTTACTTCAAATAATTATTTTCTTTTTTTTTTTTTGGAAACCACACAGTATATCCAAAACAGACGTGTACATCGTTGAGTACAAAATGACAGAAAACCGTTCAGTACTTTACTAGTGACTAGATGGCCCAAACACGCAATGTAGGTATCACAGGTAAAAAGCCATGCTTTCAAAAAAGGGGATCTGCTTACTGTAGCCCTAAAAAAATCTGATTTTACAAATGATATAGGTGGAAAATTAAGATCATATTGTGATCCTTATTGTCAATTGATACTGAAGTTTCTTCTGGATTACAGCAACTACAGATCATGCTGGGTGATCAGGGTGTGAGACTTCACTAATAGTTTATCTTGAGAATCTGTCAGGTTTTGATGGCATAAAAAGGCTTAGATATAGAATACTGTTGGAACACCAATCTATAATCTGTTGTGAATAACTTCATTTAGAAAAAGCAGCAAAATCCTAAATATTTTGTTTACTGTATTGTGTTGTTAACTTATGGTTCCATCCACTCTTCATATTCCATCAAAGGTACAAGTCCTCTAACATGAATGGGTAGAACAGGAATAACATCTCTTCATAGTATACTGCAAAAATCCAGCAGATTATTTTTTTCAAAGAAGCATACGTGAATTGGCAATTGAATATATATCAAAACAAGCCCTAAAATAGAAATTGTATTTAGCTGGGTCTTGGGCATCTCCAAAGAACAGGGTAGTTGCTTACTTTTCAAGTTTTTGAGTAAAGGTATATTTATAAAATTGACTGCATTAGTACTTCTGGAAGTGAAAGCCAGAGGTTAACCATACTCCCAATTTTATTATTCCAGTTTATATAATCTGTGTTCTAAATGTTCAAATACTGCATTTTCACTAAAACTGGGGTGTGTAACCTACAGTATGGTTTTATAATGTACAAGGTACTACTTAAATAGGTCACGTCTTTAAGATTCTGTCCTCTCTGAAATTCTCTTAAGATATTGTCACTGTTCACCCCTTGGTTACTTAAAGACTGTGGTTAGCTAAAAATACTTCACTTGTGATTTTACTGCTAAATGTAAGTGAACGTTCTTCCTCTGAAGCGTAACTAATTTTCTTAAACTAACTGAAGACTTTGAAAGTGTACACATCTATTGCAATCAATATCATACTATAACACTATCATAATCAATTAATAAATATATTTTTAAAAATCTGCCTAAATGAATTGAATTAGCACTAAAAAGAAAAGTCATGAGAAAACTTTGGAACGTGTTTCTTTCCTTGCATTCCACTTGTAAACTCTTCCATTTATTACTTTCTTCATGGTTTCCTGAGTACTCTATGAAACTTAAATAGGTTCTTAATTTATTAAATATAGGAGTAATAAAAATAACCATGTTATGATAGGACTTAAGGTTGAAGAATTCATGCTGGCATTTCATTACTTTTTTTTTTTAAAGTATTTTTTTATTACCAATTTAAAACTGCTGCACTGAAAATGTATCATGAAATAACACATTCGCGTGTGCTTGTTAAGGTAATGGAGTTAAACAGAATAGCAGAAATCAAACTATTTAAAAATATAGTTGTAAATTCTTATTTTATTAGGGGAAATACTACCTCTGTCAAAGATCAGTTATCTTTCATTATTGTGGAATTGAATACATTATTAGAAGAAAATAAATGGTTAAATGTTACTCTCTCATAATAATACATAGCTTTCCTTTAAAGAATATGGTAATAGACAAATGTTTCCTAATTCAGCAAATATGTTTACAACATGGAGTCTGTAAACTTGAGCTGTCATGTAACACCCATTCAAGATTACTGCTACCTTAAAAAAGAACAGCCTTGAGTACAACAGTAAGAACTGGCTTTCCCCCTCCTTTCTTCTCCCTTCCCTCTTACCTCTCACTGACTAATAACCCTCATTTAGTGATATCAGTAATTTTTTCTGGCTGGAACAGATTATGTATGGAGTAAGCATGCGTGGCATTCAGACTGAAATGTGTGAAAACTTCATATGGTTTGATAACACGGTGGAAAAGATGTCATGACTTAGTGTTAGCATTAGCTGAGAAATGGAAATGGATGCAGTAGCTTGCATAATTGCAGTTCACTCCCTTCTGCCAAGACTGTCTGTAAGCATTTAAAAATGTAAACCAGTGCAGTGTCAAACTTTGAGTCTTGTAAGCCGTACCCAGAGGGTTTTACAAGTGAGTACAAGAGGAGGAAGTTTACAAAAGCCAGACAACCTATCCATTTTACTGTGAAGTTCTGTTATCTTTAAATGATGCTGCACCACTGGCGTGACTTAAAAAAAAAAGGCAGCTGATGAAGAACTAACAGGAAAGCAAGATAATTAAGCATTAGTAGGAAATTATTGAGAGTTACTAGGATTTCTCTGATTTATTCCTGCTAAAGAGAACAATTTTCTATGTTTTGGCTGCTCAAACTGAACACTTGAATAGATTACAGTTTTGAAGATTTCATCTGAAATATTGCACAATCAACAAAAATAATTTTAATGTATTCTCTTCCTGTAACAGATCTTGAAATGCCTCATCTATTTTACAATGGTATTTAGAGCCATCATTATTCCAAAAACCAGCAAGCCTGTGCATTTTGTACATTCTTTACCATGAGCATAGTGGAACACTGGATCAGGTTGCCCATGGAGGTGGTTGGAGAGATATTTAAAGTAAGGTTTGACAGGGCTCTGACCAAACCGATCTAGCTGAGGATGCCCCTGCTTAATGCAGAGGGGGTCGGACTAGGTGACCTTTGGTGGTCCCTTCCAATCCAGACTGTTCTATGATTTTCATTATTTGGTATCACAAAATTTGTCATTTAAAATTTAAGCAATGAATGAATAACAGCTCACAAAGAGTGGTTGAACCTTGTTTGGACTTCAGAGTCACACTACACTTTCAAAGATGGCACTGCAGGGTGGGAGGAGTGAAGCTCAATTTGCTGACATGGGAAGAACTGAATTTACAGGCAGTTACTGCCACATGAAATACAGAATATTTTTTTCATTGTACCTACTTTCCTGAAATCTTGGATAAGTTTTGGCCATGATAATAATAATTTGCATATGAATTCTAATATCTAGTAAAAGGAAAGCCTTTTAAAATTTGGACACAGTGTTAGGTTTGGGATTTCTTAGGCCCTGTGGTATCACACTGACACATTTTATTTAGGATTATTTTACTTTGTTTTCACCAAGGATTACCCCTCCCACTTTGTTGTTCTGTTCATTTGATGATTTAGTTATAGCTGTGCATATGGACTGATGTTTTACAGATTTAGAGAAACCATATTTTTAGTGATATGTGTAGCACTGCACACAGTATTTGATTTTGAGTCAACCTGCTTGGAGGTTGGCTGTAGGCTTTTACATATTGTGGCTAGCAATTTCTTCCAGTTTAAATATTCCTGGTAGGAGCTTATTGAGTAGCTGGAGAGTAGTATAGCACACATTTGACTCCTGTATTTAGTTCCCTCTCCATTACAGGTACCTTATTGCTGTAACTAAGAACTATACAATTTGTACTTATTATTCTCTGTATCTTCAGTTTTGTTCTCCTTTCACTTACATCATATTCAAGGTAATGCAAAATAATAACATGCCATATGGCAAATGGAATCAGTTGTGGCACCACACCGTGTCTTTTATCACATAGCTTATACAATATGACATTCTCAGGTTTGTGACTGATGAATATTACATGTCTTAGAGAAACTCTAGCTGTATTATGCTGCTTCTCCCATCAGAAGCATGCTTACTGGTACTCTGGGCCTCTTTCAAACATAAAAGCAGTAGGAGTCATTTTGCAGGAATCAACAATGTACAAAGGAATAGTCAGAATGTCTCAGTGTGTAGTAATCTTTCCAAACTGCAAAAAGTTATCATGAACACATTGCATTATCCTGGATTGGGCAACATATAATTGATATGATGTAGCAATAATGTGGAGGTTGGGAGGCTCAGCTGGGAATTTTTGATTGTTTATAAGTCTGTAGATCTCCTAGGAATTCACATATTGGGTTTTTTGATAGCTAATTTCCGTAGGTTTGGAGTCAGTCATCTGAAGCATGCTGTTTGGAAGCATTAGATGCTGTTTTATCAAAGTTAAATATAAACATGGCATAGGCATTTTTTAAGAAAGGTTAAAACACTTTTCTTACAAGGCCAAACTCTAAACGAAATTTTATTTTGTGGGTATGCTGGTAATGCTACTCAGGAATGTGAAACTCTATAAGTAAACCTGTAATTATTTCTTAATAGCCAACATGTGCTGTATACCACAATCTAATGTTAGCTTTAGTTTTGTGAGGGGAAAGGACTGGTAAGGATTAAGCAGATGGCCAAATGATGGATATATGTTTGTTTATGAGTATTTCTTATGATTGTGTCAAACATGCAATTTCAATCCATTTTAAAACTGAATGTATCTAAGAAGTTAACAGAATGTTTCTGCTATATACAGTTGCATCATGTAACACACAGCTAGCTTAGCTTCCCAGCATGTTTTAGGCTGCAGAGAATGCACAGTCTCTACATTTACTGTTTCCACTGTATTACTACAAGTGGTACAGCAAATTTTCTGCAAAGCAGGGGTGCAAAGGATGAATTGCTGCTCACCGTTCCTCTATCTTTGCTCTTTGGTAAATGTAATTTTACTCCTCTTTACTCAGGTGTAGGAAACAGAAGCATGTTCAAGCTCTAAATGAGCTTTCCACCTGTTGCCACTGTGAGAAGTGGGTCATAACGTGTTTTTTTCTGCAGTGTGTGTGTAATGCCCTGAGAGATCAGTTCTAGCATAAGATAATGTGAGCTTTGAGAACTTTGAGCTAATTTGTTGAGAAAAAGTGGTAACACACAACACACAGCTTCCTCCTATTCCTTTATAAAAGCTTTACCTTTGGCTCTCTGTAGGCAACAGTGCAATGTTTTATTTAAATAAAATAGAATTATATGAAATACAGAAAATTGATTGTATATTAAAAGAAATGTAAAGTGCCAGTATTGTAAATATTTGCACATAGGATAATGGCAATTTTGCTCATAAGTAAAATTAATTCTGTGAGTGGGTGTAGGTAGGGTATATGTGTGTGTATACATATGTCCACAGACACATATGGCAGTAGTTCTCAGAAATACTAAGAAGGGCAAGATAACCATAAAGTATTTGATAGGATTTAATGCAGAATTTATACTTTATATAGAATCACCTGAATTCCTTACCTGATGTGTCAGAAACTGCTCTTTCTGTCCTTAATTTTTCTTTCTTGCTTATCTGCATCATATCTACTGCCATTCTCCGCTGTTTGCTTACTTCCTTGTCACATATGAAACCAGTGCAGTCTGCATATTGATAAACCTGTATTGACAAATATCTGTAAGTTACAAATGAATAATCAAAAGATTTTATTTTTTTTTTTAAATTGCTCTTCTTTCTGTCTTCTGTGAAAACAGAAATAGAATTATCAAACAGTTTGGGGTCAAGTTCTGATGTAGTACGTTTGCACATGTGAATACTGTCATATTTTTATGTTTAAACACTTAATGCATAAAACATATAATATTTTTTTTCTAAGTAAATAAAAACCCAAACCTGGCCAAACAAATGCTATGGAGAAATAATATAAATGTCTAACGAGAGAAAACATGTGGGCTTATGAGAAAAAGAAAAGCCCCAGCAGCATCTTCATGTGACCAATCATAGTCAGAATTGCCACAAACTTGCAGAATGTATGTTTTCTTTAAGGCCTGAACTTAAAGTTCAAGATGCCTATGTGAGACACCACTGCAGCTTTCAGCGATTTTCACAGAATTCTGATCAAACTCACAAAGTATTATCCTCAATTTGTAAATGGCAATTTTCTAAATTGTAATTTAAAGGAACATTGTCTTTTTCCTTTTCTGTTTTACCACTATTTGGTTTCTTTGTTTGTTTTCCAAAACTTATTTCCTGGTTCTTCTCAAATTCCTTACACTCCCACCTCTATTTCTTGTGCCTCATTTCCCTACGTTTGCCTTTGAACAACTGTGCCTTTAGGCAAAAGTTTGTAAATTAAAATTGTATTGGCCTGGTTTATGAACTCATCTATTCACAGCATTCTCATTTCTAATTCTCTGACTTCCTTAATTAAGTGCAAGATAGTTATAAACACTTCTATGGGAAATTTGGTCATGATTATTTGAAATGATGTATTCTTGTCACACAAGCAGGTATCAAAAATAATTAAAATTTGGGAGCATATAATGGTGCCAAGAAATTTTAATAGAATTCGACTGTAGACTCTTAGGACATACTTTCTAAAATTAAAAGCACATCTTTAAAATAATTCCTACATTAACGGGGAACTTATTTTCTTGAGAAGGACAATGGCCTTATTAGTTGGCCTTTTTTAAAGTAAGATTTATGTCAGAATGAAGACTACATCACAGAAATACATAAAATGGCTTCCTGTAAATAATGAAAATAGTTTTACTCTTTAATGGATGAAATCCTTGAGTATTCAGTCTCAAGGACTTCACAAGCCTGCGAATAAGCCTGCCAGCCAATGGCAGCCTTCTGTGGCTCAGCGACACACAAGTACAGTACAGTGGGCAGCGGCTTGAATCAATGGTGAACTTAACATAAAAAAAGCAGAATTTGGTTCCATGTTTCTCTTTATCTTACTGCCAAAAACCTTTATATATAATAAATACAGTAATTGAAATTCCCTTAAGACATGTAATGGTTAGCTTGTGGATCATTTATCGCAGTCTTCGGCAATTGATCACGTCCTCATATACTTCAACAAGTTAATATGCGTTTCCTTAGAGCATGTCACATTTTATTAAGGTGTCCAGCTTTTCACAGGGAGAAGATTAAATGAAAAACATTCTTATTTGCCTAGAAATTAATGCCATACACCAAATACCACATTTTCTGTGATAGTGAGCAGAAACCATCTGTCTTATCCCCACCCTATCAGTGCTGAGGAAGGCAGAAGGTGAGACTTGTATTTACCTTTTACAAGAAAACCAGCTGTTGCTATTACTTTTAGCTGCAAGGCAACCATGCTGGAAAAGGTGACTGTCTATTGTGATTCTAGTGCACTGAGGCTGACTATGACTGGGGATAATAGCAAACTTTTCAAAGTCCTGAGGAAAATTGCTTTACAGCTTATGTCAGGAGAGCATGTACAAACATAGTTCTAGCTGGGAATGAGTTCAAGTAAGGATCGCCACTTTCTCCCACCTTCCTTTTGATAGAAAATTATATTGGAAAAGAGAATTATTTTTCTCCAATGATAATACAAGATTCTGAAATTAACCACAGCAGGTAGTAACATCCGTCACAGATTTTTAAAGGTATTGCATATTCATATGCTGAAATGTTTTCCAGTGCCAATAGCTAACTGTTCCAAGAGGAAGAGGAACTGTTCATTCTGCCACTCTTCATTCTGTGCCAAATTTCCTCCCTCTGGCACTGCATTTTATGTGCTGTGTTCTTTAATCTCTCTGTTATTCTTACTATCATCCATCAGACTAAGAAAGATATTTACAGTGCCAAATAATTTTGGTTTTGAGTAGGATTTTCAAATACTGTGAGAAAGGGATAAGGGCTATTTCTCACTAAACCTGCTTTATTCCCTTGTTACCTTCTTTCATATAGTATCAGGAGAGCACTGCACTATAGTGTGAACATACCTAGAGCATATTTCAGGAGCAAAATATAAATGTTGTCCGCAAAGGGCACTTTATGCAAATGTATTTCCTGACTGATAGCTCTTCTTCCCCGGTAATTCTGGCAAGACATAATAATCTGGGAAAATAAGTGGAGTGCCCTGACCTTTGGTTCTTTTCTCTAGAGCCATACATCTCTTTGGAAATAGGATTCTGATGAAATAAAAGGTTCATTTGGGGTGGGAGCATTTTTTAAAATACATTCAACACATTACTGTAGAAAATATCAAAGATAAAGCAGAGCTATAAAGGACACACTCTTAGGAAGAGAAAACAGACCATCATGCCTAACTCTGTATTACGCTCATTTTGCTTTTATGGCCCACCTGTCAGTCCTGTTATCCTTGTCTAGAAAAAAATATACAGTAAATCTCTGCTTCTATCAGTTTCCATGGTGACTTGATCCTGTTTTAAGACCTTTACATAAAATTGGCTTGGTTAAAATGATAATGAGCTGAATTTCTTGCCCATACCTGAACTACACCTTTCCCACTGCTCACGAATGATCACATAGGCGTGTCACTCCATCTACTTTAGCTCCTTTAGCTTCTAGACCAGTGTCTCATTAGACAAAATAGATCAGTTTCTTTGCCACCTGGAAATCTGTTTCCAGGGATGTATATGTTACAGAGTACTGACTTGCACTACTATGCAAGGTGTATGCATGCTATTTTCTTTATATCTAGGTAACAGGATCACCTTGAAATTTGGTTGCCATTTGAAAGAATCAGTAACCTTGACCCCAAACAAATAATATGTGTGTACTACAAGTTTGATTTAGACCTGCATAATTTTTTTCCACCTCTTATTTTTAGTTATCAGTTTCATTTACTCCCTACACCAAACACTGTCCCAAAGACATGGATTTCTGAGGGAAGGATGTTGTCAAATCAGGGTATCATTAACTACTGAATTCCTTTAATCAGTCATGGCAATAAGATCTTCATAGTACTCCTGTGTGTAAAGTATGGCCTTTTCTGACTGATCTGAGCACACTGTGCTTAATTGAACTATGCTTTTCCAGAAGGTATTTTAACTTTCACACAATTTTTTTTTCCCAATAGTTGATGTCCAACCAACTGGTCTCCAGTTTTTAGATGAAAGTATAAACAAGATCTGATGCTTTGTTGATTGAAAACAAGTAATTATTTAATATAATCATAGTATGGTCCATGATGGAAGGGACCTCCAAAGGTCATCTAGTCTGACCTCCCCACAGTCAGAAGGGACATCCCCAACTAGACCAGGCTGCCCAGGGCCTTGCGGAGTCTTACCTTCAATATCTCCAGGTAAGGGGCCTCAACCACCTCTCTGGGTGACCTGTTCCAGTGTTCCACCACCCTTATAGTGAAGAACTTCTTCCTGATATCCAATCTAAATCTGCCCTTCTCTAGTTTGAAGCCATTTGCCCCTGTCACCGTAGGCCCTTATAAACAGTCTCATCCTTCCCATCAGCCCCATTCAGGTACCAGAAGGCTGCTATCAGGTCTCCCCAGAGCTTCCTCTTCTCTAGGCTGAACAACCCCAGCTCCCTCAGCCTGTCCTCATAGCAGAGGTGCTCCAATCCCCTGATCATTTTCATGGCCCTCTGGACCTGCTCCATCAGGTCCATGTCCTTCCTATATTGAGGGCTCCAGACCTGTACACAGTACTCCAGGTGAGGTCTCACCAGAGCTAAGTGGTAGAATCACCTCTGTATCTGCTGGCAACACATCTTCTGATGCTGCCCAGGACGTGATTTGCCTTCTGAGCTGCAAGTGCATACTGTCTGCTTGTGTCCAGCTTCTCATCCATCAGCACCCCCAAATCCTTCTCCACAGGGCTGTTTTCTAACACCTCATCCCCCAGTCTGTAAAGATAGTGAGGATTGTTCCAGCCCAGGTGCAGAACCTTGCACTTGCTCTTGTTGAACTTCACAAGGTTTACCTGGCCCCACTTCTTCAGCTTGTCCAGGTCCCTCTGGATGACATCCCATCCCTCTGGTGCATCGACAACAGCACACAGCTTGGTGTCATCTGCAAACTTGCTGATGGGGCATTCAATCTCACAATGTCATTGATGAAAATATTAAACAGTATTTCCAGTACGAGCCCCTGAGGGATACTACTTGTCACTGCTCTCCATCTGGATTTTAAGCCATTAAGCACCACCCTCTGGACGCCACCATCCAGCCAATTCCTTATCCACTGAACAAGTCCACCCATCAAATCCTTATCTCTCCAACTTGTCAAGCAGGATGTTGTGGGGGACTGTGTCAAAGGCCTTGCAGAAGTCCAGATAGTTCATATCCATAGGTTGTCCTTTATCTAATGACATAGTTGCTTTGTCACAGAATGCCACAAAGTGAGGCAGGCAGGACCTGCCCCTAGTAAAGCCATGATGGCTGTCTTGAATGACCTCCCTGTCCTCCATGTGCCTCAGTGTGGCATCTAGGAGGATCTGTTCCGTGATCTTCCCAGGCACAGAGGTGAGGCTGACAGGTCAGTAGTTCCCAGGGTCCTCCTTTCTACCCTGTTTAAAAACAGGTGTGATTTCTTTTCTTCCAGTCCCCGGGGACCTTACCTGACTGCCAGGGCTTCTCAAATATCACGGAGAGAGCCTGGCAACCACATCAGCCAGTTCCCTCAGGACTCTGGGATGCATTTCATCAGGCCCCATGGACTTGTACATCTTCCGGTTCCCCAGATGATCACACACCTTGTCTTCACTTACAGTGGGAGGAACCATGTCACCCTGGTCTCCAACTTGTGGTCCATAAACACGAGAGCAAGGAGGAGAGGGGTTGCCAGTGAAAACTGAGGCAAAAAGGTTGTTGAGAATCTCAGTCTTCTTCTCATCTATTGAACCAAGTTCCCCACTGTTGCTCATCAGGGTGGGGGAAAATTTCTTTAACCCTCCTTTTCTGGTTAATGTATCTACAGAAGCCTTTCTTGTTTTTCGCTACATCCCTTGACAAGTTCAGTTCCAGCTGTGCCTTGGCCTTCCTCAGCTTGTCCCTACACAGCTGGCCAACATCCCTACACTCTTCCCAGGATGCTGGTCCCTCCTTCCATTTCCTGTGAAGCCCCAACTTGCCCTTTAGTTTGACCAGCAGGTCATGGCTCAGCCATGGTGGTCTCTTGCCCTCTTTGCCCAATTTCTTACATGTGGGGACTGAGATCCTTTGTGCTCTATAGAGAGCATCCTTAAAGATCTCCCAACTCTGTTCCTCTCCCTTGTCCCTAAGAGCCATTTCCCATGGGGTCCTATTTACTAACTCTTGAAAAGCTGGAATTTTGCTTTCCTGAAATTTAGACTCCTAACTGTGCTTCTTAAGGACTTCATACTCCTTAAGACAGTGAACTGCACTTGTGCATGATCACTGCAGCCCAGGCTGCCTTCAGCTTTGACATCCATTCAACACTGTGCTGAATTTGTAATTTGTGGGACCATCAGGGTAAAGAACTGAAGACAATTACATAATGATAAGAATAATCCACAGGAATACTCAACTTATTTTAGTCCATCTTCCTCTATGACATTAAACAAAAATATCTATTTCTCTAGAGAAAATTAGTTACTCACACTCATAAATACTTACTCAAAACACATAAATCATGGAAAACTGCTATGTAGTATGGTATAAGAACAAAAGGTATTGCACAACATCAACATGTCCTGCATTTAGAATACAAGGAATATTACTTATTAAATGTTCTCAAGTGACTGAGAAGGAGTCTGTACCACATGCTATAAAAAGAAAATAATGAAGAGCTCCTGCCTGTCTGATTCTGCGGTAAGAATTCTGATTATTGATTCACCTTGAGCATGTAACCATGATGCTCATCTAAAGCATCAGATGCCTCTTAACAACTCAAAGCATCACTGCACTGTGCTCAGCTTCCTGTCTGCAGCAGAATTGTATCTTAGCCATGCTCATAGGCCTATCAGAGCTGCCTGTGCCAAAATATCTGCTTTATTTACACTGCCTCTAGATGTCCAGTGCTAGAAAAAGCAGGAACATCAACTGAATAACTGAGACACGGTTATATTTGTGATGGCAAAGACTGGCTAATTTTGGAGAACTTTTTGATCATGTGAATCCTACCACATCTAAGAAGACAATTATATCTGGGGAGCATTTAGTTAAAATAAAATCCCATATGCAGAATTCAAGGTCTAGTATTTTTATTTAATAATGCTTCTCCTAATTCAATGAATTCGGTGTCACCTTTTTATCATTTCCCAAGGCCATACATTTCAGAAGCTATGTATTTAAAGATTTCTTTCCCAGAACTATAATAACAGAGGATTTCATTAGCAGTGTTTAGGAGTTTTAAATTATTGCTGCAGAAACAGATATATTATAGTGCACAAAGGAAAAGAGAGAATAGTTTTCCCCCACAGTAGAGTTTCATATTATATGATTCATAGGGAGAACAATCATTTAAATTAACTGTGCTTTTCTCTTTGAAAAGAAAGTGATATCAAAGAAAAACATCCCACCAGCAAAACCCCTACTCCATATTGTATGTTATGCATGTAACCAACTTGCATTTGGAAAGGTAAAAAAGTTGGGGTATTTTTAGAAAGAAATTGTGATGAGCTGCTTTAAATTCTTGAAGAGCCAAGAAAGGTTCCTAATGTGACCTAATAGATAAATACCTTATGATCTGTGAGAGGATAAAATATTACCTTTATTTATAAACAACATGGCAATACTAATCAAAATATTAATAACCTTTATTAATATGAAAATTTCCAAAACTTATCAAAAGGTTTGATGTACAGTTAGACTATATTTACAATGGGATGTACAGTATTTGGGCAACTATAACAGTTTAACTATTTTATGCAAACCGAGAGGAACTAACAGAGAATACCCCAGGAGCAAAATGGCACTTGACCACACTGGGGGAGAAGACTCGACAAGAACCATTATTTCAAAGAGGCAATGAATTACTCACAGATAATTCCACCCAAGCGGTGGGAGTGCCGCTACTATGTATTAGAGGCTTTGGGGCGCTCTCATGCGCCAGGCACAGCAGGTTGCTGGCAGGAATGCCACGCGGTTGTTGATGGCTGGTCTGGCTTCAGCGGACGGCAGGCTGTTAATGACACCATTGCAAAGGGCGCTTGCTTTGTCCTGGGGAAACTGAGGCACAGCAAAATCCTGCTTGCAAGGGGAATCAGGCTTAGCTCTGACTCCTAAGCTAGTGGCTTCTCATAGCTTGTGGTGTGTAGGCTCGTGGCTATATCGCAGGTACTGGACCAGGCAACTCGAGGCAACTTCAAGCCAGATAAGGTCCAAGCAAGTTCAAGTACACAAGGCTTGAGCAAGGCTAAGCAAGGCTTGAGCAAGGCTTAAGCAAGGCACAGGCAACTAGAAATCAGCCTGTATATAAATCTTGCCTGAGATCGATTGGGCCAATAGGGCACTGAAACCAGCACATAGTTAGCCAATGGGAAAGGGTTCTGCCAGGCTGTGGCCAGAACACATGCCCTTGCCATAGATACAGGGTTGTTTACCAGACCTGCATGGTCCTGTCCCCTTTGTTCCTTTTCCCACATTACCCTGACATTCTGCAGGAAGGAGGGGAAAGAGGAGGACCATGTCTAGATACCTTAGTGTCCGTCTGGGTTTGTGCTGGGGCTGTTTGGCCCTACCATGACATGATCCTGTTATTTTTTTATTTCTACATCAACTGTGTACTAAGAACTAGTTTTGCCTGCAGTATATTGCCCTGGAACAGGATAAATGTACCAACATTGCATTCCAATGAGAAAAATGTTGCTAGTTGTGGAGAAGATCATTTGTGCCACCTCCTTTCCCTCCACAGATTCTCTCCATTCAAGGGACTGTTATTCCCCTGCTGTCACTAATGTCACTGGTTAGAGTTACAAAAGCAAAGGAGTTTGCTGTGCTGGGTATGTATCTAGGCTTTTCAGCTTTGTCAACATTTTAGAATTCCACGCTTACTACTTAACAATTAAAAGAATACGAAGCGATCTATTCACTAGCTACTCAACTTCCATTCTGCCCATGTTCACTCACGTCCTGTGTACTGTGATTGAAGCTGGAGTAACTTTATGTTTGACAACTCAGACACTGACTGTGCAGCCGCTGCATAAAGAACTTTATACAGAGTGCACAATCTGTGTGGGAGTCTATAATGCGGATGGTCAGCTCACACTGAACTGTATGGTCTTGCCTAAACTATTGCCTGTGCCTCGGTGAAAGGATGCTTTGCTTGGATATATTTATGTGCTGCAAGACTTCTTGTAACCACCTTGCAGATGTGGCTTCGATATTGAATCTTTCATAATGAAACAGCTCAAAATTTGAAAATCTGAATGCTACTATGATATTATCTTATAAGGATGAAAAAGTACATTTACTGCTAGTGTTCAGCAATTGTGGTAATGCCTATTGGAAGAAACTACATTTCAGGTCACTGCTAAGCCACAGAATCCTGGATGGTGTTGGGTGTGGTGGTTTTGGGGTTTTTGTTTGTTTGTTTGCTTGTTTTGTTTTGTTTTTCCTGTCTTATAATATGTGATGTAGCTCTCTCTTAGTACTTCTGAAGTACTTCTGACTAGAAGAGTTTCCAGCCCATTTCTCAGGTTTAAGAGAACCCAAACAAGTGTACTTTAAAGCTGGAGGTGGCCACAGTATAAATCCCTGTTGGCAAAAGTGAGGTATTTTTAGCTAGCTAAGATGGTGTACTGAAGTTGCAGCTATGTTTGGTTCATTTCTCCTTGTTGAGGCACAAACTGTCAGAAATTGTCTCTTTTGTTGAGAAGCATCTTGTTTCTGTGTCCCACTGCCAGGCTTCTATTGATCAGAGCCACTGGAAAGTACATGTTGACTTTTTAATATTTTATTCCTTTCTATGAAACAAAAATTCTATTTTACAAAGGTAAGATACAGACTTTAGCAGTGAATCCAGGGTACGTCTTATGTGTTATGTAAGCCTTATACGTAAAAACTGAAGGTTAGTAATTGCTGTAATTGATCAGTTAGTGGCTCAATACTCTAGGTGTGATCTGTTGAAGCTAAGTTGTGCTTCAAGCCAAAGTAAAAAAATTACCACATTTAGGATAGCTCTGGAGACCTAACTGTTGGCTTTGCCATACCTTCATACTCTCTAATCATACCAAAGTCTTCCCACCATTTCAAGCTGAAGACAAGTTCCTATAGGGTATTTTCAATCTCTTGATATTTTCTTTTTAATTTTAAGACAATATAACAACAACATGGTGAAACTGAGCAGTGACCCTATTCCCAGAAAGACCCTATTCTACCAAACCTTATCCTCCCTTAACATGTGTGCTTACTGAGAATGAAGACACAAAGTATTTACTGCCATAATCTGAGAGCTGCTTGTGTGGCATTTGCGCCCAGCTGACACCATTTAATCTCTTTCAAGTATTTGGGTATCGTCATCGTACTACAATCATGAAAATTCAGCTTACATGGTCTGGGAAAGCTTCTGCATGCTCTCTTTTTCCCTTAGCTTCCCTGGCACAGTTCTCAGCTGTGTGCATCATTTATATTCTCCCTAGTGCAGGCGTACCAGTGAACTTTAAGATCTCACGTCCTGTCCATAAAATTATTGCAGCAGCAAGGCAATAACGGTGTATACAGCTTACCAGCTTTGTTAGTACAAATCTGCAATTGCCTTGATATCAAAACAATTTTTTAAAAAAGACAAATAGAAAAAGCAAAACCAATAATTTGACTTCAAGCAAACTCACTCATTATTGGACTGATTCTGATATAGTTTAGAATGAAAAAGAAATTCAAACTTGCTATTGCAATAATTATATAATTTCACTATATAGTTATTAATATTACAGTAATATTTACCACATCTTACTTAATATTAAAACAGAGAATATGCTGTAGCATCATTCTTAATGTATTGCATAACGAGTGAAAGGAGTAATTGGCACTGGCTATAACTTCAGCTCACTGCTATCCTCAGCCATCACTGTCCGAAGCTGCACTTTAAACTGAATGCTGACTCTTCCCTCTGTGGAGAAACTTTCTGTTCACTCTAATTAAACTGGATAATGCAATTCATGGACTATTTCTGGATCAGTGCTCTTCTTACTTTAATGGAAATCAATGAAAAGTAAGCAGGTTTCCACAGGAGGAAATAGAAGTACAAACTCAATCTCAGAAAAACAGACGGCGAAGATTTGTCAACTGTAGAGCACACTGGTGACCTGCAGCTTTTCCCGGGCTTATTGCACAATACTTGCTTTGGAAATGCTAATGGCCAGATGTCACTATCTCATGCTATTTTGAAATGAGTTCTCAAATCCTGCTGCTAGTACACAGCCAAATACGCCAGAGTTTTAAAATAAGTTATCAAATCTTGGCACCGGTGCACTGCCAAACAACCATCTGAGGTTTTACGATAGAGTGCTGTGGAATGACCAAAACAAATTTTGGCATATAGGGAAACCACAAGAGTTATGTGACTGCAATTACAACAAAAAAAGGCTGCAGCCTGCACAGTGCAGCAAATCCATTGTCTCTAGCAACCTCTTTTCCCACATATTTTGCTATTCAGACCTCCGTTGCAAACTGGAAGACGTAAGACTACCTACTGAGAAATAGAAATGCAGCACCAAGTTAGAATTCTCCTAACCTGCTTCCAGTGTCTTTGCTTCTACTGGTGCAGAGGGAGCTACAAATGATTGGTGTTTCTTCTATGGCTTAAAACATTATTTCTTTAACACTGTGAATACCTCCCTCTATTAATCTGGAGAGCCATCACTTGGGTAGTAGTGCATAATGTGTTGCTGCCCGCGGAAACCAAGTGGGCGTTTGGACATTAGAGCAGAAATTTGGTTGTTTTCCTAGTTTATACGACGCTTCTGTTCAGATGTAAGGCTGTTTCTTATTTGCTGGCAGAGGGTGCATAGATCTTTTTAAACTGTAATACAATAAAGGTGGCTTCCACTTTCCAACATGTGATGTAATTTTGTGTAAAGTATTAATAGATTTTGTTGTGAGCGAACGTTTCCACAA
This sequence comes from Dryobates pubescens, assembly GCF_014839835.1. Classification (NCBI taxonomy): domain Eukaryota; kingdom Metazoa; phylum Chordata; class Aves; order Piciformes; family Picidae; genus Dryobates; species Dryobates pubescens. The sequence continues at coordinate 35,230,300 of NC_071613.1, forward strand.
CCTTGTAATTGCTATGATAAAACACCTTTGTTGTCTGGGAAGCTAGAATAGACCAAACTTTGTGACTGTTCCAAATCTGTACTGAAAAAAATCTGTCCAAATTCTAGTTTTAATATTGTGTCATAAACAGATCCAGAATATTTCTATTTCAGTGACTCATTTAATGTGTGCACCCCATAACTGTCTAGGAGGTTTAATGATAATGCTTAGGTGTATATGGAGACTTCAGCAAATTGGTAGACTAGCAGCAAAATGCTTTCAGTGCTGCAGGGTGGATGGTGGTAACAGTCACATGTCAAATGCACAAGAACTACGTGCGTCAAGGACTATGTTGCATAGCATTGGCAGTGAAGAAGGCCAGGCCCCTGTCTTTAGCTACAAAGCACAAAGAGATGACATGTTTGAAAAAATGGTAACCATCATGTCTCAGATTCTCAGTTACAACTGTTTTCCCAAAACTATATCTCCTCTCTGCGTGTTTTGCTGCCTCCTAAGCATCAATTAAATTAAAATGTTTTAATCCACTAAGTGCAAAGCCATGATGTGAAATAACTTTACTTAAATGTAGAATATTTACAGGACATTTTATATGAGAACACATATTTCCTCAGTTTTGAAATTTTCATTTCTTAATAACAGATTTCATCAGCTTGAGTTAGCACATACCTCTTTTATATGGTAGTACTGTTTATTGCCCTTTAAGAACGCCTCTGACAAGAGGAAGGAACTACTGTTCACTGTTGAATAGCAGGGAATTAATAGCAGGGAATTAAGAAATTTCCATGAAAAGCTTCTTTATGATGACAGCATGCAGATGAAAAACATGATTAAATGACTTCTTTAGTGAGAACAATGTTTGCCTTGCAGGAAAAACTGCATTGGAGTATGACTAAAATGTCTACAATAGTGTATCTGCCTGAGTTTACTAGCAGTTCATGTGAACTAAAAGGCTTCCTGGTGTTTTTTTTCAGCATGTATCTAAAAATTTAGCCTGTCTAATTTCAACAGTCATTATCTTAGTTATGTCACCTCCAAATTACCATTTAAATATTTATAAAATGCATTTACATGACAAATGCAAGCAAAATCCTGTGACATTAAAACAAAAATCAACCCCCCCAAAAAACCATTAGAGCTAGGTTACAGATTCTTGAACAATGTGTATGTCATTTTCCCAAGATGAAGTGAGGGAGTGGTTCATATAGCTAAACATCAGACTTAAGTTCCCCGAAGTTATTTGAATAGAAAAAATAAGGTATCTGAAGTAGCTGCGGCTGATTAAAATTTTGGCTTTATTGCAATGCAGTTCAAGAGGCCACACAGAATACAGATCCCTGAACTCTTTCTTATCTTTGCTCATGTATTTGTCATCCTCCTACCAGAAATAATTAGAGCCATCTCAGATTCTGCATCTTAATCTGCCTGAATAATTTCCATGTAAATTTTACCTCCCAGAAGTCTGTTTATGATCTTCAAAGCTATTTCAGCTTGTCTTAAAAATCCCGTCTTTGATCATATTGTTCCAAAATATATCCTATCATATCAGTGAAAGGAAATTAACATTTAGAGGACACTTTCAGGTAATTCAGAATACTAAAACAATATAATCACTTGCAAATACAGATCAAAACAGGGAACCAGTCCATTTGTTTCTCTATAAAGGGAAGATTTTGCAAAGGAAAGAGTTGGTTTTGACATTTCATTTGTATCCATTAACCATGTAGTTAATTGATGACGACAGTCTTTTGCTGCTGCACACAGGGGTTGAAGATTTTGGAGAGTCAGAAAGACACCTGGGTGTTCCTGTAGAGATCCTAAACTGTCTTATGTGCTGCATACCTGTGCTACTTCTCTTTTTATGTCTGCAAGGCTTCTGTGACTTAGGAAAAAAACAGTGAAAAGTCACACAGCATTAGAATAAGAATAGAATAGAATAGAATAGAATAGAATAGAATAGAATAGAATAGAATAGAATAGAATAGAGTAGAATAGAATAGAGTAGAATAGACCAGGTTGGAAGAGACCTTCAAGATCATTGCGTCCAACCTATCAACTAATTCAACCCACCTAATCAACTAAATCATGGCACCAAGCATCCTATCAAGTCTCCATTAGCTTGCAATGCTTAGAGCACAGCATTTATTTCAGTGGGAACATAGTGTATGTCATTCCTGTTGACCCCTCTGCCCTGTGCCTGCCTCTTTGTTTCCTGAGTCCACAGTGCACAAGGATGTTTCCATCTATAACAATATAGTTTTATGCAAAGAGATAGAGAATGGTTGTATTGGCATCTTGCTTTACTCTAGCAGCCAGATACTTCCCCTTTTTTTTTACAAAGCATAAATTTGTGGTGTCTATCTGGTAAGAGTGAAGTGCTAAGTTGTAGGATATACTCTGGTCACATCAGCAGCAATAAGGTAACCAAAACATGAATACTTCCATTGCAGCAAATAAAATCAGACTACTTCTTCAAAGTCTAGAAGAAAACAGAATTACAGTACATCCAGAGTTGGTGCTTTGTTCCTATGTATAGATAAGAATGTTATTGTTTTATTTATGGTCTTACAATCTTTTTCTGGTTGGGTTTTTTTTGTTTGTTTTTTTTTCAATCTACAATATATCAGACAATTCATCATGAAGTTCTAATGATCTCATGACTCAATGCCATTAACAGCTGCATAAACAATAGAAACTGTAGACCTTCTGTTTTTAAAATTCAATTTTATGTTCAAGTCCCAGAATATTGAGTTTGATCTATAAGTCATCCTGCCAAAGGCTATTTATTCTTTATGCAATAGCTGTAGCTGATTCCTGTGGTATTTTCTAACATTAAAAATATAAGAGAGCTCTGGAATCATAGAATCATAGAACTGTTTCAGTTGGAAAAGACCCTTGATGCCTGAGTGATTTATACAATTATTCTCATATAGGCAAGTATGAAAAAAGCAATGTTGATTCCTGGAGATGTTAAAAAGTTCCAGGTCTCTCTAAACTCAGTTAATCAAAACTATACTACCTATGTAAATATATAGATAGGAATAGGGGAACACACAATCTCTACTTTACTACTGGCCAGTGATAAAATCAATTCTACGATGATGCCAGGAAAAGCAAAAAGACTTGAAATAGTCTTTTGTAAATCACATTTATTTTTCACTACTTTAAAATTTGAGGCAGTATATCTTTATCTCAACTATTTATTTTGTTTCTATGATACACTGGAAACAAAGATTCAGTTTTAACCAGTAATGAAGTTTTTTATAGCATCAGATGCTATAACTGTTTTCACAGAATAGAATAGAATAGAATAGAATAGAATAGAATAGAATAGAATAGAATAGAATAGAATAGAATAGAATAGACCAGGTTGGAAGAGACCTTCAAGATCATCGTGTCCAACCTATCATCCAACACCACCCAATCAACTAAACCATGCAACCAAGCATCCTGTCAAGCCTCGTCCTGAACACCCCCAGCAACGGTGACTCCACCACCTCCTCGGGCAGCCCATTCCAATGGGCAATCACTCTCTCTGTGTAAAACTTCCTCCTAACCTCCAGCCTAGACCTCCCCTGGCACAGCCTGAGACTGTGTCCTCTTGTTCTGGTACTGGTTGCCTGGGAGAAGAGACCAACCTCAGCCTGACTACAACCCCCCTTCAGGTAGTTGTAGACAGCAATAAGGTCACCCCTGAGTCTCCTCTTCTCCAGGCTAAGCAACCCCAGCTCCCTCAGTCCCTCCTCATAGGATCCTCAAGTGATAGGAAAGACATCACTTCAAAATGCAGAGAGAAGTAGTGGAAACTTTTCAGATTGTATATCTATCTAACAAAAGTATATTAAATATAAAGGAAGATTAATTGGGAGAAGCTATCCTTTTATCATGATTCCATAAGAAGATTAAGAAATTTCCATTAATGTACAATAAAGAATAAAAATCAAATGTGACAGCGCAGCTGCAAAGTCTGCACACAAACACTGGTAGAAAGGTATTTCGAGGTATTTCCAGCAACTCCCTTCTTCTCCTTTCCCAAACTTGACCATTAATTACTTTCAGGGACATTATTTTTTAATTTATTATTTGTCAAAAACTCACAAAATCTACTTTGAATTTTCTCTAAAAGAACTTAAAATTCTTTTCCTGATATAAACTGTACAAAACTTTATCTTTTACAATTATGAGCTCTAGACTTGGGATTTCTTCAGCTTTTTCACTTGACTGTGAATCCTGCCAATAGAAGCAGTTGCTAAGCAGAACATTCTGCATGCTATAGTCAGAGACATGAAAGTGCCTCCCCAAAATAACAAAACCAGTTAAGAGCTGTCCATGTCAACACAAACACTAGTGTTGCACAGACACTGAGTATTAACAGAAAAGCTATTTTATCAGTCTTTTGTGGTCCTAGGTGACCATGTATCATGTTTCTGTCAATTTCCTAATATCTTAGTTACATACAAAAAACTGTCTTGCATTAACATTCCTGCATCTGCAGGACAATGCTGCAGAAGTTGTTTTGGAGACTCCTTTGGGCTGACAAATTCTCTATCCAGGGTGTTAATCAACAAAGTTAGGCATTAATACAGCATCTGTCAAGTGCCTTATGCACAACAGAGGGTGCTTTTGGGATTTGGCAGGACAGTCTGAAATTCCCACCTGTAGACTTCTTCCAACAATTAGCCAAATGCTTTGCTGTGAAGACAGTCAGATGTTCAGTCAATCCCCTTATCTTTTGCTAGGCTAGTCTCTACAGAGCCAATCTGGGAAGATCCTGGACCAGTTCTGGGATTTCATGTGTGCAGAGTAGGCACACAAGCACAGCCCTGATACCCAGCTATGCAATTATAACACAGTATAGACTTGAACTGCATACTACTATCACAATTATAACTTAGTTTGCCCTACAAAATATTATGGGGAAAAACTTTTGGAAAAAAGATTTGACAAATACACATCAGTCAGAATTCTAACTCAGGTGTCTTGGGCATACTAGAGATGATACAATTGAATGTACATTAGGATTTTGGTAGTATAAATCAAATATAAGGTTGAAGAAGGGTTGTAATGTTGTCCGTGTTTATAGGAAAAAGTGAGAACTGTCATTTTCTGGAGAGAGGTTGCTATGAAACTGGCCAAGAATTTGAATCTATGGTAGTCATTTCAGGTATCTAAGTTACCTCATTCTGGCTTTCCTGCTTCCTGTGGTAGCAGTTTAAAATACCCTTTTAAAGCCTTACCTCAGTATTCTCTCTTGGGAGTACACAGTATAGAATGCTATGAGAGGAGCCTGCAAGATCACAAAACTAAAAAACAATCTATCAAGGAAGAAAATGAACTTACACACACACACAAGTTTGGTAACATTTGGTATCTTAAATTCCACAGAATACATGTTGACAGCATTTTCTATTCCCCTTCTTATGTTCATAAATGTAGGGAAGCAACCTGAGGATCCAGTATCGGATAAAATCAAGGATATCCTTTATGGTCTTCTTTTTTATTTTACTCTATATTCTTAAATAGACAAAAATGCTTGCAACTAGAAATCAAATTGGTACTGTGAAATGTAACTTTATAGCAAATCATATTTGAAAGCTAAAGGTTATGAACAGGTCATTATCTTGTTATCCTGACATCTATTTGCTTACTTTTCAGACTTAATTATTTCATGTTGCTATCTTGCCTGCTTATTTTCACATATTTTTTCCTTTTGACTTTTTACCTGCAATAGTGAGAATAATAATTATCTTTTGTTCAGAATACATTTTTGGCAAGGTAACTCTCTTTACTCTTCTTAGATACAAGTTTCTTCATGCTTTTGATGGGCAAACACATTTGACATCCTTCTTAATTCACCAGTCTTCCCAAGATGAAATGATGCCTATCAATAGTTAGTTTGCCTTCTCTTCCTGTACTGCAATTTATCTTTCAGGTATATTAGATGCAGTACATTCTGGATTCTTTTCTTGTGTACTCTCCTTTCTAGTTTGCTCCTCTGCTACATTAACTTAAGAGTATGTCTTAGTCTTCAGTTTCCCTGACCCAGTATTTTTTAATGCATACTATTACTTTAAGGGCTGTCTGTTGGTATACTGACTTCAGCCACTGCCAAACTAAAATATTTCACTAAAATATCTTCCTGCTGGTGAAAGTTAAAGGCATTATATTTTAAACTTAGCAAAGAAAATCAGCTGTTTCTGGGAAAGCAGCATAGCTTTCTATAATGCATTGAATCCATTTTCATGGGCCTTAGCAGAGCATTATTTTTCCAAGGTTTCTTGCTCCTCAGTGTGTCTTTCTGTTAAGTAAAAAACTCATCACTAAAGAATCTAAATTCCAAATAGTAATATTTTAGCTAAGAGGCTTTTCATTTTTCTGAGTTCCAGCTGTGTTGTATACTAGTTTTATTGGACAGCAAGGAGAATGACTAGATGTTCATTTCGTCCTTCTATTTTGACTCATCATCTTACTGTTTTTAAAACTTGTGGGCAAATTAAATAGCAAAGAGGTGGATAAATCTTACGGGAAAAAAACTTCCAAGGTTGAAGGGGAAAAAGAAGTGCAAAAATTAAAAGCAGACAAATAAAGTAAATGAACTATAGGAAAATAACAGCTGCTGTTCTTGAGACTTTTATATGAAATGTCATAGATGCGAGCACGAGCCTCTCCCCTTTCATTCCCATATCACGACTACCACACATTTGTGACACAGCTCAAGCCCTGCATCAGAATCCCCATATGTCTGTCAGCAGTTCTATCTATCATCTGTCAACCACATCAGTTTCCAGGCTGAAAAAGGCCTGTGCAGCTTTGCAGCCACAGATCCTCCTCCAAACACTGCCCTGCTAAAAGGGCAATGACAGTAGCCCTTCTTCTGCTTGTGACACAGCAGATTCACACCACTTCTGGTGTGTATGATTGAATGCCAGCATCCAAGATGTGAGGAATGCTAACAAGATACTGACTGTTATGAGAGCCAGTGTTGAAGTTCAGTGCACTGAAGAAAGTTGGGAATTGTAAAAAAAATTTTTGTAAGGTCACAAAATCCCCAAACCAGGATTATGCCTCACTGTACATTTGGGGCAGTTTCACATGCACTATTGGCTTAATACCATTACCGTATGGGGTCATCAGAACATAGAATCATAGACTGGCTTGAGTCAGAAGGGACCTCTAGTTACAACCCCCCAGCCATGGGCAATGATACTATGCCTGATGTTGAACTTTTTGGGAACCTCACCTGAAAATATTCCTCATAATCATTCTAATAGATGAAATGAAATGCAGGCAGCATTGCATGTGTCTAAAGATGACTGCTAGCTAAAATGCCAAGTATTTCACCTCCTGATAAACAGACTCTGAGTGTATTGAGAAGAACAGCTAGGCAGCTAATAAATTGGAGTTTCTGACTCTGTTGCTTATCTTTGCCACATTTCTACCCGGACAGATGGCAACCATATTGTCAGCCTCAGCAGATTCAACAAGGACTTCAGGGAAATGGACCTACCCTCATTTGCATCAGAATTGGTTCCTGCAGCTCAGAGTTTAGGCCTGCTGGTAGTGCAAAGGTGCATTCAGTGTATAAACAGTATCAGACTAGTGCCTTCTAAGGAACACAAAATTCAGTAGGGAGAAAACCAAAACACTGCTGTTTTTAAGTTTGTACAGACACTCAGCTCATAATTCCCATAGATTTGGGGGATTTTTAAAATGACAAAATACAGTAATTTCTATATTCTGCAATGGTCATGGGAGACGTTACAGAATGCTCTTAAAGAAATATGAGCAAACATTTTGCTTCTGTAGTGAAGTTAAACCTGTGCTTTGAATTCAGCATTCAGGCTATGCAAGCAACTGTGCCAAAAAACCCTTCAGAAATACTTTTTGGAATTGCACTGTAGAAGAGCTGACAGTCAGGCAATGCCATGACTTTTAACCAGGTTGCCTTTATGACTGCTCACATCAGCCTGTCATCTAATAGAAGCTGATTTCCTCCTGATGTCTCCAGGAAACAAAAACTGCAACAAGATTTCCCCCCTTACCCCCCCAAGTTAATTATCTCTACAAAAAATGAAGGCTTCTGAATCACATGCAAATATTTCCTGGGTTTAAGTTACTATTTGACAGTTTTCCTTTTGTAATTTTTTCCCCCAGTTTTATACTGTAAATAATGAGACCTTTCTTTATCATGATTATATAAATTAGAGTTTTGGGGGAATTGCAGAACAAGCTATTAATTGTGTAAATGTTGTGTATACTTTTGATGCTTATTTCAAGAACTGAACTGGCAGAAGGACTCCTGTTTCACCACTGAACTTACACATCCTAGGAAACTTTACCATAGCAAGAAACCTCACCATAGTCCTGATGTTATGGTACTCCTGTTTATTTAGTAGTGCTGCAAACTGTAAAGGAATTGAGAAAATTTAGGTCTTCAAAATGCTGTGTCATGGCTTTGACAAGACAATGAAGTACTGAACTGTATTCTCATCTACCTCTTCAAATTGTGTCATTTTCTGCAACAGTTCAGATTAGCTCAGAAGAAAAGCAGCTCACTCACAGTATAGCAGAAAGCGTTGACACAATCATAATGATGCCAGCAGAGATATACTTATTTCTATCTGCCCAGACATTTTCTGTCTTGTAGCTTAAATATAGTTTGGATCAAACCATTACAGCACACTGCTGTGACTAGTGCCTTGAAATTATTTTGATATGAAGACAAATAAGCTATTTCTTAGATTTTAGTCTTCCTTTAAAAAAGGAGGAAGCAATTTCATGTTGGACTACTTAGCAAGTGAGGATCCATGCTTCAGTGAATGGCTGACGTCTCTACAACCTCCCATCATAGAATCATAAAAAAATTATAGTAACTGTGTTCCAAGTGCGAACTCGTGGCATTTTAAACTCTGCACAGCATGTTTTCAAGTTTTCTTTTTTATCTAGCCCTTCAGGTTTTGATATATTATTTATTAAAAAAATTCTTATTTCACTCATCTTTTAATTCAGAGTATGCTTCTGCCCTGCTCTTGCTGCTGCAGTATCATAACAAAAGATGGACTCAAGCTTTTAAGGCAGTTGAACTGAAATTGTAGAGCTAATGGACATAAGCTCTGCACAAGCAGCAAATAGTCTCTCATAAATAACACAATTCTGCTACTGCTTCAGATTTTGCGTTTAAGTGTTTGAGTTTATTGAGTGTTTAAGTAATGGGAAAACTGGAAGCTTGTGTTCTGGGGACAAGATTTGCAACTTTCATAAATATTAATGGCATTACTCTCTTTTTGTTGCTGTTATGTTATTCAGTCATTTACCAGTCTTCTGGATGTTGTTTCCATTTGCAGAGGGGTTAAGAAATGTCACCCTATTATTTATCTGTAATACGGGGAAGGGCTGACAGCAGGAACTCTGCAAAGGCATATTGGATCACAGTGTGAAGAAGAGCACTGGGATTAGCAGTTGGCTATAAAAAGGAACAAACCCAAGAGGCTTATTGGTGTCTCACTTTTGCTTATCTCTACTGGAGTGCTCTACCAAGTCACATAGGCTGTCTTTACAAGTGCCTGTACCTTACAAAAGACAAATGTTACCAAAAGAATGACAAAGGCTCAGCACTTCTGCAAATCATGTTGGTTATATGCGGTGCATGTGAAATCAACTACTTATCCTAACACACCTGTATTATAAACCCATCATATTTATGGATTATTTACTTTAAAAATATCATTTACTCTAGCATTTTTTAAATGCTCTGAATATTTATAAGGCCTTTTGAAAAAGTTACTAAATAACAGATGAAACAATCATCTGGTGCACTTACAAACGTAGATGCTTGCAGAATGTATTAAATCCTCAGTTTAAAAACAATATATTGACAAAAGTTAGTATCTTTGTTTCAGTGGCTGCCACAGTAATATTTTTCCTGTGCTCTATTTGTTCCTTTAACTTTTAGTAGTAGGTAGTATTATACCCTATAACTTAAAACTTGTAATTTTCAAGAGATTACCCCATAATAATACATATTATGGAATTACTTTGAGACTATTCCCCATGTGATTTACTTCAGGGCTCTTGCCCATGCCTGATTGTATTGTTTTTTATTTTCTTGTTCTTTTTCCACCACCTCTTCTGTCTTCTGAATTCCTTTTGATTATTTTTTTTGTGTACTTAAAAAATTCACAGAGGGATTCACAGATTATAAGAACTCCATCACCTGTGGTTTACTAGAAATCCTGACCTGAAAAATTGAGTATCTGTTAGCTGAGTACTTGCTATGCTTAGAGAATAAATTAGAAGCTCTGCATGACTAAAAAATGTTTTCATCTGATCCACATACTACACTCACTTCTAAGTTATTTATAGATATGCTGCTCTGGTTTAATTTTTCTTTCTCTTTACATATTTCAATATTAGAATTGCTTTCTGCTTTTTTTCTGAACATGAGCATTTCTATTGTTGTAATCCTGCTACTCTGATCCATTATTGTTCTATCTCCTTTATGTAATAAAAGTCATTTATTAAACTTTACACATTTGAGCAAAAGGGAAAAACATCTGACACAAACTGATTCACTTGTTGCCACATCAGAAACAGCATAGATAGTGTGCTACAGTTCTACCCAGGCCAGTACAAAGTTGAATTCATTGTACCATTTTCCCCTCACTGGAGTTGTGATTCCCATTGTTTCCACTACTCAGCCAATTCTGCAGCACCAGGCTAGCATTTGCCCAGCCAGGCAATGTATCAGATCATCGGCTAATCTAGCTGAAAACTAATTTAGGGGGAGAAAAAAAAAAAGGGGGGGGGGGGGGGACACCAAACAAACACAAACCCCCAACCAAAACAACAACAAAAAAACACAAAAATCCCCACCACCCCTCCAAAAATAAACCAGATTAGTTTTCACTGCTATGCAAATCTCCCTTTTCAGCAGTTGCCCATTCATATCTTGCATTAAAGGAGCAGTACTGCTCAATCTGCAAGCCAACAGGAAGAAAAAGCCCCTGCTGATTGTTTGAAGTAGAGGATCAGGGCACCCCTTTTCACAAGTTGAGGTGTCACACTGCTAACTCAGTATGCAGTCAATAAATATCTGACTTGCATGAAAGTAATTTGGATTACACTTATCAACAGAATACTTTGTTTGACTTAGGCAAAAGTAACCAACATCCCTTGTTCAGATCAATGGAGAAATAGCAGCATAAGATAAAAGAAAATCTGTCCCAAAGGATTTAATATGCAAGAGAAAAGGGAGGGACACAGTACTAAGATCATCAAGCAACAAAGCTTGTGAGGGGTTTGGAGCACAAGCCCTATGAGGAGAGGCTGTGGGAGCTGGGGTTGCTTAGCCTGGAGAAGAGGAGGCTCAGAAGAGACCTTATTGCTGTCTACAACTACCTGAAGGGAGGTTGTAGTCAGGTGGGGGTTGGCACCAGAACAAGAGAACACAGTCTCAAGCTGTGCCAGGGGAGGTTTAGGCTGGATGTTAGGAAGAAGTTCTTCATAGAAATAGTGATTGGCCATTGGAATGGGCTGCCCAGGGAGGTGGTGGAATCACCATCACTGGAGGTGTTTAGGAAAAGACTGGATGGGGTGCTTGGTGCCATGGTTTAGTTGATTAGATGGTGTTGGATGATAGGTTAGGCCTGATGATCTCAAAGGTCTTTTCCAACCTGGTTAATTGTATTGTATTGTGTTGTATTGTATTGTATTCTATTCTATTAGTAACACAAAGTGTTTCAGCAGAACTACATGGGGGAAGGAATTTGGCTCTGAGTTCTTGAAATAATGGGAGAGGAAATGTGATGCTGCAAGTTGAAATGAATTGGTTTCTGGAGCTCTTGAGATGTCAAGCCAGCCCTGTGAGCAGTACACTGTGCATTGCTTTGGATATTAGATGGTCTTTTTGTAAAGTGAATAAAATAGCCATTGACTGTATTTAATTCAATTTCTTCCTAACAATAAACAATCCTTGCTAGAGCCCAAATTTTCCATAGGACTCAAAACTGATGACAATATGTGGTGCATTAGTTTAATCAAATAATCATAAATAAAACATTTTATGATTTGCAGCTGTATGCTTTCAAAAAAGCTGTGCACAACTTTTCCAACACTGTGTTTTTGGGAATAAAATAAAACCACTTGAATTCTGCCAGCTCAAAATTCTTTCTTGGCAATGGAAACTTTGAGAGATGCAGCGTATTTGGCATTGTTTTTATCTGTTGGCTTATGGAACATTTATGTAGTTACAATACAAGCACTTCAAACAAAGAAATTATGTTTTCTTAACTCTCTTGGAATGATGATACTAAATCACCTTTAGTACAAGGATCCTTGGCTAAGCACTGCCCAGTCCATTATGCACTTCCTTTGGAGAAAGAATACTAAATCTGGTGGTAACACAGTGTGACATAGGAGCAGCAACACTAGACTAATTCTGTTCTGTGGAACCAAGAAGCAATTTGTAGTCACAGCAAAAGATTAATATCCAGATACCTTGCAAAGGTAAAAGGACCGGGATAAATAAGGAATGCTGAGGAACAGCAATTACCCTTGGAGGACAGATTACAGAATGGGGTCCTTATGGAATACTTCCCACTATCAGTCTGATTAGCAGGAACAGAAACATGCAGATTTTTAATCTTGCAAAATACTTGAGCATTTTATTTATTTACATTTTACATCATTATTTGTTGTGTGCATCGAAATGCTTTGTTACATTAGCATTTACAGAAGCACAAGTGTCAGATTCTGCTAACAGTCATGCTGGAATCGTGCAGTTCACTTGATGCAGTTATTCCAGTTGCATCAGGGTCGCAGGGTCACAGAATCACAGAATCACTAAGGTTGTAAGAGACCTCAAAGATCATCAAGTCCAACCTGTCACCCAAGACCTCATGGCTAAACCATGGCACCAAGTGCCACGTCCAATCCCCTCTTGAACACCTCCAGGGATGGTGACTCCACCACCTCCCTGGGCAGCCCATTCCAATGACGAATGACTCTCTCAGTGAAGAACTTTCTCCACACCTCGAGCCTAAACTTCCCCTGGTGCAGCTTGAGACTGTGTCCTCTTGTTCTGGTGCTGGTTGCCTGGGACAAGAGACCAACCCCCTCCTGGCTACAACCACCCTTCAGGTAGTTGTAGACAGCAATAAGGTCTCCCCTGAGCCTCCTCTTCTCCAGGCTAAACAATCCCAGCTCCCTCAGCCTCTCCTCATAGGGCTTGTGCTCAAGGCCTCTCACCAGCCTTGTTGCCCTTCTCTGGACACGTTCAAGTGTCTCAATGTCCTTAAACTGGGGGGCCCAGAACTGGACACAGGACTCAAGGTGTGGCCTAACCTGTGCAGAGTACAGGGCACAATGACTTCCCTGCTCCTGCTGGCCACACTATTCTTGATGCAGACCAGGGTGCCTTTGGCCTTCTTGGCCACCTGGGCACACTGCTGGCTCATGTTTAGGTGGCTGTCAATCAGCACCCATTCTCTACCATAAATTTCTATTTAAAACCCCCACAACTATACATTACTGATCAGTAACTTAGCCATGCAAATTTTTTAAAAAATCAGGAATTGCTCATGTATGTTTAGAAATGAATTAGTAATTCTATTTTGGTTTAGCATCGACTGTCAAAATTAATTACTGAAACTGCATTAACAAGAACTATGTATTAAAATTCATGGCAGTGACTAAAGGATTTCCCAAACTAGAATCTACTTGAATAATGGAATATATGCAGTTTGTATCAGGTAGAGGGTGTTTCAGAACCAAATTACTGATGTTCCGGAGCACAGAAAATTTCAGTGTCTTAGCCCTCCACACAATGTTGTGATCTTCAACTTGAATTCCTAACATGTCCTACATTTCTACATGGATTTCTTCGTGGATTTCCTGGCCCAATGAAAGTTAATGGATATTGTAATTTTGAGGGCAGCAGAGGGGAGAAAAGCCTTGATAGAATCTGCTTTTACTGGGTCTTGCAGTGTCACACAGGACAAAACAGTACAAAGTCACACCAAATGTTATGACATCTCTTCTATGAGAGTATACACCAGGTATCACATCTGCTAGGCAGCTGATATTTAAATAACTGCAGTATTACTGTAGGGTCTTAGGGGAGTAAAGTTTTTCTTTTCAGTTGCAAATAATTCAATACTCATGGTACTTTTTTCTTGTAGAAAGTCAGATGCCTGAAATGCCACAGCAGGTGTCTGGTGCCAATATAGGATACCAAGCTGCTACTTCCTTCAGAGATTCTGTCTGTCCTGCTTCATGAAGCAAGGTAAGACACAAATGTTTTTTCTCTGGAAACTTGCTGCAAGTCCTTCCATTATCTGGACTAATGTATGGAGATGTGTGCACATTCTGTGTAGTTCTTTTTCTTAGTATTCATCTTTGGGACCAAAATTGTCATTGCTGGGGTTGCTTTGAGGCTGCTGCCGCCTCTTTTCCATCATTTTTTCACTCTTGGCTCGGGGCTTTGTAATCTTGCCTGAGAAAACTTTGTTCAAATGTTATTACATAATAGAACAGCACAGTACAAATTGATACAACTATCTCTGGACATAGGATTGAGAAAAAGTAACAGCAAATTGAGCATCTGTATGAAATGAGTCTATTCCCCAATCTGCATCAGTGTCAAAAATAACTTTGCTTACAAGATAGGCAGGGATCAAATCCAAACTATTCAGCATCACTTGCAGCAGTCAGAGAAAACTGTTTTATTATACTTTGCCTGTTGGCACAGGTCACTTTATAAGCAGTAGTGTTATTGCACAGGCAAGTAGTAATTGTGGGTTACACATTACTGGGTTCTGTCAAACTATGTTTGGTGGTAAACAATTTAGTCAAAATACCATGAATACTTATATTCATGAAAACCACTAGCATCTTCCCCTCAGACTGATGCATGACCTTGGAGTTAATTTTATTTGGTGTATAGATGCACACTGAATGTCCAAACATTGTACATGTACAAATATCTCAGCTGTCGTTCTTCTGGCATTTGTAATTGCTAAACCTTGTTCTGATTCTAGCCAATCAACCACGATAATCTGTGATTTTACTCTCAACTAGCTCCTCAGGTAACAGACATATAGAACAAACATGCTTCTAGAGATCATCTCAATAGAAATGTCAGACACCAGGTTAATAGCAGTGTCACATCTCTGGGTTTATCTTTGACTGGATTTTGACCATGGGCTGTTATGCCATGGGCCAAGGACAGGTAGCTATGATTTGTGCTTTTTCACAGCTACCTACAGCTTCCTGGGCTGCAAAACTGCTTACTGGACAGCATCCAGCAGCTGCCCAGGGCTCTGCTGGAATAGCCAGAAACTGGACAAGGTAATCATTAATCTGTGCCCACTCTGCTCAGTCTATCAGACCCACTCATGACCTGCCTAGGGCATTGAAAAAGCAGGATTTCTGACTGAGAGTTATGGTGTTAGGCCTCACAGATTTCAATGTGCTAGCCAGGCTTTTGCCACGCACCTAACTATCGGTAAAGGGGAGAGTGAAGAAACCTGAAAAGAAATGAATATATGAACACAAAAAAAGTTGGCAGAAGTCATTGTTCAGGACTGTTAGGTTTGTTTCTTTACCCCAGCTTCCTCCATACAATACTTTCTTTTAATGCATATCAAACTTTTGAATGCTTTTACTGTGTACATTGTCAGTGCTACAAAGGTTCCTCTTATGTGGTGTTGTTCCTGCTGTTCCTGTTCCAGCTTAGTATAGGCAATAATTTTTCTTCCGAAAGTCTTTTGGCTAGAGAAGGCTGCAGATGCCTCAGATGCAGTGTCCTCAGTCTTTATAGCAAGTACACTGCTGTGATTCTCTATAGCATCCCAGGTTGCAGCAGAATAGGAGACTTAGGACAAGTGAAAAGGCACAGTGAGCTGAAACTCAAAGATTTCTTTTGAGGCAGAACCACTGTCACCTTGTCACCCTGCAGAGGAAGCTTTTGTTACACCTTTAAACTTGTACTAACATGCACTAGTATGCATTGCTTTTCAGAAATACTATTTTAGCTTTCCTGGTGTAGTATGTTATGAGTAAATTTATCTTTACAAGTATCATTTGAGCTGATACTGTTATATCCATACCTTTTAACGGTAGTATTTAAAAAATTATATGACATAAACCAGTATAAGTACACCTTACAGAGCAGGTTATTCCATTGGAAGTACTTAGAAACCTGAGTTCAACATGCATGAAAAGATGAACACCTCTGTTTTTAAAACTTACTGCTTCAGAACACATACTCTAAGACGTCTGAGGTAACTCCCACAAGTTATAAGCATCAGTAAATATACATTAAAAATACAGTTAGATACACTAGTCAGACAATGGTGTGGGGTACTTTCAAACTCCTCCAACACATGAAGACCAGTAAGTGGAAAATCTAATCATATAATTAAGTACCTTTAATCACTTTATGCAGCAGAATGACACAATTTTACTGAATCATTATTACAGCTTTTAATTTTAAAGTGCATATTGAATGAACTAATTTTGACCTTTAGCCAAAGATAAAATTATGCATAAAAGCAAAGGGGTAAGATCTTCAGGTACAGCAATTTGTGATAGCTACTACAAGGTCAGCAGAGCTTTGAAAATTTATTACTCCCATCTACTCAAGTTAACTTAAGACATCTGGTTTCATGTGAGATGCTCCAGAGATGTAGTGTAAATGAAGTAATAATTTTATGGAGTTTACCATTTTTCTCAATGCTTAAGTTACTCCTGAGGTTTGTTATTATACACACATCATCTGTTAGTCTTACATTTTGTCTAGATAGTAAACCAATTATAAGCAATTTGTAAAAATTTATTATATTTTGCACACTAGAATGTAAAAATTTATTATACTTTGTACTACTAGAAAGAATACACAGAAACCTGCCAAAACTTCTTACTTTGTGACTTTTGAATGTTCTGTTGGAATGGTGATTTTATTCCTGATTTTTTGTTTCGTTGTTTCAGAAAAGCTCTCTCAGGATTTACTTCTGTGTTGGTCCAATAGCATTCGGTAAATGAAGTTAATAACTGTAATAGTGCTATTTCTATAGATGTTATTAGCCATAACAAGTCAGTTATGTGAGTGATAGTGTCCATTAGACATGCACATTAATGCTTTCAGATTTACTGCTGACACAGTACAGAAGAGGGACCAGTTCATTAATCAGCAAGTTTCAGAGCATGCAACACACAAACACGAGAAGTGTCCTTTCTCTTCTCAGTGGAGGTGCATCCAGTTTGCTTTGCATTTGCTACCCAGAGAATGACTTAATGTAATGCATCCTCTCTGTGCTTTAATTTTGCAGTGACTTTAAGTCTTTTGATGATACCAGGTATGTGCAATGTCTGTTTTTCTCAATTTACTCACATGATAGGCACACAATAACCACAGCACAGTTTTCACTGAATGACCTGAACTCCATGCCTTATCTCTAGGATTAAAACATGCTCCATTTCCTATAATTTGTAAACTCTGCTGTTTAGGCTGACTCCCAGTGAAGAGGCGCAGAATCACAGAATCATAGAATTGTTAGGGTTGGAAGGGACCTCAAGGACCATTTAGTTCCAACCCCCCTGCCATGGGCAGGGGCACCTCACACTAGATCAGGTTGCTCAGAGCCACATCCAGACTGGCCTTCAAAACCTCCAGGGATGGGGCTTCTACCACCTCCCTGGGCAACCTGTTCCTGTGTCTCGCAACCCTCATGGTGAAGAATTTCTTCCTAACTTTCTATTTTTGTTCCATTCGCCCTAGTCCTATCATTATTTGACACCCTAAAAAGTCCCTCAGTCTGTCGTCATAGGAGAGGTGCTCCAGCCCTCTTGTGTCCCTTCTCTGGACATGTCCTAGCACATCCATATACTTCTTGTAATAGGGGCTCCAGAACTAGACACTCCAGGTGGGGTCTCACCAGAGTGGAGTAGAGGGGGAGAATCACCTCCCCTGACCTGCTGGCTATGCTTCTCTTGATGCAGCTCAGGATGTGATTAGCTTTCTGGGCTGCAAGTGCACACTAGTGGTTCATGTTGAGCTGCTCCTCCACCAGCATCCCCAAGCCCTTTTCTTCTGGGCTGCTCAGTCCCAGTCAGTGCAAATCCAGATAATCTTCCTGACTGACTACCTAGCCTATAATTACATATTCCTGCCTTTGACACTTTAGAAGAAACAATTTTGTACATAAAACTGTAGGTACCATCTTCTTTATAATTTTTTATATACTGAGAAACAGCCTGCATACTTCTGTCCATGTATTCTTTAAGATTATGGTTCCTTAATCATATATGTGCTTCTAATGAAGCATGTTTCATTACAAAGACTAAAAGTTATGCTGCCCTGTGTGGAATAACACAATTCATTTCATTTTTATCTACTTTGTATATAAAAAAACTTGTCAAAATGGTTACCTATAGATGCTTAGTCAGGTGATATGTATTTATACAACAGTGTACATATCCAAAATATCTCTATATTTAGCCCTATGAAGACTTTCATCAATACTAATCTAAATGACTCAGTTTAAATATTAATAGCTGTGTCTCAGTGGAGACCATAATGAATTTCACATCTAAGCATCACTTCTGTATTTCAAAGAAACATCAAAAATGTATGGGTATTCCTAGCTATACTGAACTCCCATCTATACATAGTAAGTCTCTAAATGTCATCATGTTACATTCACTAAGCTGTTATTAGGCTAAATATTTCTCCCCTCACTCCAAAGAACTATACATTGCCCTAATGCAGCCAATATACATTTATTAGAAAAATAGTCAAATTCCTATTCTGTTTAACAAATAATAAATCCTGTAGGGCTTAAAACCCCACTGTCTTTTGCCTTTCAGCTTTGCCTCTACTACACAGGCAATATGTACAGGCACCCTGTTCATGTTAGGGAAAATCATGCCTATATTTAGAAACCATCAGTCTGAAATTCCTAGATGACAATGCACCTTCATGCTCCTGTTCATTTATAACCTTTGTCACCAAAATAACATTCAAAGGCAAATTCGTATCTATTTCTAGTTCTAAGCATAACTTCTGTCATATTTCAGAGACAAGCTGCACTTGTGATCTCTTTACCTTTCAAGTTTCCCTCTCCACAAAAATTTACTCTGTAATACAGCTGAAATTCATTATTTGTGAGGCACCCTTTCCTCACTGTACTGTTGTGATATCAGAGACCTCCTGTTGCAGTCTCCTTTGAGTGCATATCAGTTGTGTAATAGTGTATTTTATCTTCCCTTACGTGCCAAGTGTATTGTCCAGCCTATGTAACCAAGCTAGATCTTTCATGTTACCTGCTTCTCTCAAGAGACTTATCTTGTAGGTTGCTCTAGAAATTTGCTTTCCCTGTGTTCACATGAATCCCACATTACCACACAACTTCTATACAGTTAGGATAGTGAAATGTGTATTTTTTAGCTTCCAGAACATCAGTGTACTGTATTTTCAGTGTGTCAGTTTTCTCAAATGGACCTGTAGAAGGTCATGGACTTTGCATTAATGGCTAAGTAGCAGCTGAAGCAAGAGTTAGATCTCAGTTGTTTCCATGAAAATTCCCCAAGCTTCAGGGTATTTAGTATTCTCATCTCCACTCTGAAAAAATACTCAAGCACTTAAAGATTTTATTAGTAGACAGTAGGGCAGAGAAACATTTTAGATGTCAGCCCAGCAGGGACACTAGGGAATTCAACACCTCTCCAAGTCTAATTCTGAAGCTTTGTTCTGTGCCCACAACATGCAGACTTCACCATTTGGAGCAAAAAACCTGCCTCCTGACATTGAAAAGCCACATTGTATCAAACTGCCTTGGTGATGCATATTCAAGCAATGCATGACTCTGGATGACTTGGGTACTTGAATGAACTTGTCACAACTCACATGCACTGACCCTGTCATGACATTGTAGCCTAAATTCGTACCATTTTTGGGGTCTCCCATGAAGCATCTCTAAACATGAAAATCCAATTATTTTAGGAGGACATAAAAATCTGTGTTTAGAACTGGAACTGGTGTAATGGTTAAACTAACAGCTAAAGCTCAAGGGGAATGAAATTAAGACTTTGATAACGTCTTCTAAAAATCCATAATGGCTAGTAAAAAGAAGCAGAGGAAACTATATTTGGCAAGAAACACTGAAAAAACTAACGTGATTGTCTTCTACTTGAATAGTAAGACAGCTGATTTCCATGTGGTTTAACCCTCCACAGTTATTAGGAGTACAGCACTGCTTTCGGGGGGGGGAGCATTTTAGGTTCATGCTTAATCTCTTTAAACCAAGACCATGTTTCAATTGGCTCAAATGACATACAGCTGAAGTAAGTTCTCAGCTTTGTTTCTACTGAGACCTTTTTCAGCCTGAGAGGTTTTATGCCTCCAGCCAAGCAAAGCACACCACTTGACTTTGAAATATGGAAAGTGTAAATTCACCCTAATGCCCTGACAGTTGTTCACCACTCCAGCAAATATGATGGCTCTTTTGACTACAAGCCTTCGAGACATGATGGGGTTTTCTGGTTGTTTCCAGTCAGCCAATTAGCTGCTAGTGTAGATTAAAACAAAGCTGAGTGCATATCCAATAGCTAGAGGGAGCTCAACTCTTTGGAAGACCACTTCTTTCAGCCTGACTTACAGCTGTTAAAAGATTGCAATTTTGCTGATTATTAATTGGGAGTCATAAAATCCATGTTAAAATGAATTGCTACACTTAACGCTAGACAGAGGACACAGAAGAGGTTTGGGTTTTGGTTGGTTGGGTTTTTTTTTCTTCCCTGCTAATACATCTAAGAAATAATTCTGATAACAAGGAGCTGGCAGTTACACTCAGTAAGCACTCTCAGAGCTACATACTACCATGGAAATTTATGTGGAAAACTGGGGGTAGGGGTCCACTTGTTATAAAATACAACAACATGTGACAGACTATTTCTTTTAAATTGCCATGATTTGGTTAGCTTGCAGAAATCACGGTCTCTTTCAGCCTTGTAAAATGTATTACCTCTGAAGCATTAGAAACTGCTACTACAGGAATACATGAATCATTAAGAACATAATATAAATAACAATTACACTAAATAAATACTAATGTAATTAGCATGTGAGTTCCAGCAATATATTTTAGACTTGCATTTGCATATTTTCAGAATAAAGTTTACGAAGTACAAACTTTTCTACATTACCTTAAAAACTGCCAGCATACATACAAGTTGCTACCTGTTATTGGTTATCTAGACATTAAAAAATAAGCCCTGAAACAGGTCAGTATTCCCAGGCAACAACTCTGCATTCTAAAAAGGCCCAGTTACTAAGAGTAAGAACATCTGATTTTTCATGTATGCATAAATCCACACTAAATACATTACATATACATCTTTACATTAACCCAAGTTAGGAGCAGATGTTGGTCAATTAGAGGGTAGAAGGGCTCTGCAGATGGACCTGGATAGGCTGGACAGATGGGCGGAATCCAGTGGGATGGCATTTAACAAGTCTAGGTGCCGGGTGCTGCATTTTGGCCACGGCAACCCCATGCAGAGCTACAGGCTGGAGTCAGAGTGGCTGGAGAGCTCCCAAACAGAGAAGGACCTGGGGGTACTGATTGACAGCCGCCTAAATATGAGCCAGCAGTGTGCCCAGGTGGCCAAGAAGGCCAAAAGCATCCTGGCCTGTATTAGGAATAGTGTGGCCAGCAGGAGCAGGGAGGTCATTGCGCCCCTGTACTCTGCACTGGTTAGGCCACACCTTGAGTACTGTGTCCAGCTCTGGGCCCCCCAGTTTAAGGACATTGAGACACTTGAACGTGTCCAGAGAAGGGCAACAAGGCTGGTGAGAGGCCTTGAGCACAAGCCCTATGAGGAGGGGCTGAGGGAGCTGGGGTTGTTTAGCCTGGAGAAGAGGCTCAGGGGTGACCTCATTGCCCTCTACAACTACCTGAAAGGTGGTTGTAGCCAGGAGGGGGTTGGTCTCTTGTCCCAGGCAACCAGCACCAGAACAAGAGGACACAGTCTCAAGCTGCACCAGGGGAGGTTTAGGCTCGAGGTGTGGAGAAAGTTCTTCACTGAGAGAGTCATTCGTCATTGGAATGGGCTGCCCAGGGAGGTGGTGGAGTCACCATCCCTGGAGGTGTTCAAGAGGGGATTGGACGTGGCACTTGGTGCCATGGTTTAGCCATGAGGTCTGTGGAGACAGGTTGGACTTGATGATCCTTGGCGTCTCTTCCAACCTTAGTTATACTGTGATACTGTGATATGTACATGTATATACATATATATGCACATATATATATATGTACATTTTTATATATAGATAGATAGATATAGATATAGATATAGATATATATGTTTGCATATATGTGCAAGTCCTGTGAGGAGTGGCTGAAGAAACAGTAACTGTCTGTCCTGGAGAAAAGGAGGCTCAGAAACCTTATCATCTCTGCAACTGCCTGAAAGGAGGTTGAAGCAAGGTAGATGATGCTCTTTCTTCCCAAGTAACAAGTGATAGGACAAGAGTAAATGGCTTCAAGTTGTACTGGAGAGGGTCTACAGTGGATATTAAGAAAAAATTTCTGCACTGAGAGTTGTCAAGTATTGAAGCAAGATGTCTAGGGGAGTGTTTAAGTCATCATCCCTGGAAATATTTAAAAGATGTATGATGTGATGCTTAGGTAGATGGTTTAATGGTAGAAAGCCACATCTTTTCCAACTGGAATTATGTTATGATTCTATACACATATACATATAATATATACTTTAAAAAAAAAAGCTATTTAAACATTATTTTTAATAGAAAACCTTGCTAGGAGTTAGGGAGGCAAAAACTTCTGTTTTGCTCACAGAGAAGGCAGACCGGCATACTAAGTGACCTATATCAACAGACAGGAATAGAAGGATAACCTATATAGCAGTATCCACATTTCACTGAGAATGTCAGTCATTATCAACTTGTTACCTCCCCATTTCTTCTTGACCCTTCCTATTGACCAGGTTTTATGTGAGAGTTCTCTATTGCTTTCCTTCATTCTTCTTTCCCCTTTTCACATTTCTCTCTGACTCCAGTTTTCCTTGAAGGATTCACAACAGTAGCAGTGAACTTTTAACCACTGACATTCAAATAGGATCAGAATGATGTCAAAGGACTTCACACCTCCCTACCACTACATGTTTATAGAAAATTATTTGACTTCCAGCTTCTCAAAATTTAAAGCTTGTTACAGAGGGAGAAATGTCACAGAAAGGAGATACTAAAGAAAGAAAGAGGCTTTACCTCCCCCGCCTTACTTCTCAGACAGTTCACAGGTGTCACATTTCATTTCACGCCAAAACCTGCTCAGTCTTTGGTTAAAAAAAGATCAGGAATATGAGATCTGTGTGTCCTGCCCTCTCTGGGTCATCCACAGGTGAACTGGGATTTTCACAGATATTATCTGTGGAATAACTAAGGAATGCTAAGCATGGTATAATAAATTAGTATTAAAATATAAAAAAAAGAAAAACAAACCCAGCGGAAATACCTTGATTTTCTAGTAGTCTCTACTTCTCCATGGAGGAATTTGAGAGTTGGGTCAAACTCCATCAAAGTCAAACCATCTCTGCTCCAATGGTACCAGCTTTACACCTGAGTTCTTAGCAGTCATCCTAAGAGTCACACTGCAATTATCTCATAAAGATTAAATTACTACTACTAATGAAATACTAATTAAAATCACTCATATTACACTTGAAGACAGAGGAAAAACCCTTGTGGGTGGCAAATAAAATGCCAGCTGGTCAATGAAATCTTGTAAAACCTGTTTTAAATATTATCCCACACAAGGAAAATCAAATACTGATTACATATTACAAATGAGGGTTGGGGGTTTTAAAACATAATTTTGGTGTTTAGCATGAACAGTGATTATGATGACAAAGATGCTATATATAGATAATTTGCACTGAAATCTTCACAGCATAATGGGCAAATAATGACAGACTTATTTACTTATAGAAAAGTAAGCTTGTTAAACAATTTTTGCAAGGTATGTGCAATAGTAAGAGAGAAATTATGGCTAGATAAATGAAACTTAAAACTCTGTTAGGAACGTAGTACTTTGTTAAAAAATAGCTTTTTCCTTCTCTTTTTGGACCATTGGCTAGTTGAAGACAGAAAAAGGCCATTTTCAGTAATGGAATTAGAAAATATATAGTGCCTAATATAACCTACTCTGCACAACAACAAAAAAATCAATATTAAAAAGCTGCACAAATCTCATTATTGTTTTTTAAATAATTCTATTAATAGGTCTATACAATAAGTAGTGAAACTTTTCTTTAAATCACATCCAGCACAGCTTGGTCACTTTTAGCTTTATCTGCAGCACGGAACCAGTAATTCATTTATACCTTAGTTTTAAACAGAGGCATATAGGGATGCTTAGAAATTTAACCTGAATTGTTAGTGAATGATAACAGTTATGTTCTTTCTAGAAATATGAGCCTGAAAATTGCATGCCTGACCTAATTTGGTAGCATTTAATGAAACGAATCTCAAAAAGCAGAAACGTTTCTGTAAATTCACTGCTCATGTTAGAAATCTCAAGAGTTCTCATTAACAGAAAATTACATTCATGCGATCAAGAAAGCTTTTGTTATCCTGAAGATGAAGTAAGTCTGTGCAAAGTCATGAAGTAATTTGAAACTATTTGAAAAAGCAGCTAAAACAAAAAGGAGCTTTCTACTGATGAGTTCCTACCAAAAAAAAGGAAACTGCTCATTCATGTGAATAGATAGCTCCTATGAAAAAAATGCAGCTACCCAGACTTTGCATTGAGTGTGGTCAATGGCTGCCTGAAGCAGATCTAGTCCCCTTGCTGCAAGGTGTTCATTTGACATACTTGCAACTACCTCTCTTAGTAGTCACTTGAATGTTCCCAGTAGACTACCCTTCATTTGTAAACTTGAGTAGAAATCTGCAGGCTTTTTCTATTGTTAAAAGCAAGCTGGCGTAGCATGAAGTGCCGAGTTCCTGATCTGCTTAGAAGTTAACTACCATTAATAATATCTACAAATATATATATAATTGTAGATAGTTTTTGTTTATGCACAGAGCTTTGGAAATATGCACTGTTTAATACATACACATTGTTCATAGATCTCTTTAAATATAAAAAAATTACAGACATCTGCATAACGTTAAGTCATTTTCCAGATACTTAGCTGGGATATACTGCCAAAACTGTGAGTACTTGTTGATCAAGGTCATTGAGAAAGTGATTAAGACTGTAAACTGGTGGTGAAATCTACTACACACCTGTTATTTCAAGTCAAAAGAAGGGCAAAGGGCAGGGAGAGGGAGCAGAGATGACTTTGTGGCTGAATAGTTTTAATTGCGTGCTATTTCCAAAAGGAAAATCCTTACAACTCTCACAAGCCATTGTCAGCAAAAAATAGTTTCAACTTGTACAACAAACCCCAAACTGCTATCTTCTCAAGCAAGTCTTTTTTTTAATTTTTTTTTTGTAGTTAGAAATAGCAATCAGTTTACTTCTCATCACATTATTTGCACTAAGAATAGTTATTATCTTCCTTATAAACAGGTGCTGCATAAAGCTGTCCAGTACACACTACATCAATGGTATCACTGCTTCCCTCCCAGCAGTCTTTGCACAGATTTATTCTACCATAATCTGTTCCATGTTAAACATCCCTTAGGCATTTGTACTTTTCTGACACTGTTAAATCTGTGCTACTCACTGAAAGCTGTATATCAGCCATTTCATTCTTCTGCTTTTTCAGACTCTCCTGTTTGTATATTCTTCTAAGATATTCAAGACAAATCCTATGATAACTTCTATGGGAAAACATCTATAGTCTTTATTCAATAAGAATTGTAGTCAAAGTTCAGATTTGACTAACCCTAATGCTTCCAAAACTGGAAGCACTCAGCAGAGGACACTGGGCTTTCACAGGTTCATACTCTAAAATATAAACACAGTATCCTACCTACTTCACACAAAACATGCAGCTACTGTAACAGATGGTGACCTAGTCAAAAGGTTAGAAGAAAAAATCCAAAATAATGATGTTGGTTGAGAAATACACTACTGAAGTCGGGAGAAGGTAGAATTGCCTTTCAAGGGCAGTTCTGAGTTTCCGAATAACTACCGATAATCAGAAATATCAGCAGAAGTTGAGGTTAAATGTCTGTTTCTATGTATAGCAAAATTAAAATCTGTGTATCTAAGAAGTTTCTTTTCATAAAACATTGGTGCTATTCTTGACTAATCTAGATTGGAATGTAGCTTGTTTACATCCACATAACAAGGCTGTCATCACAAAAGCAATTTACACTCCCCTTTCTTTGCCCCAATACATGGTATCTGCTGATCCATTACACCTGGATGAGATTCCCATCACTGCAATGACTGGAGCCAGTGGATGGTTCCAATAGATATCAACTATGAATATGCTGTCTCTGATGGAAGAAAAGCAGTTCTGCAAAAACAAGCAGCTTTGAAAACTTTCAATTGTAGGAGCCCCAGTGTATTCTGGATTTTAATTCATAATACATCTCCTCTGTGTGGGAGAGCTGGTCCCAGGCGGCAGACCAAGCTTCAGAAGCAGTGGAATTAAATTCTTCCTCAGTTTAGGAAAGAGAACTTCATGATTTTAATGCTTAAAAAAATATATATATTTCTTCCCTTACTGGTTAACACTTTAAATAATGACATATTGTACAGTATTTAGCAAACTTGGGTGTGTAGCCCCCACCAGTTCCATAATGATACAGCTATGCACAATGAACATATTAAACTTCTCCCAAATATTCCATAAAAGGCAATTTAATAATGCAGAAATCTGTGACACTTTTTTTTGAGAAATAGATTCATCTCTGAAAATGATACTGTACTCCTTACTGCCTATAAAACTGAGAAGCCCTTCACACAAATGTTCTATTCTTCTTTCTTTATACTGACATGGGCTTTACAAGAACAACATCTGTTTTTAAGATAATATGAAACCCTGAAAAGCTTTCTGATTTCCTTGCACTAGATTTAAAATCATAGCTGAGTACTGAGATTTTAGCTTTTAACATTTTCTTCTCCCTCACCTGCATTAGAAAGTGCTGTATAGGAACTATGGAAAAAATACATCCTACGTATTTTTAAAAGGCCACCATATTCTGTATGCAGTTTACATTCATTTAGCTGTTTTTTCACTGTCATTCATCTTTCCTATTTTGAAGATCTGACCTCATTCCTTATTCTCCCAAGCTGTCTTTTAAAAATAATCTTTAATAACTTTAGCATCAGTGACAGATGCATTTCTTGTCTTGTGCCCTTACTCAAATTTATTTTAATCTACTTTTTTTGTTTTCCTCTTCAGAAGATGCCGTTAATTATGAAAAAAAAATAAAATAAAATGTATGAATATACATGTTCTGTTTCCATAAATGCATAGTATTTAACATGTAATTAACATGTAGCTGTTCTAGCCTGTAAAACTTCATACTATGTACAGTCCAGGTGCTACATAAATCATTGGGGAAACTCACATTAATAAGCTGGAGTTCACTGTTAATTTGTTCTAAAAGAGAAATGCCAGTTCAGCAGTTCACTCATGATGGGTTGCTGTACAGTGCAGTGATCAGAGATCAATATGCCAAGTTACTAGAAGAAAATGTCATTGTACATCTATGTGGTGCATTGCTGAGACAATATTTTTAATAGAAAAAAACAGTTTTCCCTCATTCTCTCAAAAATAAATTCAGTGTTAATGAAGAATGAATTATATTGGTTCAAAATGTCCATGGGCTCTCCTTATCAGACTTGTCAAGTCCAGGCTTAGAGATTTCATCCGTTTCCTTAGGTCAGAGATATGATGTAAAGATAAGGAGGACAGGAAACTAGACAAAGACCCCTCTTACAGATTAGCTTAAAACATCTACAGACATTATTAATTGGCTGCTAAGCCATTGTGTCACCAGAAATGCTTTGTCCACTTCTTCAGCCACAGCTACACATCTAGATCATGACAGGACCACTACACTAAATGGCAGCAGTCCCATGCACCCTGAAACACTTTTTCCTACAGTGCTCAGTACTGTATAGAAATGTAGATTGTATCTCAATAAGTTGCAAGAGCTAATTTATAGCCTTAAAATAAAAAAACATAAAAATATGCTTTCATATTATTCTGCTTTTACACAATTAAGCACAGCCTGTTCTGGTAGAAAATAAGAGCTGTCTAAAGTAACTTCATGTTACATCTCCACTGGCACATGTTTTTCTATCTAGTTACAGATAATTGCATGCAATTACAACATTTTGGTAATCTCTGTAAAACAGCTAATTTAGTTGTGGGGTTTTTTTCTCCCCCCTTTTTTTCTCCTTTCTTTCTAATTCTCTCTCTCTCCACTTTCAGAAGAATAAACACAGAATGGGTAACAAGGACTTCACAACTGTTTTTAACAATCTTAAATGTAGTGCATCTACACACCCCGTCTTTATTGCTACTAATTTTGCCCAGACATTGAAACATGTCAGACTGTGTACAAGCTCTGCTCCACCACATAAAGACATTTTAAACTTTTCTTGTAAAAAAAATGCGATCAAATTGAGTCAGTGCATTGGCCCAGCTAAATTGACTGTTCATTTAAAAGTCTTGAGTAACAGATGCAAAAGGCTTCTAGTTAGGTTTAATACAATTTTTACAAGCATGAAGAATGAATGGTTATCCATGTATAATTCAGCATTTATAAGAAAAGTTTCTGAAATAAGTCCTTTACTAAAAGATAAAACTGTACAAATCATCTATGTAGAACTTTAGAAGGGGATGCTGTGGATGAAAGCTTTATTTTTGGACTAGCATTTTCTGTACATTTAAGTGCTCAATATTGTACCAGCCAGGTGTCAGAAATGAATAGCCAAGCTGCCAGAAAAGATGTTTTCTATTTCTTAACAACCATCCTGGTCTGTGACAGAATTGATTGGCTTTTGACATATACTGCTAGTACTGGCAGAGCTAAAATATTGCCTCTCTTTAAATAACTATCTTTGCACCAAACTTGTTCACTTGAAGGGAGTTCAATATGATAACTGTTTTGATTTTTTAAAAGATAAATCAAATAATCTAAATCCCTTTTTGAGAATACTAGAATACACTTTTGACAAAGGGCTTGCTTTACAATTTAAGCATAATATAACCACAATATGTAGATCTTTCTCTTGTCTCGGTGGTAGAATCATAGAATCACAGAATTGTTATGGTTGGAAGGGACCTCACGCATCATTTAGTTCCAACCCCGCTACCATAGGCAGGGACACCTCACACTAGGTCAGGTTGCTCAGAGCCACATCCAGCCTGGCCTTCAAAACCTCCAGGAATGGGGCTTCTACCACCTCGCTGGGCAGCCTGAATTTCTTCCTAACATCCTCCAATCTGAATCTACCCATTTCTATTTTTGTTCCATTCCCTCTAGTCCTATCATTACCTGACACCCTAAAAAGTCCCTCCCCAGCTTTCTTGTAGGCCCCCTTAAGATTCTGGAAGGCCACAATAAGGTCTCCTCGGAGCCTTCTCTTCTCCAGACTGAATAGACCCAACTCTCTCAGTCTGTCCTCACAGGAGAGATGCTCCAGCCCTCTGACCATCCTTGGGGCCCTTCTCTGGACATGTTCCAGCACATCCATATGCTTCTTGTAATAGGGGCTTCAGAACTGGATGCAATACTCCAGGTGGGGTCTCACCAGAGTGGAGAAGAGGGGGAGAATCACCTCCCTTGACCTGCTGGCTATGCTTCTCTTGATGCAGCCCAGGATGTGATTGGCTCTCTGGGCTGCAAGTGCACACTGGTGGCTCATGTTGAACTTCTCATCCACCAGCATCCCCAAGTCCTTTTCTTCAGGGCTCCTCTCAAGACAGTGCCTGCCCAGCCTATATCAGTGCTTAGGTTTGCCCCAACCCAGATGCAGGCCCTTGCACTTGGTTTTGTTGAACCTCATGAGGTTGTCATAGGCCCACCTCTCCAGCCTGTCAAGGTCCCTCTGATGGCCTCCCTTCCCTCCAGTGTGTCTGCTGCACCACACTGCTTGGTGTCACCAGCAAACTTGCTGAGGATGCCCTCAATGCCACTGTCCAACAAAGATGTTAAGTAAGACTGGTCCCTGAGGGACTCCACTTGTTACTGGCCTCAACTTGGACATGGATCCATTGACAGCCACACTTTAGGTGTACCCATCAAACCAGTTCTTTATCCACTGAATGGTCCATCCATCAAACCCATACTGCACCAGTTTAGAGACCAGGATGTGGTGCAGGACAGTGTTGAAGGCTTTGCTCAGGTCCAAGTAAATGATATCAGCTGTTCAGCCTTCATCTATTAATGTTGTGACCTTGTCATAGAAGGCCCCCTGGTTTACTTCACTGTATGGGTAATCTTAATCTATTAGGTACTGTATGCTGTTCCCTATGATGAAAACTGGAGTCCTCAGTCTGACTTGATTGCGTTCCACCACAGTTTAAGGTGTTGGTAGACTTAACAAGACATCAATGACTGGTCACTCTGTAAGAGTTTGCTGTATGGTGTCGCATTTTCTATCATCTGCGAATTATGAGATCAATATGCATCACAAAAGCATAACAGAGTTACAGAAAACTCATTACCAAAACTGATTTTTTGCATTCCTTTCTTAAAACTCTAACATCAGCTATGGCAAAACTTTGCTTTGAATCCCATTCCAGTTACTGTTTTTCTTCTGCTGTTTCTCTCTGCTGAGCAGCCCATGCTGATCCCAGAATGAGGCTCTCACACAAAGGTCAGCATTGCAAGGTGATGGATCTGCCATTAGGCAGACAAAGAATTAACTAAACAATCATCCAGGTCAAAGTCAGTCTTTTTGGCATTATTTTAAAAGTCATTAGGTAAGGTTCTTAACTGGGAATAGGTCACCTCAAGAGTTAAGACTGTTCTTGGAAGTTAACTTGTTAAAATCTTCAGAAGACACACTTCCCAAGTCTGCTTTGCCATGTGTTCAGGTTTTTAATTAATTCTTTTCCAATGACTCCGCATAATTTGGTCATATATTGGAACCAGGACATTGTGATTTTCCTCCTGCTCTGCTCTATCATTAAATAATAATATGCAAAAAACATATCCACCCACCTCTGTGTCTTTAGTAGCCTTGCAACAAGTAAGCAGTTTTGCAACTTTCACTGCAAAAAGCAACATTTTGATTAGGAGGCCTCTGGAAATCTTTCTGAACACCAAGTTCAAAAATTGCAGGCTTTTAATATAGCATGTTTCACTTGAGCCAAAGACAGCTGAATGAATAACTGCTACTAGGATACTCAAGTTTTCTATCGTAGTGTTTTCCTCTTCCATGACGTCTCTTAAGGTAACAATTGTATGTGAATATGAAAGAACTGTTATCCTGATTATAATGAAATTAAAATGAAAATTTTACAAGAGCATTTTTCTGTCTTGAAAGACATTTTAAAACCATAGCAGAGGACTACCAGTGATTTTTTTACCTCTAAATATTTTCTCATCCTCTATTATGATGCTTTCTACAGTGAGATGGCAAGATAAAAGCATAATTACACAGTCCTGAGAAACTGCATGGTTCTCTTCAAACAGTAGGTTAGCTTCTTCATTAAAAAATGACTCAAAATCTGATTCCAAAAGTAGGTAACTTCTGGGGAAAGTTGTATTTCCACAATTACTCTTAACAGCTCCATCTCAGGATTCTCAGAAGGTTGTGTTTAGAGAATACCTGTGAAAAGCCAACTGCAGTTCCATAAATGTTGCATATTGTCAGATTATATACATATAACTCTGCAAGTTCTCCTGATGCCTACAGCAACACATGGGTTTTGTATGTCTTCAAAATCACAGTTGAGAGTTTAGTGATACAATCATCATGAGATTATATCCCCACATTGTGTACACCTCAATTATTTTTATGGGTTTCTTACAGTATGGATGTCAATAATCCCCCACAGAATGAGAAGCGAGAGGCACAAATGTGGCTGGCACAGAACCAGCTCAGGTTTGGCAGCAGTACCGCAGCAATAGCACAAGGCAGCCAGGACAAGGCAGCAGGGATGGGCAATGACTCAGAGCCCTGTGCTGCACTCCCCATCACAGGGGATGCTTTTGGGGCCCTGTCACTCTCACTGGCAGCACCCAAGTACAGTGTCCTACAGCAGCCTGTGTTTTGCTTCTTAATTATTGAACTGCAGTTATTCTGCTCAGGGGAACAATAAATTGGGTTTTTATGCTGTGGTGCAAACAAAGCCATCGAAAGGTCTGAGTGGCCATTTCAAATGATTTCTCTGTCAAACATGCTATAGACTTCATCCTTATCCGGTATTACTATACTGCTACTAAAGAAACAAAACCTTAAAAGGATGGAATGTGTTGTCAGTGTTTGTGTCAGTTCTGCCTAATGAAACTACTATCCAGGAACATATGGCTACTATGAATACTGTTAAGTTCATAAAGAGTGATTAATTAACAGTATGAAAGTATAAAACATTAATATTGTAAAAGCAAACTGAATTGCTTAGATGTCTGTGGGATACACTTGGCTTAGCTGAAAAGCTCATTTTAAAATAAACATTTTTAAGTTTCAGCTACTGCTAATATTGATATAACAAAGTTAAAAGCTTAATATCAGGTTCCTGGGAGCTTTAACAATATATATTTAAGTAAGTGATAATGCTGAATCAGCTTGCTAATCTAACTGTCCTTTTCAAAAATATCTCACTTCTGTGGGCTCCCTGCCCACTTCTTTGTTCTCTCCTTGGTCTCACTCCCATCTCATCGTCACGGTCATACAACTCTCACCTGCAGAGCAGCAGCATTCTGCTTCGAAAACAGATTCCAACACCTCCAAGTTTCATCCTTAACTCCCTTGCTGAGTTACTCTTAATTCTATTTTCTAGACATTTGTTTTCCATCAATCTTTTAATGATCTCTTGCAACAATCTCCTGTTTCACCTCTGTCCTCCCTTCAGAATATGTGCACATATATGTACACATTCCATTTCCGAGAGCTGTCACACCCTGCTGCCCTCCACGTCTCTGGCTACATCTTCTTTTACCAGGATTCTCATTCAATCTCCAATTCATTTTTATTGCTTTTTGCTTATAATTATGAAGGGAAGATGCTCCAGTTCTTTACTAGGAATGAAACATTTACTGAAGAAAAGTTGAAAGACAGAAGAATTTAATTTTCCTTTTGTACTTTTATTTCTGTGTTTTGTTTTATGTTACACACAATTAAACTGATAAGAAGACATAACTCAGAATGAGCTTAAAGATTCCACTTCCAGCTATGTCAATTTATATTTAATAAATTTTCCATTATTTCTAGTAATCTGTTCTCTATTTTAAAAAATTAGAAGCCTGCACGGGTGCTCCTGGATGTTAACTCAAATAAGCAGAAGGAGAGAAAGCACAACAAACAATAAAACCTGAAAATTTATTTTAATTCATGATTATAGCAAGTAGGGCACAGATGAAGTTCTAGTTCGAGGACAGTGCACTGGAAAATCACTGAGGTCTCCTTTTGTTTCATTGTGCAATATACGATATCATTATTACAATACGATATGCAAATTTTTTGGTATGGCTTGATTTCTTTAGTGTCTCCCACTTTCTGTTCTGGCATTTTATTCAAACTCTATTTGACAGAGATACAGCAAGAATGCTTTGACTAGACCTCAGAATCCTAGATTAGAGCAGCTGAATATGTATTAAAAGTGTGTGGTTAGATTAGTTCCCATAAAATGAATGAAGTTATTTTTAAAAGAACATATTAAATACATTCTTTTCTTAGTCCTGTCCCTAAAAACTCCACTTTCATTGTTATCATTTCAGGCATATGGTTAAAGCACCTGGAACCAAACAGTTCACTGAAGCTCATTCTTTCATATATATTATTAATAAGAAAAGGATTCTATTACTAGATTAAGGGTACAGTATAAGAACTTGCCTCCCTGCATTCTCTGCATGCTCACTAATGCTTTCAGGAATTAAAGAAAAAAGTGACACTGAATTAAACTTCTGCCATGCTTCACTCTTCAGAGTGTAATTGGAATTAAAGGTTTCTTTCACATGAATATTAGGGGATAAGTTTGGTAAGAGTGCTGCTTTTATGTCATTAATATAAGAGTTGCTATGTACCCAGAAATTACGACATTTTGCTACAGATCAGGAGTGGATCCCCTCAGATGATTAAGAGAAGGTTCAAACAGCACTAAGCTTCTTTAGCTAGCCAATTTGAGGCTGGACAGGAGCATCAAAACATCACATTTCACATCTTTGTTAGACACTAATGCCAAGAAATCCATAAGCCTCTTCCATGCTTCTCTGAGAGGGATTATCCTGGGGTCCCACACATAACAGAAGCAGTTGTCTTCCTTACTCACTGTGAGACAGCCTGACTTTCCTGGGAGGATCAGTGACCTTTGGTACATCTGTGCAGGTCTAAATGCAGATCAGAGATGGGACAATTGAGGAACAGCACAAAGGTAAAACCAGCAGTAAATACTGGAGATTTGTGTATTTATAGTCTTTTCGATCTTGATGTACAATGTTCCTTGGCAAAATGTCCATGAACACTGTAAAGAACAAGGTATTTATTTATCAGAATACCTCATGGAACGAACTAAAGAACTGCCTACATTGTTTAGTTATTTAAATGTTTGGTTAGATAATGGAAGCTTACATTTCCTCCACCTTCTTTGCCCAGGACACAGACATGTATAACTAGCATACAGGCTTCAGGAATAAAAAGGTCAGGTTTATACTAGGGAAAAATAGGTAAAGGCAGGTATGGATGATGAGGCAGTTTGCCCAGAGTGAAGTAGCAACATTTTTCATAGATGATAATGACTCAGATAGGAAACACCTTCTGTCTAACCTTGTCTACTAACTGCAAGTCATTTCCCCTGCAAACAAGGATTTACAATGTCAGCTTGTCAATACCATCTCTCTTATTGGTATCACAAACTTCCACTTTTTGCGTTGTTTCTGCTGGCTTTGATTGGGTCCTCACTGAAGAATGTAGGTGAATGCTGAGCTCTGTGATTGCAATTCCAAACCTCAGCAGGACTGAGGTAGGGGCCAATAATGAAGAACACGTATAGGTGGGGACTGTCCCTGTTCCATCCATAAATAATGTTAGGAAGCTGCTGTGGCAATGTTCTCAGTTACTAGCTCTGTAAGTTGAATTGTCTCTATACGCTGTTTTTGTAGCAAGTACGAAGACTAAGAGCCACATCAAAGACTCACTCCCTCTTCAGCTGAGTGGGACAGGAAAGAAGATCTTAGATTTTCTAATGGTAGATTGGTCCTGATTTTTCTGGTTATTGTTAACATAGAAGTAATTCTATTTACATGGGAATTACAGTAGAGTAAAGCAAATGCAGTATTAGGGGAGAACATGGGCAATACAGCTTTTCTAATTTCTGTGCACTGATATTACAATTTTGAGAAGAATGAAGGATGATTATTTTTAACAAATATATTACAGTATTTGTCATCCAGATGACAGAGCAAAAGAAATCAGTTAGTTACACTTTTTCCATAGGCTTTCAAAACAGAAAGCTGCATGTGTTCTCCTGATAGCTTTTCCTTTTTCCAATGTAGGCAAATGATTTTTTTATCCTTGGAAGCTAGCTAGAACAGACAAAGCTTCAACTTGGCGTCCTGAATTTACCCCAACACACCACGGTGTTACATGGCATTATTTCCAGAGGTGCTGGGACACCATTTGTTCCCAACAGCAAGTTCATTTGCTGTAACAATCAGCTGTCATCAGTAAAAGTCAATGACTTCCAGTGACAAAAACAGCTTTGAAATGAAAACACCTATTTCTAGAAAAGATACATTCCGAACACAGACAGGTAATTTGTTGGTGTGTACCAAGAGAGGAGACGCTTCTGCTGCTATGTAAGGGACAGTCATTTAGTCACAGACTGAAGGGAGGCTTGCTGCTTCCTAGCAGGTGAGCAAGCCAAAACCAAGTAAGCTTCATCTTGAGTGGGAAAAAGGGCCAGTGATGGACTCTCTCAGAACACTGAAACTGGTTTTCCATTAAAATTGCTGCACTTTGATTTGTAGTGCCTGTAAAACCTTACTCAGTAGAGAAAAATAAATCCTGCTGTAAGGCAAGCAAAAATAACTGGGAAAAAAGTTCTCTTGAATTTCAAGTTCTTTCTTATTATTTCTGTATTTCCCTTAGTGAAAACTATTTTTCATCTATAGCATAAAGACATAGACAACACAAAGCAAATTCCACACACTGGGCAGAATATTTAGCAGTTAACTCCTTGTTAATGCTCCTTAAAAGTATAAGCTTCAATGTACTTCTAGATCAGATGTTACCAAATACAATCAATACCTTGATGTTCAGCTGAAAGATAAGAAAACGTAACTGTGAGAAATACATGAATGCTATTCCAAATTTTTTAATTTAGTGAATGGGCTTAATTCTAACATACAGACCTGAGATTATTTCTGGGTCTTACCTGATGATTTATTTGAATTTCATCTTCTCTTGGCAATACCTTTTTATCTTATTTTTTGATCAAGTAAATTTATCTATGTGATTTATCTTCAAGACAGGGGGATGATAATAATTTTCCATTGAAAGTGTGCCCTTTAAAGTATTGGGAGTACTAGCATTACCCATCCATAAGCCTATAAGAACTCAAGCAGCCCAGTTTAAAACCAACCAACCAAACAATAAAAACAAACAAACAAACCTGAAATTCAGCAGGTTTTTTATTTGCATAATCATGAACAAAACACTCTTTCCCCTTCCTCTATAACTTCTTTTTTTTTTTTAAGCAAAACCTTGAGTTAGTGAGCCAGAGATCTCAAATATGTCAATTTGTTAGAATTCCATATGGATAGTTTTCTTTTTCAATACACCTGAGATTCATCTTAAAAGTGTGGCAGTCCATTTCAGAGGAGAGTTGAAACAATAGGGTCTGAACAGATATTTCCTCAGAGCTGCACATGCTTCTCTGAAGAGGAGGATGGGATTGGAATGTAATACAATTCACCCTGTACATAGAATACAGAGCAAATGGACAATTACCCATATAGTGTCAATCAGTGGAGGCCTCAGAATCTTTTTAAGGGTGTTTATACAATAACATTATCTCCATGGATTCCACGAAGGCCTGACTGCATCAGTTTGCACCAACAGCAAACTACAGAAACCCTTCTGAGGTAATGAGCTCTAGAGGAGGCTAGAAAAGATCAGAAAGAAGGGGAATGCATGAGATGATTAATATCCTGAAAGTTAACAGAAAGCAGCATGACTACTTCAGTAATTTTGAGACCAAAACTCTAACACCGCAGACTACAGATATCACTGGCCAGAAATACAGGATGACAAAAAGAATTCCAGGTTTAATTTTATATAGCCACAACAGCAGAAAGTTTATATAATCCGTAAAGCGTTTTCAGCTTTGATACGCTGATTCTTCTTACATGCAAGAGCAAGTGCTTTTTATTAGAAGACACAGCTAGAATATAGCCATTTAAATGAGAGCCCAGAGACCTAAAAAGTCTTCCAAAGTTTAGGTTGTTCAGAGACCAATTAAATTTTTCTTTGTTATAAGATAGCAGAATTGAGTTTCATTTTGTGCAGGTACGTACTTGGATAGCTAAACTGAGCTTCTTAAGAAAGTATTTCAAAACAAGAGAAGGTGCTGGTGTGGACTTCAGCTTCTCCACACATGGACTTCTTTGCCTCCATGACTAGACTGCTCATACTACTTCTCTGTCATCTCCTAAATGAGATTGCATCAAAATAGTCAAAGGGAATGATGGAATCACTAATGAAGCTTAACTTGGATTTTGTTAGTTCTAAATCACAGCTGGGTAGTGACTGAGAGAGAAGACATGATTAGATGTACTATGATAAACCTTAATGCATAAAAATCCTATACAACAGAATAACTGATCTTATGATGTTTTACTTGGAAACAGGAGCTTCAGAAAGTAAGGTTTTACTATAACTACTCAA
This sequence comes from Dryobates pubescens, assembly GCF_014839835.1. Taxonomy (NCBI): domain Eukaryota; kingdom Metazoa; phylum Chordata; class Aves; order Piciformes; family Picidae; genus Dryobates; species Dryobates pubescens. The sequence continues at coordinate 35,268,342 of NC_071613.1, forward strand.
AACATGGCTGTAGTTTTTAAGGACTCAGATAACAAATGCATCCTTACTCATTTTAGATGAGTTTATTTGTTAACCTCAATAAAACAAACATTTTAATGTCTATGAAAAATATATCTATATATCTACAAAATGTATCTATATATCTATAAAATATTTTAAAAATCTATTAAAACTACCAGATTTGTAGTTTCTAGTCTCAATAGTTTTCATAGCTTTTAATTTCAATTTGATTTTATTTTGGTTTCAGTTCTTATTGGTGTTTTGAAGAAAGGTGGGGGGAGAAATAATGTATTTAAAAATTTAATGTTCAGAGAAATAAATGATTTAGCTGGAGGAGAAGCTTTATTGATTTTTAGGGCTGAGCTCTGGGAATTGAATTTTTCTGGAGCTTAACATTTTATTTACTGGTGGTTGAAAAACTACAGTGTCACCTGCCAGCTGGCTTCAGTTAAAGAAAGCTGACTGATAGGCCAGGATACACAGATGAAGAACAAAATTATGAAGAACAAAATTATTAAAATGGTAGAAATTTGCCCTTCCCCTCCCCTAGACTTAGGCTAGATATTCCTTTGGCTTAAACAGGATCATTCTTACTATTTATTGCCTGCATTATTCTACCTCCTATAGGTACCAATTATCATTACAATTTCTATCTACTAGGCTCAACACTCTGTATGAAAAAATGGCTTGGACACACTGTACAGTCTCTGAATACTTACCATCATACAACATAATTCAGATATTTATCCACATGTCAACTGCAATTTCATCTCCTCTGCATGAAGATGTGCTAAACAAAATACTCCAGTATTCAGGAATATATAAAAATAATTACATTAAAATAAATTACATGTAAAAGGGTGCTTTCTTTGAGGTTTCCAAAATAACCTAATGATTAATTCATTCTGCTTTCTGTATAGGACAGTTAGCTTTATGTGCATTTACTAGTAAACACATAGCAGCTGCATCATTTTCTTCATTTCTTCCTTTCTTTGACTTACCATTCATCTGAATCTTGCCATAGCCTTTTTCCTGCCAGCTATGGCTGGCAGGCAACTGCTTGTCACACTTACGAACCCTGTTGCTTGACTCATGGTTTGAAATAGCTTGGTCTGTCAACGTGAAACACCCTTCTCAAAGGGTTAGAAAGCCTACTTGCTTCCCCAAAGTTTTGTACTTCAGTTGATGAAGGCCGAGGAAACCCATACTGCTATTTCATGACCATTTTTTTCTGCCATCAGAGACGTAACAAAGACTAAGAATGGCAGAACAGTGAATTAGGATTAGCATTATAAGCAGTTATCTGGAGGACCACTGATACACTTTTTTTTTTTAAATTCCAGGAGGCTAAAGAGAATATGTATAGAATATATATTTAGTACAGTTCTTCCGTTATGCTTTGAATGTCTAGAACATAGCAGATTAGACCACAGAAACTCCCAATGTTTTGGGCAAAACACTAAGAAAGCTACTATTTACCTGTCAGATCTACCAAAAAAATAATAATATTTAAGGCACCAAAGTCATGTATGGAGGTGTTCTGCAAACTATCCACCAGCCAGATATAAGGACACAAAGCATATGGCATGGACAAATACACATGACACGTGTGCTGCTTTAGAGGCCTTTTGACTACAACCTTTCATGGTTTTAGACAACATACCATGCCAATGTTCTGTCATAGAAAAAAGGGAAGCAGGAACATTGTCATTTACTTTTCTGGTTCTATCATGTAGGTATAGAAGGGCTCCCTTACACAGCACTGTTGAAAGATCCTTGTACTGCATCACATTCTATGTAGAAAACAGATGAACAAAAACCCCCTTTCCAGTTCATTAGTCCTGGAATGATTAATTTTGGTGTTTCATCCTGATCCCAAATCTTCTGATACCACGCAGCAGCAGGAGAGTAGAAAAGTGCAAATACCTGGGCCATTTTGTGGATGCTATCAATCTAATTGGTCCTATACTTCAGAAGAGCAGACAAGAGAACTATTAGTTGTTTACCTACTTCTTTCACCATCAATGAAATGCTGATCACAGGTTTCCTTAAAATTAGTTGGCAGAAAAAAAAATCTGTAACAACAAACTCAGGTCTCCACTAAACAAGTGTAAACCACATGGAGGACATGACTGAAGCATGTCCAGAATCTTCAAGAATAACAAATTATGCAGGTGCTGAGTGGGCCTTAATCCTCTCCTTTTAAAATCAATTGTTAAGTTAAGAAGACAGCAATTGTTACTATTTTAGGTTAAGAAGAGAGCAATTGTTACTATTTTAGGTACCTTCACCAGTTAAAAAAACCCTAGAGTGCTCAGCATTGTTCCCAGAGGCACGCAGAACATCTACCACTGGGCACTATCACAACAAAACTGGTCTGCAGTGCAACTTCTGCAACTTTATTTATATTTAAAGAGCTGCAGTAAGGAGAACATGGCAACATCACTTAATTCATGCCTAACTGTCCATACCATTCCTGTTAAATGGAGTCAACCGTGGTTCAAAATTTGATGCCACAATGCAGCAAGCTGAAGGAAATTGCTCATTTGTCAGTCTCTGCTCAGACATACTGCAATTGTCATTGAAAGACATTCTGACATTAAGTCTGTGGCTCTAAGAAAAGTAGAAATATGTGGGTAAGGAGGAATGGGTGGTAACCTGTGTATACAGATACCAGTCAGCTTTATCACAGTTCAGCTGAAAGTTTTTTTCACTGACTGGATGGAATTCAGCTACCTGCTTTGGCTGACCTCATCTTGGTCTTCACACAGTTGGAGACAACCTGTAGCTCCTACAGCCACACTCCAACAGCTCGGTCTAGTCAGAACAGACTGATGACAAAGACCTTTTGTCAGTCACGTGTGAAATTACTGTGGTCTGTAACAAGTTCATAGGTGATTCCCTGAAAATCCTTGATGAAAAGCAGTTTTCAGAGTGCATCTCAAGATCCAGTATGTTAACTGTTGAATTGCTAGTATTAAAAAGTTAGAATGATGCCACATTAAATATATCACATTTTAGATATTTTATGCTCAATTATGCCAAAAATTTAGTTAGAAGTAATGTTCTCCATTTTGACTAAGCTGAATGATCCATAAAAATATTTCTGCTAATGTAGTATGAAAACATCCAAAACCACAACAGAGATGTCTAGTAAGAACAGCACTTGGCCTTTCTTGCACAATCCAACCATTTGCTAGGATTATCTGCCTTGAACAAACTACACTGTAGAAGCACCTTTTGTGTCAGAAAACAGATTTGTGAAGAGGACTAAGAGATTTTAGAGAGTCAAAACTAATGCTTGAACTCTTAATATTTTCTTGCTGAGCAGTAATAGTGGAATCTTTAGAAGCAGGATTACTAGATCTTGGCTGTGATTCACTGGAGTTTCTATTTTGTCTCACTCCTCTAGATCCATTTCTTTGTCTCACAACTTGCACAACCAATTTTGAGCGATCCCAAAGTTGAGTGGAAATGTTGGGGCAAACAGTGCAGTGAAAAATTAAAGACACAATGGCAGGATTAGATGATTCACAATTGTTCAGAATCTCTGGATCCCTTCTGCGCAGCAAGAAGAAAATGTTTAATGTATATCTAAGCACATATACTACGTTATGATGCAGTAGACTGCCTTAGGCCACATCCTCCAGCAGCTGCAGTGCTGTCTGCTTGAAACAGCTTCTAGCTGTAGTCCATGACTCCAACACAGAACAGCAAAGAATTCTTCCACCTCCAGCCCATGTCTCTGAGTGTCTCAGTTAATTCAGTCTTTTGCAAATGTGCAGGTGTTATCTGGGTTTAGTACAGCCCAAACTATTCCAAGCAGGAGAGAGGAACAAATGCATGACTGGGAAGAACGCTTGCCTGAAAATTAAATTTTAATTATATCACAGTTCTTCCAATGAACATTGATTGTACCACTTTCACTAAGTTCAAATCTGTCCACATAAATGTTAACTAATAAATGGACAATACCTGTTTTCAAATTTGTCTTCTCTGTTATGAATTTTGGGTTTATATAATACTTAGCTTTCAAAGAGACTAAAGCTAGCTATTCATTATGCCTGCAAAAATCTGAGTGCTATGATTAATCCTAGATGATCAGGCAACTGGAGCATCTCTTTTACAAGGAAAGGCTGAGAGACCTTGGGCTGTTCAGTCTGGAATACTAGGAGAGGATCTTATCAATACTTATAGATATTTAAAGGGTGGGAGTCAAGAGGATGTGGCCAGTCTCTTTTCAGTAGTGCCTAGTGACAGGACAAGGGGCAATGGGCACAAACTAGAACACAGAAGTTCAACCTATTCATAATTAAAATCTTTCCTGTCAGAGTGACAGAGCACAAGAACAGGCTGCCCAGAGAGGTTGTGGAGCCTCCTCTGGACCAGGACACAATCCTGTGAAACCTGCTCTAGGTGAACCTCCTTAGCAGAAGTTTTGGACTAGATGACCTCCAGACAGCAGATCCAAATGTACCATTCTGTGATCGTGCACTAATATTTCACTTTGGTTTATAGTTCTTTTATGGCTTTAAAAGTTTAGCTTTTTGGTACTACAAATTCTTTCACTAGATACTCACAGAGATTTTCACTGTACCAAGGAAAGCAAGTTTCACTGTGCTGTGGTGTTTCCCATGCTTACTGTCCAAGTCAGAACAGTTAAATTGACTGGGAGAAAAGGATGAATACAAATAAATCTCAGTACAATGTGTGTGGAACAAATCTATTCAAAAGGTGGCATCACACAAAATCTGAACAGTGAAGACAGCCTTTGAATCAATTTGTGATGTTGCTTCAATACCAGAAGATCTCTTTGGGGAAAAAAACTTTTATGAAAAATTACAACAAAGTGGTACTGTTAGGAGGAGACTAAAAAGAAGAGTCAAATACCTAAAGATTGAAGAGAGAAGGAAAAAACTCTCTAATATTTAGAAAAGGCTGAAGAAGTGACTAATCTAAAAAAGCAGATTATGAAGGTTTTTGGGGGGAAAATCATTGACTACTGTATACAGTTGCAACTTGATTAACTTCAGTTGCATTTTGATAGCATGTATTAGACAAGAATCTGATCACAAAGTTTGCTGAAGATCAAGTCCAGTGGATTTCAAATTGCCATTAGGAATAACACACTTCTAGACAACTTACAATAAGATTACTTAATGAAAGCATCCTTCAAGGTGAGGAGGTTGAGCCGGGAAACATAAAATTGGTTGAGAACTATAAACATATGCCATACAACATTTTAAGAGACTGCAAACCCTTTTCTGTACGTTTAACTGTAAAACACAACTAATGCCCTATCTGAATTCTAGCATGGCCTAAAAATGCTACGAAATACCTTTCATTTTCATCCGAACATCACACTGCTTGTTTAGTTCTTTAATCATCTAATTAAAGAGGGTTCCTAACAGTTTTGATTTTCTAATTCACTTTGAATTCAGTAATTGCTGAGGAATAAACACTTGATCTCTGTCTATAGCACATAAGAAAAATTTGCACCATTGCTCAAAGGAGTGAAGCAATTAATTTAAGTTTCAAGACAGTATCACTGTATTGATTCAATACAGAAAAAATATTTGTGAAATATAATAATACCAAACTGTTAAGGTTGTGTTTTCACCCAAAATCATTCCAATCTGACAATCCAATCTAATCAGTCTAATCTAATCAATCAATTCCAATCTAACCAAGTAATTATAAAGGTTTCTATTAAAGACACCAATATTCCTTCCTGTGTGACCTGCCCTAGGTGATCCTGCTTTGGCAGGGGGGTTGGACTGGATGATCTTTTGAGGTCCCTTCCAACCCCTGTGATTCTGTGATTTCATAGATAAGCAGACGTTTTTCTAAATGCAGTGGCAACTTCACTGCACTCATCCTCATTTTGTTAAACATACTACCAGCAAGCAGACTGCCAGTTGATGAGCTCATCTTTAAGAGAATACATGATTTGGGATTCTCAGGACCTTGTTCATTCCCAGATCTGTCAATTATGTCAAAAGACAGGTTTTCTTCTTTTCATCTGGTCTATTCTTTCCTCCCATCTAGCCAATGTATTAATTTTCTGCTCACCTACTCACAGACCCACCTATGAATCATGTAGAAATTAACATCCTCTTGACAGCCTACTGACACGTGTACCATACCTTGTATACCACTGAGGCTCTTGTCACCTAACATTACTAACAGCATCCATCTCATCTTATTTTGTACAATGAGATGTGCTCTGTGAATGTAATATTCAGCTCTACCTACTTTGAGATAAATTATCAGCATAGTGCATTTCACACATGACTCCCATTATATCCCACAGATATAGTATAAGCCGCTTCCTAGCAACTGCTGCAAAAATGTACCTCTTTAGGTATTTTTCCCAGCTAAAGAAACTAACTTGCTATTTTATGAACTTTATATATAAACCAATCTTGGCTACTGTCAGCTCAAATTATTCTGACTAATGGTCCTTAAGATGCATTTTTAGCCCTTTAGCTAGTTTGGGTTCTGATACTAAAGCTTCTCTCTTGCAAACCTCCCACCTCAGTAATTTTAGCATCAAGGAAAAAACAAAAATCAAAACTGAGTAATATCTTCTCAGTAAAAACTTACTATTTGTACAATAATTATGATCATTTCCTGAGCAAGAATCCATTTCATACAGGAAATTAAACTATGCTGGCAAGAATGGAGGCATTTGGTTTATTTTGTGGAACACCAGGAGAAGTCTTTTGGTCAGACTTCATTCACATACTGAATGGGATGGCAAGTATTTTCAAAGGACTGTAAGCTTTTAAGTAGACTATTGCTCCCTATGTTACATCAGATCTATTTAAATGAACTTCCTTAATATCTGGGAAAAGACAAATATCACTATTCCTTGTTTAAAAACACAAGCCTCATGCCTACAGCACACCTAGTGAGTAAGAAGATGCGAGCTTGGGATTCATTTAACACACCATAAAATACTCTAAAGGAAGTAACTAACTGAATAATAATAGCTAATTAATATTCCACACATGAACAGAACCTTCCTCTAAACAGCATCAAAATTTAGGAATTTTCTCCCTCTGGCAGGGAAAAGGTGTGAGAGCAGACAGTAAATTCCCCATTTAAATAAATTGAGACCTTCAAGTCTGATGTTACCCAGGCTAGTTAGGTTAGTACATCACGCAATGGCTAGTTTGCTATCACTAGTGTACTGCTATGTAGAGCCCTACTGGTCGTCTTGGGTTTGGCTAGGACAGGGCTATTTTATTTCCTCCAGAAGCTGAGGGGGCCCTGCCTAGGATAGCCAGCTGAACAAGACAGTGGGCTATTTGATACCATACTGACATCATTCCTACTATATAAGGGGAGGGCTGGCCAGGGCAGGGGCAGTGGATTTTGGCATGCATCGCTATCTGGTGAGCCGTTTGTGTATTCCATCACTCGCTTTGGTGTAGCTTCTTCTTTCTTTGTATTGTTCTAGTACAGTCACCTCATCTCAATCTAGTCTTGCATTTTGCTCCTGATTTTCTTTCCATCCCATCAGCAGGGAGCCTGCATGTGACAAGTTGCATGGGGCTCCGCTGCCAGCTGGGTCTAAATCATGGCAGTCCTTTTTGGCACCCAACATAGGGCCTGAGGGGTTGAGATAACAAAAAATGTGAGCAATCATAGAATCGTTAGGGTTGGAAGGGACCTCAAGGATCATTTAGTTCCAACCCCTCACAGTAGATCACGTTGCTCAGAGCCACATCCAGACTGGCCGTCAAAACCTGTTCCAGTGTCTCACTCATTCTTCATGGTGAAGAATTTCTTCCTAACATCCAATCTGAATCTACCCATTCCCTCTAGTCCTATCATTACCTGACACCCTAAAAAGTCTCTCCCCAGCTTTCTTGTAGGCCTCCTTAAGATACTGGAAGGCCACAATAAGGTCTCCTTGGAGCCTTCTCTTCTCCAGACTGAATAGTCCCAATTCCCTCAGTCTGCCCTCATAGGAGAGATGCTCCAGCCCTCTGACCATCCTTGGGGCCCTTCTCTGGACATGTCCTAGCACATCCATATGCTTCCTGTAACAGGGGCTCCAGAACTGGACACAGTACTTCAGGTGGGGTCTCACCAGAGTGGAGAAGAGGGGGAGAGTCACCTCCCTTGACCTGCTGGCTATGCTTCTCTTGATGCAGCCCAGGATGTGATTGGCTCTCTGGGCTGCAAGTGCACACTGGTGGCTCATGTTGAACTTCTCATCCACCAGCATCCCCAAGTCCTTTTCATCAGGGCTCCTCTCAAGCCAGTGCCTGCCCAGCCTATATCAGTGCTTAGGATTGCCTCGACCCAGATGCATGCCCTTGCACTTGGTCTTGTTGAACCTCATGAGGCTGCCCTGGGCCCACCTCCCCAGCTTAAATGTGTGTTAAAACAATTTTGTTACACACAATATAAATTAGCTAAATAGTGCATGGTCACAATGTTGGTCCATTTATTTTCCTAGTTGCATTATGTGTACCTTTATGTGCTCTATGCATTCCATGTCGTGATGTTTATCATCTTGTGCACACGGATCAGGCCTATCATACTGCTGTACTGGATAGTGCACTGGGCATGGAGTACTTGTATGTGGCATGGTCATTTATTAGTAATCTCACCAATCCACAGGCAAGATGGGGGAGGACACTTTCTAAGCTTCTGAGAATTTTGATTACCCTCAGGCTGTCCAAGCCAGCATGCTACTGTTGATGTGTCTCCTGAATGTGTCCCAGATCTCGTCTGGAGCTACACAAATATTTTGCTAGAACACCACCCAGAGATGTGACGTGGGGGTGGAGAGTTATGAGAGTTGCAGGGTGTGTGGCAGAATATGGGTAAGGACCAAGGACAGTGGCCACCTCCAAAGTTTTGGAATTTCACCCCTGAACAAGTTCAGAATTTTGATAAACTAGTAAAATACATGGGAAAAGTATATTGTCAACCTGGCAATTCATGAGAGCTATAAATCAGTACAATGTGCTTGGGAATTTCCCATGCCTACCAAATCTTTTTCAACACTATTTAGCTCCTTCAAGGAGAAGAGAAGGTCTCTGTGCCTAAAGACAGACCAGCAGGTACTACAGCTACACTGGAGAACCAATCTGTGTCATGAAGTAGTACTGAGTTTCAAGCATACCATGTAAAAGGGACACACCAAAACCTCTTCCTGTGGCATACTGCTTTGTCTTGGTTGCTATAGATTCTGGCAGACAAGTACCCATTGAATAGATCAGGAAGCTGACTTTAAACCACCTTCATCCACATTTGAATAGTAGAAATGCTGTATTTTTTACATATTTGAATACTTGAGTTTGAAAAAGCTCTTTTAGTGAAATGTGATATGGTGCAAAACAAAATGAAAGAGCAATCCTGCTCTGTGAGTAACTAGTTGGTATCACAGCCTTTCAACAGACAGATGTACACAGCAGATAACCTCACCAATGGATGGCATTATAGCTGGGGCCTTTCTTCAAAGGATACAAAATATAATTCTTTAAAATTAAGTATATGCATTACAAAGCAATAGGTTGGCTACTAGAATAGTACCATACTTAGTACTTTTAACAGTAAATCAAGAAACAACACAGTGCTTCAGGCTGGGACTTGACAAGAACATAAGGCAATTTTAACTGCTACCTGTCAACCATCTTGCTATCTCCTTGAATTTACCTTCACAGTTCCATGTCCTCCCTTGCATCAGCCTTTGTAAAGTCCCCTGTGAAGCAGATTCAAGTTGGCATAAAATGTTTCTCAGTTTAGCATTATTTTTTTGAACCAGCAGTCAGCAGGGAAGAGTTCTCTTCTGGCAGACTAACAAGCTGAAGTGGTTCTGTAAAGGGTTAAGAAGGATGGAGTCATTGTGACTGGGAAAAGGCAAGATAGGAGCATCACAGACATGTTAGTGGAGCCACTTACATTGCTATGAAAGCACATTTATTACTATACAAAATAATGCAGCATACTAATAACACATTTCTAAAGTTTCTTTAAACGTCACTCTCAATGTTGTTTGCAAGGCAGCAGCTCTTCCAAGTGATATGCTCTGAATAGCAAATGACTAGCCTGGTTTTGAACATGGAATATGAAGATGTCCCTTCTGTACAGTGAGATTCTCTCTAATAAAACTGGGATGGTGGAGAGAAAAAGCTTTGCTTATTATTTTTATGTTACTATGAAATGTAGTCCACAAATTGAAGGTGATTAATTAGACAGTAGTGAAGTTAAGACTGTTGTGTAGAGAATCTGTAGAGAGCCTAGGAAAGCATTAGTTATTTGAGTAAACATCACTGCACTCTGGTATTTTTAAAAGCTTCTTTGATTTTAATTAAACCTAGTTTTAACAGGAATCAATATGAATCAAATACCATATACACCACCATTTTCCCATTCAGTGAAGCTGGATTAAACCCTATGAATGGCATCTTTAAGAGGCTTTTTTAATCTGGTCTGGGTTTCTTTACATAGCCTTTAACCTGTCATTCTGAGCTCACGTTAACTGAGCTTCAAATAAAATCAAATCATTTTAAAAAAACCCAAAACACAATGGCAAAGCTTGTGTTACATACAAGCCATTTTTAAGATCTATGAGCATAAGACTTTTATCCCTCTCAGACATCAGATGTACATGTAAAAACTCATAAGATGTCAGAAAAATTAGGACAAAAAGTTACCTTTGTGCACAGAACTAGTAGCATGCTGATGGCAAAGAACTCCAAAAGCACCTTGCAAAACTTAGAGTGGACAAAAAGATGAAAAAGGAGCTTCGGTGTAGATATGTGAGCTAATATATCTAAATCACGTACACACCATGCTGACAAACGATTTTGAGATGAAATCTAAGAGTCATTATTGATAGATCCCTGGAATTAACAGTTTTGTGTTCAAAAAAAAAACCAAACCAAAAATACCTAGCAAAAACGTAGGGCGCATCACGAGGAAAGGTAGTGAGAACAAGATAGAGTACATTTATACAACCTTGGTCCACCTGCATCTCAAGTAGCATGTGGAGTTCTGGTCTCTGCATCTCAAGGACAGACTTTAGTCAGAGAAGGGCAAACAAAATATCAAAAGGATGGAGTGCCTGCCTTAGAGAAAGAGACTAAAGAGGATCTTCAGTTGGAGAGAAAGCTGAAGCAAGATATGATCAATCAAATCATGAAGATGGTAAATAAACTAAAACTTCTGCTTGCTAAATCCCCCAGTAACAGAACAAAGAAACATTTAACAAAGCTAGTAAAACATCAGTTTACAAAGACTGAAGTGATTTTTCACAAAGCCAGCAGTAAGCTTCTGTAACCTACTACTACAGGAGGTTAAGAAGTTAGTGAGCACCAGCAAGTTTGAAAATGACTAGTTCTTGATGGACAGGTCCACAAATGGGCTCTGAAAACAGAGCAGATATAGATCTACCATCCCTAAAATGAAAACAAAGTGTGTAGGGAGAACATAAGGGAACAGATACAAAAAGCTCCAGCCCTAAATAGTATCCCTAAGCATCACTGTCAGAGACTGGACCCTCCATATGAAGGCACACTGGTCTGAATCAGTAAAGTTTTTTTCATATTCTTAACTTCAGTTTTCTTTAAGCTACTTTTTAAGCTTTGGGAAACAAACAAACAAAACAAAAAACCCCACAACCAAAACCAATCACCCCTGTTTCTTATCTGCTGTGGAAGACCCAGGTCAGATTTGAGTAATAACCAGACCTACAGTGTAAATTTGAACATATCCTACATTAAGCAATAAATTAGTACTACATTGTATTGGGTTTGCATGGTCAGGTTTTAGTAGCAAGGAGGCTACAGGGCTGGCTTTCATGAGGAGCTCCTAGAAGCTCCCCCTGTATCCTACAGAGGCGGTGCCAGCCACTTCCAAGTCAGATCCACTGCTTGCCAAGGCTGCACCAATCAGTGACAGTGGTAAAACCTCTGTACTGTTTAACAAGGGAGAAAAAAGTTGATGCACAACTGCAGCCAAAGGCAGGAGTGAGTATATGTGAGAGAAACAATTTGCAGACACCAAGGTCAGTGAAGGAGGGTGCCAGAGCAGAGATTCCCCTGCAACCCATGATGAGCACCATGGTGAGGCAGGCTCTGCCCCTGCAACCCATGCCACATCAGCCCATGGAGGTTAGCAATATAGCAAATATCCATCTGTAGCCTGTGGAGGCCCTGCACAGGTGGATACTTGAAGGAGGCTGTGACTGTAGGAAGCCTGTACTGGAGGGGGCTCCTGTGGCAGGAACTGTAGAGAGAAGCCCATGCTGGAGCAGGTTTGCTGGTGGGAGTTGTGACACCACATGGGAACTCATGCTGGAGCAGTCTGTTCCTGAAGGGCTGCATCCCACAGGAAGGACTCATGTTAGATTAGTTTGTGAAGTACTGCAGCCCTTGGGAAGGATTCCTGTTGAAGTTTGTGGAGAACTGTCTGCCATAGGAGGGATCCCCCACTGGACAAGGAGATGAATGTGAGGACTCCTCCCAGGAAGGAAGAAGCAGCACAGACAAAGTATGATGTATTGACCACAACCCCCATTCCCCATCCCCGTGCTCTGCCTGGGTAGGGGAAGAGGTAGAGAACTCAGGACTAAAGTTGAGCCCAGAAAGAAGGAAGGGATGAGGGAGAAGGTGTTTTAAGATTTGGATTTTATTTCTTATTAAACTGCTCTGGTCTAATTGGTAATAAATTAAACTATTTTCCCCAAGTGGACTGTTCTGTCCATGATAGTAATTGCTGAGTGACCTCCCTGCCCTTATTTTGACCCATAAGCCTTTCATATTTTCTCTCCTCTGCCCAGCTGAGGAGGGCAGTGATAGAAGCAGCTTTGGTGGGCACCTGGCCACCAGCCAGGGTCAGCCCATCCATGTATCTTGACAGAAAATAAGGGTCTGACCCAAGAGGAAATATTTTAATTACCAGTATGTCCCCAACAAAGCCACAGATGTTGCTCCACAGCAGGATCAGCTATTTCAGTGAAAATGTAGCCACCTGCTGAGGGACAAAAGAAACAAACATTGGCCTCTCAAACAGCAGAGCTGCAGGATAGCTCAAAGGGAAACAAGGTTAGGTGTGTAAATCATTCACATTTTTACTATGTCAAGTATCAGAAGATAGGAATAGCTAAAGCTTACTGGTACTCAGGTAGCAGTCTTTAAAAAACAGTGCAGAAGACAGTGTCTATTGGGTATTTCCTGCCCTCTTCTACAGAAAGTGTTTATACATGAAATAGGCATATTATAACTGAAATATTTTTAGGCTACTGGTAATAAAGAACACCTTCTGCTAAGGGAGAAGGTATCCTGGCTACTCTCCATTACAATTAATAAACACTGCTCAACATGATTCTCACATGACTTCTCCTATATAGTGTATTCCTCATTCACTTCACTCTTAACCATTAGGTCAGTTTTCAGCATTTGGTAACCTTTCCTTATTCAGAAGAAAAGAACCTGTACTTATGTATTGATACAATACATGTAGTGATACAATGTATGATACAATTATATGTAGTGATACAATGTGTCGTACATTAAATTACATATTTAGACATGCATTAAATTATGAGTTGTAATTCTTAAGGGAGTAATAAAATGCAGTTTTGATGAGTAACTATTGCAGATACTTGGATAACTCCCAATAGTTTGGGAGGGTAAATTGTAAAGCTACAAAAATCAGAATGCAGGAGGGTTAAAAGAGTGTCCAACCCCACTATGTCTTCAAATTACCTAGCAATTCTACATTTCAGGTAGTGATAAAAGAAGAGTAGTGTGCTTGTAAATGAGATCTGTAATTCATTATCACACTTCGATTCATCTCAGTATTAATACTACCCACAAGTAGGCCCAAAGATCAGAGAGATCCTTTCCTTCTCCTGCATGAACTCTCAAAAGCTGATCTTGGCCACTAGCACATCTGCAGAGCTCTGCTAAAATTTATACCTATCTGCCTATCCTCAAAGAACAAGTCACCTACTTTCACTTCTCTTCCTCTGTTACCCTGTTGAAGAGCTATATTCTCAGAATCTCAAGCCAAATTCCCATGTCCTGTTTAAGACTATCTTCTGGTAACTTTCTTGGAAAGCATTAACGGGAGACACAGAAAATGTCTCGGTCATTCACATATGCCTATGGCAGCATTAGGCAGCAGGAGATGTCACCATTTGGAAACATCTGAAGCCTGTGAGTAAATAACAAAGGGAACATGTGGATCAGAGGCATTTTATACTTCTGTTTATCTATAGATAATTCTGTAGACCTTCCATACATCAGCGTTTACAATTGCAGTGTTTGCTGAAGACAGTGCTGACAGCCACAAGACAGAATTTTAACTGCAGTTCAAAAACAGCATTAGCTTTTCCAAAAAGATCAGCATACTATTTGCACAATTTAATAGAACTAGGAGATAATACATTGTTCATTCATCTTTTCTATAATCTTCTGAAACCCCTCAGTAGTTCAACTAAATGTATTTTTTAAAAAACATGCTACCTGTTTTCCCAGAAGAAATAATGTTCTCATTACTCATGACAAATCACATCAATAACATTTTAGTATCCATGTTTAGCTAAGCAACTAAACAGGCAGGTTGAAGAATATGATAGGATCGACCACTTCAGTTTCAGATTTCTTCTTATATTGCATATTGCAATACTCCCCTGTAGAATTTACTACTACAAAAGTGGCTCAAGAAAATCCCAGATTTTGTTACTTTAATGGATGTCCTTTCAGCTGTGAGGTACAGAGATAGACTCATTTTCTTTTTTTATAGATGAAAACTGTGAAAAGCAAACAAACAATCTCTGAAATGTCTGTATTTTCCTTTAGCTTTACTTAGGCATGAGCATTACATAATGGTAGTATTTATGAGTATTAGTAAGTCTATACCTGACAAATAGGTTTTAAAAAGTAAATAAGTCAATACATGAATATTCACACTTCAGTGGTGGGATGATCCCTACCCCAAAAAGTTTCCTTACTTAAGACAAAGAAGAAAAATCAACACTGAAGTGGACATCCTTCTGAAGATATACAGTTCAAATATTCTGATCTTGTAGGAAAAAAGTTTCCTAAGAACTCTGAGGAAAATAATTAGTTAAGACAAAGATAGCTATGTAGCAAATACAATGACATGCATTCTCCCATATAAAAGACCTCCTGAGAATAATCACATGAGTATGGACAACAACTATCATAAGTATCAACTACTAATATACTGCAGGTTCTAGACTGGCACAACTGAGCACAGCCCAGACACTGCATCGTGGCTACGCACAACATACCTGGACATGGATTGCTCTCTAAATTAAAATACTCTGAAGATAGTAATTTAATGATATGACAAACCAGTGTGTCAATATGACATTTGCTGGATCTATCTGGATCAATCCAGAATCCATGATGTACAAGGAAATGAAATTTCATTAGCAATTTCTGTTCTGCCAAAAATGTTATTTAGTAGATAATCACACAGTGAGGAAACAATATTAACCTGTATCAGTTATGAATTTCCCACCTCAAATCTTTTACACTTAACTAGTGCCTTCCCCTCAGCTGTAAAACCGGGTTTCAGCTCTCCACAGCAGAGCATGTAACAACAGTGCTTACACTGGTTATTCATCCTTGCCATCTATCACTTGATTTTAAAACATTCTGAAAGCTTGTTATACCTTGTGTGATGAAATGCATCCTTGTAACTTACTTATGTATCAGAATACTCTGCAACAAGAAAGAGAGAACCAAATCAATTGGCTCCTAGAAAGTAGGGAAGAAAGCTTATAGCTACAAAAGAACAACAACAAAAAAAAAAAAACCACCACCAATCAAATTCAATACTCTTTATGTTTTCTGCAACGTTCTTAACGTTTAAAATGACCAAGTGATCACAAGCAAAATAAGCAAGAGGTAACAGGAACTAGTTTTTCTGCAACTGTAAATTGCAGATGCTATCTTGCTTCCTACCGAATCAATGTCAAAAACTCCTCTTTATTTCCATGATTGACGGATCAGGTCCATCCCTGCAAAATTTGCCAGTATCGTAACGATTTCCTAAAATGTTACATAATCGAGACTCCGAATGTTTACATTAATGTCTGTTAAGAGCATCTAAAGGCTGCATTCTTCCGAATGACCAAGGTTTGACAATAATTCAAAGCCGCGCAATATTATCTTCTACCACTGAAAGTACGGCAGGTTCAAGAACAATGAAAAAGCGTGCACAAGGATAAATAGGATTTCATCTTCGGAATTCGTCTGTCTGCATAGCCAGTGGTCATACACCAGCCCGTCACCGTCAACTTTAAATAACTTTTCCTTGAACTGGCTGTTTCAGCAACTTTAGGATGCAGTCTGCGGCCACAAGAACACCGCTTCCCTTAGTTTTCTCCGGCCTGTCAGTCCCCCAGCTGAGCGTCCGGAACCGCGACCAAGTAATCCCGCCCCCACCCCCCTCGAAGGGCTCCCGAACCCCAAGCCCCCAAGCAAGTCCCGCCGAGCCGCTCATCTTCCTTCAGCGCCGCCGCCCGCCCGGCGGGATGGAGCCGGGGCCGGGGCCGCCCGCACATGAGAGCCGGCGGCTGCCGCCCTCCTGCCGCTCCGCGCGAGCCCGGCTGCGAGGCAGTCCCGCGCGCTGCCCCTCAGCCTCCTCTGCAGCGTGCTGCCGGCGGGGCGCGCGGAAGCGGCGAACGAGGGGGTCCGCTCTCCTAGCGACCACTCCCAACTCCCAGCCAGGCCCTCAGTGGCAGCGCCGGGGAAACCCGCAGCACCGTTCGGCTCTCATCCACACGCTCCCCCCATCCCTCGCTGCCCGGCCGCCCCTTCCAAGCTTTCCCGAGGCGACGGAAAAGCACAAGGAGCAGCACCTCAGCTCCTCCGCCAGACTCAACTGTCGAGCTAGTGTCGCCCCCCCGCCGCAGCACACACAGGCACCGCCGGGCGCCACAACCGGGTGGCGGCACCGAAGTTCCCGCCGCGCCACCGGTCCCGCCCGGGAACCAGGACGGGGCATGGCCGGGATCACCGTGCCGAAGGGTACGGCGAGGGGCCGTGGGGGTCCGCTCCCGCCCGCGACCCCTAACCGCCGCGGCCCACGGCCACCCAGCGCTGCCGCTCTCTCCAGGCATCCTGCCCGCCAGCTGCTCCACCCATGCCGGTACCGCTGCCTGTCGCTACCGCCAGCCCCTTCTGCACGAGGCGTAACGGATGCGCATCCTTCCCCGCCGCCAGATCTTACCGGCCTCGCTCGCCGCCGTCGCCCCGCTGGGCGCACGCCGCTCCGTGCCGGGCTCCCGCTGCCATACACCACCTCACAGCCAGCATCACTGCTCCACCCGCAGCTGCACCAGCCGCCGCGGCGCCCGGCAGCAGCGCCCGCCTCACGAGAGCGCAGCCTGGGCACCGGCGGGGCTCGCCCTCTCCGACTGACAGCCGCCAATAACCAATCACTGCCCGCACAACACAGAGAAGGAGGGAAGGTGTGACAGAAATGGACCAATGGGAGCTCGCCCCTGAGGCAGCGGTGTTTCCGGGAGGAGGGAACCGTGCCAGGCAGCGGGGGTCGCCGCGGGTGTGAGGTGTTGGTGCGTGCCTGCAGGGCCGATGCCGGGGCTGTGTCGGTCTGTGTTCCGAGTCGGGCCTGGCCCGACTAAAGCTGGAGCAGGGCCTTGGCCTCTCCAGGACTCACTCTAGCCCCGGCGATAGCTACTGGCAGTGGTAACGCATGCGATGGGGCTGGTCTCGCCCTTCCCCGGCTGCTGTGGAAAACGGGAGAGGGGCTGAGGGCAGGCATTCCAGGTGGGAAACGTGCTGCGTCGCCCTTTTCCCGCGTGCGCAGGAACAGCAAACTTCATGCGGAGGCGCTTTATTTAGAAGAAAAACATTTAAAGAGGGAGAGAATGTATCTACCGACAGATTCTCGCTGGGCTGAAACCATGACCTTGGCGTCGCCGCACCAGGCAGGGACGGCTGCCGCGCCGCGTTGCGGTTGTGGGTGTGCCGTGCCTCCCCACCTGGGACCTGCCAGTACCCTCCCGTCAGCGTGGCCGGCGGTGCGCCGTTTGCGAGGCCTCGGAACTGGGGCATGTCCCACTGCCTGCGCCCGACCTGCTTGCACCTGTGTTTTACGTAGTTCAGCTATGGCAGCAATTTTTCTAGCATTCCATGTGTTTCTGGGTAACTTTAGTTTATTTGGTACAACCATAGGTTTGCATTATCATTTTTTTTATGTAGAACGAGATCTTTTACCCTCTAACCACAGTGATGATGTGTAGAGGTAATACCGGCCTAAAGAGCAGAGGCCTTGGAGAAGTGAAGACATACGATGTACCGTAGAGGAAATTGGCATGGGATGATAAATAAGGGAAAGGGCACAGACTTGGTACACTATGGCTATAAACAGCTTACCTATAGTCAGTTAAATGCAGGCCTGGAGCTGGACAAAAACTTGCATATACAAGACAGGCCCAGCCAGTGTAGGTTCATGGCAGGCAGGTCCTGCTTGACCAACCTGATAGCCTTCTATGACCTAGTGGATGAGGGAAAATCTCTGGATGCTGCCTATCTGCAACTGAGTAAAGCCTTTGCCACTGTCTATTGCTGCATTCTCCTAGAGAAGCTGGTGGCTCCTGACATAGACAGGTGTACTCTGGATAAAAACTGGCTGAACAGCCAAGGCCAGACAGTGGTAGTGAATGAGTGAAGAAGGATAAAGGTAGAAAAGCATGTTAAGAGAGAGAAAAATACTAGAGAAGGGAAAATAAATCGTAAATGTAAACATCAGACTCCTGCTGGCCAAGTCTTCGTGAAGGAATTTATTGTAAACACCAATATTGGATGCTATCTGTGGGCAGAATGACTTGTTCAGTTGTGTACCAGATACTGGTACCCACATCTGTGCTGAGTTCAGAGCTGCTGCTACTCTTAAACAACCTGAAAATCATGCCCTTTCATAGCAACCTCTTAATGCAAATGTGAGACTGATCCACTGCAATGGTAGATTTCATCCACTCTTCAATGGGTTTGTGGGGTTATATTGTTTTGTTTGGTTGGGTTTTTTTTAGTTGGGTTTTTTTTTGGTTGGTTGTGTGAGAAATGTTGTATTTGGCTTTTGCAAGGGGAAGGTGGGTGCCGGTTGCTGGGGACCTCAGAGTTCTATCCTTAAGTTGATTGGCTGGTTGTAGTCTGTTGTGTATGATGTGTATTGGGAGAGAAATGCTTCGAGATGTCCGAGACTGGCCCGGTCAAGAGTGCAAATGTTTGTCGCAGTTGTGACCGCAGCCAACAACAGGTGGGAGTGGGAATGAGGGGTGGTGGGAGCGTGCTTAGGAAATGTAAAGGGATTTGTGGCGATATTTATGAATATGTATGTTTGACGTCTATATAAGCTCAACTCGTGTTATGGCGTGCCTGTAGTGAATCTGCTATGCACCCAGTGCGGTTTTGCCTTTGTTTCATAATAAACTGTTTGTATTTAAAATTTAGCAGTGAGCTTGTTTCTCACAGTTGGTTTATTTTGTGGCAGTGATATAGCTTGAGCTTACTGTGAATGTGAACACTCACTTTTGTTTGGAAGCAAATAAATATTTTAAATGCTTGAGTTCAGACACTGTGTAATAGCAAAGAGATATCTTTGTTTAGCAAATTGGGTTTATTAGTTCAGGAGGCACCTCAAGCCTTGAGAAGTAATAGTTAATAATAGTATTTTATACATATTAAAAAAATTATGATTTTTTTACTGTTAAAGGAGGAAGTGGGGTTTTTGTTGTTTGTTGGTTTTGTGTGGTTTTTTTTTTCCCCCAGCATTTTGTCAGACATATCTTTATTTTGGGGAACAAAAACAACCAACCAACCCAACACTATGTAAGTCCTGCAAAGAAGGAGGAAATCTGCAAAATAACCCTTATAAGAGAAGCTCATAGTAACTAGAACATAAATATCATAAATTATTTGTAATGTTTTAAACTGTTTTCATCTAAAATTTGTCAGAACTTTTAGTATCTCGGTAAACTTTGTGTATCCCAGTAAAGATTTGTTTAGCTCACAAAACTGATTTAGCCTTCTGTTCCATAAGGCACAAGAGTTTGACAGTCAGGAATCACACCTATTAAATCGTTGTTTTATCTGTCAGGACTGCCAATGAGGTGCAAACTGGTCTAAGTGCTTGTATTGGAGATCTTTGCAGACTATAGGAACTATGCTGAAATTAATTGGAAACACCCCCCAACAACCACAAAACAAACAACCCCTCCCCCCCCCCCAAAAAAAAAAAGTGCTGAGTATCCTTTGACCATTCTGCTTTTCACTAACAATGTATATGCTTTGAGAAATTGCTCCATCTCCATCCAGAAAGTCTTTGTGGTGCTAAGTGTCTCCCCAATTAAAGAAGAGGGTTTACACTCCCAGTTAAATATGTTACTACCTGTTCTATTCATGACTTCATGCAGGTATTTTAGGTTTTTGTGTCTTGTCTGTCTTTTTATACGTAAGAAATTTTTTTATTTGGAGAGAATCACCTCATAGGAAGCTGATATTTTGCTAATGTAGGTAGCAGTAAGTGGAGTCTTAATATTGTTTTGATATTAACTGTTCATCCAGATGGAGACTGATTATACTGAACATCAAATCTTCAGATTTTCCATGTTTCATTTAGTCTTTTCTCCACTGATTCATCTCTGTTTTTCTCTTAATGCACTGTCCCACTTTTTTTCAGATGAAAGCTCTACCTATAGGCATACATAAACTACATCATTACCTGCAAGTCATATTTTTTTGTTACTAGGAATGACTGTATGGGCACTACATAGATAAGTACATCCCAGACCAACTTTCAAAGAAGAATAACTGCAGTATGTGTTTGATGTCCAGGAGAAGACACAAAACCATTTCCAGGATGGTGATAGGCTGATAAAACCTCTGAATATTACTGTGGATATTCCCTGCTGTTTTGGGTTAATGTTTGCCAGGTGCCTACCCAGTTCTCTCCCCTCACTACCTCAACAGGACAAGGAAGGAAATAAGATGGACAAGCTTATGATCGAGATAAAGGCAAAGGCAATGACTAGCCATCTCTTGGGAAGCAAGATTTCAGCACAGCCAGTGATTACTTTGAGAGACAAATGAAAGTCCCACCCAATTCTTCTTTTCTCCAGCTTTTATTGCTCAGCATAGTATCATATGGCATGGAATATCCCTTCAGTCAGTTGAGAACAGCTGTTTTTGGTAGTTGTGTTAGAAGGTAAACAGTGTTTTTGTTGAACCTTTCTGTGAGGCATAGTGTATCAGCAACCCCCAACTGTAAAATAGCCTTTATTTCACTCCCCTTTAGTATGATTTAAATATTTAGCTGATGCGTAGATGCAACACTGTCTGTACAGACCTGTGGAGGATTTTGATGATTTATTTATTTTTAAATGCATTATAATTTGCTAGAAGTATTCAGTCCCATTAGGTAACTCATTATGTAGATGTGTGTTGTGAGATGCAAAGCAGTTATGTGCTAAGTGCTACGTAGACAAGAAAATAAAGTTCTTGCCCCAAAGACTTTGCTCACGTGATTTCTTCTGGAAGTGTATTGTGAGCTGATTTCGTACTATGTGAGGAAGTATTTCATTATCTACCATAAATAGCTCTCAGCTGGAGAGAGCTATCTCCCCTGTAAACTAAGCAAGGCAACTTCCTTTGTGTATTAGTGAGTCCTTAAAGATGTTTATCTGAAGTCATCAGTTGCAAGCACAGCTTCCATTTATATAGTGTCCTTCATAGCAATGTCACTATGAACATAATTAATATGCTTAGAAGTATTTAAAGACTCCATAAATATATACTTCTTTGTGATTGCCTTTAACAGTGATGTAAGAAAGGCTTTTTGTGTTGAGGAAGGGATAGGTGGTAGATCACTTTTCCAGATCAAATCTGTTCTACTTTGCATGAGTGATGAGGGCATAGAATTTTCTTTCCCCGTTGTTGGTCCATTCAATTTAGGGATTTATATTTGAGATTTTCTTGTTCCCCACCCCATGTTTAATTTTGTAGTGGATCAGTTCTTTTTGACAATGATTTGCACTATTACCTAACTAATTAATTAAGAAAAAAAAAAAAAAAATCCAGCTCTCAGCTGGGTTAACCAAGAGAGAAGAGCCTTCACATCACAGTCAGCAGCTGAATCCAGCTGGCAAAAATCAATGTGATTCTGTTTAATCATGATTAATGTTTTCACTTATTTTGTCATTTTGCATGCAATTTTCTTTCTAAGGCTTTTGCAGGATGATTTGGCAATTGCTATTCAGAAACCTTAGGGCTTGGTTCTGTGTCATCTGATAATGATGTCATCTGATTTACTTACCAGCAAGAGGATGTGACCAGTAGAGGGATGTGACTTGACATTAAATTCCATTTCTCAAAGGACATATATACCAGAATTCAGGATTTACATCCTCTGGTACTGGCATTGCTAAAACTTGCCCTTGCTGGTACTGTTTTATGATTGACACACCAGCCTGGCTCTGTCACCCTTATTTTTATTAAAGCTCATCTTAGGAAACATTACTCACCCGTTACTGTTTCTGTAGTGACATGCATGTAGATAAGGATGTCTGCCTGGGAAGGGGCTTGAGGACATTGCTGCCAAAATTCATTCAAAGTAAAGACAGAATTGCATTAGGAATATTTTTCTGTGCTTTGGCTCATCATCTAGAATAAAAAGTCCATACTCTCATCTCCAAAGATCTTGTAATGCAAGTAGGGGGAAAAATAAAAGAAAAAAAAATATTACATAGATAGAAAGAATGAGTGGAACAAGTTCTGGACTGACAGTGGTTAGCAATGTGAGCATCTGAACTTCAGTTCCAAGATACAGTACTAGTTTGATGACACTGAAACACCAACTCCTTAGTATCATAAAAAATGTTTATTGGACAGACATAAAATTTTCACAGGAAATTTCCCTAAGACAAAAAGTAACTGAGCTTAGTCTTTACAGTGGTTACTATAGAAATTAAAAAATACATTTTTGTCAGGGTGGCAAAGGAATTTGGTTTGATATGTATATTATTTATCTTAGGTCTTTGGGAGGTGGTATTGATTAAATCTTTCACTTTGGGAAAAGTTTGTGCGGAACTTAGAAATGACCATGTAAAAAACAAAAATCATAGAATCATTAAGGTTGGAAAATATCTTTAAGCTTATTGAGTCCAACTGTAACCCAACTACCACGACCACTACACTGTATCCTGAAGTGTCACATCGGCTTGCTTTTCAAATACCTCCAGGGATGGTGACTCCACTACTCCCTGGGCAGCCTGTTTCAATGCCTCACCACTCTCAGTAAAGAAGTTTTTCCTAATATCCAATCTAAACCTGCCCTGGCACAACTTAAACCCATTTCCTCACATCCTATCACTAATTACTTGGGAGAAGAGACCAACAAGAGCCTCACTACATCCTCCTTTCAGGTAGTTGTAAAGAGCAGTAAGATCTCCCTGTAGCTTTCTCCTCTCCAGTATAAACAGCCCCAGCTCCCTCAGCCACTCCTCATATAACATGCCCTCCAAACCCCTCCCCAGTCTCATTGCTCTTTTCTGGACACACTGCAGGACCTCAATGTCTTTGTTTTGAAGAAAACAATTTAGGATTCACATTCTGGCTGAAGAAACTGAGTCTGTGCTGTTGTGGGCTTTTTTATGTCATGCTATCAGCACAGAGAGCTGCCAGAGCCTGTTAAAACAACTTTTAATTACCTTCTCTCCAGGCACATAAGAACTACAGTGCACATTGACAGAATAGTTTCCTCAGTCAGATTCACTAAAAATCAATCTGTATCCTTCAATACAAGAGTACTGTCCCAAGAAATTAGAAGAGCATCTTACAGGAGACAATCAAGAAAAAGAGATTCTGAACAATGTATGATACTGTTTACATGCTATTTCCACTCTACTATTGCTTTATGAAAAGCTGCACAAAAGCTCTTAAGATTGGAACTGCAAAATTACTTTTTGTGTCCAGCTATGGATGCTGAATTCATAGCTTTCTATTTCTTCCTTTTAAACCAATATCCTGTAGAGCTCTTAACTGAGATCACAGAGAGAAACTGGAAACATCTGTCACACGTATCATTACACCAGTCAAAAAGTAATTTTAAATGGATGCTGATAATGATGGTTGCAGTGTCAAGAGCCAAAAGGTAAAGTGGGTTAGAAATTAGCTGCCATCATGTAAATGTCCCTTAGAGGTTTTTATAGGAGGGGATTTTTTTTTTAATTGAACCAGACTATAAAAATCACCTGCTGCAAATGTTGTAGATTTTGTTTTAATTGTAACATACTCAATTAATGAAAAAACACATTCATAATACACTTGAAGGCTTTATTCTCTCACATACCCTACCCTAAGAGAGAGGAGGTGAGGGAAGATACATAAAATAGGTCAATGGAGAGGTAAGACTTGGAACTTTTCACCTCTTTTCCCAAAGCAGTACACAACTGCCTTATTTCTTGTTTAAGGACTGTACTGAAAATTCACATCTTTCACGGTTAAATTGTCATTTAATGTTTTAGAGACCCTAAAAGTAAGGTCAGTCTGATCGTGTTCCTAAGCCCATTTAAACATGGTTCCTCTCTTTAAAACACTTTAAAATGCTTTTCATGTCAAAATTGTCAAATCTAACCCGTATACAAGGTGAAATGCTGCTTGTAAAAGTCAGTAAAGTTCACCCAAAGGATTTAACTTAAATGTCTCTTAATGGATGAAAGCACAAAAAGAGACAAAGGTTTTAACCTGTCTCTCGATTTCATGTTTTCCTGTTTTTGTGGGTGTACTCAGGGTAGCTAATGTTTTTGCAATTATACCTAACAGTTGGAGGTGTACTTGACTGAAGTGACCCAAATCTTATACAAGTAATTCTGATAATTATCCTACAGTTTCAAAATAAGGCCTGAACTGTATTTATTTACGGGTGGAATATTTCAAGAAGTGTTCTGTGTTAGAATAAGGCAGATCCTTAGCATGGTTTTAATGTCCATGCTGAGCACTGTCTTTTAAGATATTAATGGAGGTATGCCTATTAGTGCATATGTAGGAGACAAATGCTTAACATAAAACAGATGAGATAAGTGCATTTTTTGCAGTAATCAAGCATTTGCTTTCAGCAAGTCCTTCACCTAGGAGTCCGCTTCAGCAATATAGTAAAAGTGTTATTTAGGTCCCTTTATAGTTTTGAGGATGCCCTGACTCTATAAAGACTTCAAAGGGATCAGTTGATACACTGCATCTATAGAAACAATTTAAGTAGCTCTAAGTAAGCCTTGCTGCCAATGATGTTAATGAAGCTGCAAAGGGACTGCAGATATAGAAGTACTCTAAGGTCCAGTGCTGGCCCAGCAATTCAGAAGCTCCTTAACAAGATAGTAAATCAGGCTCTTTTTAATCTCTCCAGTTAGTTCTTTTGAATATAGGAGAATACATGAACCCTGCTGTGTTCTAAAAGTGGTAGAATATCTTCAATAATACCCAGTGAAAATAGACTTCTCGAACTGCAAGTGTCCTGTACTAAAAAATGACACAGACATTTCATTTCACTGCAACTTGTCAGTTGAACAGTTTTTGGCTGCAGGTGTGCTGGAAACGGATCAGCTGTGTTTTCCATGCCTGTAAGTTCCTATTCCTAAGCATTGCTGAATACCCAATCCCTGAAGTAAGAGGTGAAACCTAGGAGTAGTCAGATGAAGTTATCCTGTTGAGGGGGTGGGGATTTTGGTACCTTGATTCCTCTCCAATGCCATTATCTCTCCTCACAAAATGGGACTTTTACGAACTGATGATAAGACTCAGGCTCTAAGACTTAGAAAGCCTGGAGGTTAATTTAAAGATATTTAAACTTAGAATAACAAATTTCTTTCACAAAAGTACAGCTCTAATGGATGGTAGTTCTTTTTAAAAACTGTAAAGCCTAGCTCCTAGCTTGCAGTAAATCCATCTGGTTTCACCAAGATGCATGAGGCTTTGGCAGCTAAGAAGTTATTATTCATTTAGCATTTAATCTAAAGAAAATACGTAAGGTTCTAGATGCAGCTTCTACCCCAATCTCACTTTCAGCTGCTGTATGCATTCTCTGCAGAGTGTGATTTCTCCAGTGGTAATATATGTATACATTAGGGTGACTCAGATGTACACTATCTCCCATCTCTTTTGCCTTCTGTGGAAAAGAGAGTAAGACAAACACACACTTCACTGACTTCCAGCCTTATCTTGTCTCCAATTGCTGTTGCTCTGAGCTTTTGGCTGGTTCTGAAGAAGTCTTCTACTTCAATTTTTGTTAAGATAATTTAAATTATTTTACTGGGTTTTATTAGCCATGGTTATTAATCTCTTTCTAGAACAGGTTTACAGGGTGTCATCCTTATAGTTTGTACAAGAGCTCCAAGACAGTATGATGGGGCAATTATACAATGTAATTTAATTTTTCTTAACATTCATCCTCACTAGTGGAGGAAGAAAAAAGGCCACCCGGTGAGAGAAGAAGATATTTTCAGAGGTCCTAATTTATTGTTATGAGGTTTTGTTACTATAACTGGTATCTGTCACTCCTCAAATTGTAGTATGCATTTTAAATTCATCAGAATATGCAGGAGAATGAAAATTGTTACAGTACTTCAGGTACAAATGTTGCAACCGTATTAGCTTGTCACTTGAATTATTAACTTGCTTGTGATCATACCTATGTATGTGCACATAAACACCCACCATTTCAGTCTCAAGGTCATTACTCTTTCCTAACTAATACAGTCAGTACTAATCATACACCTAATATGAAATTTGGGGGAATGGGGGAGGTTAAAAAACTTAGTCTATGTAGACCTCTAGATACTTTAGACAAATTCCATTGATTTTCTTCAGAATTGAATTTTCTGAGATTTTTATTGTTGTTCTTGTCTTAGCAGGAATTTTCTTAATGTTATTTTTAGTTGCATTATCTACTCAAAACCCCCAAACTTAAGTAATTCAAATCTATTTACTAGTAGTTCATCATGGTTACAACCAAATGAGGGGAGAGGGAAAAATAGAGAAATGGATGTGCTCAAAATAACTTTCAAATGTTCAGAAGGGCCTATAAGCTAACACTTTCTAACAAAGTTATCAAATACAGTGATATCTGAGTGCTGTACATGATAGCTAAGTATTCTTCTGAGAACATTAATTTTAAGGGATCTGCATTTCATGAGAATACTTCAGAGTAGCGAAGCATGATGCCTTACAAAGAAGCTTCACACTCTTGAAGTATTCCTTTGGAACAAATACTATGTATAGCTTTCCTCTTGTGTGTGTATACTTTGTAGTGGTTTCTGTGTAGGTATAGAAGAGTCACATGTGGATATCCCACTTGTCAACAATCTCATTGTTTTGGGCAATGAGTTGTTGTGCAGCAGGTATTTTGTTTAGAACTTTGCACAATAATTTCTAAAGAATGTTTTAATAGACACCTATATATCCTGTAAATGACTCCAAACACCCCTCTCTGTCAGATGCTTCAGAAATTCTTTTGAAAACTGTGTTTTGATTATTCTTTCCCTTCACTTGGACAAACACTTTAAAGTAATTATCACATGAATAATTTTACAAACGATTTATGGAAAAATCATATTGTTCTTTTAATATTCATATTAAAAAAGCTTCACAAAATACTTTTTTGTAAAGTGCTTATTTTATTACGCATTCTCAACAGTTAAATGATATGTTGCTCTTTCATGAAAGCTGGAATACTATTAAGAAAGAAAATGTTAATTCATAAACATGCTAAGGAAAAAAAAAAGTGCTTTATCTGCATACGTTTGTACAGTTTTAAATAGGAAACTGGAGAGCTGCTTCAGTTAAAATGAATTTGAATCAGTTACTGAAACTAGTTTTAATTGCCCAGGGTTCCTAACCCTTGCTCCAGTTCTGTCTAGGACTTCTGGTTTTATGCTATGTAAAAATTTACACAGTTTCTTCCTGAAACTACAATATAATGCTATAGGAGCAGCTCTAAGAATATAGCAAATCAGTACTATTGACCAAGTTTTGGTTACTATTCATTAATGAGTCCATTTCAAACTAAGTACTGCATGATATTAAGAAAAACAAAACAAAACAAAAACACAATCTACCCCCTAAAAACCAACTGAAACCCAGATCTTCTAGTGAGATCTAACACAACAAATGCACATGGTACGTAATGGAGTAACAGCTCAGTGACAATAATAACAATACAAGAAAAAAACCTATGGAAGTATTTTTTCTTGCTTTGTGCACATCAGGTGGTTCACATTTTAATTTGTTACAAATGATAAACAGTGAATGAATCATTATGTTTTTGCAGGAGAGTCATGTTTTAAAATATTTCTTGCAATGGTCAGGAACATAGAGAAGTTGTTTTAATTACAGACTGAAAAAACCCTCTATTTTATGGATCTTCATTGCCTTAAATATAAAACATGTAAATAAAGTCAGTAATTGACTATATAATACAAATCTTCACATGTAATCTCTGAACACTAAATTTTTCAGGAAGGACTAAAATAACTGTACTGAAGAAATACCTATTTGCAGCATACTTTATGAGTGATAGATGTAGCTGATCCCTTAGCTGTTAACTAATTTTCATCATAGGATCTATTTATTTTAATTTGTTCTTCTATAGTGAAATGTTTGAACCTGACTTTCTCAGCTTGGAGTGCTGGAACAGTCATGTATCTTGAACTCTGGAAATCTAAGCTTGTTTTTATGACTTTCTTCAGCACTTTGAATGTTTTGCTTTCCCGACAGGCATTAATATAATTCGGTTCTGTATGATAATTCCCATGTTCTTTTGAATATGGGCTGCAGGAATTTTTAGTTAAGCCTACAGAGTTTGTTAGATCACAGTCTAAACTCAGGATATCTGTTTTAAGAGAAGATGTTTTCAGAGTGTCAGATAAAGTAGTATTTAAAATTTTGTCATGTTTTGATTCTTCTCCAGTGCATACCAACTCAGTATCAAGAGACAATGTTGTATTATTTGCCTCATTTAAAACTAACATGCTATTAGTACGAGACTTCTGACAAGTGTCATTTTTATTAAGTTTGGCAAGACTCTTAGAGGTAACAGCATCTTCATCATTTGAGTTCTGTTCATCCCATGCAACAGTTATGGTATTGCTAGAAAAGCTCTGATAAGATTCATACATCTCATTTCCAGACCAGTTTCCCAGCTTTGCAAAGGCATGCTGTGATACTGTGCAAATTGCATGGCTTAATGCTGTCATTGGATTAAACATAGCTGATAGAGTTGTTTCTTGCCTACAAATGTTTAGATTTGAAAAGGTGGCATAATTGTTATTGTTATTATTATTGAAGCTGCATTCTTTGTAATTCTTTTGTACTGCTACATCATCAATGTTAGTAACCTGTACAACTTCTGAATCATCAGTTTTGTTAACTTTTTTCTCTCGCTCCTTCCCAGCACTACGCAGAATTGCATTATCAGCTTCACTAATATCCTTTCCATTTTCTTCCCTATTCTGTGATCCTCCTCTTTTATTCAGCTTATCTTGCACATTCTCAGCTTCCATCTCATCTTTTCTGTTATTATCTGTTTCATTTTTCTTTGTGTTACGCATATTTGTAGCTTCTTTTTCAGACAGAGAGCTAAAGGATGAGTGTTGGTTTTGTTGTGAATTTGCAGTCTTATTTTCGTTTTGTTCTCTCACACCATTTTTTTTCTCAGGATCTGTTTTACAGCCCAGAGGTTTATTTGTGTGTAAACTAAAACCTTCTTGAGCAAAACCTTCTGGGGGCCACTTTGGCTTATTTATTTTAGCCGCTTCTTCAATAGAAAATGTTTTATTATGTGCTGCATCTTCTGTTGAAGGAGGCCATGTCATCTTTAACTTACCTCTTTCAGTGGATTTTTTCAAATTATTATCCAAAATATCAGGACGAGTACCTTCAGTACTTGAGTACAAGTCTTGATCTGTTTCTGTAGTTGGTTTAGAATCAGCGGGTATACTGTTAGTGGGATTTGTTTCTTCAGCATGAATATTGCCAACTGAGCTACACCGATCTTTAGAATTCCACAATTCTTTATGCTGCTTGTGTCCAAAAGGTTCATCATAATTTCCTTTTGATTTGAAAAGTTGCTTAAAATGGGGTTTGCAATATATTTTTCCATGGAGAGATGCATAATTTCCCAAGCTGCAAAATGGAAGAAAATTTGTTTCATACTTTTATATATCATATATCTACCATTAATTTTACACTTTACTTGGGTTTTCAAGTGCCCTTATATGATAGTATGTAACAAAGAAAGGAAGAGCAAAAAGAGATCAAATTTTTTAAAAATTGACTTAAATATTAAGTTGCAAGTTCTTGTAGAATTTCAAAGTAAAAATAAAGGAGAAGAGTCAAGCTTTGTGATTTATGGAAGAATGTAAACTTATTTTGTTGTTACACAGCATAAGCTCCAAATAGGAATGTACCACAGAACTTCAGGGTTGTTGGGACCTCTTTTTCCCTCATATTAAAGGCCGAATCCTCTATTTTTCTACAAAACAGGTGGAGAAAATAGAGTGCATTTTTTACCTTTTGTGTGAATTATAGAAATTTGCACTCAATTATATTTGTATACAGGTATAATCTAGAACACAGGAGATTCCACCTCAACAGAAGGAGACACTTCTTTACAGTGGGGGTGATGGAGCACTGGAACAGGCTTCCCAGAGAGGTTGTGGAGTCTCCTTCTCTGGAGATTTTCAAAACCCACCTGGATGTGTTCCTGTGTGGCCTGCTCTAGGTGATCCTGCTTTGGCAGGGGGGCTGGACTTGATCTCTGGAGGTCCCTTCCAACCCCTAACATTCTGTGATTCTTTGATATTTGGATTCTGCTCCTAAATGAAGCAAATGTAATGTGTGTAACTAACCTCAAAGGTTTTAAAATCAGAACTGTTAGCCTCTGCAGTCTGATAGAGCAATAAATATTATATTTTCTGTGAAGTCTACAGGAGTGGTTCACTCATTTTATGAGTGAGCAAGAATGTGAGAAAATGTGTGTGTGTGTGTGTGTGTGTGTGTGTGTGTGTTTAGATGTCTTCAATTCCAGACAAGTTTTTCTGTCTGCTGCTTCTGGTCCATGAGCTTTTCTGATGGTCTGAAACAGTCAGGAAGAAGTATTATGTAGAAGAGTTTGGAAGGTATCTGGATGAATCTGCTCTTTAGAAATTTGAAGGGGTTATTCCACATCACAGTGCAAATGTCAGTAGTAGAGAAGAAAAGGGGAACCCAAGATACCTCCCTGTCAACTTACCCTACAGGTTGGGTAGCCCAGTTGAAAATAATTTCACCAACTATATTTATATTTGAATGCAGTGTTCTGTGAGTGAACATGCAGTTACTTCTTACCTTAACTGACTGCCACAGTGGTGACATCGGAAACATGATTTATGAAAATTCTGCTTGTCAGCAACTAGACATTCCATTGGGTAAACTCTCTGTTGACAGAGCCTGCACATTTCATTTTCCTGAATCTGCAGTTTCTAGAATCACATATTAAAGAGTTATGAGTTAATTTAAGCCACATAATATGATTTATTTTTAACTCTAACAGTCCATATGATGTGTTAAAATTGTAGTTTTCTATATCCAATAACTGGTATCTCAGCTGTCAATTTTAGGGCTTTGGTTTCGTTCAACTAACAATAGTACTGTGAAACACCTTTCCTGTTTCAAAAGTCCATACATTTTGAAAGGACTATTTACTTCATTATACCAGGTACAACATTTCCCATTTATTTATAATTATTTATGAAAGGAGACATTATAATAAAAGGTTTACTAGTGGAATTGAGTATAATGTGTGTATAATCTTTGAATCTATGATACCATTTACAGATCAACAAACAGGGGCAGATGTTTGGAATTCTGATAAGGAAGATTTGCTTAATCATGCCAAACACACATCAGGGACTTCCACTTGTGTGGTAATCTGCAGACTGTACACTCATATCATCCAGATATGCTATAGACATAAATATTTGGGATTTTTACAGTTTTCATTTTCAGTTCCAATACTTTCTTCAGTTCATTTTTTAAGACTGAATTGGCTACAAATATATTACCTAACTATACAAAATTCTTCCTTTTATGAAGTATATATTAATTATAAAGGAAACTAGTTCTCTGTAAAGTACAACTCATGAATAAAAGTTTTATTTCATGCCAGTAAGGGGCTGAAGGAAATAATGGTCAATCTTTTGGGCTTTGAAAAATGCGTGCTGCTATTTCATCTTGATTTCTGAATTCATATGAAAACTGTATCAGTAGACAGATACAAATAGGGTGGTGTTTCCAAAGTGTTCCGGCATTTTTCCCTTCTACTCTGTTCCTTCCCCCTACCCCAAGCAGGTGGGCTGGGTTGTGGAAGAAGCTGGAAGAGTACACAACCAAGACAACAAACCCCAAACTGACCAGAGGGATACTCCATCCCATATGACATGCTCACCAATAAAAGCTGAGGGAAAGGAGGAGTAAGAGGGGATATTCACAGGCATGGTATTTGTTTTCCCAAGTAACTCTTGTACTTGTTGAGGCCTTGCTTGCCAGGAAGTAGCTAAACATCTTGCCTGCTTATGGGAAGTAGTGAATCAATTCCGTATTTTGCTTTGCTTGTTCCCCAGCTTTGTGTTGCCTCTTAAACAGTCTCTACCTCTGCCCATAGGTCTTTTTAATTTTTGCTTTTCTGATTTTTCCTCTCATCCCACTGTGGAGGAATGAGCAAGTGATTGAGCAATTGGGTGTGGACTTAGCTGCCATCCATAGCCAACCTACCACGTTAAGTGTTTGTTCTAGCAAGAACCGAGGTAGAGCTGGGAAACTCAAAGCAGAGCTTTTTGTTTAGGAGTTATGCAGATACAGGAGTGTTTAGCTTTGTTCTGCCATTTTCATTGCTTTTTCAAGCATCAGCATTCTGATCATGCATTTCAAATGAGTAAAGCTATAACATCTGCTTTTCCTACAGGATAACATCCAAACTCAGTGCCCAAAATAAATACACAAAAGGATATCATTGGTGTTCATCATGCAATAGTGTATGTAATATTTCCTAAGTTTCAAATGCATAACTTTACAAAGAATATTTGAATATAATTTTAAGCAATTTATACAACATGAGAAAGAATGTTTTGTTTTCAATGTTTACTTCATATTAATATATAAATATTCATCTGTATATTCACATTCTTCAAACATTAAAAAAGTTACTTCAGGCTCAGCTTTTTGAGGAACACTGAGGAGCTCTGATGGGTTTGCTGCCTTAATTCAAACTAGGGCTGTATCAGCTGGTAAAATTGCTCAGCAGAAAATATGAGGAAAAAAATTAAAATTAGATGTTAATTTGTAAACTGTGCCAGTAATTTTACTCAAACTGAAATGTAGTTCAGTTTGTCTTAAATCACATCTTGTGCTTTAATGACTTAAACAGATGTGCACAGAATATGACCTTTATTTTTTCTCTAGTTATTTTATACAGGCAGCATTTTACCTCTGTTAAGAGTATGTTGCATTAATTTTAAGGTTGTGAAGCCAGGTGCATTATGTGCATATTTTCTAGTATGTCAATATTTCTCAAATACAACAGTAACATTATGTTAATTGTAATACCTATTTTTAGTAACTTTTTTATTCTGCTTTATATTAGAAATTCTTCAAGATAGCTCTTGCAGCATTAATCCTCATGATGACAGAAGAGACAATAGCTAGGAGCTTTCACAACAGTTCCTTGTGTCTTCAGTTTCTCAGCCTTCTGTTCTCCACAGGGATCTGTTTGAATTCCTGTGTTGCATTTCTTGTATTATTTGCTTATCATTGTCATCAGGTTTGGAATCAGAAAGTGTGCTTTACTGTGGTGTTACAAGGGCTGCTGCTGCATCTCAAGCAGGGTGTTGATCCTCCTTTTATTTTTGTGACAGTGTTTCAACTGGATTTAATTTGTTTGAATCCTCTGTCCGCTAAGGTTGTGTTTCAATTAATAGTTTTGCCTTCAACAGCACTGCTCATGTTTTCCTCCACTGAGATTCTATGTAACACTTCAATTTTCATTAGGCCTTTATTGGTAGAAGGTAAAGGCTATGTTTCAAAGACCGTATCTCCTTTCAGTGTCTTCTCCATGGACAGATTCATTCTCTAGACTCTGACAAAAGTTGTCTCTGGTAACAGACAATGACTGAGTTTCAAAATATTTTGAGTTTCTTTTTACACTTCCTTTAAGCCTCAACATTGTCTCTTTAGAGCTTTCTCTTCTCCAGGCTGAACAACACCAACTCTCTCAGCCTTGCTTCATAGCAGAGGTGTTCCAGCCTTTCTATCATTCTTTTGGTCCTCCTCTGAACCTTTTCTGACAAGTTCATGTCTTTCCTCTGTTGATGACTCCAGAGCTGGACACAGTATTCCAGGAGAAGTATCCCCAGAGCAGAGCACAGGGACAGAATCACCTCCCTCAACCTGCTCATCATGCTTCTTTTGATGTAGCCTAGGATATGTTTGGCTTTCTGGGCTGTGAGTTTGCTAGCTTATATCCAGCTTTTCATTCACCACAACTCCTGAATCCTTTTCTGCAGGGCTGCTCTCAGTTCCATCATCCCCTAAGCTTGTATTGATACCAGGGGTTGCCCTGATCCAGGTGCAGGACCTTGTGCTTGGCCTTGTTGAAGCTCATGAAGCGTGCATGGGCCCACTTCTCAAGCTCTCTCAGGTCCCTTTGGATATCAGATCAGATGGTTTCATCCGATGCACGTTCCTGATTGTGATAATTTTTATTTGTAGAGTTCAGTGGCTTCATTTCAAACACCCATTAGGTTGCAGGAACAGTTCCTCTAACTAATGCAAGAGCCTTGTCCATAGTTCCTGCAGAGCCTGGAACATGTGCACACAGTGCATCAAGATGCTGGGTCTGAAAGATCCAGGCTATGTATTTAACAACTCCTCATGCAATTGTTTCCTAGTGTGCAGTCCTTCTAGTAGTCTGTAGTGCTTCTAGCTTTGTCTGGGTTTGGACCATCATCTTTAACTGGAATGAAAGGCTGGTTCTCAAGGAACCACATTAAGAGAGAACCTCTCCTATCCAGATTTCTGGTCTTGTAAACATCTGAATGATGAAAGCAAAGCCATATCTAACCTGCTGCACATCTGACAATGTTTTCTAATATATTTTTTTTTTTCAGATTCACCAGACAAAATACCAGGTAATTTTTCTCTAAGTGTTTTCTCCAACATTTGTATGAACATCTTATTTTACAGAAATTGCTTGGCTTTGGGTATGGATCTGTGGAGTCAGTGTGCTTTGTTGGAGAGCTGGACAGTTCAGTGGACCGGGAAGTTGTTATTTCCAGTACGGCTTTCACGTAAGCAGTGGAAAACTTTTCAATGCTTCCATACTCATGGAATCTGGAGCAAATTATTGCAGGAGTAGCAGTTCCATCCTGTTTTTAACTTGATGCAGAAGCAGTAGTAATAGAAGATGAACTAACTGTTGAAAGCACTATAATTTCCTGGTATGTATTTTTCATCAGCAGGGAACAAAAGTGGATATTTTTTTCTTTGTTTTGTTGTTGTTGGGTTTTTTTTAGCATAGTAACATATAAAACAATTTTTCTGTTCTTCGCAAAAGCTGGTTCTGCAAGCAATAGGACTATAATAAGATCTGGAAAGGCACAATCTGTCAGCTGTTGCTCAGAATGCATCTAATCTTCAGAATGCAGCTAATCTTCTGAACTAAGAGCTGTGCTACTTGCACCATACAATATACGTGAAAAGAAATGTGGAATTCATACAAAATGATGATTCAGCAGTCTCAGAGGTTTTGCTGCAACAAATGCAGGCTTTGCATTATAAGCATAATGTAAAGCTATTCTGTGCCTCCTGCTCTTTTTCATTTCCTTTGAAAGTGGCATTTTCTATGCTTCTGAGAATCTGTGGTGACAGAAATTATACGTATTTGCAGATTCAAAATGAAGGTAAGGCTGTATTCAGCAGAGGAGAAGTGCAGAAGTTTTTGTAAAGACCCATTTTGAATTGTGTTCGTCACATACTGTAAGTACTTGTTGAGTCTTTTAGTGTACTTCATATTATGTTATGTGCACTTAATTCCTAAAGTACATATATTCCTACTACTTTCATGGGTTATGTTATTAATCCCAATTTAGGCAAAATAGAAATTCAGACTGCATGATGGACCAATGTCTTAACTGTATCACTTCTAATTTGCATAAAGAAAGATCCCTCTGGTTAAAAACACAGACCTTTACTTCTTTAGAAGGTGTTGTAGTCTCTCTGTCAGCCTTTTCCTGAGCTGTCCTTTCAATCTGCTGTTTTAAAATCTGTGTCACAATCTTTGGGAATTCCTCATTCTGAATTGCATTGGATGCTGCAGTGGGAAGAAGAATATTTATGAAACTGACTTTATCAGTGAATTATAAAACATTATTACAGAAGTCTAGAGAGAGTCATTTGATCACGAATAGATATCCATAGAGAAAACAACATAGTTGAGGGACATGTTATCATCTACTGTTTTGGTATACTTGAGGCGTGTTGCAGGTTGACTGGGACCTATAGGAGAATATAAAGTGTGAATTCTAATAACAGGACTAAACTGAAGCAGCAGCAGCATTTTAACACTGGTCAGATTCCGCTGAGCTATTTAGTTCAGCTATAAATGGAACCTTTCTCATCCACAACTTTGTGCTTGTGTTTGCCTTTGTTTTCAGATGCTTCTTCAAGTTCTCGTTTCTTTGAAACAACTGATTACATATTTAAAAGCAGCTCATTATGCAAAAGCCATCTCTCTGTACCAAAGTTAAACTAATTTCTTAAGTACAATAGAAGTCAATGAATGCATTGAGAATTCACGAGCCAGTGAATTTGCTGAGAATTCAGAGCAATGTTCATTTCCATGCTTGTATGCCAAGTGGTACATTCATGTGAGTAAAGACATTCGCCACAGGCCATTTGTGAGCCTTTATTCTCGTGCCGCTTCTTACCTGTTTCAACAGCCTGCTGAGTGAACGTAGAAGTCGTTTCTAACTCACGAGTAACTTGCTCATGATGAGAAACCTGTGCACAGAACCTTCACTTTACTACAGGATTTAGTGCAACATGTAAGCATTTACTATGCTTCCATGACTGTGTTAAAAGTGTTACATCAAAGAAAAATATGAATGGAAACCTAATTAAATAACATATCCAAACAATAATAAATTACAAACATTTAATAAAACACCTGTAAAAATTATCATTCAGTGCCTAGTGAGGGAGGCTATCATCAGGGAATCCAGATCTTGGTTTACCAAGTAGTAAAGAAGGAAGAAGCAAAGCTGGTATGTATCAGGATCAGTATAATTTTCCAGTGATATGATTATTAATTGATATAGTTACCTCTTGTATTTGAGAGGCTTCCGTTTGACTTTCTTTAGAGATCATTTCTTTGCACTCAGCTTCCCTGGTGCCACTTGATACTGTGCGCTGACTACTACCTGATGTTTCCTAAAGACAGATAAAAATAGTTGCACAGTAACAGCTAATAGTAAATTGATATTTAATTATTTTTTTTCTTTGAAGGGCTTTTGGAAATAAACACTAGTGTATTTGGTATAACTAGAACAGTCATTTTACAGCAGTGTACCATTGTTATTATAATTGATATTTTTTGCCATAAAAATTGGAACAGATATTGTTATAACACTGAAGATACCAAGTAGTTTCTGTTACTGCAGCCAGACTTTAACCAGCAGATATGGAAAGCTGCATGAATATGTACAATGTATAATTAGATTGGAATGGGTTAAAAGTGACTAGTAAGGCTGGTTTCATGTGCTATGCCATCAACTTCTTGTCAGCAGGCATGAGGCTAACACAACATTCTAAAAGGAAGTATATGTCCATGTAAGACTTCCTGTATATGCTTTATACAGCTCTTTTAGTGCAAAAACCAAGCTGAATTGCAGTTATGAAAAATATGATCCACAAGCTAACCAGAAGACTGTAAAATACACAGGCAAGCATTATATCTAGAAGTCCAATAACTGCAGTGTAATAAACGCAGCACATTACTGAGATATGCTAAGATGTCTGTGTAAACAAATTTCTGAGGTTATCTGTGTTTAGTTTGACTCCAGATTCTAGCAGTTATTTGTTTTCTTATTTAAAGCCTGTCACTAAATCTATATTGCATCACATTACTTGTGCCCATGGAGTCCTTTTGTATTTAGTGATTAGAATAAAGAAATTCTAAGAATTTATATTATTAAGGTAGCACTTCTGTGCTTCCTCTCTCGCACTAGCATGTACACAGAGACATTTAACAAATAATTTCACTCATGTCAAATTAAATTTTCTTCTTCCTTGCAAGAAGGAACCTTGACTATTTGTTTCTACTGATAATAAGCTTTCCAATGAAAAGAGCTTCTCCCTCCAGCAAGAGCTTCCCAAGTGTTTAAAGTAATGTGAATTTGAATGGAGGCAGCACTATGTTTCTGAGATTGCTGCTATACATCTAGAGTAAAAGAGAGCTGTAAGATTCCTGTATCTCAAATCCTGGCACCCCCTTGAAATCCAGCTGATTTGGGGGTAAGAAATTACCTCTCTCCCGTTAGTCATCCTGTGTAAAGCAGAAATTTTTGAGATTTATTTCACCTTCAAACTAAGGAATGCTTATACTGCTTGTGTCCTCATTAACATTTCTGCTGAATCAATACTGGGGGGCATCCACTGCCCAGCTCATAATTTCTGCCACACAGTAGGCAGCAAGGACTCCTAGGTTATACAGCAGAGGAACAATGTGCATACCCTTTGTGGGCTTTATGAGTTCTTTTCCACCTCTGTGCTGCCAAATAATTTGTTTCAACTATAAGATTAAATAAAATCATATGAACAAAAGGTAGAAAAAAATTTTCTGATTAGTGTCCCAGTAAATGATAAATACCAAATGTAACCCTATCTACCACATAGCTTGAACTGTCAGTGATGTGAGGCTTGAAAAGAACAAGTCAGAGCATAGTTCATACTCACAAGTTCTGTATGAGTGACAGTTGTGAGGGTGCTGCACAAGAGGAGACATAGAGCTGACCTCATACCAAGGTGAATAGAGGCAGTTCAAAGAAAGTGAAGTGCATCTTTCCCCATCTCTTCTCTGTTTAATGACTATGTGTAGGTGTATGTATAATAATTCATTTTATATGGATATGCTCTTCAATATATTTGTGCATATATAAGCATTTTTCATTTAAGATGGACTTTTCTGTTCTCATTCACAAGACACAAAGTATGTTCATATGGTCATTAAATGTCCTTTGAATGGTGCGGGGTATTAAAAACTAATATAATTAGGCTTAATGCAGTCAGGAAGCAAATCTAATCTGAATGTCACTACTGCTTTATTGATGTAACTTTGGAACTGCTTATGAAGTAGCTGCTGTTTTGCAAAAGATTATAATAGTTTAACGTGACAGCTATGACTGTCTAAAATGCAGCCTAAATATTATGGGCCAGATTTTGACAACATAATTACACAGCCTTGTTCTGGGCATGCAGGGAGGAAAAGGGACCTGGAGGTTCTTATTTTTTGTGTGTATATCAAGATGGCTAATTGAAATTTCAGTGACAGAGGGTAAAGTGCTGCTTGTTTATTATTACAAACAAGTGAAGAGCACGAAGATCTATGGTTTCATCCCTCTGTAATGGCCAACAGTTGGATATAGAATAGGATAGGGTATGCTGTACTTAGGATTAATTTAGTCTACCCTTTCAGAATCTGTGGCATGTTTTGTAGATTCCACAGATTTTGGAGACTATTCTGTATAATTATTTGATGGTCTGCATGGGATAAGGTTGCTCTTATCTTATTAGGCAGCATAAATCATGCCTCCAATGCAGGACTGTGGATGAAGATCATGATCTAGATTTAATACTAGTTAAGAATTATGCTTGTGGGAACTTAATCCTTTTATTTGTTTTTGTGGAATATGCAATTCCTGCCATACTGTGTGTTATTAAATCAAGCAAGTTTATTTAATCAACCAGATCCTGTGTCATGGAGTCAGGAGGAAACAACTCCCCTCCAGATGTGCAAGTGTGGAGGACAGACAGGGAACTCATTTTTGATGGCAGGAGTGAAAAGACAACCATTATGGTTGCTTTTCCTGTGGCCCAAGAATCACCTTTCAATTACTTTTTTTTTTTTATTCTATGCCATATCATGAGTGGGCTTCAGGAAACACTGCCAGCTGGGTGATTGTTGGCATGCTGCTAGCTCACAAATGTCTTTTTATGATAATTTTATTTTTATTTCGGACTTCCATTGCCCTTTATTCTATTTGTTTCAAATCACCCTTTATGGGGGCTACCAGTCTTCGTGGTACTGTATAGTACTTAATACAGAGGGGCTGTGGTGTCCTGTTGTATCTTTGGATAATAAGTAACTCTAAACTAAAGCAATACAATTAAAAAATATATCTAAGAATAAGTCTGTACACGTCTTGTTAGAGGAATGCATTTCCATGTAGGCATTCAGATTCTGTTCCTGAAAAGAACTGTAATTGGTACACATTTTATTTGTTAGTGGCCTATACATAAATTTAAGTGTTTCTGCACTGCATTCTTATTGCAAAATGTGCCAAAATTTGAATTTTCAGTAACTTTTCTGTGTATTTTAGGCCAAAGTTTGCTTTTTGTGTTGACACTTTTGCAGCTTCCTTATATTCTGTTGACAAAAAATGCTTCCTCTTTCAAAAATGAAATTGCTTTGAGGCTCAGAATATGAATGCTGTGTTATATGAATATGTAGATAAAACATATGTACAATTCTATATAGGTATGTGTGAATGCATTGTTCAAGGCAATCAGGTGGCCCAAAAGCTTGTCCAAGCAGAATGAGGCCTCTTACTTGGTCACATTTGAAGCATATTCATTGTGATCGTCATATAAGCTGTGTGGGAAGGTGGCTGACAATGAAAGGTTCTCATGATGCAAGTGGTCAAATTAAAAACCATGTCTGTGGATGAACTCTGGTTGAGTTTGTGAGCATGTGGCAATTCTGTGATTAGTTTTCATTGCTGCTTCACGTGCTGGCCAAGAATTTAGTACATCCTACTGGTAATATGGCACCTTTCATAAGCAACCAATCCCCTTTACAGTGAAGAGAGTGATGGGTGATGGCTGCTGCATGAGAAAACCAGTAAGATAAATAGTTATTATTTGATATTTGATGTCAATATTTTGAATGAAAAGCCATGCACTCCTTATGCAATGACTGAATATGTAGCAAAATGTTTGGCTATTTAGATTACTGTTTTAAAAAAATATTAATTTCTTCCTTATTTTAGCTTGGATGAATAGATTGATTTTATTGAGGTCTTGAGATCTGTCTTCAAATTACATGATTTTTCTGGTTTGCCTGAAGATTGGTTCAATAACCTTGAATAATCTTTCAGCTACCTAAGTGTATAATCCCATTTTCAATGAGAGTGCACTTAGATAGAAATGGGATTTTATGGTCTTGCAGTAAGTTACTTAACCTAAATTCAAAGATTGTTCCATATGGTCTGAGTGATTTTTTTTTTTCCTATGAATGTGACTGTTTTCTGATGATGATTTGAGAGATCCTCCTCACCTAGCCACTAGTACATGGATAAGTATGCTTAGAGGTCACATCTTTGTTGAAGAAATGGAACCATCATGGTGGCTTTGGAGAATTAGAGGTCACCATTAGGCCAGAGAAAATGCATCTTTGCATCACAGAAATGAAATTATTTGGTTCTGATTAGGAGAAAAAGTCTACAATTCTGTTCACGGTTCTGCATTCCTTCAACCTGATTGGATGGTGGGACCGTGTCATCAGAAATGTGCATAACACTGCCCTATTACCAAGGTTTATGCTCCAGTATGATTTTGTCCAACTATGGCATTTTTTCTGCTCAGTTAAAAATACTTTACTACATCTGCAGCAAGCTATGTCTCCCATAAAACTGGAGTCTTGCTTGCTGTCTGTACAAATATTTGATGTTGGTATTAATGTGTAAGAAGTGAAAGATGGCTGGCAGGTGATACTTATTTAACACAAAAATGGCAGCATATTGATATGTCCTGTTCTACAAAGCTCAAGAGCAATAAAATCTCCCCAAGAAGTGCAGGATGCTAAAGCAACTGTGCCATTACTGTTTCTCAGATTGCACGGGACAGATTGTTCAATGTGGTTTACTTTAAGGGATTTCACATAGTCCAAAATCATTATCTCCTACAGTAATTCTTCATGGTATGTGCTAATGAAGTCATCAAATGTAAAGACCTCTTATCTAAAAAACACTTAGCTCCTGCTTTGTTCTAGTTTTATGCAGCATCTATGTTCTTCGGTGCAATTTTTGATCTGTTTAGGGGAGTTTATTAGATTTAATTCAATGGAAGCAGGAAAATCCTTTTGAAAGAGAATGGCTTAGCATTACATCAAATGCAATAAATACAAAGTATCACCATGATACTTTATAATGAATTACAGTCTTACAGACAAGGTTCAATGTAAAATATTGCTATGGTAGTAATCTGCTTTACTTACCTACCTGCTATAAATCTAATATTGCCTATATTCAGTGTTCATCTGCACAAAATGATATGATTCCTGTAGTATATCTCAAAGAGTAAATTGTCTGAGTATGAACATTAGTGAAAAGTTGTCAGTCATAATGAAAATTCTTCATTAAAGCAAGAATTACATTTTTTCTCAAGCTAGCAGGGCATATCTCATTTGTTAGTATAAAAATTGTATTGTTACCTGTACAGGTTTGTGCTTGTACCGGTACTTTGCAAAGGTCTTTTTTGAAGAAGTCATCTGCATTTTCTCAAATTGTTTCCTCACTGCTGCCAGGCCACCAGGCACAGTATGGAACTTGGTTTTCTCTGAAGTCTAGAGT
Source organism: Dryobates pubescens (assembly GCF_014839835.1). Classification (NCBI taxonomy): domain Eukaryota; kingdom Metazoa; phylum Chordata; class Aves; order Piciformes; family Picidae; genus Dryobates; species Dryobates pubescens. The sequence continues at coordinate 35,311,297 of NC_071613.1, forward strand.
GATAAAATAAAGCCAGTTGTAATTCATCTGTACTAAGAATGTATTTCTACAAGTTTGGTTTTAGAAAAGTGTTAAAAAACAGTATGCTGTAATGCTTATATATTTCAAATGGAAAATTGAGAAACAGTTACCTCGTAGCCTTTTATAAACAACTTCAATAGATGTAATGTGTAAACCCTACTTATTTTAACAGTACACGTGAATTAACATTAGCATTCAGGAAAGATACAGTAATAAGAGGGTTGTTTCTCAGATGTTTTCATCAAAATACAAAACTACACTTAACTGTAGAATCTCACTGGCCCATTTTAGAACTCATCAACCAAAAATTAGGATCTGCAAATTATGAAGTTCTTTTGGAATTTTGCAGTGTATAATTTATTTTAACAGTAGTTGTGAAATGCTCCTATATGAAATAGATCTTGCTGGTGTAGCTGCATATTCATCTCTGCCCAAATTAGTGCCTTAGGATTCAGTGGTTTCCTCTGTAGTTTTAGGGATCACTCATATATTTTCAGCCATGTAACACACTATCTTTTCAGGAATGACTCAGACAATAACAAATACTGGCAAGTTCATAGGCCGCTGCACAGGAGGTGTAAATTGTGGTTTGGATAACTGAAGTCCAACATGTATTTGAAAAATGTTTGGCCTGAATTTTTAGCACCAAAAGGAGTCTGATCTACTTGATTGTCAGTTACAAACGCTTTCCAGAACCCTTCTCTGCTGTTCCCTCTTTTACTTGTCTATTCTGAGTTCTGTTGCATTCAGAGCTGCTGCCTGACTCTCTATATTTTTTCAGTAGATATTGTTGAAAAACATGGGGAGAGCTTCAATTAGGCCTTTGTGAGATGATCTTCACTAATATTGTGCTGAAGGTCACAGGAGTGCCCTTACTCTCAGGCTTCCTGTTCTAGTTCTGTTTCTTGCATTGCCTGTTAAATGGTACTCAAGCAAAGCTTTCAACATTTAAACTTATTAATCATCTTGCAGAAAAGAAACTGCTCAATAATTGGGAACAGCTGTGGAATGAAGATTACTAAATCCACTTTGGTTGAATGCTTGCAGCTGATGACTAAGTTAGCAGGTCATAAACCTCAGATTTTTTCTTTTCCCTGTGATGAGGATAGCATTGTTGTATAGGTATGTGGATGTGAAAAGGAATTATTTTAGTGAATGAATATTTCAAGCATACCTTTCCAGTAATTTTGAAATATTTAGTGTGGGTAAAAGCAGTTACAGGTCTTGTAAAGAAGTGTATTAATTCCCTTTAATGTAACCAGATGTACAGTTCAGGCAACCATACCTTTCAGTAAGAAACTGCAAGGAGTTCCAGAGTGTAAATCAGGTAGTTCATATGTGCTCAACAGTTAGGTTGGGTCAGGCTCCACTTAGTTCTTTTCTTTTTGAGAGAGAGTACTGACTTCAGCAATATTTTGAATTGAAGTAGTAGGGATTTGGAACATTCTCAACCAGGTGAACTGCAGGAATCTGCTCCAAATTTCCCTTGGCAACTAGGAAGTAAGGAAGTCAAAATACAGGAATTTGGTAGTTGGAAAACACCTGAACTCAGGTGAGTGTGGCTGGTGATTGTTTTCAATATCTAGCTTCTGGGCTGTTCAAACACCCAGGAGGTTCCTTCAGTGGCTGCAGACTATTCTGAAGGCCAAAGTGCAGGTAAGACTGGGAATCCTTCTACAGCTCTTCTGCTGGCTGGTGAGAGCTGCATTATAGTCCTTCTGCCAAATACAGAAATTACTCTGTCCTAGTTTACAGTTAGAAAAAGATGTTATAACCATCCCCTGAAAGTTTAGAGTAAACAAAAACTAATGTCATTCTAACATAGCAAGCCAGCATAACACTTCTATTTTCTGATACAAGGGGATTGAGGTAGGATTTTAAGATATGGTAAAAATAGACTTTTTACCCTTTACTATTTCTCTATAACTGAGGCAGATTTTCCTGGCTGAGGGCCCAATTTTCAGATATTCCTAACTGATAAATGTGTGGTAAAGTGGTCTTGTTCTATTTTAAGACATTATACATTCTGTTAGCCAAATACTTTATGTGCTACTTTCTATTAATATTAAACTTTGTTGTAAAATACCTACTCTCTATTGACAGATGTGTATGAGTAAACAAAAATGTAGAAGTTTTTCTTCTAAATATTTTTTCATATAAATATTCTTTTAAAAATAATTTGAATATAAGATAATACTTTTTCATATACCTTGTCTCAGAGCTGCTAACATAAAATTCAGCAATTTTGAAGTTTTTTTGTTTGAACAGCAAGAGGTCTAAACTTAATGTACCTTCTAATGTGATTTTATTAGTTGATGATATTTTTAGCAATGCAGAAACCACTGGCTTTTGTCATTATGAGCTGAAAGAATAACCGTGATGCTAATCTGTGTTAAGTCTGCAGTCCTAATAAATGCACTTCATGCAACAGTGGAAGGAAAAAAACAGTGGTTCCAGTGAATTAAAGGCACTTGTCCAGATGACCAAAGGTGTATAGCATAAAAAAAAATCTCAATCGGACAGAGAGTGATGCACCAGCATGTCTGCTAAGTAGATTTTGTACTTCAGGCTTCAAATGTTGATCTCCATAGTGCTCAATCAGTCATCTTGTATAAATAATGTCACTATGTGAAGCACACATAGTTAAGATAGGGGACCATTGATATCTTACATGAGCAAAGGTACTGCTACTCTTCATTTCAGACACAGCAGCCTTGTACATAGCCATTCTTTCCTTCAAGGAGACAGTCTCCTGGAAATCCAGTGTTGTGATATCAGACCTGGAAATGCTTTCTTTAGGTAGTCCTCTTATACGTTTGTAAGAACCCACTGTAAATACAAATAGACATCATATTTTCTGAGGAAAAAAAAACAGGTACTTCTTTCCAGATCTTGAAAGAAATGCAGTAGTACAAAGGAGCTGTATAAACTTTTTTTTGCACCTGCACATTATTTTCAGTGTAGAACTTGCTGAGTACAGAAAAAAATGAAGCTTTTGAAATGGGGCAATTCCTTGGAGAAATAACAAAATGCTTTCTTTATAAAACAGCAACAACAAAACCAAACAACAACAACAACAACAAAATCAAACCAAAACACCACAAACAAACCCATCTGTATCGGTAAGCATAGTTTATTTTTCTTGGTAGTGTTACATCTGCATTATTCTTAGATAATCTGGTGCTGCTTGACACCCTGTCTTCCCCATTCTGAGCGTGCTTTGTCACTCTGCAGCACAGGACTGGAGATTTTTTTTTAAATAACATACTTATGTTTACTGTGTGCAATTAATTTGTGATTGTTCATCTTGCTGATGATTTGCAGACATTAGGTAAAGCAAATCAACTCACCATGGTTTTGCTAAGAAATTAGTAACTTTGTACAGTGTGCCTAACTCAACGCGATTGTAAAACACCAAGGACATAAAAGAATGCACTTACCTTTTCTACCATTCTGTGCAAAGCAGAACAGTTTACAGAATTGATCTTGTCTTTAGAAAGAAAAAAACCCTTCAGAATCCTCTTAGGAATTTTTTTTACCAATTTTTAAGACAAATTTCCATTATTCCTGCAATACATGACCCAGGGGAGACCATATCTACTGAATGCCTTCCTGGAGCATGTAGAGTGGCACAACTGATTCATTTTAATTGCTATCTGTATAGGGTGGAACTTGGTGACTAGTTTTAGGGCCTGAGGCCTGTGTAGCATTTGCCGGAGTCAACTCTCTGTTGTGGAGGCCTAACTGTAATACATATACACATTACAAAAATATATGCCTGGTCAATCATGTTTCTTACAGAAGTCTGTTCCCTTTTGGTTATTGCATTATTTTATTAAGGCAGTGTCTGAAGACACACAAAAAAGAATAATTCTCCCTTTTCTTTTGGAGTAGCCATTCTTTCCATTTGACATTATGAAATGCAGCTATCTGTTCACCTGGCACAGAACAAAGTGCCAGGAAAGGGCTATCCCACCAAACAGGGAAGAATTCCAAGGCACATCTGGACTTGCTGCCTGTTCACCATAAAACTGTTTAGCTGGTGTAAGTTTTTATGGTCCAGATATAGCAAGCAAATATAAGAAGCTATTCTAATCTTCAGTAAAAAAAACAGATACAGAGGCAGACATGCACAGAAGATTGGTCTCAGTATAAATATACCTAGTTTTTTAGTATTTTTACCTAATTTACATGGGGATAACTTTACTACATGAGATAAGCATAGTAAAAAATACATTTGCATATTGCATGTAACCATGACGGACAAAAAAATTACAAGAAAGAATAATAGCAGCAGTAAGAATCAGTGAAAGTCAGCTGGAAAGAATTTTTAAAAAGTGTCTTCAGAGAAAGCAGAAATCATAAGATGGAGAAAATTGTTGTACAATAAACCAAACCCAGCCAAAACAATGGAAAGGTTGGAAGCATATATTGGCAACACAGAGGGATAGTCCACCACAGGCACACAGTGTAAATTCATTTTAAAAGGGAGATTGAACAGTGTAGCTACTAGTGTAATATTTATAATGCATTGCTTTAATTCTCAATAATGTTTAGGCACTTCAAAACTTTCTTGATATTTTTCTAATTCAGTAAGAGATTCTTGGGTTCTACCTAGTTGTAAACATGTGAATAGTTTCATTAAGTGGAATGAGAATACTAATATACTTAATGTTAGATGTGTGATTTAATTAATTTCTGATTTGAGGCCAATGAATTTAATGTACTGTTTTAAAAAACATTTTAAGAGATACATATTATTAGCTACCTGGGGAACAAAGATAATAGAAATTATTGCTAGCTTTAAAACAGGAAATGCCCTCTCTTTAGAAGCTAAATGTTTTATACCATAATGTGGTGGTATGAGAGTTGGAATGAGCTTTTCCTCATTCATTTTGCTCTAAGTTTTTGCTGATTCAAGAGAACTTAAAGGTGTAATATTTTCTGATTGTTTCAGGGATAAATGTGTGTTTGTGATAAAATAGTAAGTAGAGCCTTATGTTTACCAAAGTGAGGTATGCCAACAAAAAGCTCTTTGCTTTTGTCATGTGGGACTCATACAAAAGTATCTATTTAAGAGAATTTAATTCTTTTATTAACAATAAGTTACATCAGCTCCCTAAAGTAAATGGAGCTTGACAAATCTTCCATACAAAATAGGATTGCAGAATTCTAGATTTCTGCCTTTTTTTCCAATGATATGACTTCATCAGTTATCCCTTTTTGGGTTTTTTCAGGTTTTCACAATGGCTTAAACAGCAGTATGAGCATTACCTTAATTTTGAGTGGAGACAATAGAAATTGTTAGTACTCAGTGGTAGAGCTTGCTGTAGATGTTGCTTGATACTTCTAGGAAAATAAGATTTTGGCATAACTGAGACATTTAGGAAAAGATTCTGTAGCACTTTAGTGGTTTGAGGGTATTCTTACTGCAAAATTGAAGCATGTTGATAAATGTTGTCATTGGTTATAGAAAAACTCAAATCTCATGGTGATGGGAGAAATAATCTATAGATCATCACCATGATATATTTTTCAGTTTCTGAATATTTATTCAAGTGCAGAGTTGCATATTTCATTACCTAACTTCAGCTATTAGAATTTTAAGAGTTTTCACCAGAGCTTTTGCTCATATGAGTCTATAGGGAATATCCTTCTCATAAGACTATCTAAATGCAAAATGGAGTATTATGTCTCTCACAGGAGCATAGGAAAACATTATCCCCTATGGGTCTGTCACATTTTAATAGAAAGCTTCATTTGTAAGAGATATGAATTGTTGAATGTGCATTTTCACATAGTTCATATTCTTTATTTTTCCTGGTGGACCAAAAAATGCTTCTGAAACATGCTATGCCCAATTCAGGCTTGGAGGCAAAGCAGGTATGGAATGGAGAATTCCATTCTCTTGTTAGAGAGTAATAATCAAGGCTTTGAACTGGGAGAGTCTAGAAGAAGGGGTAGAAATATAAAAAGATACCTGAAAAACTTGAGAAACTGCAGAGAAGAGCCACAAAATTACACCCTCATGGAGAACTGCAGCTGTGTCTAGTTGATGGAAGAACTTTACAGGGTTATAAGGTATGACTGCCCTTCCAGGAAGAAATGAGCAGGTGTTAGAGGTTTCTAATTTGGTAGGGAAAAAGTGGAAAAAGATAACCAGTGCTTGACAGCAAAGCATCAGGTATTTAGTTTGAACAATGAGCATAATAAATGTAGCAGCATTAGCTAGAAAAGTACTTGCCTACTGAAATTTCCTTTTCTGATTGATCTGCTAGAATTTGGAACCGCTAAACATTTTCTGATAAAAGAAAAAACTGGAGTCAGTAGTTGGATGATACTATGTCACTGGATTATGAATTTTATTTGCAGAGTGGACAAGTCTTTTTATGTTGTTTAATTTATTGTTTCACATAAAGTCAAATCCTAGACAACTCAGAAATCAATAACTGATGCTTCTGTCACATAATTGTATCATCCATACTCTTTGTCTGTTAAACCAAAACACAGATACGTACACTCTTTGATACTGTCAAGTAATGGTCTCCAAAGTGAGATGTGTACACCCCAGCGGCTGTGCAAGGCAGTCCTCTGGGCTGCAAGAAGAAAATATATTTTGTATAGGAACAATTTTTAAAGGAGGGCTTTTTTATAATTGCATCTATTATCCTTCTTTAATACCTGTTTCTGTGTATGTTGCATAATTTATTTGTAAATAAATACATACACAAACATGGGAGTGCATTCTCAAAAAAGTTTTAATGATAGGGATGCACCATCAAAAAGGTTTGGAGACCACTGCCTTAGAGTAAAGCAGGTTATCAGATCAATTCTGTGATACTAACCTTCAGAGCTGTTGCTGTGGCCATTTACTGATGACATCTTTTCAAAGATTGCTCTTCCTCTTTTCACACTAGACTCTGTCGGAGAAATGACAGAATGGCTCCCAGGCTGACTCTTAGATATTAATGAAAGTGAACTTCTCTCACTCTCTCTTTTCTGTTAGAAGACATTAAGAGGATGTGTGTTAAAAGCTATTGGTAGGAAACAGATATGGGTTTTGTAGAGAGGAGAGCATATGAAGAGGCAGTAGATTAGAAGGCGGTGCTATTTTGGAGATGTTCTCCAGAATGCCGTAGGGTATATATCTGCAGCGATGCAAGTTGTGAATTCACGTGTGTTGCTCAGTTTATCGTTCAACAGTGATGCTTGGAAGCTTTCTTTTGCCATTCCTTGCACATGGTTTCTTCCACAAAAGAAGTGGTAAGGATCACAATAAAAGATCATTCAGACACTATTTGTAGACAGAAAAGTTGTAGACAGAAGGAATTTTATTAATTTCATGTATTGGTATACAAATGTAAAAAACAATCAATAATGGCTTTGAGACCAGATGTACATGGGCATTTCTATTTCAGAAATTTGATTTTCAATTCCGCTGTGACCTATCAGCTGGCTTTAGATAACAACACTGGGGCATTTCCACACACTGTGGCCTTAGTCCTTTGAGGAAAAATTAATAAATAACTGCTGAGCTAGGGTTTAATGTGTTGAAGGTGGTGTTTTGGGGTGCAGCTTTTATCACAGAATGTGTCAGATTGGAAGGGATCCTCAAAGGTCATCTTGTCCAATGCACCTGCAGTAAGCAGAGACATCTCAAACTAGATCAGGTTGCACAGAGCCCCATTATTATTTACTCTGTATTAAAGAAATAACTGAATATATATTAAGTAAATAACTGAAACAACTGGAGTAGCAAAAAAACATGCTGTCCCTGTAAAAGAGGTGGTGATATCCAAAAAGAGAGTGGGTAAGTGGTTGGTCTGATGACTACAAAGCTTATTTGCCAGAGTCCTTAATTGCTTTCATGGCATACATTTTCAAAATGTCCTGCCTTCATTAGACTACTTTCTTTTTATTGTTTGCAAGCAGCTTTACTATTGTGTAACATTTTAATACCCTTGTATATGATCTTACTGATGTAACACCTAACTGCTTTTAGATTTAGGTATTACACATGGTGTATAAGCAGCAACATTTGTCTCTTGGATCGGTCTCAAGCTGCACCAGGGGAAGTTTAGGCTCGAGGTGAGGAGAAAGTTCTTCACAGAGAGAGTTGTTAGCCATTGGAATGTGCTGCCCAGGGAGGTGGTGGAGTCACCGTCCCTGGAGGTGTTCAAGAGGGGATTGGACGTGGTATTTGGTGCCATGGTCTAGTCATGAGGTCTATGGTGACAGGTTGGACTTGATGAACTTTGAGGTCTCTTCCAGCCTTGGTGATTCTGTGATCTTGTGATTGATTAACCTAGACTTGAGAGCATTTTCCAGTAACTATTTTTTTAAAATAAAGTATTTTTTGCAATACAACTTAATGAATCCTCAAATAGAACTCTCCCAAAGAAAATAATATAAAATACATTGTATAAGTCCTATTCACAGTAACATATAATCAATCAATACATTCACCTTGAATTCTTATGAAAATAATGATCAATAAGTATTGGAAGTGTACTTCTAAAATGAGTGCAGCATTAGCCATCAAGGACAGTTGTGCTTCACCCATCTTTAATAGGCTTTTCTCATAGCTGCTGATAGCTATTATCTCAAATATGTGTTGTACTGATTTTCTTGACCTGTAGTTATTCTTTGCAAGAATACTCCTTCCAGTATGTGTATGATATGTTATGTCTTGTGGAAACTCATAATTTTATAACAGTCTGTAATATTATAACACTTCTGTGAGTTACAGTGGCTTTTGCTTGAGAGTACCTGAAAAATTTTTGCTTGACATTTCAGTATTGAAACAAATGACAGATCAGACCATAGGTGCTAAAGGTCTTTTATTATCATGAGTATTGTAACCCCCCCTTTTTTTCAGAAAAAAATGCCTATGGTACTACCAATCATCTTTTGTCTTGTTGCATCAGTCTCCTCCCTCCACGAAAAGAACACTGCTGCTACTGCTTATATAGAATTGAACTTGTCAGAAATGCCATGGTGGCACAGCGCCAGTAAGATCAGCTCTGTGACCAGGCTGGGTTACAATGCATGAATGACAGTATAGGTATACTGCAGCACAGGTAGGATAGAGATCTTGGCCAGAACATAGGTATGCTGAGAGGAAGGAGGTACTTATGTGCCAAGGGTATTAGGAGGTACCAGGTGGCCAAAATGAATAGGGTTTTTTTTGTGTGTGAAGGGCTATTAATTTTGTACCCTTCAGAGTTGTCTATTGTTACAATTACAACCCAGTATTAATGACAATATTCTGGTTTAAAACAGCTGAAGAGCAGACTATTATGTCTGAAATGTGGCACAGACAGTCTGTGATTCAGAAATGGCTATGCAAAGAAGAAATGAAGGAGGGAGGAGGGAGAGGAGAAATTAAAAAAGTAAAAAGTGCGGCTGTGCATGTTATTAGATCAGCCTCAACACGTCTGTCTCCTACTTTTCCTGCTCTGGCAGAAATGAGAACAGTGTCAGGATCATATTGCCACAGTGTTGTATGTACTTTCAGTAGTCAACACATGAGAATCTTGAGAACGATAAGCTAACTTCTGCAATATTAGAACAAAAGAGAAAACTCAAAATATACTGTTTTCACCTACTGTTTCTCCTTTTCACAATCACAGTGCTCCACCATGCCCTGGCCTCTCTTACAAACAGCATCCCTGTCTTTCTGGGGTGAAGGATAATTTTCTTAAACTGGTGCTCCAGTTAAAGCACTAGACCTCAGATTTATTCTCAGAAAATGCTGGTTTTTGCTGTTGAAACATTATTGGAAGGTGTTATGATTACCATAAACTCCTTTTGATTAGGAAAAAATTTACTTTGCACACTTTTAAAATTACAATATCTACCCAGATTACCTCATGCCAGTGAATGGCAAAGACATCTGCTTAATAAGGATAGAATTAACATAAATGCTGCTTATTGAAAAAGCACCAAGGTAGTGCCAGCAGGTGCTTTGTTGGAGGCTGATATGTTACTCTTGCAGAAGTTGCCAAATGAAAACTAAAAGAACAAAAGTTTTTCCTCTCTGATTAATGCAGGATTCAATTCATGTCAAGATTTTGTAGTTATACATGTGTTCTTTGTGGGAGCAGGTACTCAGTGGGGATATAGACATGGAGTGCCCAATTTAACAGCATTTATTCCATTTTTTGTTGCAAGTAATTTATTTAAATCAGTCTATATTTAAGTAGCTTTCTATCATGTAATTACTTCAGTTTTACGTACTGACTCTGATGTTATATTCTATTTTTGAATGGGCTTCTCAGAAAAAAAGAAAGTGACACAAGAAGCTATTTTTATGTTCTGATCTCATACTCTAGACATGATGAAAAGAATAAAGCACTGGAGTGCCAAATTCCAGGGAATATGCAGTTATTACATTTAGAAATGTCAATAATAAAGATTCCAATTTCATTGGCCTACTGAGTGATCATGCTTCAATTAGTGGATTTTCCACATGCTATCCAGTTCTGCACTAATCTAAAAGTCGGTAAGCCAGAACACATCAAGTTTTAAATAGAGGAAAACTATTTACCAGGTTACTACTACTATTTCTGCATACCATGAGCTACTTTGGATTGGCAGAGGAATTTGTAGTCAAAATGCTACTATTAATGTTCACAGTATTTAGTCTTTTTTTAAAGGACATCTTTAAGTGTATTTAAAAACAGGCATTCATCCCATCATGTCTTAACTACTTTTGTTACATGTTCTACCTAAAGGAAAGTTATTTCCCACCTAACTTTCATTTTATTTCTGGTCTCCACTAAAAGAATTAATATTTAAGAAATGACAAAGAGGAGGGAAGAAGGAATGGGCCCAAATAAAAAGGGTAAAATCATAAGTGGAAAGGAAAATAAGAAATCTACAAATGGATGATGAGGTAGGAAATGAGTGGAGCCGTAGGATAACTGTTTGGGAATGAAATCTGTGGCTTTAAATATAGTTAAATAAAATCTTGATCCATCAATGCATTTTACTGTGATTGTAGCATTAAATACTTGAGGGTTGTTATTCAAATAATTGTACTCAATAGCAATTGAAGTTATACTTAATGTCTAAGTGTTTTGCTGGACTGGCTCCTAACATTTACTTTTGCCTACAAAAAGCTGGCATCTCAAATTCCAATTCAAAACAAGAGTGCTTTGCTGGAGGGTACACAGGAATGATTTGAGGTTAATTTTAGTGCTGAATGAACCTGTATGTCCTGTGAATCATTCAATCTCTGTGGAATATATTTAAAAAAAAAAAAAAAAAAAAGAAAGTGAAAGCAACATAGTCCTGGCCTGCTTTAAAAAAAAAAAAAAAAAAAAAAAAAAGGCTTGGAAATGCCATCATGAGACAAGTCTCTTTCTGATACATTTCTGATTTGTAATTAAAAATATGATGGATATCTATTCTGGTGCAATTTACAAGCAGAGTGCATGGTTTCATGTCTACCATCTGCTGGAATGCTGGTGGCGTTATGAAGATGGATAATGAACTCCCTAACATAACTGTTACAGGGGAATGCTATTAACACCTGCTGCATAAACTCTGTAAAGCCAGTACCTGAACTGTTGAGACAAAGCCACAACTCTCAGCTGATCCTTTGCTATGTGCCACTTCAGTTACACATATTTTCTCAAGAGACTTAAAAAGCCCCAACCCTATGGCTGCCTGGAACTTGCTCATTTATTGCATCCCTAGACCAGCTCCAGAAATGCTTATCCTTTTCAGTTGTTGCAGACCATTTCAAAATAACACACTATCTTCATCTGGGGGAAGGGTATGAAATAACTCTGCTGTATACACAGAACAGAGGCCCTGAAAAGAGATTGTTCTTAACCTGAGGAAAAAAATTGTTTGCAGAATTGCCATCTGTGATGGTTTTGGCTGGGATAGAGTTGATTTTATTCATAGTAGCTAGTATGGGGCTATGTTTTGGATTTGTACTGGGAAACAGTGTTGATAGCCAGGGATTTTTTCATCATTACTGAGTAGTGCTTGTGCAGATGCAAGACCTTTTCTGCTACTCAAACCACCATACCAGCAAGTGGGCTAGGGGACCATGTGAGACTGGGAGAGGGCAGAGCTGGGGCAGCTGACTCCAACTGACCCAAAGGATATTCCATACCATATGGAATGGTCGGCATATAAAGCTGGGGGAAAGAGGACAGAGGGAGGAACATTTGGAGTTACAGTATTCGTCTTCCCAAGTCACTGTTATGTGTGATGGAGACCTGCTTTTCTGTAGAAGGCTGAACATTTGCCCCCTTGCATACACAGCTTTTAAGTTACAGTAAGAAAAACCAGTGAGGGGCTAAATTCTATCTTGAAATGCCTATAGATTTCACTACTATTTTAGAAAATCCCACTGATTTGCCATGTATCACCACAGCAAAACTGATGCGCCCCCTGGCTTTATTTCTTAAAAAGCAATGGCCTAATTCTTTGAGGTAAAAAGATAAATTATTTTAATTGCTAATAGTGTTTAGTATGCATTAAATTACTGAGCTGTTCAGACTCTGTCCCATGGAAGGAAAATCAGTTATATGCAGCTCATTGTATAACGTTGATTTGGAATCTTATAGCAGTTTTCACAGTATGATAATGAATATTTGTGTTAAATTAGCAACTGGACAATGGGTTAAATAGACCACTGTACAGTAGCTACAGAAACTCCCTTTCCTAAACCAATACTGTGTAATGGTCCCTCTCTCCTAGCATATTTGGATGATAAAATAGTTGTGTGCTTTAGAAGCAGATAAGGAAACTGAGGCCACAGTTGACAGTGATCAAACATGTTTTAGTGAGCTTTTTCGAAGCATGTGATAGTGCAGTGATTGAGTAACATCATTTAGAGTAGGCCAGCTACAATATCTGTAAAAAAACCAGATCAAGATAAAATTTATGGAAACTGCAAAATCATAAACTTGATAGAAGTAAATATTACTACAGCTTTTTAAAAGGAAATTGAAATAAAATCACATTTGAATCAAACAGAATTTAAACAAAGTTGGTACCAGAAGTCTATATAAATCACTGGCAATACATTAACAGAAAAACATGCAAAATAAGAAGTCCAGTTCCGACACAGCTGTGTTGAATATAAAATACATTAGAAAGAACAGTAACAAAAGACTGGAGATGGTACAGAGAGCATAGATTTGTAATCATCACTAACAGCCTACAATTTTCAAGTCATGGAAACCAATTCTTAACCAAGAAAAATTCATGACCTGTGGCAGCATAAAATGCTGTCTCACCATGTAGGAGTCACAAAATAAGATTTCAAACAGCAAAAATAAAACCAGTAACTTTCCTCTTCTATCTCATCTTTCTTTTAAAAAACCCAAACTTTTAAATGTATATACATGTACCAAAACAGCAATGAAATGCTATTGCTTGTTCTTTATGTAGTAATTCCAAAGTGTTTGGAAAGAAGTTGTACCACATCATGTAAGAAATAGCATTTTCTTTGGCCAGATGCTGGGCTGGTAGTTGAAATTGAGTAATAAGATAAAATGATGGAGATTAACAATGAGTGTATAAGGAAGGTATCATGTAAGAGAAGTAGCTAGAGGATTCAAGATTAGCTATAGATTATGGCATATGAAGGAGACTCTGAGACAGCAGGCATAACTAGGGAGATTCTCAAAACTAGTATTACTAGACCGGTTTTATTCCGCAGTCCAGAAATTATATGTATTATCTGTGATTTCATATGACTTCATATAAACAGCTTCAGGAGAAGTATAGCTTGAACACTCCTGGGTATAGGAAGTTTACAAACTGTCAGATTCTGAGTAAAATCCATTATTCCAATCTTATTAATCAAGTCTTGCAGTTGAAACAAATGTATCATCATGCTGTGACATAGAATAGGTTAAACCAAAACAGGTTTAAAGCATGCCAGTGGTATTTTCTTCTGATTTTTCTTTCCCATTTACTAAGGTTGCTCAGCTTTGAGATAAAATGCCATGTTACTTTAAATCTAGGTAGCAAACATCTTAAAAACAATCCCATCTTTGCAGAACTTTTTTTGAAAGACCAAACAGAGCAAAAAGAAGAGAAGACACACAAAAATGAGAAGACACGGAGCTAAAGGAGCACAAACAGAAGCACCCAGGAAAGATCTGTGCTTTCTGAAAGGATCCCTAAGGATCTCTTCCATTAAGACAACTGATGTAGTAAAGTGTATTTAGGAAGTAATTTGCACCTTCTGTACTGGTTCTACCTGTGCCTTGGGCAGGTATTTATGTTTGAAAACCCAGGAAATATTCTGCTTTCATGAAGATTCAGAACAGTAGCATCAAATTTCTGAGTATGGTTATTTTGGACAGTTTCACTTCAACCTCATGACAACTTTAGAAAGCATGGTGAGTTCATTTCTCTTTATACTACACATAAACAAAATTGCTAAAAGTTTGTTCCCACAAACATACAGATTAGAGAAAAAATAGCAAAGACCTACCAGGAATTTATTTTACATATTTAACAGCCTATTGAAATAGTAATTGTGAGTGTATTTTGGTGCAGGTTCTTGTTTGATTGTTGACTTGAAATTGTTCATTTCCTATATCACACATTCTAGTCTGCAACAATAAGTAATGTCTCTTTCACACTTGTGTTTAACGTATGGCTCTTATCTCCTCTGCATACCACTAGCGAATTTCTCAGCCCTTATCACAAGCTGATTACCATCCTAATCAACATATATGTTGTCTTTCCCTTTCAGTGCAGTTTCTCAAGACATGCTAGTAATGGGTGTACTTGCTTCCTATCTTTGCTCATCACTTTCATGATTCAAGAATTGATTAAGATATCACAGGCTGGTAAATTGTTCCAAATACCAGCAGAGACAGAATGACAGTAAAAATGTTTTAACACTTGTTGCTTTCTGCCATAAATGGCAAATACTTGAGAAGAAATTACTTAGGGTAAAAAGTCATGCCTGTAAAACACAAGACAATTTGTCTATGCACTTTTCTCACTTTCTAGACTTTTACAATAGCTGCTAAACTGATGTGTTTATATGCAGCCCTTTAGGGATATCCTTTATGATATAATGATGGAAGTTTGGTTGTACTAAACTACAAAACCAAACAAACAAATGAAAAACAAAACCAAAAAAAAGGGAATGAATCTTGTAGAGAACATGTGCTTTGGTTTTTTCCAAGTTATTCTGTTTAAATGCTTCCATGTTCCAGAAAGATCTTTCAGATTTTTAGACTGCCTTCCTTGAAAAGCTGGTCATCCTAGGAAGTACCATGTGATGCACTGTTTTTTCTGTTAGCTAGCTGTAATTCACAAAAGACTCAGCTCATCATAACAGATGAAAAGCACCTCTTTAAATTAAAAACACAACAGCCAAAACACTAAGTGAAAGGTTTTTTAAGAGTAGGGTGGAAAGAACCTGTGGAATACAGCCAGACAATAATCAGATGTCATAGTAGGGCCATATGGCCCCTGTACAAACCCATAGAGACACTAAGGTATCTAGACATGGTCCTCCTCTTTCCCCTCCTTCCTCCAGAATGTCAGGGTAATGCAGGAAAAGGAACAAAGGGGACTGGACCACGCAGGTCTGGTAAACAACCCTGTATCTATGGTAAGGGCATGTGTTCTGGCCACAGCCTGGCAGAACCCCTTTTCATTGGGTGACTATGTCCTGGTTTCTGTTGCTTTATTGGCCCAATTGATCTTAGGCAAGATTTATATACAGGCTGATTTCTAGTTCCCTGTGCCTTACTCAAGCCTTGCTTAGCCTTGCTCATGCCTTGCAGAAGCCTTGCATGCTTGAGCCTGCTTGGACCTTGTCTAGCTTGAAACTGCCTCAAGTTGCATAGCCCTGGTTGCCCAGTCCAGTGCTTGGGATAAAGCCATGAGCATACACACTGCAAGCTATGAGAGAAGCCACGAGCTTAGGAGTTGGAGCCAAGCCTGCTTCTCCTTGAAACCAAGATTTTGCTGTGCCTCAATTCACCCAGGACAAAGCAAGCGCCTGCCACTATAGAGTTGTTAACAGCGCACTGTCTGCTGAAGCCAGACCAGCCACTGAAGACCATGTGGCATTCCTGCTGTGTCTGGCGCATGTGAGCACCCCAAAGCCTCTAATAGCACTCCCTACCTGGGTACAACCAGCTGTGAGTAATTAATTCATTGTCTCTTTGGCATAAGGTTTCTTGTTGAGTCTCCCCCCTCTGTGGTCGAGCGCCATTTTGCTCCAGGCGTATATTATATTCTTCCCAGTTTGCATTAAATAGTTAAGTTGTTATAGTTGCCCAAATACTGTACATTCCTATTGTAAATATATTCTAACAGTACATCGAACCTTTTGATAAGTTTGGCAATTTCCATATTATAAAAGGTTATGAATATTTTTATTAATATTGCCATATAGTTTATAAATAAAGGAAATATTATATCCCTTTAACATCAGACAAAAATGAGACCCACATCAGAAATCATAGCGATTTATTGAGGACAAGTGATCCTAAAAATAAGCCACCCTCATCTGCAGCACATGGTACATGATGAATTTGCATTGATTCTGAATAATCAGTAAGGAGCAAGAAAATTGTGAAGAAAAAAGAAGTATCTATTAAATCTTATCATAAATGAGACTTCCTTTGGAAAGTTTTGTGGAGGGCATATGACTATAGTTTATTCCATCCTGTTGCTTATAAAAATGCAGCCTGCTCAGCAAAACTGTCTATATTAATGGGATTAAACCCAATTTTAATAAGGAACTGGTGACACACAAGCTTCAGTTTTCCAACTGCTATCTCCTACCTTTTTCTAGTTAGCTTCCTCATTGCCATAGCTCAAACATTAACATTTATCACTGGGCGAAAAAGTGGATGATTCTAACTCTTTTAAGGTGAGATCCTGTTATGGATTGTTTCTTCTGCTTTACATACCTCCAAATAAATGACAAAAAATGGTAAAGCTGAATTGACTTTAGAATAATTTTAAAAGTTCTTGAAGGTCTGTTAAAGGAAAATGTTGTAACTTGTTGTTTGAAAAACATTCAAGTATTAGGTCTAAGCATAGTTACTGAATAATTAGGCAACTAGTGAAACTAGTGGCCCAGGCCGCTAGAGAAACTAGTTAACAGGGCATGGCAGAGAAGAAGGTCTAAAATGTTCGGTTGTCACAAGTGTAAATCATTTGTGCTGGTTTCAAATCCAGTTTTGTATAACTGGAGGCTATGCAAACCTGCCGGTTACTCCTGGGTGTATATGCAATGAAAGTGTAACAGTGTAACTAACACAGAGAAAATAGCTGAGAAGAACTGAAGAAATACAATGGAGTGGAATATCAATGACTACCAGTTTGCTGACTGAACAGGAAGGAAGAAATAGCAGTAAATTACAGAAGAACTTAATATGTGTGTATATGTGCATGTATATGCACACATTGTATTGCAGTAGCTCATGGGTCTCTGTGGTCAAAGGAACTTTGGAAGGCTCCATCCCCACCACTGGAACAGTTGCTTTTCCTGGTGTAAAATATTGTAGATATCAGTGAAAGTTCTGTCAACATGTCCAGTTTCTAAAAAGGTGTAGTGGGTTGAGAGAGGGCCTAGCTCTCCCTCCCCCACAGAGTAAGAAACCATGACTAAACTTAGTCGGAGAAAGCAGACTATATTTACAAGCATATATAGGAAGCAGATTATATATAACACAATATATACAGGTATTAACAATATATATAGAAATATACAGCAAATAAACACAATCAGAAACCAGAACCCCAACAGAGGGGGCTTCCCCCTGTGCCCCCTTCACCCCCCTACCTCCCTTCTTCCCCAAAGAGGGTTAGAAAAAAGGGTAGTTAGCAAGGCAGATAGAGGCCTAGCCGGAGGGAGTTAGTATCTCTTATCTGTTATTTGGCCAGAAGCCCAGAAGCAGTCCGCTAGAAGGGAGAGCAAAGGGAGGAAAACTGAACAAAAGTTCCAGCCGCTCTGGGTCTAACAATCTCACCTCCCCCTTAATTCGCCAATGAAATTCATTTAGAATACAGAATATTTATAAACATTTAGCCAGAGTGCCCCTTCCTTAAAGGCACAGCCTCAAACGGTCACAAATGGCAAAAAAATTGATACATTTTTCAAACTGTGAAAGCCAGACCAGGTAAGAGATGAGTTAAATAAGAATAAGCAAAGTGGAAGGAGGATTGTTTCTTCAGGTGATTTGTAAGGTACCTGTAACCATGTCCTTTCCTTGTGGAATTTTTTCGTAATGAAAAAGCATTAATGATTTCATTCATCAGTAACAAAAATAAAAATCATGCAAGTGCTAACAGGCTACGAAACTGTCATGCAGGTGCTGCAAGGCTTCTATTCTTTTCTCTATTCCATAGCTGTGCTAAATTAATGTAAGTGCTTCTGAGAGTGTTAAGGGAAAAAACATGCTGCTTGTTTAAATTATTTTAATGAAGGTTTAACCTTTTCATTAAGCTCCTATGCCTACAATGTTCAGACTTTTTTTTGAAACCTTGCTAGGTCTGCATTTGGTCTGCGTTGCCAAGATTTTAAGTGCATGAGCTGAGTTCTAAGCATCCGTACTTCAGTGTCAGAAACCTTTGTGGTTTTTTTTAGCTCCACTTTCAAATTGTTAAGTAAAAACATTGATGTAATGCATTCTGGAAGTCTTCTATGGTGCAAATTCCATTTTCTACATTTCATAATAATTGTATCTTGGAAACTTCAAATGTTTTACAAAGCAGGGGAAATAAATCCTTGAAGGCAATATAAATTTTCTAAGACAGCTACCTGGACAGAATAACAGCATTCCAGCTTTCTCACTTGAATTCTGAAAAATGGGCCTTTCCTCTCCTTGTCACTTCACAGCTCATAACACCATCTGCTTTTCAATGTTCTTTGCAAGATACTGAACTTAGCAGCTGCAATTCCTGCATGAGTTTCAGCAACTCAGCAAGAAGGCATTCTTTGTAGAGTGCACACATCTCTTCTCTCACTTCTGTCTGTCCATAGTAAAGAATTTAACTAGACCTCTACTCAAATATATTTTGTATGCAGTGCTGTTAGCAAACAAATCATAAGGATAAGTGACACTTGTTTGAGTTTTGCTCCCACTCTCTTTATTGACCCTTTCCTTCTTTTTTTTGTATCTGAAACAATAAATTTTCACTTGGGGAAATATTTAGCAAAAAGAGATACAATTAGAAATATTTTGTGTAATAAAGTCTATCAGCAAAAGAACAATGCTAATGATGAGATTCTAAGCTGCATGTGAATCCAAAGCATTCACAAGTGATGCAGTAGCAAATTTTGCAATGTAATATTTAATTCGTGTAAATATTTAATTGGTGTTCTGAGAATAGGAGCAAAGAGTTATTTTACTTTCTTGGTAATTATTGTTTAAATAAAGGTCTGTCCAGTGAAAAATATGGTTGAAGTAAAAAAAAATAAAAATATATATATTCTCACTCAGTAAGGAGCTCTTCCTATCAATATGATTAAAAAAGAGCTGAGTTGGTCATACAAGAATGATCATGTTTGCAATACTGAATGTACTGCTTCATAGGAACAAAAAAAAAGTTTATTTTGCCATTATTAAAAATGTCTGTTAGATCAATGAGAAATGTCTCCACCTTAAAATCATTTGAGTATGTCACTTCACAGCAGTCTATGACTATTTTATATGGCCTTTACAGGGCACAATAAACCCATGAAGTTTTAACCTCTATTTTATTTATACCTGCTATTCTTTGTGTTCAATGGCTAAAGCAAATGAAAAGATTTTGTGTGAATCATGTGAAGTTTTGTTTTTACTATTCACATAAAAAAGCTTTCTAATATCTTTTAATAGCAGGATTTTGTGTATGAATTATATCTGGTTGACATGCACTATTCTAAACTCTAGTGTCTGGACCAGGAAACCACTTCAAATCACTCTGGACACTAAAATTAAATGGCTACATTGACTGTCTATGTGGACTGTCGGGGTTATCCTGCAGCAGTTATAAGGTGGCAGAATATGATGTTAGGACATCCATTGTTACTGTATCTTTGATTGAGAAGTGAGATTAAAAACTATTCAAAGGGGATTTTTTTTATTTATTTATGTGTTTTGTTTAGTTTTTAACTGGAAGGCTGAACAAGAAGTGAGAAAGTGCAATGAGGAAAGTACAAAATATTCTGTCCACAACCAAAGTCTGCAGGGAGATTGTAGTTTTCATGTGGAAGAGGTAAAGCATGGCAAAAGACTTTAACTACAAAAATGAATGAAATTGCCCTAATTAAGACTACTAATTTTTTTTTTTTCAGCATTCTATATTTCCATGAAGTTTTCTTTTAAGCTTCAAAAAAGCCTAGTTTCTCCACAGCTGGTTCAAAGAAATTGTGGATATTTCTCAGACAAAAAGTCTGATGACACATAAAGGTTTCAATTTGTCCAGGCCAGTCATGTTATGCCAGTGAAAGTCAATGGGTGAAGTGACAGCAGATTTCTCAGTTGAAAGGGAGTCAATACTATTCTACAAACAAGAAGCAATTGCTTCAGAAAGTTTTATAGTGTTTGTAAGAAGTTTCATTTGGGAATGCTTCTCTTAGGCCATATCTTGTTTTTCTCTCCTCCCTAAAAGCACAAGCCAAACACAATTTTACATGGATTTCCCTGACAGATTGGCAAGATAGAACCAGTCACCAACCATTAATATTATGGAATAAGGAAAACCACTGAACACAGTGTTAAAATACTGATCCAGATTGTCCATAGGACACCCACAAAATTGCATTTGTGTCCATTGCCATTCCTTTGAAGTGTCCACCCAGCCCAGGCTCTTACCTTCATGTCCCCCAGGGCCTCAAAGTGGCTCCGCAGCTCCTCCACAGTGATGGGGATGTGCTCAGTCTGCTGAAAGCCACCTAGGGTCTCTTGCTTGAATGCGTCCACTCTTATGCTATCTGCTGGCACTTTCTGCATGGCGCTGTTGCAGCTGATCTTATCCGGCACAAGGGACCATGGGGTTAGTGAACAATGGAGCATCAGGTCAGGTCTTATAGGATTGGTGGACTCCCATCTCTGCTTGAGGAGCTCCACGGAGCCCTTCTGCACAGGCAAGTCTGCTAGCTCCAGTGTGTCCTGTCAATGCAACATGTACCTGTGGTCAGAGACAGGCGGCACTGTGCCGATAGAGGCCACCACAAGGCAGCTCAAGAACCCAGGTCACAGGATGGGCCAGGGTATAGGCTGGCAGCTGGGACAGGAGCCATTTCCCAATGGAAACTGACAGTAAGTCTAGATCCCATAAGAGTCAGTGAAAGGGTTCATTGTGTTCATACAGCAAGAATATGTTAATTAAAGAACGAATTGAGGAGGGTGCTCAGATACTTTATTCTGAAGCTTGCTTAGCAGAGTTGCCTGTCTATCATGAATGGAAAAGCAGCAAGCACACAATTAGCAAGAATTTCAAATATAGTGGGGCTAATGAATGAGAGCCTGGTAATCAGTGTGTGCAGTACTGAAAGGTGTTGTGACAGGTGACTGCTGGCTTCTTTCAGATTTGAATCAGCTGTCACTATTGTAGAGTGAGACACAGCACATTAATGCAGCCAGGATACAGAAGGGCTACTGCAATTAGCTGTGAGAGTACTTGGATAGTCTGGAAACACATCCCAGTACAGTGCTCCTAATTGCACTGTAATTCTGCTGGCAGGTAAATTACCAAGTGTTGCTATCAAATCTTCCTGATCAGTTGACTATGTTCTCACAAAGGCTTATTCCATCTTTCTTGCAGTACACTTGAGAAGGAAAATTGCTGTTCTGTCATTTTGCACCAGTTCCTGAAATCAGCTCCCAATAGGTTTGATTTCAAGGTTTTCTGCCCTGTAGCAATTGCCCAGATGTAAATTTTAATCTCTTATTCAAAATCAGTTTAAGTAGAAAAAAATGTGCATTTAAAATAGGAAAGAGAAAAAAAAATATAAAGAACCAAAACCCAACTACTAGCTAAAATGTCAGCCCCTCCTTTTCAGCAGGAGAGTTTGTGTCTAACCATCCTTTTACATATTTAGAATTCTTGAGCTTAAATCTCCTTTGTTGGGAATTGGGGTTGAGTTGGTTTTGTTTGGGTTTTGTGAGTAATTTTTTAACCAGAATTAGCATGGTCTGTAATATTTAGCTTGGGAATAAAAAATATGGGAGAAGCACCAGGTATTCAATGCACTCCGAGGGTATTTTCAAAAGGAAACTCAATATCCACTTTCCTTTTTACAAAACAGGAAAGAGTTTCTTGGCTCACAGCTTCCACCCCTCCTTCCCAACCAGAAATTGACTCAAGTCTTGTCTCTCATTTAGCTTTTTGCATTACTAGGTTGTGACTATGGCTAATGTCCTGCTACTTCCCCTTGACTGATGCAAGTTGTTTCTCATGCTCTCTTTTTCCTGCATGCAGGTGAGTAATAACCTTCCGTCTCCCATAAATATCTGTTGTTCTAGCCTGTCTGGTTCTGTTAACCACTAACCTAAAGTGAGGAACAGCTGTTAAAATGTAGGTCTAAACTTTACCTTACTTTAAGCCACTCCCGAGAGAAAAATATCTTTTAATGAAAGTCTCTCTGTGGAAAAACAAAACAAATACCTCTACCTCCTCCCTGCCCCCACAAAAACAATCCAGAAAAAAACCAAACCAGATTCTGGTGTGTCCTAAAGGTCATTTCAGATTTTCAGATTTTATTACCCCTATCTCCAAATCTGGTCTCTGATCTGCTACTTGTTCACGGTAACTTAAGTCACTGTACAATAGTAATAGGAATTTATTTCAAGTAAAATTTAGATTTGAACTTTGACCTAAATCACTATTATTTCATACTGGCTCTACTGACTGTAGGTTTGAACTTGTACTGGCCATCTTTAAAATTATTTAAGTGAAGGAGAAAACATATATGCTTGTTTTGATTAAGTACCTCTGTGTGTGTGCATGCATGTGTGTGTGTGCCTGCTATTTGTAGCTCTCCAATATCTGGCTGTATTCGTCCTCTGGCCTATTCACTTCTTCCTCCAGACTTAATCTTGATGTCACTTTCATACAATAAACTTGCACTACCTAGTTTGCTGAAATTGCAAGCCTGTTTATGACTGTGGCTCTTCCCAGGAGCTGCAGAACAGCATCTTGCCCATGTATGGGCCTTATGGCGAGACAGAGCTTAGTCTCTTACACACATGTTTTCAGTTAGCTAGGGAGTGAATACTACCTTTTTGCATGAATGTGGTTGCTTTATGAGGCCAGTGATAGTATTGCAATCAAACTCTAGGTTTTGCCTTTTTTGGATTTCTCTTCTACTGATTTTGTAAGAGGCCTATGTTAATTGTTCATTGTATGTAATAAATCTCACAAATTGGAAATATTTGGTACATCTCAGGGCTTTTTTAAAACCTAAACTTATTGATTGCTCAGTCTTCATATCAGGATCATTGAAATGGCATTTTCTTCCTTGAGCTGTAAATGAGATAAGCCTCATTCTACTGTTTGTGGACTATTTATGCAATTGGCAGTCGAATATATTCATGCAAATAAT
Source organism: Dryobates pubescens (assembly GCF_014839835.1). Lineage (NCBI taxonomy): Eukaryota > Metazoa > Chordata > Aves > Piciformes > Picidae > Dryobates > Dryobates pubescens. The sequence goes on from NC_071613.1 coordinate 35,334,863, forward strand.
TGAGAGAGCTGTTCAGGAAAAGATATACACTGCTTTCCCTTGCCAAAATGGCTACCTGTATTTTCATAATATTCTTGCTATCTTAAATGTTTCTTACATGTAAACTCTTTAACTTGTTTACCTGCAAGCAAGTAAATAGAAAAATTGTAAAAATAGTAAACTGATAGAGTTTATTTGTATTACTTGTGAATGGTGTTGCTATGTTCATTTATCTGTACTCTTGTGGGATGATATAATCATACATATTATACTGTTGAGTCCTTTCATGACAGTGGAAAACTGTTGTCAAACAGCTTCATTTGTCATTGTCTATTGAGCTGGATTTCTTTCTCAACTAAAAAAAACCCCACAAACCAACAACACAAACAACAAACCAAACATAACTACAAAAAAAAAAAAAAATTCATATACCAGCAACCCCCAAACCAAAAATCCTGTGAGGACAGAAATTGAGAAGTCCTTTCTATGATCTTCGATACTATTTCATCCTGGACATCTGTTTCAAATTGATCTGCTCTCTCAGGAATCCCTGACATGAGGATACATGGCAATCTTGGACTAAGTTATGAGAGGACCAGCACATTGCAAATGAAGACTGGATATCAGTCAATTCAATGCATTTTTCTAAACCTCCAGGATCTAAAGGAGCCTACAGAACAGAAGCAGCTGACCCTAATGTTTATGACAATGCAGGGAATGGAGGCAGGGGGATGAAAGAGAGGACCAGTAGCTGCCTATGATCTCCTCTAAAGCTAGTCAATAATGAAATAAAATAGTTCACTTGGAAAGGTTCTGCAATAATAATCTAATCCAAATGCAGTATTCATTATCTATTTCACTAAATAATCTCTTCTCTGTTTAAATGTGCACATGGTAGCTAGACACACGCTTCTGACACTGGTGCCTGAAAAGCTTGCTGTTCCTTCTGCAGGTAAGCAGAGCCTCAAGTATCTGTAACGTTTCTTCATTTACATTTCAGACACTTCTTAACAAAAGCAGCTCAGACAAGTTTATGAAAAGGGCTAAATGAATTCTTGATTACTACAAAATGTAAAGCATTTCCAAATTCCAAGTCATATTTTGAGAAAATAGATTAATTTGGCCTGTCATTTTACATGCAACTTTTATCCTGATACAAATACTCATAGCTAAAGAATGAAACTCTAACAAATGTTCTTTCAGCTGTAAATTATGGCACCCCCCTGTGCCAGCAAATATAACAAGGTTATAAGAGAGAACTAGAAAGTCCTCATGGGACTTGAGGAAAGACATGCTTTTTTCCCCTCTTTTATCCCTTCATTCTCATTTATTGCATGAGCAGTATCAAGCCCCACACTGCACAGGCAATTTAAAATGAAATTTAAAAAGGCATTAAATTGCATATTAGCACTGAGCTTTCCTTACCGCTGTGTTCTTCTTGGTCCAGTTTTCCTGTTGTGACTCTGCTGCACTCATTGTGTGCCTCTTTAAAGGAAGACAAATTTAAACGGTCTCTAATTCACTGGTCTCATTTGGCTAATGAACATGAAGCTTGATGGACACACGTCTGACAGTAGTTACAAGACACCAAATCTCTTATGTGCTTGCCTTGCCAATGTATTATTTAGTGAGGCATGGAGGCGAAGCATGCTTTCTGCCATACCTCTGGCTGTGCTGCCTGTGCTCACCTTACACTGCTTAGCGGTGGCAAAGGCTTTTGTTTCAGTGCTCTTTGGCAGGAAATAAAGCACCTTCCAGTAAAAAATAGTTGGTTCTTAAATACTTAGGAAAGGTTTGAAGAAAAATTGTAAGTGAGAGGTTATAAGTCAAATATATTCAAGAAAGTATTATGTACATTCAGCATCATTCACACCATGTAACAATACCACATTCCAATGCAGCTGGTTTTCCAAAGAATAAACATAATTGCTTTTCAAAGTTTTCATTGTGGACCAAAAATACATGTTATAAATCACACAAGCAAGAAAGAAAGGTAAAAGGATTTTTTGAAGATCGTTCTGTCCCCTTCATTCTCTTTTAATCTTCTATGTTACTGGGTAATTTTTTTCCTTTTTTCTCCCCTCCCCTCCCCCCCCCCCCCCCCCCCCCCCCCCCCCCCCCCCCCCCCCCCCCCATATCTGTAATTAAATTGTTCAGACTAATGTCTAGAATCTTCTGACATTTCTAGCTATTTTTCCCATCAAGGGAATTACCATAGCTAGCATGGGCATATATACTTCTTATTGGCTAGAAGAAATTGATTCAAAAGCCAAGTGTCTGACAAAGGCAAAGCTGACATCTCTGTACCTTTTAATAGAGAATGGTAATTGTATGCTGTCCACTAATGGCAAGCTGTGCATTTTCATTCCTTTTCATGTGTTTTTGAAAGTCTGACACATATACCTAAAGGCATACAGCTACCACTTAAAAAGGCCTCTTTCAGCTAATCTTAAGTGCTAGGAAAATTGGATGGTCATGACATGTCGGCATTTGTATTACAAACGGTCAAGAAATTTACTTCTACTACTTAGCCCTTCATTCAATTCTGGCTGTTGCTTCACAAAATGATTTAAGCAATGCTCAGTGTGCCTGGCAGCAGGTGTATCAATGGCAAGAGTGAATGTTTACAAACTCTTTTTGTGAGCCAATTTAGAGTTACAGAACTTCACTTGGCATTATCATCTTCTGCTTCATGTACAGCTGTGTATATCCCACATTTACATGTTTTTTCATTATCCATATCTGTCACAATCATGCATTGGTAAATGAAGACTGCAGTCAAGAGGTGCTGCCTTCTGCCCTCTCAATTCCTAGTGTGGACAAACATAGCTGAAGCTTGGTGGCTGGGTGAGCATGTGCAAGTCAGCACAACCAACCTGGCCTCCCAAAACTTCTTTTTCAAAGAGACAGGGAGGACACAGGGACAGAATCTGTTCTATAACCTTGTCCCAGATGACTTCGTGTCGTCAGGGACACGGGTTTGGGTGGATGAGAAAAGTACCCAAACATAGGCAGCGCCTATTTTTCACTGTTACTCTCAACTATGTGGCTGACTTAAGATTTTCTGTTACAGCCCACTGGGCAGAAGTGCTCAGCTAACTCTGGTGTGTCACACTTGGTTTTCTTTGCTTTACACTTGTTTTCATTTCTTTCTTTCTGCAGTATAATGGAGGCTTTTCTGACTTTCAGGTTAAACCTCCTTTTTCAATAGAAATTTTAAAGGAGTCTTCAGCTAAGTACAGGGTACACTAAGGATGTCCCTTGCAAGTGCTCTGTGTCACATGTTTTCTAACTTATAAAAGTGACATGAAATCCTACTTTAAAAAATGTGGGCCATAGAATCTACAAAACAACAAAGTCACTTAGGATACCACCAAAATACTGGGGTTTATCCCACCACCGCCTTTGAAATAGTACAAAGCTTATACTGGAATAAAACTTGCTATGCTGCAGGTTGATAATACATGACCCATGCTCCAGTCTAATGTTTAATGAAAGATGGTTAAATCTGTGTGCAGAATCTCCCCTATCTTGCCCTTGACAGCTATTTTTGTTTCTGTGTAGCTGATAGAGAAGATAGCCAAATTGCCATGCAGGTCTTTTCTCCTGTCTTAAGTTTTATCATGACTAAATGCTACAAGGCAACAGAGAATTAGGTCCTTTGTTTCATGAGGTGTTTTAAACTGAGCCTTTGGAAATCTCATGGCAATTATTGCTGAGCATGGAGTTCTTGTCCTGAGACTCATCCATTTCATTTCTACAACTCCATAATTCTCACTAACTCCCCCTGCTCTATCCTTGTGAAGTAGTATAATGCTCAGATATAATTGTAAAGTATCTGTTATAACTGAACAGTCTAACTGCTATAGACTACAGAGGAATTTATTGCATTTAGCTTTTGCTTTAGAAAATCTGTGAAATAGAAAATCTTCTAAACATTTTTATATTAGAGCTATGTTTTAAAATGAGGGTTTACTTGATCACTGTCTGCTTGTTGTCATTGTTGATAATTCTTATTTAAAGCACAGTCATTGTGAGGTAATTAGATATATACTACAGTCCTCTGGAAGTAGCTTTTTATGGTTAACCTATTCATTGTATATGGGAAATTCTACATAAACCTAATTGCTCCTATAGAGAGAGAACTGGAAGAGAAGTCAGAACTTTCTAATTATAATGAGATAACTGCAACTAATAAAGCAACTTATTGCACATGGATATGTTACAAGATAATCCAGTGATGCACATTATCTGTCTACATTAGAGTATCATCTGCTCTGCACTTGTATAAGGCTGACAGGTAACAAATGTTCTTAGGAATTCCTTCAGGAGGAGGGTGCAAGAAAAAGTATTTTAATATTGAATTTTAACCAAAGACCTGTTGTTTGAGTTTAAATAATTGTTACTGAGTTAGTGGATGTATTTTAGAATAGGATTCTGCTTTTTCAACACAGGTAGAGATAGTGAAATAGAAGTAAGGATTTTATAAACTTGTCACTTTAGTGGGTGTTCTGGGAGCTCTGAATTTCAGTCAGGTGCAACTGTTATGGCTCCATATTGGCAGGAATATGTGAATCAGCACAGAACACAGCATCATTTTCTGAACAGAGCAAGTGCATTTCATGTCTAAGTGAGATTCCCAGGATAATGGCATGATTTGCTCAAACTGGATAATTCTTTAAATGGCCATTGATTTTCAAATTTAAAAGTTGCATCTGACTAATTTCTTGGTAAGAAGGTGCTATGAGTATGTCAATAATCACTCCATTATTATAATTCACCCAAAATAACCCCTATGTGACTTCAAGAAACAGTTGTACCCAATAAAAATACAGCTGATGACAGTGGATGGTTACCCCTCTAACTCTAGAGTGCTTAACCACTCACCCTCCATTACAGAAACAAATATGTAGGATGCCTAAATCTTTCTCTTTCTTTCTCTGAATTACTGGTGAAATGCCACATGACATTCTTTTCACTGTGATGGAATTTTTCTTTATACTGATGTATCTAAGACAGCAAAGGCTTCATACTGAGGGATCATGAAACAAGAATATTTCAGTTGTGTTGACCATCCTTTGAGGCTGTCATGAGAAAGACTTCTGGTCAGGTTTTCCACATGAAAGACAGTATTATTAAAGTATATTGTCTAAATTATTTCTGTTTTTCCAATAGTGTTTGCCATATGTCTTCATATAAGAAAACAAAGGTTTCAGTCAAGCAGTTATGATTATTTTGAATATATGAATATTTATTATAACATCATATCATTATTATGAGCATAGGGCTGTCTCCTGGAAATACAGACATCTTGCATTTGTTTTCCCTGCAATTCAGCACTTGCTTTCTGGGCAATATTAAATTCATCTTTCTTTCTTTGATACGGTACAAAGATTCCTTCTTCCACTATTGTAAGTATTGTTTCCTTTCTTTGCAGCCAATGTGGATACAAGCAAGAAAAAGCATTTGAGAGGACAACAGTACATGGAAGCTTCAGTGTCTTCTTAGAGTCGTGCATGCAGGAACCAGTCAAAATGACTGGAATTTGTAGTCCTGGCTGTCCATTTTGACATTATCAAACAATCTGAAAATAATTCAGTGATTTAAAACTTGATATTATATATAAAGCAGAGATAAGAAAGGTCTCACTTTGTGAGGGAAGCAAAGATCCAACTAAGGCCCTGAGCTGACCTAAGCAAGTCACAAAGGCTATAAAGACTAAGACAGGTTAGTGTAGGGTGCATAGGATAAAATCCCAGCAACAGGAAAATTAACTGAATGAAATTAGTATCAAAACAGACCTTAAATACAAAGTCAAGGAAGAAGGCAAGTGCTGAAATGCTGAAGCAGTATTCTGAGGTACTCCATGCACAGCAAAAAGGTACATAACCTGACTACTATAGCAAGGACACATGGCAAAAGGCACAGAAAACTCACACCAAATAAAAATTAATGTTATAGACAAGGCATATCCATTGCTGACCATGCCTGTATTAGGAGTGAGATATTTATATCTTAGTATTGACTAATGTAAAAGGTATATAATCTGATCCACTTGGAAATAATTATGACTGTCAACATATAACTGCAGAGCAAGTCTGGTTCCTTTGAACCAGCAGTGTATTTTCTAAAATATACTTCAGAGTATGATACTAAATGTCATTCTGAAAGAGAAGCTACTGAGAATGTTCAGATAACTCTCAGATAGTCCTCTACTAGATGTGTCAGAAAACTACAGCCCTTTTCCAAAGTATTGAGTTTCACAAAGGTAAACCTTACTGTAGAGACAAGAGGCAAGAATGAGGATACTTTGGTCAAGGGACAGGTTTGTAGCCTCAGGACTGGCAAACACTGAATTGGAAAAACAGCTGTTACATAAAAGATTGAAGTATTTAGGATCCTTGACAGCTTTTAGGTTCTAAAGTAGCCTGGGATGGTTTTGGTCTATCACTTCACTTCTCTTTCAGTCATACAAACACAGTTTCTATGGTCTACTTGAAACAGCACTGCAGGCTGCCTTTATCTGCCACCAGGGTGTTCTGCAAGGAACCCCTCTCTGTCCCTTGTCTCACTGGATTTGCAAGAGCATTATCAGAAGGAGATGACAGCATTTTTATCATATAAACAAATCTCTTTTTCCTTCTGCATCAAGAACTGGACTAGTCTGCTTGCTCCTGTCATCATCTTGTCTTTTGTTTGGACTTCTCATCCTAACAGTGGAAGAGATTTCATTACTAATAGTAGAAGAAATAAACTGTTTTTCTCCTGGAAAGAAACAGTGCTAGTACTGTCCAAAACTCTGAAGGAAGAGTAAAGCATTTCTTGATGATTTCCCAGATTTACTGCTGAGTAAGCAGGGAGGAGAAGGGGGAACAAAGGGGGCAGATATCATCTTTTCAGTTGTGGTGTTTTGTTTTTTTTTTTATGACGCACCTGAAGTTAATTAAGCTAGAGTGACAGAAAATAGTCCTTTTCAGATTGCTATATTTGCATTCAGATGCATCCATATTGTACTGTTCATTTTTCAGTTATGTTCATAGAGAAACAACAGATTGTAGGATGTTTGCAGGGAGGGTTTATGAGAGCTTCTAGAGGTCAGAGTAAAAAGCACATGTATTGGGGCTGTTAGCAGAAAAACTGAAGGAAGAAAGAAATTTCAAATGCCATTATCAAGGAACATAAAAAAATAACTAATTTTTAACCTGGAGGAGTTCTACTAAGGAGCTAACATGACATCACATAACTGAACTAAAAAAGCCAATTCTGAAGAATCCTTGTTCAGTAGGACTTCATAGCCCAACAGTGATGAGCTGCTAGAAACAGAGTCAATGCAAAGCATGCATCAAGCAATGCTGAATATAATACATACATGCTATTAATTGTTTCGTTGTTGTTGGTAGTGGGTTCTATTTAGCTTAATTTCTTTCTTCCCAAAAAGGTCCATGCTCATGGAGGAGATATAGGTAAGTACCAAAGAGTAGCACTGAGAAATAAAACATAACTTGTCTTTTTATTTATACCTATTTCTTAATCTGAGTTGTGCCCAGAAACATAAGCTTACAAATCCAACAGTAAAAAGAAGAAAATACACCTTCTCAGCTTTCTTTGAACAGTTTGTGGAGTCCTTTTAGCACATTATTTTCATTTCTTGTCCAAGGAGAGAGGGAGGTTAGACCTTAAAACAGGGGCAGAATGGTTGAAGAAATCTTCCTTTTTATTGGCTTGCTCTGGTTGTTCTAGGACTGTTGTTTAGAGTGCATCAAGGCATGATTTCGGACATTGGCATTACTTTCAGTTTTCCAAAGAAACCTTAAAAATCATCCAAGCAGTGTTTAATATCAGGTTCAGGATTTTACTGTCTATCTGATTAATTTATTTCAGAGCTTCTCTTCTGGCCCTTTCTTGCCTTCCCAAACTATACAAAGCAGGAGCAATACTATTCTAGGGCAGCTATGCTTTGAGTGTATCTCTTAAACCTTTATTAATTTATTGAATTGAAGATTTATAATTTATTATCAGAAGTGTTTATGCAGTCTCTATTTTATTTATTGGGAAAATAAAATACATTGTTTGGATTCACACAGAACACTTACAAATTATTTCCTTGGTTGTCTAATGAAGTTTAAGTTCAGAATGCTTTTCCAACAAGGAGACTAATAGGAAAAATACTAATAAGGAGAGACTTAGAATTCTCTCAGTATGTTTTTCCTTGTAGCTCAAGGCATCATGTTGGCCAGCTAATATGTTCACATGCTGGGATATGTAGCCACCTGAGGATTGTGGCAGGGAAAATACACCAGAGCATTTCTTTTAAGAACTTTTAAATAAGAGTCTGTGTTATGTAACAAAATTAAACTTTTAAAAGGGAGAGCTAAAGCATTAATATGGAATATTTTCAGGTGAATTTGGTAGTTTTTATTATGTAGTCCTAGTCCTGTGTTTTTGTGACTGACATTTGCCCAGATTTTCAAATGAAAAAAACCTCTGACAGCTTACCCAGACCATGTTAGATCTGCTACCCCTGCTTACATACGAGTCCAACATTTTATGGCAAGATGTTGCTATTATATGGCAAGGGGCCACCATTTCATTCTCCATTATAACTCATGTCTTTTTCACTGACTGGCTGGCAAGAGCTGCCACCCTTATAGCCCACAAAGGCAACAGCAAGTTAGGAGAGGAAGCTCCAGACCCAGCACCCAGGGAGGCTGCCACTTTTGACAGCAACTTTCCCCACATGGCTTTGGGCAGTGCAGAATGTTTTTTCCTATGTTTGTTTGGTTTTAAATGGACATTATCTAGACAGACTGGGATGGAGACTGATTTAGCATTTGGCTAAGGGTTTTGGTAGGAATAATATATGCTTCCTTGTAAGCACAGAATCACAGTGGCCTTGGGAACAGAGCGTCTCATCCCCTCCCATGTGTACAGGCCCCAGCAGGTCATGCCAAAGCTGTTTTGATACCAGCGACTGCTGAAACATCTACATCTGCAAAGCTTCTGGGCATCTGTGATTGTTGTCAGCCTAGAACTTCTCTACTTTTAAATGCAAAGAATTTGAGTGGTTTAAAATTAGTTCAGTGAAACTGTAATCAAATCCATTTATAACTATCTGAATAAGTACTTTGTTTGCCAGGCTTGACAGCAGTTGGATTGCTTACAGTGTGTGCGCCCAAGTCTTTTAGAAGCAGAGTGTTTGATTATAAGCTTTCTGCCCTGGAGATTGTGTTTCTGTAATGTTTACAAAGATCCTGATGCAAAAAGGCTGTAAGTCTCCTTGGAGTTTCTGAGATTTGCTGCTCTTAAAAAAAAAAAAAATCATAAAATGAGACTGATGGAATGTGAAATCCAGGGATTTCACAGGCATTGTGAAATTCCTTTTCCAGGCTTTGTTATTTATCATTATTCATAATACAAACATGTCATTAGCATGTGACTGTTAAAAATACCTGATGTGAGAGATGAACAAACAGAAAAAATTGCTTCCCCTGTCTGCTTTCCATTTTATCATAGTTAGATAGTGTCCATTATTACATGTTTCTTACATGAAATAAAAAAATGGAAATCTGCTTCTGTGTAGAGTCTTTTCAAGAAAAAAAAAATCTCAATTTGAGCTCCTGTATTTAGATAATCTAGTAGGAGAAAAGGACAGCATGTCATAAATGTAAAATTTAACTTTGATATACCTTAGGGGAAAAGATGCTGAGAAAAAGATGGGGTTTTTTTAGTTGCAAAATAGGAAGACTCTGTGCGCCACACAAAAATACTACCTATGCTAATATTGAACAGGTAGAGTTATGCATAGCATATATTAAGCTCTGTGAATAATCTACCGCTCCCTGCTGTGTGCTTATTGTGTACTGGATTTGTCAACATCCTTAGCAGCAGTTTTATGTTAAACACGTGAGTTGTAACAGGTGCTTTATTAAGTAACACTTAAAAAATTTATTTTTCTAAGCTACCTGGGCTTTCATTTTGGCAAATCTCTCATTTTTCATGACTCCACAAATTCTTTGCCATAGCTTCTAGAGTTGTTCAAAGTTAGAGTCATTATTCAGGCAGCAATAACACAGCACAGATTTTTCAACCATGTCCTTGAGCTCTACCATCAGCAGATCACTTGAAAGCTCATCAATGTATATGGTTTTTATGTGAGACCCCACGATGCCAGGACTTTGAAGCTTCTTTAAGGTTTGAAATTTAACCTCAGTGAAATGTCAATCCAGTTATGTATGCAATGGAAGTATTGCTAGAATCCTACTTACATACTTATCTGTTCTGCTCTTCACTTGCTCACTACTCAGTTGTGAGATGCAGCCTTCTTCTTAAAGAACATTTATGTTTCAGCCTAATTAAAATTTTAAAAATATTCAAGAAAGACCCAGAAAATTTGCTGACACTGTTTTTAGAACTAAATGCTCTGGAGCACATGTTGAATTGTATGTGTAGAGAAAAAAGCTGCCTGGAGACCTTTTTTCTTGGGCTCCATGACAAATTTTACATTCATCTGCACTTTAGTTTCACAAGAACATAAATATCAAACTATTTTAACTTGCACCCAACTGGAAAATATATACTTTATGAGAAAAATAACATCTTTTAACAGTACTGTATTCTTAGGTTATCAATCTCATATGGATAATAAACTTGAACCCTGCACTGTATCTAGTATTCCAATATTGAAAAACTTGTCTTTTAGAAAAGTTTTTTTAGATTGTGTCCTTGCTTCATGAAGACCTCAAAAAAGGGAAAAAGTTCACCTCACATATGCATGTAGGTTACACTTAAAAGCCATCTGGAAATAGAAATTATGAGGTTTTTTTTCTTTTGAAATATTAATTATCTAGAGCCTTATAGAAATTCAGGGAAGTCAGATGAAAATGTTCTATCTTCTGATCAGGATTAATCATTCTCATTTCACCAAGAGAGTCTGGAGTTGTCTCAGCATCAACAAGGAAATTGTTTCTTTGTCATACAAAAAATGATGCCAAACCATCTTGTCTCCCAAAATAACAATAGCTGGAGAAAAACAAGTCATTTAGGAAAATACAGTTTAATAAGGAAGCAAAAAAAAAGGTGAAAAAGATGCTAGGAACTCTTCAAACATGGACAACAGGGATCAAGAAGTCAATGAGTTAAGAGACCAACCAGTGTCAATGCTGTGAGATACTGTGATTTCTCTCATATGCCTGCTTTCTAATGAGTAGCAAAGAATGACAGGGCTAAAGTATGTACCTGTTTGGAAAGTTCCCTTCATTGTTGCCCCCTCTTCAAATCTCAAGCAAAGCAAGCTCTAAATTATAGAAATGTCTCTAGCAAAATTTGGCTGACAGTTTTCTAGGAGCCATGACTTCTGCAGACAGTTTCTGCTCATTGTGCTGAAGTTCAGTTTTTACCTATGACATTCATTGCCTAGGTAAAATAATGCATGACAACCTCATTAGTTCTTGTTATAGCCTTTTCTTATTCTAGAAGTTTTTACCTACCTATATGTTCAATGTAAAATCCTCCTGCATTTTTCCTTTGCTGATGTCAAGCTGAGTAGTCTTCTCCAGCCTCTGCCTCTGTAATATTAACACTCCCTGAGATTACTTTGAGTACATTTTAACTGCCCTTTAAAAACAGAAATCATGCAAAAGCCTGCAGCAAAAGTTCACTCTCAGTCTATTTTGTCCTTTCAAACATAGGTCAAGATATTTTCCTTCATTATGATCTAAAGAAGAAAATAATTAAAGGAGTCTAAAGTCTCTATTAATGCAATTATAGGTACTTGGATTGCCTTTGAAAGTCAGAAATTTCAAAATGTATGATTCTTAGGATAGTAATGTTATTATGTAGAGAGAGTTGCGTCATGAAGCAGAGAGTAAAGTCATTTCAAGCTCATTGGTGTGTATATTTGAGAAATAAATATTTCAAATTTATTTCATATAACTCTGCAGTCTTAACATAACATTAATACAGCTTTTCCCATTTAAGATGTCCAATTTTTAATAAATTGAGTGGAAAAGGGCTAAAAGATGCCATTAAGTTTCATGAAGGGCTCAGGGCAGCCTTAAAAGCATGTATGACATTAAGTATAGAAGAAACTAATTTTATTTATATTTATTAAGCATTTCTAATGGATTTGGCAGTCTGGTATGACTCAGTGTGATGAGGCAGCATTAACAATGTCTTACAGGGTATTTTTTTTTTGGGGGGGAGGGGGGGCTATTCTTGGATTTCTTTATTCTTTTGTAATTGTCCTTCAGGCCAGAAAATAAAGATTCTGATAACCTGATATTTAGGTTATCCATATTTAATTTAACGCTTTTGTAAGGGTTCCAGGATGAGATCTTGAGCTATACTTTGGTTTCTCCATCAACATAATTTTTTCTGGATAATAACTATATGCATAGGTTTTGAAACAAGACCCTGAAAATCCTGGCTCTTGCAAATTTAGGATTTTTATCAAAAGACAGGAGGTTGAGGCTGACTCCAACAATAGGAAACCAGAATCACATGGCAATGATAGCCCTGATCTCTGCTCCCTGACATAATCTGCATGTCTTTCTCTTTTTCTCCTTCCCTTCTCTAATTGTTATCCTTTTTCTTACACTCCTCCTTAACTCCTTCACCTTCCCTTCTACTAACCAGGTGATATTAATCTATTTCAAAGGAGAAGGGAGTGTGTTTGTGGAAAAATAGTGCCTGAAACAGCTACTTGCCACATCAATAGGAATGTGTTTCATCTTAAAAGAACAGAAGTGGAGTGTATTTTCTACTGGTTTATTTTTCCTGCTTTCTGTGTGTGCATGTTCTTGACAAGAATCTTATCTAAAGAGAACTATGGAGTACTGCAGACACTTTATGATATGATTTGGTTTGGTTTGGTTAGGTTTTTTTGGTCCTGTGGCAGAAGTATATCTGCATCAGAATAGAGCACATTTACAAGTGTATCTTACCTAAACTGTTTCCCTGGAATACTGTTTCAGGTAAAGGGCTGATTCTTCACACACTTGGAGAACACCAAGGTCTCAGCTTTTATTGCTGTACTTCGGAAGTGCACCAGTGAATACCCAGCTGAAGAGTGTGCACAAACAGAGGAACCTAATTTAAGCTTGGCATTTGAAGGTGTATTACTAATACTTTTAGGCAAGTAATTTCTTAACATTTATTCAGAAATTAAACCAATAACTAAATAAGTCTTGCTGAAATTAGCATTTGCTTAAATAGCATGACTACCTTGCATATCATGGGAGGCTCCAGCATGCTCTCTCTACCCAGGAACAATTGTTTCTGTATTTATTTTTTTCCATGTACAGTTATACTCAGAAAACATTGGTCTTTTTGCCTCTTAGCCTGTGTGTAATGTCATTGACTGATAGGTGTGATTCTAAGCCATGACTAATGGCAAAGCACAGTTGTTATTCCCACATTTCCATTAGGGATGAATGTATTAGTTTAGCATGTTCTCCACCCACAGGATTTTTCAATCTCTTTTGATTTGCATGGAGACCAGCATTTTACTAACAGCTTTTCAGGAAAACCGAGAGCATTGAGCGAAGGGGGGAAAAAAAATAATGCAAAAAATCATATTGCATTGCCAGCCATGTAGCATCAAAATTGCAAGTTAGAAAAAAATCTACTGAGTTAAAGAAGAAAGTACACATCTATTTGAAAGATACAGTACAGACCATCATCATTATATATAACTGCCAGTCTCTAAGCCAAGCAGTGTTGCAGCAGAAGGAAAGGCAAGAATTCAGCATGTAGAGAGAAAAACTGAGAAAAGATGTAAAGGTTATTAAAGATAGCTAAAGAAAATACTCTCCAAGTTTGATTGGTTTGAGTAAACTTAAAGGCCAAACAGTGATTTAAGGGGCCACCTAATCTCTTTTCATTATGAGCATTTGTCCTTTGAATGAAGATAACTTGAAAAATCACAGTAATAAAGACCTTCTGTATTAATCACAATATCAAACTCTCATCTTTTTAGAAAGCAAAGGGCTTGGAGAATCTTGGAAAGTGCAGCAGAGTAAGAGATTGAATGCACAAAAAGTAGAATACATGATAACTACTGGGGCAGGACTGAGCGATAAAATGAACATTGAAGCTTTGCAATCCCATTTTATTCCCAAAGTAGTTTTATGCTGACCCACTATAGTTTAGAGCAGTCTTGGAGATATTCTAAAACCTCTCAGCTGGGCTCTAAATAGCTGCTTGCCAACAGAAAAGAGGAAATGACTGGCAAGTGCCTCTTGTGCTTCCTGTACTGGGGCTGGGAGCTGGAGTATAAATGTCAGCTTTGTGTCTGCCAGAGGGGCTCTGTACCAGTTCTGCAATCATAACGAAGCCCTTGCCTGGGGAAATTAAGTAGGTTTATGGTCTCCATGTGGTAGGGCAACAGAAAAAGCTTCAAGCTGAAGAGACCAAGCTTTTAACTCTTGTCTATATATTTGATGCATTTTGTGCTATCTTGTTTGAAAGTAAATCCAGACACATACAAAAAGGAGCTGGTCCAACATGACTATTGCAACAGCTCCAGTAGCTTGCTTAATACTCTTTAATATTTTATGAGTTACTGACAAATTCACTGGCGGGGTTGTCAGACTAACCATATGGTTGCTTTCAGAGGAACATACCAGTTGATTTGTTGGACCAAAGTTTTGATTAAGACATTATTGGTTAGCTGAGCTTCAAGTTTAGTTATCTCAGCAACTGCTTATTACTAAAGCAGCCACCAGGCTTGAAGTGACAAAGACCTGAATGGAACTTCAGTTAAGGACTTTACCTTAAAAGCATCAAGTGAACAGCTGTATTGGATCTGTGGATATTTCACTCATCTCCCAGGTGAGGATGCGAAGTTACATGATGTTGCAGTGTATTTCACTTAGAAACTTGGCTTCAGGTTTAATATGTTTCTCTTTATCATCCTTCTGTGGTAGTATGTAAAAAGATAATTTAGGCAGTGTGTCAACATATACTAAATTTCTTTTTTTTAACTGTGTGATGGGATGCCTCCATAGTTCTTCCAATTTAGCAGCATCATTGCTCTGACTACAGGCTTAGATATTTAGTAGGAAAAGAATCAAAACGTGGTCCCCACTCATTTGGTTACTTAGACTTTAAGCAAAAATGGGAGTGATGAAGATTTGCGCTTGGTCTGCAGCTTCAAGGAATTGACTTTTCCCCTTCTCTCTGCTGTGTTTTGTGGACATCTGATGGCTGCTATACATTATATTATTGCATTATTTTTCCCTAGCATTTTGGACTCCCAGAGAGAGAGAAAGAGAAGAACATCTGTTATCAAGAATCATTTGTACATGATTTGAGACCTCCATGCTATCTGATATAAATGGCCTTAGTGAACCTGCTCTCTAGCTTCCCGGGCTTTAACTATTTCATGAGCAGCAATAGCTTTTCCATCAGTTATGGTTTTCTGTAAACCCAGTGCAAATTGCATCCATGTCATCTGAGAAAATATGCACATGTCATTGGAGTCTACTGTGTTTAAGAATGTTTTGAGCTCCAGATAAAGGGGGAATTGAACTGGCTACACTAGAAGTACTGTAAGAATCTTAAGTGGAGAATACTATTTACATGAGTGAAGTATTAGATGGTTTTGGCAGTGCAAAAACATCAATAAGTTATATATTGTGAAGTTAGATACTATGTCACTTGCCAAATGTCATTTGTTACTCTCAGAAATACTTGGAGATCTGATTTATTAAAATATTGTCTGCTGCTGTTAGCAGGATCAGATGTGTGCTCTTCTTGGATGACTAACAACCCTCTGGGAATTAATGCTGTGCACTTACTCATGCTAATCAAAAGTCGGTATACAGAGTATTTCTGCTGTCAAGGGAGCTACAGCAAACAAGAAACACTGAATATGATGACCTGTCTGTGAGTCAGCCTCTGTATGCTATCTCCTTTTTTGTTTATTTTGTTTTTCTTCTTCTATAACAGAAGTCATCATAAAGCAATTATTTGATTAATTTTTATTTTAATGCTGAAACAGGAAGTAAATGTGCATTCTAAAATCAAGGACACAACCTTCTCTAATCCCTCATCTGAAATTTTGACCCTATTCCGGTTAGAACACTTTTTTATAGGCGCACAACTGCAGTTATTTAGTGTCTGGAGAATTAATTGTTAATTCTCTGGTTCATGGTGCTAATTATTAAGGCCTAAGTACTGCTTTTTTGCATCCTGGTTTTCCTCTGCTTGCTGCTTAGAAGTGGAAGGGTCTTAGATAATTAGCTTAATTCTTCAGTGATTGTGGGGTCAAGACAATTACAATAGTTTTAAAATTAAAAACAAAATTAAATACATGGAGCTCTGTCTCACATGATACATCCTGAAAAGTACACTTCTCGGTTGTTTTTCTTTCCTTATAAGATGATAAAGTGATTGATCCATTTTACATAAAATTGTCAATCTATCAGCTAAATAAAATAATGTATATTTTAACCAATGGTGACTTTGAATGAAGATGATCAGAGGGCTGGAGCACCTCCCCCATGGGGACAGGCTGGGAGAATTGGGGCAGTTCAGCCTGGGAAAAAAGAAGGCTCTGGGAAGACCTTGTAGCAGCCTCCCAGTACCTCCAGGAGGGCTATGAGAAAGGTGGGAAGGAACTTTTTATAAGAGCTTGTTTTAATAAAATGAGAGAGAATGTATTTAAGAAGGGTAGATTTAGACTAGATATTAGAAATAAATTCTTTACAGTAAGGGTGGTGAGACACTGAAACCGGTTGTCAGGGAGCTCATGGATGCCCCCTCCGTAGAGGTGTTGAAGGCCAAGTTGGATGAGGCCTTCAGCAACCTTGTCTAGTGGAAGGTGTCCCTGCCCATGGCAGGGGGGGTTGGAACTTGATCATCTTTTAGTTCCTTTCCAACCCAAACCACTCTATGAGAAATAACATTAAAGGGAGGATTAAAATACCTCTAAACCCACAAAATTGTTTTATTCAGTGCTGTTAATTTTCTACGTGTAAAAAAACCCCAAACCAACCACCAAGAACTGTGGCAAAACTAAAACAAAACAACCATTCCAAAGCAACCCTCATCCTTCACCGACTACTAAAAATATGAACAGAAATATCTTCTTTTTTTCAAATAGATCCCAGACAATTGTGTCCCAAAACAGATAAAGTTGCCCATGACACTAGAGCTGAAATCTGTGAAGGAATAAATGGAGATCTGTAGAAAAATGCCATTTCTTGTTCATGAACTGCTGTTCCGAGCCAGTAAGTCTTACTGGAAAGCTCTTCTGCTGCAGAAAAAAAAAAGATGGTAGCTCAGTTTGACCTCTGCAAGAACAAGATATGTAAAGAGATTAAGATTTAATACTATGCATTCATCTGGGCATGTGAGAATACACATACAGAAATATTCATGTAAATAAAATGAATATATGATATACATGTACGTTTGTATAGATGTGCGCCTGCACATTTCATGTATAAAAGCACAATTTTGTGAAGCAACTGTAAAAGCCAAAGAATAATATGTGATTTATAGAAAACAGGTGAGATAATTCGTGGATGAAGAAGTGATAGTTTAGATCTATTCCACTTATTTGCTCAAATTCACCACGATATGAAGTTATGATTCTGCATATTTCAAAGAGTCACTACAAGCAGAGTAGTTAATTTAGGCAGCTGATAAATTATAAGAGATTTGTTACAGTTGTGCTGTAAGTTGGGCTTACTTCCTGCTACTCTGTGAATTTATCTGGAGGGTGATACATTTATTTAGGTAGGTAGAGGAGATATAGTTGGATAATGGGCACAGGAAGCAATGAAGGCATTGTGACTCACCCGTTCTCACTGAGGTTTTACTGCAGGAGTTATACAATAGAGGCACATTGCATTGGAACTCACCTGTAAAGAACAAAATCATTTATTAGAGAGAAGAGCTGAGCCTAGAATGCAGTTTCTAAAACTGTTGTTGAAACATTTTACTGTGTAAGATTCCTTCATATTCATTAATAATAAAAGCTCTAGGAGACAGCCTGAAAGTACCATGAATAAAAATCTGAAGCAAAGGGGGAATATTAGCTTTTCGCTTTCTGTCTTCTATGAAAATGAAATGTGCAAGATGTTTGCATAACCATTCAATCTAAAATTGATTATTTTTTGTAGGAGCTCTCCTCATACTACTGAAATATGAGCTCATCTCATTTTCCATATTATATCCACAGTGTAATTGTTTCTTGCAGTTACTGAACAGGCTTGTGTTCAAGTTGTCTTATAAGAAATGGAAAGGAATGGAAAGAAAGAAGGAAGTAGGGAAGGAAGGGAATTCAAAAACTTCTTTGGAACTCAGCTGAGTTGTTTGGAAATTAAATATGACTTCAAATGCAGAAGGCCAGTTATAGGAACTTGTCATTGTAGCACTGATTGTGGTTAAAATTTACTTTCTTGTACATAAGCAGTTTATAGTCTGAAATATTTTTTTCCCTTTCTTACATGGCTATATTCAAGGCACTAGTGTTCATGTAGTTTCACTGGCAAACTCCAGTCAACAGAGAACTTCAAAGTGCCACATGGAATAATGCATTGGAAGACATGTTATTTACCTCAATGACTCAGCTTTGGTAAAATTTAGTAAGATGGCAATTTATTTTGTATATAACGCATTTTGTACCTCAGGCAGCTGAAGCTTCTTGTCCCGCTAATGGCGTCTTCATTAGATATTCCCTTTACAAAAAGTCTACCTATAGTTTTGCAAGCATTGTGTTTTAATTTCTATGTGACAGCAAATACACATCCAAATTATTATATCAAGTAAGGGCCAGATGAGTGACTCACACAACATATAAAATGATTGGGCTTGAATCTTTACACTTGTTTTTAAAGATTTCTTTTTGCAGTGTACTGCAGGTTAGGTGAATGTTCTATGAATTTCTGACAATCCACATACATTTTAATATGTAGCTTTGGTAACGTGTTATGTTTGTAAATACAAATCATTCTATTTGAGCCAAATGTTATTTTAGATTATACACCTAAATTTTCCTTTGGAGTCAAGCTGCACTTTTTGTTTCTCGTTTCCATACTTTCCAATGGCATAGTGCTTAAAGTGATCATTAGGTATGATATCTGTTGATTTAGAAACAAACCTCAAGGATCCTAGATGGTCAGCCACACTCCTTGACACCATGAAAGATAAAGAAATACAGTTCATAGTTTCTGTAATTACTAATTTTTTAAATTGAGGTATTTTGCTACTTTTGTTTCACTAAAGAAACAAAGCATAATGGTTTTGCAAATAATGATAAAGCAAATACAATTAAACAAGAAAACTTATAATGCACACTTTGATCTGAAGTGCAAGACAGGAAAATTACATCACTTGCATGCAGAGACCTAAATAACGTATGTTGTCATAAACAGTTGGATGTGTTGCTGGAATCATGACTTCAGAAAAACTAGTAACCATGTATTGAAGAATGTTTTCACTTTCTGCTTTCACAGAGTTATACCATAAACCAGGAAGATGTGTCAAATTCAGAAAAATTTGCTTTGGACATGAACTTGCTTCTGAAAAAAAACGAATAATGATAATTAATTAAAAAAAAAAAAAAAAGACAAAACCCTCCAAAAAAAACCAACCCCAAATAAAATCCGAACCAAAGAAAACCCAAGACAAGCAAACAAAAACCCCCAAACCCCAAACAAAATAAAATATGACAATATATTAGAATGCAAGTTATTTTGCATCCTCAGTGTGTGCCTGGCCTGAAGGAGGGAATGCAGGGTGACAAATGCGCCACCTCCACACATAGCTTACAGCCACGCACAAGTACAATTCTTGGGCTTTCTGTAGCACAGGAATTTGCTTTACATGAATGTAAGACCATTTCCATATGCCTCCAAGCACAAGAAGCCCAAAATCGTACATGGAAATGGCCTTAATCTACATGTTGGGGGGGATGGGATGGGGCAAGCACAATGGATTTCTAGAGGTGTAGCAGCATTGATATGCTTTTGATGACAGCTTAGTGTGACTGTGGAAATAGGAAGTGAAAGTGTATTCATGTTGCCTTCTAAGGCAGTGTTAATGATTATAGGGAGCAGGTGCAGAAGACTACTGTTTTCTGTCTGAAAAGCTGTCCGTCACTATGCTGTCCTGTTTATTTCTGAATGAACTTCTGAATATACTATCATGACCAAGTCTTCAGTGTTGCTAAAGAATGCAGAGGGACAAAAACCCCAGTGTTTTAGTTAATTCACTAGACCAGGCTGTCCATGGTTCAGGAGATAGCGAAGCTCTTAGAGGCTGGAAAACTTCTTTCCTGATATATGTAGCTTTGATGGAGCGGCAATGATTATGGCCCCTAGCAGCTTGTTTTCTTTGAAAGGGGTCATTACATGGGTGATCCAAGAGTCAGGCCATGCTCTCTTCAGCAAGTCATAGAAGCTCTTAATCTCCAAAATTTCCACTTTGTTGATCAGGCTGAACTCTTCTGAGAGCCAAAAGTGCAAGGACATTGTTCCAACATTTGAGGCAGTTTATCGGCTTCTGTTAGGGTCACCTGCAGATCAAAAGGGCTCACTGCACTTACCTTCTAGTACTGTATCAATGCTGGCACAACAGAGGCTAGAGAAGTGTCAGAGATTATAGAAGATACTTTGTCTATGCAGTAGTTAACATTTGCATTCATTTTTTCTAATGCTACTATTTTCGCTTACAAGGCACTATACTCTTACACAAACATTTTTACTCACCTGAAGAGTCAGTAATTATTCAATTTAGGGGGGACAATGAGCTCCTGACAAGAAGACAAGAGGAGAAAGTAATTGTTTGTAATTGGTGCTTCCATTGAATCTCTAGGGGAGAAAAAAGAAAAAAGGAAAAGCCTTCTTGAGATATAGTTTTGTATGTCAGTATTCAGAAAACCTGGTACATCAGGTACTGCAAAATGTACAGGCTAGACTGGAAATAGTTCACCCTGTAATTTCTCTTGTTGAGCAAATTCCTACCCTTTTCTACTTAAATAATATGGTATTGGAAGCTGACTTTCATTTCAAAGTAATTTTTATCCATAACAAAGAAGGTGTTCAAGGTTCTTTTTCTTTCAGAAAAGAATCATCATTTTCTTTTAAAGTTCTTAATTTTCTTCCTTTTTTTTTTTTAAGAGAGAGCCGAGATATAAAAATAGAAATATATTTAATGGTGCAAAGTGCCTAGAGGCTTGCAGCTTGCAATTTAATGTTTTATTCATAGTTTTCCTCAATAATTATAGCTATTTATTGATTTTCATACAATTATTTTCAATAGTTCTTTGAATTTAAAATTAATGAAATGAACTTTTTTTTCTGGAGTTCAAGATCAGTTTTCCAGTCATAAAAGCAGACATCCTTATGCAATTCACAGTGAGCATTTTTTTGCTAAGTGCTCAGTTATATGAATTATTTAATATTTTCCTCCTTCTGTTTCTGTTGGGAAGGACTGCTTCCTTTCTGCAGACAGAGTAATGCCCTTGATTTCATGCATATTTAGGCTAGCTTAAGTACCTGTGGTGGGTTGAAGTTTCCCTCCAGCATTAACTTTTAGCCAGACCAACTCAGTTAGAAGCAAGTGAAGCTGTATTTACAAGCAAAAATTACACTCGACAATGGAATGCAATGAATATGTACAAAATATACAGTATTTACAATATTATACAGATATTTACAATTAGCAAACAACATGAAAAGCCCCCCTGGTCAAAAAGACCAGTGAAAGCTGTTCCACTGACCCCCAAATTCCCCTGTCCCAAGACAGTGAGGATCTGAGAGAGAAAAGCAGTGGGTTAGACTTACCTGAGGCCAGCTGGAAGCATGTTACCTTCTCCCAAGCAAAGCAAAACAGCCAAGATCAGAAGAGAAGAGAAAAGGAATGGGAAATGTGAAATGTGAAGAGTTGTTATGGTATAGGTCCTCACCATCACTGGAGGTGTTTAAGAAGACACTGGATGGGGCACTTGGTGCCATGGTTTAGTTGATTAGATAGTGTTGGATGATAGGTTGGACTCAATGATCTCAAAGGTCTTTTCCAACCTAGTTTATTCTATTCTATTCTATTCTATTCTATTCTATTCTATTCTATTCTATTCTATTCTATTCTATTCTATTCCATTCTATTCCATTCTATTCTATTCATTGGTAAACATCTGTTCTTCAGTGAAGACCATAGTAAAACCACTTCATCAGGCATGGTAAAATATTCTCTTTTACTTAAGTATAACACATATTTCATGCTGCAAGCATACCAACTGATTTATCAATTGCACTTAGTACATATTTAATGCTGTGTCTTTAGGTTTGGTGAACAGTAAAAACCTGTCATGTTTAGTTCAGTAGCTTACTCCAATATGTTGAAAGACACCGCAATTTCAATAGTAATATAATCTTTAAGTGCATACAGTTGTAAATACAATAACAGAACAGACACTCAGATGTGCCACTGGGTCAGTCTAAATTTAGATGTGCACATCTTGCACATGCTGCATGCTTGCAGCTGAGTATCAGGAAGCCCTGCTGCTTTACTAAATTTTAAATAATCACCTAGGAGATATTTCATGCACTGTTACAAATTCTGCAGTACATCTCACCTCTTATTTTTAAATTGGAACAATAACACACTCACCTATCTATATACCAATTCTACTTTACACCTTGTATTAAGGTATTTGTTAAAAAACACCATATTGCCCTGATTGTCCCCTTGAACTTATTTGAAACCAATGTGTTTTTAATTATGTGACATAGTGACTCCCATTTTAATCCAGTGAGAGAGCAATTTCATATCCAATATGTCTGCATTATTATTCAAACAGCCATGCATTCCACTGACAATATTTGTATATAAGATGTACAGGAGAGAGCATTTCTTCAAATAAGACAACCTAGTGACACCAGTAATAATTTTCAACAAATGCACATTCTATGACAGAGCAGATCTATAAGCTTGAAAAAAATCTGATTGCATCCGATTTTTACAAGTGGTTCAAAGTGTCTCGCCTCCCATTTTCAGGCTTTCAGTGTTAATTATAATGCCCCTGATAACCTTCTCAGTATTTTAAATCTCCTTAAAAACATCTAAGTATATGAAAAACATAGTTTACTCATGAAAATATTTTTTTCTAGAGAAAATTAGACATAATCAGGTACTGACTGACTGTAGGTAATCCAGTAATGTTACTGCAAATGCAATACAAACGGCAGACTCATTTGTTATGGTAATAGCAATCTGAAAGCTAGATATGAAATTAGGAATTTCTGTTAGGTGATAGTCCAGATTCTGTTTTTTATTAATTAGTCAGTTTGAATGTCAAAGCAAGAATAAAGTCATTGTTTCCCTGCAAAAATAATAATTCCAGCCTAAGTTCTTGGGGCAATGTTTCAGTCGTGTTGCTCCAGGGATAAAGAAACTTTCACAGCTGTGAAGGATCTGGTTCTCAAGAGAAAATATGGTATTTCCAGAGTATTGGATTTACCTTCTTAGCAAGTGTTAATAAACGCCTTTACTAGACTTATGTGTCCAGAGAAGGGCAACGAAGCTGGTGAGAGGTCTCGAGCACAAGCCCTATGAGGAGAGGCTGAGGGAGCTGGGGTTGTTTAGCCTGGAGAAGAGGAGGCTCAGGGGAGACCTTATTGCTGTCTACAACTACCTGAAGGGAGGCTGTAGCTAGGTGGGGGTTGGTCTCTTCTCCCAGGCAACCAGAACAAGAGAACACAGTCTCAAGCTGCACCAGGGAAAGATTAGGCTTGAGGTGAGGAGAAAGTTCTTCACAGAAAGAGTGATTGGCCATTGGAATGGGCTGCCCAGGGAGGTGGTGGAGTCACTGTCCCTAGTGATGTTCAAAAAAGGACTGGATGTGGCACTCGAAGCCATGGTTTAGTTAATCATGAGATGTTGGGTGATAGTTAGACTTGATGATCTCTGAGGTCTTTTCCAACCTTATTGATTCCATGTAAAATTCTTCACAATGGAACAAACATTACTAAGGCATCAAATATGGTAAGTATTAGTAGGTTTGTAAGAAAACCACAGTTTAATAAAATTAAACATCCAACCAATTTTATTAAATTGGTATTATAAGGTATTTATTGTATTCGGTGACATAATTGGAAGTCTGAAGCAACAGTACTATCAAATGTGCCAAAGGCACATTTAGGAAAAACTTATTTTTTCTTTAATAGTCATAGAGGATGTTCCTCAGCATTACAGGAAATTACAACTTCACTGTTAATCTCAGATGGAATTGGATCAAGACTGCATTTGTCCTAAATGGCCAGCCATTCCCATCTCAGGTTTCCAGATGCTTCTATGACAGGAATTTATTGCACAGTTTGAGGCTACTAAGACTATGTGGACCTTATATTTTCAACCTGTACAAAACTTGCCCAGCTTGCTAACACTTCCTTTTCCCCCCAGATCATTACCTGATTAAGAGGGTGGTTTTATTGTGAGGAATAGGGAAGTTCATTTGTGGAGAATGCGAACAGCTGGCCCTTGTTTCATTCAAAACTCTCCCTTAAATTTTGTTTGTAGTCTAGCTGAACGATAATATTGATTTGAAACTCATTGTGTGTGTTTTTAACTATTATTTCCTTTCTTTCCCTTCCTGTTTTCTGGATATTTCTAGAGTCAAATTTTCATACGTTTGGAGGTTTGATTTAATTAAAAATAGGATATTCTGGAATTTCACTGCACTTTAAGGAATTGCAGAAGCACAGACTGGGTCTCACTGAATTAAAGTGTCAGTGGTATTGTCTTCTGATCAGTTAGATCCATTAAGGAATCCAGAGAGGCTGACCAAAAAAAAAAGTAAGTAATCTAGAGAGCACTACTGTAAATGCAGCAGTTGTGATTCATTGTGTACAACGCCTATGATTAAAGTGGCAGAAAAAACATATGGAAGAAAACATAGCCCATAAAATATCCAGAAACTGTATTTTTCTAATGACTGTGCCATATGGCATATCAATGAGCAATAAATTATTTTTTCCAGGAATACTAAGTATGATATAAACTAGAAAGTAATACTGAATGGTTTGATAGATGTGAAACATTTAATGAGACATAAGATAGTAATGAAGGGTTGTATATTATGCCGTTGTTTTAATAACCTATCACTGATGGGATGTACTAAAGCTATATTATGTATTTGCTGGTGGAAGCTTCATCTTTTTCTTTTTTAGAGAACAGAACATAGCTGGATGACTCCTGACTGTACTTGTCAGTACTTAACTCTAAATCTAAGTATCAGCAACGAAAATTTCTGTTCTCGGCCTTTCTGTTAATTTTTCATTTAATCTTTTTGCAGGAGAAAGGGGTTTGAGAGAGTCACAGGAGAGAATAGAAATGGGAGGGAAGGATAACAGAAAAGCAGATGGTGTATTTCACAGATATTAATTGAAAAAACTTTATTTTCCATATTTTTACCACCAAACTGAGGCATGATTTTGAGCAGGCTAATGTTTTTGGGCTCCAATATGCTGGAAGATATTGAGGATCTTTTGTCTCCAAGTACAAGTAAGCATAGCAGGGATGTAAATAAATATAGAAGTTTAAACTATTCTCTCACTGATGGCTGCATTTGGGCTTCTGATCCAGCAATGTCTTGAAGTAGACTGGTGTCTTCAAATGAGTTGAATTCAATGGGCCTGTGTCTAAAATTAGAGGTATGCCCAAATGAATGGCTGAATGACAGCCTCACTAAGAGTAGTAGCCTAGACACACATTCTTTAAGTATTATGACACCTGACATATTACCATTAAGGTAAATGACAAATTATGTTTGACTGCCATAATCTCCAATGCCCCAAGAAGTAGATAAGCTAATTTCAAAGTGCTAGAGAGCTTCAGGATTTAGCAAGTTACATCTTTAATAGCTGATTTTTAAAATAATTTGGTTCTTTCTTGCATGTAAAAAAATAACCCCAAACCCTCCAACACTACACAAATGTACTTTGATTCATACTTGTAATAATACCAGCAAAGAGAAAAATACTGAAAAATAAAAGACACAATGAGAAAGTGTTGGGTAAGATTTTAAAGCCTTTGCCATTGAGGAAGAACTGAAAATCTTGTACTTGATATAAGATTGGCTCAAGTGTTGGAATTACTTTTTTCCATACACTTATGATTTTGTTACTAGAAAAAGATTACTGATTTTCTTCCCCAGATCTGCTTTACCATGGTAGCTTTCTCTGTTATGCATACAGGACTGCTCTGAATTTTAAGAGATCTGAATTTGACTGAAGATGAATAAGCTCATGCATTCTGCAAACACTCTGCTTGTGACTTCTACAGGAGGTCACAGCAAAAGAGAATATCTGATCAATCATCCTGTCCCAAACCAGCTACAGGAAATCATTGCTTCTGGTAAGTCTGAGCTTGACAGATGTCTGTCTGATCATTGTGTATTACTATTCAAACATCTCTGAAATTTTCAAGATACAGACATAAGAAGCAACACAAAATGTTTGACAAAGTGACACTGTTTTGTAAGATACAGAATAACTTACAAAGTGATGCAAGACAAGAGCCTTCTTGAAGGTTTGACTTTTCCACGTGTTCATATTTGATTCTGCTACTCTCAAACCAACAGATTGAGGCACTGCTTGATGTTGGCAGCACTGGGTGATGTCAGCTACACTGCACATACTTGGTAAGAGCACAGCAGCAAAGACATATAGTTGACTTTATAGGGCATGATCCTCATTATTAAGAAACTGGCTCTGTAGCCTATCTACATCTAGACAAATTATTGTAACGGATCAGCTGCTGGTTTTAGATACCTCTTTGTGTCCTCTAATAGATTGTGTGCCTGCTGTTCAGAAATTCTATGCAACCAAGCATAAGTTTCAATGTCTAGGTAGAAGACTGTACTTGACATGCAGGTTCTGACTTTTGTTATAACAGTAACTATGGTGTTAAAGTGTCTGTACTACACAACATGCTGCAAGACTTTAAAGCTTCTAGAGCTTCTAGATTTGCCATTTTGCCACTTAGCATCCCAAGATCCCTTTGCAGCAGTAAGTACAAATCTCCATTTTTCACCATGAAAAACTCAGTATCAAGAAAGCCTAAGAAAATGTCTTAGTATTAACCCCTGACAGTGGAAAACCAGAGTTTTCAATTGTTATTATTTTTAATGGCTACATTAAATAGTTCACAATCTAAAGTCAAAATACAAATACCTGTTAATGACTGTGAAGGAAATACTATAACTCAGGGCTTAAATTTCTGTAACTTAAAAGACAATGCTATAAGTAATTTGGCTCACCAGAAGCTAAAATGGTGGTTCTTTTACTCTTGCCCTCACTCCTTATGGCAATTATTTAGTGCTACAGTTTGAAGGGTGAACTTTAGCCTAGTTCCTGACTGCAAAGACTGAATGTAAAATAAATTACCATTGGATGAAAACAGAAAATAATAAGGTCTATATAATTCATTGGATTGCTAATGGGATATAGGGTAGAGGCATAAACAGTTCTTTCTCTCTCTTTTCTTTTATCACTTTTGCTTGCAACTTTCCTGTCTCTCTCTCTGCCATGGCCTTGCCAGGGGTATCTCTGTTTTGATTACTGCGTGAGGTAACGGGAAGGAGGGAGGGAGTGCGGGAGTAGGTGAACAGGTCCCCTGGATCCATCCGGGGGGGTCTGAGGAGTTTCTGTGTTGTTTATAAATTGTAAATAGATGCACACATACACACATATATAGTACATCTAGTGTATATTTTGTACATACTTATTGCATTTCATGTTTCTAGATTGTAGTTTGCTTGTAAATATAGCTTCATTTGCTTTCATCCCAAACTGAACTAGACTGGCAATTTTATTTTGGGGGTATTTTTCTCCATATTAGCTGGGGGTAAATTTCAACCCACCACATTTAGCTAAATTCACAAAGAACTACAAATTCACAGGTACTTTTAGTATGCTTTCTGTCCTGTTGTCCACTAGGCATAAAAATGAAGTGGGACAAGAAGAAATAACTGTGTTTTATTTTGAGTCTCCACTGTGACTCTTTCACAGAGTGAAGCAGAAGAGTAATTTTAATTTAAATAACAAATTCTTGCTGTTAGTAGACCTAATGTGCATAGATAGTTTTCTCCTTAGTTTATATTCTTAGAGACATTTGATCCCTACTTTCCTACTCTCCCATCTTAGATACCACTGGGAACCAATTATGGCTGGAATAAGAATTTTAATGAATTCTTGTTTGCCTTCCCTCTCATCCCTTTTCTGCTTGCACTGAATGCTGGTTTTGTAAAGAATCTTTCTAGCACGCTTGAATCATTCTTAATTAGGAAGGATATAATTTTAAGTAAAAGAAATCCTGAGAAATCCTTACTTTGTGTGATCCCTGGGGGTTTGGGGAAAGAATAAAGTCTGAACTGTTCAAACAGGAGTATCAAAGCAAACAGTAAGAACTTAGACCCAGCACACTTTGCATAGTTTGAACTTAGATAAACACTGAAACTACAACAAAAAGAAGCAGGGGTGTAAAAGATTACTGGCTTTCCTGGCTGAGGAGAAAACCTTCCTAGTAAGACAAACCATGATTGATGCTGCCATGGCTATCTGAAAGAAAACTAACACTATTATGGCAAATCTAAACTTCTAATGACCCCTTTATTCACAAGCTACCTTTATTCACACTACCATACAATGGTAACATCACAACGTACAAACTTTACTTTCAGATGTTCAAACATCTAAATATTGTTTCAAACCACTTCAAAACACCTGCATATTAAAACTAAATTGCTAGAATAGAGGAGGAAATGTCACTTGAATTCAGAGATCAAGATTGTAATTTAATGGAAAAAAAACAAGCCTCCATTCATAAGAGCACTATTCCCTGGCTCTATTAGAGAACAATTATGGAGTGGACACCTTGAAGTGATTGGTGGTTGTGTATGTGCACGTGCCTGTGAAGAGCTTATGTAGGTCCTGCTTTGTAATAAAAGTAATAAGAGCCCAATGGTGTGCTCTTCTCTGAAAAGATCAGATTACAGTCTGGCAAAGTCAATTTGTAATTAAAATATAAATTATCAATAGAGAACTTGCTACTACATTCTATTTGGACTTGTTTTTCTAGGCTTGATATTCCTCATCAACATTTGATTCTTAAAGTAATTTTCCTAAAATGTAATGGCCTTTGTGGTAGATCAGAAATAACTTCTGTTTAAGCAAGAATTCACAAGAATGGTTCTGAAGCAGCTAATTTTTTTCCAGTAAACATTGCATCTAGTTATCTCAACCTCCTTTGTTCATATTATCTGTGCTATAAATTTTCTCAGCTCAACACAGAAATATCTGTGTTCTACGTAATCAACTCTTTTTGAGTCATTCAGAAAGACTCTCTGGTAAGATCATGGCTAGTTCAGACTGGGAAAGTAATGTTTTCCTAACAGGTTTTTGATCAGAGCATTTAAGATCATAAGATATTGAGGTGCACAATGTTCTTCTTAAGGTGCTTCTTCAGCTAGACATGTGGTATTTCAAGCCTATGCGTACAGTTCTGAATCTTGAGTAGCCTAGGATTCATATTTGGTTTTGTAAATGGGTCTGGGGCCACCTATAATATTTAACTTCATTTTAAGATGATCACAAAAGGATGAGAAGTTCTGATCAGTTTTCATATTTTGACTAAAACCTGCTACAATGCTGACATAATTTGTGATGCAGACACATACTCGCTGTGTGTTTATAATGGAAAGTTTTATTAGCAATAATTGGAAAAGAAATGCTGCAGGGTGACAGTTTACATGTGAATACACACATACAGGAACGGAATGCTCCTGGGAATCTCAGAGATTTTCACACACACACGCACAAAAAAAGAAGTACGGCAGAGAAAAAAAAAAATTGAGAAGTTCATATTGTAAATTTATTCTTTGGAGAATTGGATCATGGCAGGAATGTTTACTGGGCGGCTCTAAATCTCAGTCTTACCCATCAGCTTATGAAAAATGAGGGTATTTTTAAAGTCTAACTGTTTTTTAAAGATATGTAAGGCCAGAAAATCAATTTTTGAATCAGGATAAGTAAGTACTGTCAGGCTGGCACTGAGTTGAAACTTCCTCTATTTTTTTTTTTATTTTTTTTTGTAACAGCAGGGATGATAATCTCAAATTCACACTTTGATTTAGAACCCAAGTCACATTATCTATAAAACCCAGACAAAGCACTTAACTTTTCCTACATTGTTTGGCTGTGGGAAATTAATCCCAACAAACAGATTAGTGTTACACTCCCATTGCAGTGAATGTAGTTAATGAGTATGACAATGAGTTGAAGCACATCTAATCAAATTGAGAAATGAAATTATTATTTCCAAATGGTAGTGTATATCACCATTTTTTAAATGGAACGACATCAAATGTTTATTTAACATAAAATGCAGCAGGGGATTCTACTGAAACAAGAGGAGTGTCAACATTCAATCACCCTTTTGTTTTATTGATAGCCAGAATTCCATTAGATCTGGTCAGGTTGGAGGGCAGATGAAACATGCCAGCTTTTTATCTCTGTGTATATACTCCTTGCAAGTAAAAGCATAAAATGGGATTCTGCAAACATTCTTGAATGTCTTCTCTAAGACGGTTGTCAGGGTTCTAGTATGCCTTTTAACAATTTCAGCTGCTAATCTACTCCATGGGATAGCTATAGTTACAAATTACTGTTTATATTCTAGGTCAACTGCATGGGTACATACATGCATTTCTGTCTGTCATCTGGCATGATTCTTCCTGGGCAAATCCATCATTTCAATGGGATGGCTGCTAAGCAAGCGACAGACATTTTCTATTAATCCCTCTCCCTTCCCAAAGGAAAGGGATAGGGATTTATGGGAGAGAGAATTATAGTTTGGAGGAGAAAACTAAAATTACTTTAATAAAAATAATAACAAGAAAATGAAGTATACACAAAAGTGATATCAAACCCAACCTAGGCAATTAGTCAACATCACCACTAATGCTGTGGCAGAAATTCCAGATTGGATTTAGCAGCAGATGGGAACCAGACTGAGGGGCTGGATTCTGGAACTGGATTCAGGAAATTGTGGATTGGGATAGAAGGAAAGGAGCCTCCTCAGATGCCAGCCACTGAAGAAATGCTTGGCATTCCTGATCCCTCAGCTTCGTACTTAATATGATCTGGTTTTGCTGGAACAGAATCACAGAGCAGTCATGGGCTGTGGGGTATTAGCAGTTCTGAGTCAGGCAGGACAGCTGACTTGAGTTAGCTCACAGGTGTATCCCAGACCACAAGCATGACGCTTACTATAAAGGAGAAAGCTTGTTAGTGAGAGAGAACTCTCCTGCTAGGGCTCCTCTTTTGGACTCCATTTCTGGATATTATGGCTGCTGCACTTTTGCTGGGATGAGTATAACTTTCTGTATCTTGTATTGACATTGGTATTCAGAAAAACCATTTTTGTTTCAACTTCTGGGTCTTCTTTTCCTGATTCTCTGTTGGGGATGGGTCATCAGCTGATAGAGTAACTGCCCCAGGTACAGGCTAAACATTGGCAATGATGCATATGGAATGTAATACCTTGTTGGTTGATTTAGGGTCACCTGTATTTTTTGCTTCTCCCAGGGAGTGCTGTGAATTAGTCCAATGTAGTAGATAAAATTCAGCAGTGACCTTGGTCTGCATACCAATCCTTAGTACTAGCTAGAAACATGGAACATTATCAGTGCTAGAAAATGATGCTGGCTGTGAAAATGTATCAAACCCAACCCCTCTGATGGCAGTCATGTCACTGTCACCACTGATGTACTGGCAGGCACTTGGGAAGTCCCAGACTGGGCTCAGCAGCAGAAAGGACCTAGATTAAGGAGCTGGATTCAGAAACTTAAGGTAGAACAGAGACCTCCTTGGACACTGTCCATTGAAGAAGACAGCTTGATTCTTGTGATGCCTAAGTCTTACACTGAATATGACATATATGGAATGGAATACCTTGTTGGTTAGTTTAGGGTCACCTGTCTTTTCTGCTTCTCCCTACAGGTGCAGCCTTTTATTTACTATGCCTCCAACACATACACAAGATTTAATAGAATCCTTGGCCTGCACACTTTTCTTCTGATGGAAGTGCTGAATGAAACATTACTGCTGTATTAGTGACAGAACTAGATGCGCTAGGTAATGGCATTGAGGTTTAGTGTAGTGGGGATTTATTGTTACTCTCATGCTATCAAACACTTGTTTTACATCACCACCAACCCCTGACCCACAGCCACTCAGTGGTAAAGACCAATCATCCCACGAATCAGGAATAGCAACTGGAACAGGAAGCCTCATATGTTGCAATCTGAACTTCAAGCCCTGTGATACTTTGCTCCAGCCAGCGCTTGCATTTTGAAGCTGTCATGACAGCAGCATAGTGTTGATTATCATCAGCAGATTCACCTCAGTATATGAGAGTGTTTAAAGAATTTTCAGGCTTAGAAAGAAAAACAAAATGTCTCATCTTCAGGTCAAGACACAATCAAATTTCAAGATGCATTTTTATGTTTAAATGGATGAATACATAATTACTGAAGCTTGTGTACACACTTGTGTATCTAAAATATTGCATGAGAAATATCAACTCAGTATGTTGTTTTCACATGATTTTGATAGAGATATTTGAAATCCAAGTTCCTTTGTGCATAGGAAAAACATTTATGTATGTTTAAGAAACAACAGCTGTCTGCAGCTTATCTAAGAATATTAATTGATAAGAATAAATACTTTTAATCTCATATCATCTCCTGAATACTTAAATGAATAATTAGTAGCAATAAAATCAAAGGACAATGGATGAAATTCTGAAACTTCTGAAGTCAGTGGGAATTGTGTTACTGACTTCAATATTTTACCTGATGCACTGAAGTTCCAACCCTTATGAAAATTAAATAGGTAGGTCATTACTCATGTAGAGTTAGACTAGTACAAAGCTGTACATTAAATTCTGATATGAAAAGTGATTGTTTTCTCTGTACCCAGAGGAGGGTGTTTGTGATGGTACTCACACAAAAATGTAATTCAAATGGACCATCTTATTCAAGATGGAAAATACATGTTGATTGCAGCAAGAAATACTTATTTCTTTTTTGAAGAGAAAGAGTAACAAAGCACAACCTAAACCTTAGCCTAATAACATTCCCTTGGTGGATATCCTGTAGCTCAACAGCCATTACTTCAAGGTTAAGACACATGGAACACTAGATATGAAATTAATATGGATGATTTGAAACAGAAAGGTTATTTTAAAATGCCATTGTTCACAAATGTGTTGAATCCTTAAATTAGAAAATGTGTACTTCTGCAAAAGAACTATGAAATGCCCTTAGTACTTTGGAAGAATTTGCTGCTGATAGCCAAAATATCACGAGTGAATGTTCAATAACTTCTCAATCATTGGATTCATTCCTCATCTTCCTTTACAAATTTTTGAAGTACAAGCTAGCTGATTTTCAGGTTCAAGAAAGTACTTAAATATGCTTTGTTGGATGTTGACAGTAACTACGGCATTTCTGTAGCTACCAAACCTTAAAGGTAGGGGAATAGCAATTAGAAAATAAAAATTAAAAGAAATTAAAAGAGTTTCTATTTCACTAGTTTTTCTAATTGAATTTAAATTTTCAAATGAGTAGCCTAGAATTGCTTTTACTATTAAATAGATTCTTAGATAGTATGGATTATCAGAATGATACAATTATCCAGGATGAGAGACTGAATTTTAAAAGCAAAGGATGGCTTACATGATATTATTTGTCTCCAAATATAAGAGAAACTATCAAATATAGTTATAGTTTGCAGGCTAAAAAATCATTGTGGAGAAAATGTTTCTCCTATTAAACTGTGATGGGGTAAGTACACTTGGAGTTTAACAGGAAGTTCTTCTCCATGCAATTTTAACTATTTACAGCATTCTAATTTTCTATAACATTCATATAGAATAATCTCATTCACTGACAAAATATACAATTCACATTTTGTACCTTGCTTGAAGTTTTTGAACTGAGTGACTATGTGTACCCTGCTACTGCATGACTGCTACTGCAGCCACGCTCATCGATCAAACTCAAGGCAAAGGCCGGTGAAGTTTGAAAGTCTGCTGGCTTATGTGCAGAGTCAGCTTCAGGGATTTGTTACAGTTCTTAGATAATGTTATCCTGCTCTGGAACATTGGCACAATTACCATTAAAATATACTTTATTATTTAAACAGTTTTAGGGATGACTGTAAGAAGTTAAACAATGTCCTGATTCAAGTTTGACCAGAACTCATTCTGTTATTTTACTTTTCAGCTCAGTCTTTTCTAAGTAACTGCACTTTCTGAAGTTATCAGCACATTTTTTGCAGGCAGTGTCTGATTCTATTAGCCATAATGCTCCGTGTTTCTATTTAGTACCAAGGATTGCTGTGCAGGCCAAGGTCACTGCTAAATTTTATATGTTACCTTGGGGGTACAGAAAATAAAAGGCTGCATCTGTGGGGATGAATGGGCAGGACAAACACCCCTAAACTCACCAACAAAGTATTTCATTTCATGCATGTCATATTCAGTATAAAACTGAGGCATCACAAGGGTCAAGCTTTCTTCTTCAATGACCGGTGTCTGAGGAGCCCTCCGTCTGTTCTGCCTTTGATTCAGAGCCATGAGTTTTAGAATGCAGTTCCTCAATCTAGTTCCCATCAGTCCAGTCTGGGACTTCTAAAATGCCTGCTCAGAGCATCAGTAGTGACAGTGACATAATGGCCATTAGAGGGATTTGCTTCGATATTGATTTTTGTATACGTTTGCATATATTTAACCTTATTGTTATTATTTTCATTAAAGCAGTTTTAGTTTTATTTTCCAACCAATAAGTCTCTCCTTCATTCCCTTTAATTTCCCTTTGTGAAGGGAATGGTTAATAGAGAGCTCCTGTCACTTGTTTAGTGGCCAGACAAGCCATAACCATTGACAAGCAAAGATATTGCAGTGTTATCATTCTGAACCATGGTCTTGCCCTCCTAAGGGAACTGGGGTAGTTCATGTAAGAAAGCATATAGATGCTGCTTCAGTCTCCAAGTCATGCAGGAATTACAGCATGATATCTACACCATGAAAAAATTACCTTTTGTATTTTTTCACTAATGTGTTTTAAAATAATCTCTTGTGAAATGCTCTTTCGTGCTGTGGCTTCCCTGTTGGCTCATTTTTGGATTGCCCTCCTAAATAAAAAATAGGCATCTGTAAGATACGCAATTAAAATGAGGGCATAAATGGGGATTAATTTAAAGGGGGATTATGAGGGGGGATTCTAAATCTGACTATATAAACAGGGACTACAAATGTAACCTAGTGCATTCATTAGACTGATTGCGAGAAGTAATTTAGGAGCCAGTTGAGAAATTACATTGAAATGGTATTCTTATGCTATGCATTTTATTAGATGTATGCTAAAGAATTCCTCTATCCAAAGAGTTACCTTGACCATTTCCACCATATTCCACTCACTGCAAAGGAAAACAGTCTATGTTAGTGCAACTGGCCTGGAGAAAAGGTATTTGGGAAGTGAATGTAAAAGCTTTGTTGTGGAAAATATGACCATTTTTCTATCCCTCATTTACATAGACATGCTGATAGAATTAGCACAGACTGTGAACTATTTTAATGACTAATCCAACTTATGTCCTAATAGCTTTGGACTTGTTTGTAATGCATTATTTCACCTCTATGTAAGTCCATGCCATCTCCTCTGCAATTCTGGAGATAAAGGCTGCTTCCATACCTGTCTACTTTGCCTGATTTGCCTCCCTGAATTCATGGCATTAGTAAAATACAAGAATTCACAAAGATGCAATTCCTACTACTGCAGACATGGATGTAGATGACATCAATCTGTGTAACAGGTTTTGAGTATGTGCTGCTGTAAGGTAAGTGCCTATGCATTTAAGATAATACTGAAGGAGCCTCAGCTCCTTCCTGCCATCTAAACCCATCTCGTGTGTTTTAATTGCACATCCTACAGTTTAGAGGTTTTGTCTGTTTAAAAGATGAGATAAGAGGAATCACATCATGTTCAGAGGTCTATTTGAATAGAACTGGCCACCCATGTGTGACCTGGAAATCAGGGTGATTATAGAGACTGATTCCTTCAAATATGCTTCTATCAGTAGAACAGGCAGCCTGAGAAACACTACACTGCCATCTGTGAAGAGTTTTGCAAAGCCAACTAGCTGTGCTGTGTCTGAGGAAGGCAGAAGACAATGGCAATAACCTTTGAAAAATCTGACATACGAAGGGCAACTTGAATAGCAGAACTTGGAAGCAAACGTTGCCATTTTTATTTTACATTATTAACATGTTTTACAAAATGAACTTCATATGCATTCACGTAATTTCTTAACAATGTGTGTCCTGCTGTCAGAATGAAATCGGGTGTTTGTTCTATAAATTATCGTTTCTGCTTATATAGGAGTTATCAATAGTTCCTGTATCAAGTTCTAGCAAAAGTTGGACTGGAGACTGTCAGTCTCATGTGATGTTCCTAAACATGTCTGCACGTGCCCTGCCTATTTGGAAAGTCATCTGTATGAATATAATTCCTATTTTAGGTATGTGATGTGCTGATGTTACTGGCAATCTGCATGGATGAGTTTCAGCACTCAAAGGTGGGTGTTTGTTTGTTTGTTAGCTTTAAATCAACTCCTGGAAAGTATAAATTCAAACTGAAACCATATGCTACTCTATATTTGAAACTGGTTTTTGTAAGCCCACATGCAGATAGATATTCCACTTAAAAAACACCCCAAACAAGCACATCTTTGTGATTATATATTTGGGGTATTACAGAGAGCATTTTTGATTATGTCAGGTTTATCATTAATACTTTCAGTTGGTTCCCTGATTAGCTATATTTTTATTCCCAAAAGGTACCAGGAGACATTGAAAAGTTTTTTTTTGTTTGTTGCTGTTTTGTTTGGGTTTGGTTTGCTTTGTTTTTATACCTGCAAGTAGGCTGTACAGCCATGGTAAGACCCCTTGTCAAACTGTATGGAATTTCTGTGAGTCCCAGGGAGCCTGGTTCAGAAAGTCAGTGTTGAAATTCTATATATGGCTGTGTGCTGCCATCTGTCTGCTTTGCAGCTGGCAGTCTATAGCGCACCATTAGATTGATGTACCAAAATGCAGCTGTTTGGCATCTTTCTGAAAAGCTGTTCAGACTTCTATTGTACTATTTACCACATTTCAAAGCAGTTTCTCTTGGTCTGATTGGAAGGCTGAAAGGTTTGACATCTATAAACAGGTTCTTTTTTCTTTGCCCCTGAAGAAAGCTGTACCTATCATTTTGGTTGGACTAGATGACCTTTAAAGATCATCTACCAGCCCAATGCTTTCTATGAGTCTATGATTTTTATAGACTACAAGAACCAAATTAGTGATTGTGACAGGGTACCACCATATTCCAGCGTACCATATGAGATCTCAAAACGCTAATTCAAGCCAAAGCCTATTAAGAACTTTTTCTTACCTCATTTGTCACAAAAGCCTCTGAAATTGCATTAGGATTGACTAGTATTCTACCAATTCTGTCTCATTATTCTGGCAAAGATTATAAGGAGAGAAGAAAATTGACAGAATAATAAGCTATTCTTTTATCAAAATGTGAGACTTGCAGCCTAAGTTTTATAAATTGATTCCATTTTCATTGAAGATCTTAATATTTTGGTTTCTGCAAGGTGCCATTTTGTTCATTTGAAGTTACGGTACATGGCCAAGTGCTTTGTGTAATTCACATCACATCTATTTGATTGTGCCATCAATAAGAAAGAAAGGGGGGAAAAAAGACAGTTTCAGATTAGAGAAATTGATAATCTGACAATTTGACAAATTTTGAAACCTGTCAATTTCAAACTTGAAATTGTCAATACTATCTTTAGTATTCATTACTTATAATTTCACTATATGCTAGTGAATTCAAGTCTTTAAAAAAGAAATGAGGATATGTATTTTGTAGACAAGAATACTAGTTTTTATGCAGATGCCATATTAAAGATTTTAATTTCTATGCCAAACTCTTAAAAAACAACTGGCATTATTCAAATAGTGAACATTTACAAAGCTGCTCCAGAAAGCTATGTGCCCTTTTATTGCCCTCGTAGCTAAACCCTAGATAACCCTTTTTGTTTAAATGCAAAGCTATTTGTTATTGCAATAATCAGAAAGAATAACAGTTATAATTTTTAAAATAGGAAAGCAGTTTGACAAACTGTACATATAATTTCCACAGTCAGCCATTTTCTGGCAATAAAACAAATCAAGAGAATATATCTTTTATAAAATGCTGTTTCATTATTATTTAAACTGTAACTTTCCCAGAGAAATAGCATTATACAGTTTACCCATATGCAAAAAGACTTGTAAAACAGAGTGATTAATGGAAAGTCATCATTTATATCAGAGAGTAGAGGAAATAATTCTGTATCATTAGATTCCTGTGAGAAATATGAAGGTAATAAAACCAGCATTTGTTCTGAATTGCTGTCAAGAGTCAAGGCTGATCCAGCTGCTAAATGACTAACAGACACTCTCTATTAACCCCTCTGCCTTCCCTAGGGGGGCAGAAAGTATAAGGGAGAGAGACTTGTGAGCTGAAAGAGAAAATTGAAACTAATGAAAATAGTAACAATAAAATGAAATATATAAAATTATATACAAAACCAGGTTTGAAACCAACCTCTCAGATGTCAATTATATCATTGTCACCACCGATGCTGTGGGCAGGCACTTGGGAAGTCCCAGGCTGCACTCATCAGCAGATGAGAACCAGATTGAGGAGCTGTATTCAAGAACTCATGGATTCAGGAACACATGGATTAGGACTGAGGCAGAACAGACAGACAGAGGTCTCTTTGGATGCTGGCCATTGAAGAAGAAAGCTTGAGCCTTGGGATGCCTCAGCTTTATACTGAATATAGCATATACAAAATGGAATACCTTGTTGGTCAGTTTAGGGTCACATGTCCATTCTTTCTCACAGGTGCAGCCTTTTATTTTCTGCACCCCCAAGGTAACACACAAGATTTAGCAGTGGCCTTGGTTTGCATAAGAACAAGGATGAGCAAGAGCCTTTATGCATCCCAGCCCTTGGTATTAATTATAAATATGGAGCATTTCACTACTAGAATCAGACACTTTCTGCAGAAATGTGCTGTTAATTTCAGAAAGTGCAGTTCCTTACAAGAGACTGAGCTGAAAAGTAAAATCACTGAACAGAACTAGTTCTGCTCTACATCTAACCAGCACACTTGTTTTAAGTAATGTGTTGTTAATAGTACTATTAAACTTAACACACAGGTTGTTTTAGTAGCTGGTTGTGAGTTTAGTCCTGACTTCAAAGGGCAAGACTGGTCTTCCTAGTTTCTTCCATCTTTTGCAAGACTCCCTTGTCAGGTTATTTAACTACATGGCAATTGACATGACAGAAGCAGCCCTGTTATGTAAGGCATAATGAGAGAATTATTGTGGGAGAAAGAAGGTTAAAAGCTACTTTAGCAGCTTTCCTTCATAAGACATTTAAATATACTCACCCAGCAATGCAGTCTGAAGTCAGGCCTTGGCTTTAAAAAGCCCTCAAAAGCAAAGGGGACACCCCCCCCCCCAAAAAAAAAAAAATCAGAAATGACATCTAGAATTTCCAGGGCAAATTCAAAGCATTAGAAATGCTGACATTTGTCATAATTCTGCTCTTTGTTACATGAAAATTAAACAAGAATTCTTCACTTTGATTTTTTTTTTTTTTTAAATAAGAAATGCCACTCAACAAGAATACTTTTCAGTGATGTCATGGTAGGGCAAAAGAGCCCCATCACAAACCCAGACAGACACTAAGGTGTCTAGACATGGTCTCCCTCTTCCCCCTGTTTCCTGCAGAAAGTCAGGGTAACACAAGAAAAGGAACAAAGGGGACAGGACCATGCATGGTAAGGGCATGTGTTCTGGCCACAGCCTGGCAGAACCCCTTCCCAATTTTCAGCAAATAACACAATGAAATTGTCAAATGACATGCCCATGCCCATTACTGGTTACGTATGCAGGGTGAAATCTAGTAGTTTTGTTGTTGCTTATTTTACTTTCTTTTTTCCCAAGTAGGTCACATTCCTTAAACTTACAACATAGGTATTAGAAAAACTTAGAAACCCTTGGAAAAATGTCACCCAAAAGAGATAAAATATATAATTTAAGTTCATTTTTCTACAAACCATGTCCATAGAGGTACACACTCCATACCAGTCTACCCTAGCATTTATGTTTCAGGAAAGTCCAAGTTTGATTCAGAATGAAGTACCTATAGCAATAATGGCTTAAGCAGTCAAGTACATTCAGTGTTTAAACAGCTGCACAATCAACTCAGTTTAACAGTGGATGTTGTACAGACTGAACTGCAGGGAGGGGAATCTTATAATCAAAATATGATGTAAACAATATGGCTAGTAGAAAGCTTGTTAATCCTATCTTCTGGCGCTTCACAGGCACTGTTTAGCCAATAGCCCTGCCGAATGGCTTCCTGCCCTGCTGCCTGAATCAAGCGGAACTAAGTAAGATTTTCGAATGTTCAGTGCTGGAGAGAGAAAAGTCATAAGCCAAGGGAGTGGCTACCTCTTCACCCTTCATTTTCTCACATTCCTCCAAATTCAAACATTATAGTAGTCTTTTCAGCTCACCTGTCAAGTTCCTGTTACCTTTATCTGTCTTATTTATATAGATAAGGTATCATCAATTCTTGCTGCTTGAAAAATAGGATCTACTCATCACTGGGTAAGTAGGTCAAATTTGTCTTTTTATGACTATTGATATTCCCCTTATGCCCCTGCTGTTGTACTCCTGTTAGCTGTAACACATACATGGAAGTAAGATAACATTAAAGATAAATGGGGTAATCACTGCACCCCATTGCTGCAATGAGAAATGTAGTACTACTGCTTTTGCAGTGTAGGTCAGCTTCCAGGGGACACAAAAAGTGCCATTACCATTTTTATCTTTAATATCTGGTTAGAATGAGTGGGTACTGAAACTGAGCTACACGCCTCCCTAAGGCCCCCCTGTTATCCTGGAGATAAGGAAACCTTGTGTTGCCATAAATCAGAGTTTTCTGTCTCCAAGAAAATCAGTTCAATGCCTTCCATGACTACTAAGAACTCTGTGGAGATAAAAGTGAATGAATTAAATTATCAGCTATTGTCTGTTGGCATTGTGGGTAACTTGAGTATTTTACACCACCTTCTGAATTCTTCCTTCTGGAGTGAAACAAAAGATCTGTGTAACAAATACTGTGTTTCATATTTATAGAACCAGATGTGGTAAGTTTGTTTTGCTAATGTAAATACTGTATTGCACATGTGGTTGTCTACCAGATGTTAAAAGACATATTTTTTTTCATAAAGGTGCAACAAGGAAAATGATGGAAATAAAATAAACAGAAGGGATCAGTAGTAGGTCAGCTACTACTGATTCTCCAGTCTCAGCTGTCAATTGCTGCTGGCCTTATTTCTGCACTGAACGTATTTTTACATAGTTTAAGTACTCCTTAAAGACTCAGAGTTCCCTAAAACTTGCTTATTTTTGATGCAAAAAGGAGAGCCCTAGCTTGTATATTATGTATACACATAGTGAAGAGGGAAAACTTGTAAATCCATCTAGAAATACTGATAGTCTCAGAATTAAGGGAACAAATAAACAAGCAGAAATATT
The DNA here is from genome assembly GCF_014839835.1 of Dryobates pubescens. Lineage (NCBI taxonomy): Eukaryota > Metazoa > Chordata > Aves > Piciformes > Picidae > Dryobates > Dryobates pubescens. The sequence goes on from NC_071613.1 coordinate 35,376,572, forward strand.
ACTGTCAGTCTGCTTTACCAAACAAAGTTCTGAGCAGAATGATTCCAATTTTCATTTCTGTTGAATTTGGACCATATAAAATAACTGCATCTTGGTCTAATGAGAGCTGAGTGTCAAAATAGAAATCAGGCCAAGTTAAGTTTGAGGCAGAAAAAAAAGTAGTTAACAGTACTCTGCTTTAAAAAAAAAAAAAAAGGGACATAAGTTCCTTTCATGTGACAGATTTCCTGGCAGTAAATTGTAACTGGTGGAATTATTAATCTTTCAGTAAGCTATTAGCTTGGATGAAAAGTCTTCCTTTGGAAATCAGTATTTTTATTCCCAAAATTCTGCAGAGGCATTCCATACATTCTGAAAATCAATACCAATAATGTGTGCCATTAAAAAATTATCTTTACAAGTTAATTTACAAGTCAGGGTCAGGTTCTCCAACTTTATCTTCATTCTCATTGAAAAACAATTTTTAATACATTTACAATTCTATTTATATAGGATGCTTAAAGTTTCCTCTCCTGTGAAATACATCCATGACTTAACACAAGGAAACAACTGTTTGGTTGGTTTGTTCCCCCCCCACTTTTTTCCATTTTATTCTTCTTGAATCACTGTTGTTTTTCTTTGAACTATTACTGTTCAACAAACGTGGTTCAGGGTGAGATTCAGAGCCTTTCTCCTTGGTGTTTCATAGGAATGGTGTAAGTCACTTAAAAGTTAGCTACAGTAAATCAGTACAGTAATCACATATTCTTCAGTAATTAAGATCAACATCTGAGTACAAGGCGATATCCAAGACAATGACTGCAGATCAGACTTTGAGGAAAGAAGCAGAAATGCAGTGGACACAGAGCAAAGCACATGTAACTATATAAAATAAGAAGGAAAAAAAAATTGTATGCATTTATGTAACACTGGATATGCAGTGGGTTTGGCAATATGCTTACTGGTTCTGTAATGAAGGAATAATACAATTTATCTTGCTTTCAGTGTAATGTATAGAAAACATGCTGGTCAACCAGTAGAAATGTGTAATAATTTCCCATGTCAGAACAAGGCATGTCCTTGGGAAGGATGCTGGGGACAATTTTACCTAGCCTCCTATATTTCTTTCTGAAAGGCCACCCAGCACATCCCCTCTCTCTAGAGTGGTTGTGACCTTCTAAATATAGATGAGAGATTTCTTTTTCTTCTTTTTTACCAGTGAAGTGAGCCAAAACACTGCATCAGAGTTGTCTGCTTGTGTGTTTCTGCACATGCCATAGGTCCCAAAGAAGGAGTAAGTCCCCTCAAGGAGTAATTCTGAGATCATAACCAGAGGAAAGTGGAAGAAAAACTTAGTTGGCTGGAAGAAATAGCAGAGTCAGAAGGGAGCTGTAGCTAATCTTCTCCTATTAACAATTCATGTTCTCTTGGTGCTAAGATTGTGTCTGTCTCATTATCCCAGGGATTCTTCCCATTTGCATTACTGTACTCAGGAGATGATAACAAATGATGTCTCATCTTAAAGATATTAACTCTGGAGACAGGGAAAGTAAGTAGAATAGAATAGAATTAACCAGGCTGGAAAAGACTTTCAAGATCATCGAGCCCAACCTATCTAATCAAGTAAACCATGGCAACAAGTGCCCCATCCAGTCTCCTGTTAAACACCTCCAGTGATGGTGACTCCACCAACTCCCTGGGCAGCCCATTCCAATGGCAAATCACTCTTTCTGTGAAGAATTTCTTCCTAACATCCAGCCTAAACCTTCCCTGGCACAGCTTGAAAGTAGCTGGTTATGTGTAGTCAAAGCTAACTACAAAACAAAGCCAGGCAATGCAAAAGTCTGAGTTTGCAAGCACATGAAGAAACTTTTGCTCTGGAAGAACCTAAAATGCCTGTTTAAAAGATCTGTTCAATGTGCCTCTGCTAAGACCACACTTGAGTGGGGAAAAACTTACTTAGTCAAACTAAAGGTCCATTGGGAAAAAAACCCAACCCAAACCAAAAAAAAGCCACTAACCCCTACCTCCTGCCTCCTTCGCAGAGACAAAGCTGTTGCTGGAAACTACCAGGGCTCAGCCCTTCCGGGAAGAGTACTCCAGCTTCTGCTACTATCCTGAAAGATCACATGTTGCAGCCTGTCCCTTACAGCTGTGCTCACTGCAGCAGCCTAGTTCCATTGGTTTGAACTGCACTCTGCTGTGATGAGATTGCCCAGCAAATCTATTACTTCCTGAAGAGCCCTATGTAACAGGCAGAACATGCAGACAAGAAATACACAGCAGCATACCAGGCAGAACTGCCATCTTTTCTTTATGATAGTTCTTTCTCATGCTGAGCGTGCACAGTGCTACAGCAGGCAGGATGCTTTCTGAAATGCTGGGGAGCAAACTGATGTAAATGCCAGCAACTCGTGTAACTGTCAGACTGCTCTCTGTGCCTCAGAATCATTCCAAGAATGGCAGCTGTGGAAGAGTGTCACCGGCTCCACAAAACACTCTGAGAGTTAGGTATTTGAAAATAATTATTAAAAGTGTTTGTTTATAAGTTAAGGAAAACATCTTTCTATGGATACAACACTGGTATAGATATGGATGTAGATAGCTTAAGGTGTGATGATGAAGTTCTTCTAGTGATTATTTCTCTTCTGCATAATTATGATGGCCACTGGTATTTTTTTTTTCCTTATGACTGCATGAAATGAAATCTACTGGACTCTATTTATAGAGTTATGTAGCCATTTCCTGCATAGTACTCTGCATAAACATCTAACCAGCGACTCATGAAAGATGTGCTCTTTTTCACTGTGTCAAACATCTTAGATATGACCATCTTACTGCTTAAGTTCTCCATTCCATGCACAACCATATATCACACTATGCCATTTGAAATATGATGTCTTCAGAACTATTGCAATGAGATACTGATGTGAATCCAGAAAAGGAGGTTTTTTTTAAAAGGCAAACTCTTCAGGATAATTTCTATGTTTTGGCATATAGTGATATTTAATGGTGGGATAATGGTTAAATAATAAACATCTTTGTTTAAGACTCAGTAGCCATACATTTTTAAACCAAAGCACATTTTCTGTATGACGGTGTTCCTCAATTTATTTCAACCATTATCACAAGTAAAAATACTATGAGGATGATGAGTGCTAATGTAATTTATTTGCATTTAAGTAAGAGATTGTAGAGATACGTGTGAAATGGCAGACAAAGGGTTTCTGGAACTTCTTTGATCATTGTATCCATCTGTATGATCTATCCAGCTACAGAAAAATTTCAGGAATACTTTTCAAAAGCAGCTGTTAAGTAGCTGTGTGTGAACACAAAGTAGACCCCAACTAGTATATATTTAGATATTTATAGTCTTCTGATTCAATGTGTCATTAAGAGTCATTGTTTAACTACCTCAATTTTTAAAGTAACAGAACATGTGAAAAAGATAACAGAACTTCTACTTCCCCCCCCCCCCACCCGCCCCAGACTTCATTTAAGAAATATTGACATAGATTATGTAACCAAGTTATATTAACATGGTAAAAAGTATTGTGGAAGCTAGCAATGTGGAGTGGAGGATGCCAGGTATGGCAGGAAGAGGGAAAAGTCTTTTGCTGAGAGTAGTTGAACGCTACTCTGGAGAACTGGATTTTTCTGTCTGACACTGGCACAAATTTCCAGTCCAATGCCTAGTAAATTGCTAAGGCTCCCATTACCAGAGAACCAACTTACTTGCTTTTTCTTCAGTATCTGAATGGATGAAATGAAACATACAGACTGCTTTGAAAAATGCAGAGAAGATACAGCTACAATTCTCCATGGCCACATACAAAGTACACAAAGCTACCACTGCAGAATGCTGCTGTTCATCTAATTTGTGTGGAGCTTCAGAAGCAAAGTCTGCCCTGCCTAAGTTTAAATTTCCTGTTCCAAACTATGGGGTCTGAGAAAAGAGGTACAGCCAGACTGTTTTGACATTGAAAAACACCAGTGGTTTAAGATGCAGTCAAAAGTGGTATCTTAAAAATGCTTTTGAATTGAGTATCCTAATTCCAGTCCAATCCACTGTACACAAATGCTATATTAAGCATTCTGCTAAACAAAAAAAACCCTAGAATATGTAGAGGTCAACAGAGGAAGTCAAAACTACTGAAAATTTCTTGTAGATGGGTATTATTTTGTTGTCAGTATGAGCAGATGAGTGAAAATGTTACAATTTCCTGGCAGAGCAATAGTTATTTACGACAAACACATATGTATTGCAAGTACATTTCTGACGCTTTTAAATGGCATTCCCTTCTTCTGGACATCCTAGCAAATGGATAGACATCTTGATGGCAATTTAAAGATGACAGTTTATAACTGAAATAATTTTATTTACTGTTTACATATTTTTTATATGTAAATGTTATCATTGACATCATCGTAGACATATCAGTAGAAATGAACTAGACATAGTAGTTAACACTATTGTCAATATTAGCTCAAAAAATTAGAAAACCTGGCTTTACTGTTGTCAGAGACAAGATAAAACAAAGAGGGTGGTGGAATGGTCTTGCTTGAGGAAGTGTTAGCTGGACTCTATTGCTCCTTCCAGAAAGTCTGTCTTTGTTAAATAAACCTATTTTACTAGACAATGCTAAAAAAGCTTTGTAATTCTGGTAAGTTAACTACATTGTTTTAACTTTTGGACTATGGGGAAATTTCACAAAACTGTTCTAGGAAAAGAATCAATGCAGAGTTAATGCACATTCTAAATTGTACTTACCTTGGTAGCACTAAAATGGAAATTAGGATAACAATTGCTTTGACTCTCACCAAACTCTCCATAAGGTTTCTTCCCTTCCTAATGATTTTAGAAAGGCCTTTTAATTTTTATTTTATGTTCTGTATAGAATTAATCTGTTAGATAAGGTTGCCCTCTTATGGAGATTATGGGCACAAAGTCTTGTAAAAGCTTTGAATACTATTTTTAAAGACTTTGTAGACATAATTTTCTTTATAAAGCAACAGATTTGTATATATAAAAACAGCAAATAAACTGTAGTGGAGACCTTCTCTACTAATGGAGAGTAAACCATTGGTGGAGTATTGAAAGAGGATGAAAGAATAAAAGCTGTACGTTAATTTCCTAATTTCAACTCACTGTTTTGAAGCAGCATTTTCTGTACAGCTGCTGGGCCTGCTGACACTACCCAGCTCAGATGAGACATTTCAGAAACTGCTTCTAGGTTGCTTTGTAAAGCAAGAAATTCAGTTTTGCTTAAATGGGAATTGATGTATTGTAGGACAAGTGTTAACTATAAATTTTGACTGTTTGCCAGTGTTTTTGAAGTTCAGTAATTTCATAGCCCTATTTCACCTCATTAGCAGATTTGTAAAGATTTAACACCTCAGTGATTGTAGTTCACTTGTTCTGCAGCACAAGCTAATGGCAGATATCCAGTGGAAGAGCAGAGGAATCAGAGAGTTAGAAAAATACTTCTTCCCTCAATTAGTAAACCTCAGCACTTCAGAGTCAGCTGAAGCTAGACCTGTATTTCATGGGGCTGCTACAGCAGCATTGCATGACATGATACTTCCAGCTTTACTATTTATTTACATACTGCATATTTTGGCATGTTTATTTTCTATGCTAATAATAACTCAACCATCAAAAATCATCTTGAACTGAATTAGATGTTGACTTCTTAGGTCACTGTCACAGCAGAATTACTTCACATACATGAAAATTCTCCTGTAGGGTGCCATCTGAAAAGCTTATGTTAAAATACAGGAGGAGCTATGGGTAAAGACAGGAGAATATAGACAATATAATGCCAGAAAGAAATACCTAGCTGGACAGTGTAAGTAGTGTAGTCTGGTGGTACAACTTTTAAATAAAAATGGTAAGTTGACTACGAGGGAGGACTAATATAAGTACCTGTTAGAAAAAAAATCCAGATAAAAATTGCCTTACTGTTGATAGGCATTGAGGAAATTGCTGATCTCGGCTTACTGCAGAGACATCAGTGAAGCAATTCCTGAGACAGCAATATTTCATAACTGACAGAAACAAGGTTTGCTGGAAAAAAAACCCATGATCATTTTAATTTCACATATATTCAATCTTTGTGAGGAAAGTGTCATGTTAATAAAAGCATTCTAACTGTAACATGGCTCGATGCCACGGTGGAAATATGATGCAAGAGGCTAGACTTTCCGAAGCCAACTATTGATTGTCTCTTTGCTAATTACATCCGTGAATGAAAAGTTAGCACTGTAATGCATTACATGGCATAATGTTATTTGGCAGGAAGAGTGGGCAGAGTGTTCTGCTCTTTAGGATGATCTATTGTAATCAGGAAAGTACATAAGGAACTAAAGGGCTAAACAGGTAAAAATTCGTTTGAGAAAAGGTGCTGCCAACAAACTATAGCAAGTTTGATTCCATTAATGCTTCAGTTTGGGTCATTTATATCAGGATAGGTACTAGACATGTAGACATGTTTCTTCCAATACATTTATATTCAGCACGTGTTTGTAACCATACTTCTCTGAGACTATATAGTACAATCACTGTTTTTTCAGGTGGCAGTGCAGATGTTAAGAAATGCAGTGATTATGAAGCTATATCCAGTTTGAACACTGAGTGGTGCTAGCATATTACCTATTGCAATTCACTCTAGCTTCCCTCTTGGAGACAGGTTTTAGTACCTGATACACTCCAGTACTTTTCACTTATTAATCAGCAATTACAGTTATGATCCTATTACTTGTATTGAATAGTAATGATGCCTTTATTATCGTTATGGGTTGTGACTGAAGACTTTGTATGAAAGCGGTGACAGCTGCCACCTGCGCTCCCCGCAGTCTCAGGTCCCCCTAACCTGCTCGCCGTGGTTCTCCCAGAAGCAGCCGCCGCCGCAACGGCCCCAGCGGCCACAAGCAGGCAGCGGCAGGTTGGCTGTCCAGCCGGGATGTTCCCACGCAGCCGCCACTCGGCAGCAACACCCCAACGGGCTCAACGGGCTCACCGAGCTCCCATCTCCCGGGGGGCCCCTCCGGCCCCGCCCTGCTCGCGGCGTCCGCGAGGGGGCGCAGCGGCAGCGAGGACGCAGCCGCTCCCCTAGCGAGGCCGGGCGAGGCTGTAGGGAAGTAGCGGTGGTTGCAGCGGCGCTTGCGGTGCCGGGCGGGGCGCGGTAAAGGCGGCTCCCGTGGCTGGGAGGCGGTGGCCAGTCTGCAGCGCGGAGACAGCACCTACCTGCGGCATGGGGGAAGTGAGTATTTTGATTCCTCCGTCGCGTTTGAGGGTTTTGCCCATACTTTGCTCTTAGCTGCCACTCGCGAGTCCCTCTGCCCCCTCCTTGCCTGGCATCGACCCGGAGGATGGCTGGTGTACATTGTGTGTGGTCTCTTTTGCTATTGCTTTTCTCTTCCCCATCACCGTAGCATCTGGCTTTTTGTTGTTGTTGGTTTTGGTGGTTGGTGGGGGGTTTTTTTGTTTGTTTGTTTGGGTTTTTTAGGTAGCATTAGCCTTTAGAGAGCTATTTTACCGCAGGTTCTCCTAGTCTTCAGCTTATTAAACCCTCTCCCGTACCGAGGAAAGAAAGTTCAGCTCCACCTCAGTTGCGCCTGAGGTCCCGCTTGGTATCTGTGAAGCAACAAAGAAAACAGATTCTTCGTAATTTGCCGTGAAAGATAGTTTGCAGCCATGGAAGTGGGGCAGGGCAAGCTCTAGATGGGGGATTTTCCTCTGTGCCGTCATGTCCCCGGGGTTGCTAAGCAGTGGTAATCACGCCTGTAGAAAGATGGAAGAAGCACTCAGGGGAAAGAATGCTACAGGAAAGCTTGGGAGGGTAGTGTGTTCTCCTCTCGGGCAGCCTTACCTGCTGGCTGTTTGCAGAGAGTAAACAAATCAATGTGTTAATTATTCTTACGGACTTTGTTAGCTTAACTCTAAACCTCTTGAACCCATCTTGTATTCTGGTTATTTTGTTTATCCAAATTGATATCTCCTGCGTTTTATACAAAAAGCATTAACTTGGAGAAGTGCACTTCATGCTATCCACAAGTGGTACTGCCTCAACCTCAGAAGAGGCTTGGAAGGAAAACGAATGATGGGAGCAACCCACATACAAAAGTACATGGTTGATTTATGAAAAGTCATGCAAAGGGAAGTTTTTCATCAGAAAAATCCAGTATACTTTTCTGCTAGTTATGTAGATTAAGATTTTGTTGCTTGAGGACTTTATGCAATGTTTCTTTGTGATAAAAATATCTCTGGAATATATTAAAAAGATTTCATGTTTGAGTGGGATACAGAAAAGCAAAATCAAGTAGTGGAAGGGAAAATCTGATATTGTTAATTATCCCTTCCCCCACCCCCACCCCACAGTTGAACCTGGTTTTGAGCAAATATGTATGTGGTAGTTAACAACAAAACCTTCCCAAACCTTAATGTTTTGTAAGATGGATTACTGTAATGACATTTACTATTTGATGCACAGCAGGCACCATAGCACTACTAAGGTGTGAGGTTTTGTGTGGAATAAAATGGGATTATGACACTGCTGTTTAAATGTCAGTACTGTCTACAGGGCAGGTTCATGTTTAAGCTTCTCAGTGGACTGAAAATCCAGTTGTTCTTAGAGTCTGATCAATTGCTGTGTCGTCATTGTTTGCTAAACATGGCTGTTGCAGACAAATGGAAAGTATCCCTCCTTTATGTTGTCTCTCATCTTTCTGAAAACCACAGTAGCTCCTTGGCTAGTCCTGATGGAAAAGGGTGTGCCAGGGTAGAAGGCAGAGCTCTGTTGTGTGTGTCGCATACTGAAGTTTGGGGCAGTTGAAAGTATGCACATGGTGCTACCAGATTTGCCAAGGATCCATTAGGCAGCCCAAGGGATTTACTGTCATCTTCACCTGCACTCCATCCCTGTGACCTGCCTGTGTTAACAGGTTCAAGAGGGCAGTTTCATCAAGGCTTTTGTTTTATCTTCTTACATATTTTTAAAATGTTGTGTATTTAAATAGTCTTCTAAAGGTGTGTTTAGCTGAAGTTTATTCCAAAACAGACTTGATGAAAATACAAGATTTGCAGAAGTCTTAGGTACTGATGGACAGTTTTATGTTACTCCTAAGAGACACAAAAACAAATACTGCCCCTTTCCTATACATTATTCAGTGTTTGCAGTAAAGTTCAACAGAGAGAAATAGAAATATTCAAACCAGGTTGTTAATTTTAGAACTATACACATTAGAAGAATTGCATAGTGCAGTGTGAAATGTGAACAAATTCCTGGGCTTTCAAATAGATTTTATTAATCCAAGCATTTATTACCAGTGATGGAACATTTATATGGACAGGTTTTGCCTTCAATATTTTATTTTAAACCTCATTTCTTTCATTTGAGGCAAAGATGAAGCTTTGCAGAAAAGCTGAAAAGATACTTAGTTGTTTTTTTTTTTTTCATATAAGCAAACCTGATCACTGTTGATATATACTTAGTACTAATAAGCATGTAGAAAGCATTCCACCTTATTGTGGTCCAAGGAAACATTCTATCCCTGGATCCAATCCTTTAAGCACATATTTAATTTTTTTTCACAGGGATATCAAGTTGGATGCCTTCTGCAGCATGTCCTTTGGGACTGCATGTGTGCATACAGTACAGAACACATGGAGAGAAATCTAATATAATTTAATAGTCAGAAAGATTTTCCCTCCTGTTGCAATAAATTATAAACTCAGCCCAGGACAAGGATGTATTTATCAATAATAATCACAGCTGTCACACTCCTCTGAGGTAGTTGAGTCATTCTTAATGTTGAGTGGTTGTGCTGGGTGAATCCCCCAAAGCACATTTGTCTGTTGCCAGAGATTTCCCATTAGTTGTCTTGTTCCTCTGGATAGGGGTTTGTTGTTTTGTTGGTTTTTTTTTGTCACCATTAACCAGCTGATTGAGGAAATAAACCTTTTTTTCCACATTTCTGAATACAGACTGCATTTTCCTGTGTGATGTAGTAAGTTCAGTATAAATAATTTTTTTAAGTCTTAGGAAGAAATTCACTATAGAAATTCAGTAGCAAATCAGAAGCATAAAAGAAAAATGAAACCATCTTGCATGCACTGGTTACATACATAAATAACAAAGCCACACAACAGAAACTTGAATGTATTTTCATATGTGAGCAGGTCATTTTGATAGAGTTATTTCTACAGACATTCTGTCAAATTCTCTGCCAAGACTGGACTCCTTCTTTGTAAGTCACATCATGACATTTTCTTACCTGGAGTTAGATCTAGTTTGTTTTTCTTTTAGCAAGAAATGGTATCTTTCTCATATGAGGTGTTTGCAGAATCATTATCTGCTGTGATCCTGAACTTTTGGACATAAAATTCTTGTTTAAAAATGCTGTATCTAAGGCAAAATGGCTGGAGTAGTCAAGAGATTTAAAATGTCCTTCTGGACCCTTGCAGTGTTACCTGCTTCTGTGGATGGGCTGGAGCACGTGTCCTGTAGTGGCTGTTCCTTGAGCTCAAGGGCTGGCAGTGCTGGAGTGCCACAGGGACTGGTACTATGCTTAGGTGCCTGTCAGGGTGTAGAGATCTGATGCCATTTATCCTGCATTCAAAGCAGCACCAGGCAGGCAGTCTCTAGTTTTGGTCTGTCTTGTAGGTACTCCTGAGAGACTGCCTGAGTTCCTGGAAAAAGCTAGGCCAACCCTTTGCATTTGACTTGCTGTTTGGCTTTGTATGTGGACAGCTATAATTTACTGTACAGACTATCTTGATATGAAAATTACTAGATAGTACAGTGAGAAGATGTTATGGAGGAAAAAATAACTAAGTAACAAACACAATCGTAAAACCCACTTTGATTTAATTTAAAGCTGCATATAACTGCAATACTTCTATAGATACTGGTTTACCTCACTGCAACATCATTAATAAGGTGGGGTGGATTTTTTGGTTGTTGTTCCTTAAGTATGCAATTTGAAATCCTACTGTGTTCATTAATATATCTCCAGGTTTCTTGAATGTATAATGTGTATCTTGGAATATTTACAACATCCCTGAGAAGTGTTTTGACAAAAATTTTTTACTGTGTGTATATAACTTCTGTATCAGTGGATAGACTATTACAGATTGTATAAAGGCTGCCTCCTCCCTTTCCTACTGCATTTGTCATCTTTGCATTAGTAATTCTTGACTGTTTCATACCTTGTCTTTCTTACCATAGCCAGCCTTGTGTCTCTACCCTTCCCTTATGACTTGCTCTCACACTTCTGCCTCCACCCACTGTGATGATTGTCCTCCCAGGTTAAACAGAGTTGTGCATCTCTCATGCTGGCAGTTCAACTGCACATGTACAGGATTGATATTTTATCAGATAGCAGCCAGGAAGGAGACCTTTGTTTCTAGTACCCAAATGCTGAATTAATATATGTATACCTCTTGGCCTCTTGGCTCGATCAACTAGTGCGCAGATACTTTACGATAGTGAGAAATGTACCTTCTGGGCATATGGCCAGCCAGTGAGGAAATGTTTTGTTTGGAGGTCTGCCACCTATTAGGGACTCTTCACTCCAGTGGCTCCTCTGATACCTGCTGCTTGGGAGCTGTACATTTCCTCAGCTTTGAGGTTGTGCTTGGCCAGCAAGTGGCATGTTTCTCTGAGCCTGCTCAGCTCTCTTATGTCCATTCTGATCCTGATTCTATTATACTGCAAGGTTTATATTCAAGCAGAAAACTTCAAAGGAATTGCAGTAAATTTAATTATTTGAAGATGTGGTGTCTTCGGAGTTTTTAATGTTTGCATCCAGAATAACCAGTGGTCAGAGGCAGAGGAAAGCAGCTACAATATATTGTGTAACTGCAGTGCGCTGTATACACTGCATACAGACTTCGCAGCACTTTGTTGAAGAAACTTCTGATTTACTACACGTTTTACTGGATTTTTTTAATTTATTTTTTCCCAACTTCATAGTTGGTGGGAGAAAGGAAGGGTCATTATTCAAAATCTGAAATTGCTGGATAGAGTACTTTGAATATGTGCATACATGCCAGCCGAGGCAAGGCGAAGGAAAGATTTGGGCTCTAAAACAAGTCACAAATGAGGTGATACTTATAGAGGAAAATAGTGTGTGCAAACATGTCTATAGCAAGAGCAGTAGGGATGCTATGAAGGTAATTGCTGCCTTTACCAATTCATCAAAACCTGAAAGATCTTTATTTAGTAGAGACCTCTAGTTCAGCACAGTCAGAGGGATCTTGTCCAGAAAGAGAGGCATTTATTTCCTGGGTAGGAGACACTGATTTGCATGGTGTTACCTGCTTTTTCTTCTAGCCCAGTAAAAATACAATTCCTTTACTGTTACAGTGCTTCTGTCTTGGACTCCAGCTTTTGTGTACAGAAGTGATGGTGACAGGTTGTGTTGAGCTTCTTTGATCTCATGGTTTCTCTTAAAGGGTAGAAGATACTAGCTTACTTAATCTCTGCCTGCAGTCAGTCCTGTTGCTGTTGCGTTCATAATTGATCAACACATCCTGTATTTCATCTGTATCCTGTGCATCACATTTAAAAGGATGTAACTATGTATGATGTAGTGGGTCATTGTGTTATATCACATTTATTGTGAAAAATACATTAATTGACTTATTCAATAATAGACCCTAATTACTGGAAGCTTATTTTTCTGTTTGCAGGCTAACTGATGTATCTTTAAGAAGGTTTTACTATATTTTCTAAGGTTAAAAAGAGGACAGCTCGTTTTACAAAAAGAGATCTCAACTTACTCTCAAGTTGCTTCATTAATTACATGACCCTCAGTTTTAGGTGGGAAAAGATATTTCAGACTTACCTTTGAGGACTTTTAAAAAATATATAAGCAAGTAAAACCAATGAGAATTGCTATGGGTTTTTTAACTATTACAATCTTTGCTACATGTCCATCAAGTGATGCATAAATTTCATTTCCTTTTTGTAAAACAAAGAGCGTCACAGGAAAGATGTGATTTAAAGCTTTCAGGGTTTAGGTACTGTGGTTAATACTCAGTGATATTTCCAAGATGATATTTAATGATATTTTGCAGCAGTTTCTGTGGCTTAAAAGAGATGTTTTGTTAATTAGATTTAATAAATTAAATGAAAGAAGAATCCATTTGTCTGGAGCACCAAATAAACATGATCACTTATTTTGTCTTTCTTTCCTTCACTCTGCTTCCATCTCTCGATCCCTTGAGGCGGATTTTATTTTCATCTTGCTGTTTCTTTGTCCTTTCACTGAATTCAAGCAGAGTTCTTTCTTCCCATGTAGTGATGATGTACTACTTCATAGATGATGAAAAGGAATAAACTAATGACTTCAGAGGCTGCGCTGCACGAAGTAAACAGAGACTGGATTTGTGATGATCTAAATTTATGAGCAAAAGTATCTGTGTTTTAGTCTAAATACTCACAGTGGTTTTCTATTCAGGGATAAGACACATAATGTTGTAATGAAACATGCACCAATATGTCTGAGATGTTAATATAAATTAACATCCAGAAGTCCAGAATCTTGAAATGGACTTTGGCGAGGCTCTATGGAACTAAGAATGTCTCTTGTTTTCTACTGTAGAATCAATTCTCAACAAAATCTTCACTTGCTTTCTGAGAAGATTTATCTATCATGAAAAGAGAGTGCAGAAATTAGCATAGCCTTGTGCTCTTCCAACTTTTTGTTTTGTGGATTACAAAAACTTTCCAGAGCCTTTGGGAAATGCTACTTATCAAGACTGTTGTAAATGATGCACTTTCTCCTTCATAATGTTTTATTTACATTTTGTGGATTTCTTCGGGGTGGACACAGGACCTACCAGATTCAAACAATTACTTAAAAATTGAAAGGCATGCAGAGAATGAAGCAGTGTTCCTATTAATATTAAAAAAAAATAATGATTTGACAACTCTAAGATGACAAATCATAGGAATTACATTAAAATTAAACAGTACAGTGTCGATAATGCTGACAATTATCTCATATTTTGCTCAGGACATAGATATGTAAGTAGAATATTTGGCACTGAAACCTAGGTCATTCTGTTCTAGAAATGTATCTCAGATTGTTATATTATAAAACATTTTTAAGGTTGGGGGTTGTTGGCTTGAGTGATTTTGGTTGTTGGGCTTTGGTTGGTTGTTTTGGTTGTTTTTTTGTTGTTGTTATTGTGGTGGTGTGTTTTTGTTGTTGCGGTAGTGGGTTTTTATAGCCTCATACTATTAGCTTTCACTGTATAATAAAACCTAAATAAGTCAATTTCTGGTGATTTCTTGTGATTTTTAGAGAAGTGATTGACAGTGTGGCAACTGAATCACAGAGACAGATAAAACAAGGCAAATAGCACCAAACATAGAAAAGCCTCAGGGCCAAACATAGGTGTATAGTATGCTTGAGAGCACTACTGATGCCTTTTTCTCAAGCTTTTACATTGTTAGAACATTTATGTGAAAACTCTGGAAGTGGTACAAGGGTATCTGACAAAGACACAAGATGCCACTCCGTGGTTTATGAGGATTCTAGTCCAGATCAAATTGAAATAATAAATAAGGATGATATTTCTGGGTTTCTGTTCAGAATTTGCCCCTAGTCAGTCAGATTGAGGACAGTGTTCCTGCCATCCGTGGATGAAGGCGTCAAATGACAGTAGCTTGGTACTTGGTAAATAATTTAAGAAATGAAAATATGTTTATCAGCAAATGAGCTAGCCATAAAACCCACCACCTTTGCATGGTTTTGCATTATGGGGATGTGTGCTCTTCAGTATCATTTAAAAGGAGATGAATGTTTAGCTTGGGGAATTGAAGAAGTTCCGTTTAACTGATTTTCTAAAAGTAGCATTGTTTTGGTGCCCTTTTTCTGCTTTCTTGGATAGTGTGAATTTTCTGGTTCTTTTCAAATTGTAACATTTTTGCTTGTTCTTTAATCACTTTTAATTTTAGAAAGGTGTGTATGAATTTGAAGATAGTCACAAGTTTATTTTTTTTTCCTTAAACTCATAGAGGTGTTTTTTGGCTAAGCTATGAAATACACGGATAAAGAGACATACATACATTTCCACTCAATTTGAAGTTCTAAGAGATGCAAGGAAGTGAGGGGGAAGCAATGCAGGCACAGACTAATAGGCTATTGCCCTCTCCTGGTGAACACTTGATTAAATTATTTATTCCTACTATATAACTAGGAAAGAAGGAACATGGAAGGTTTTTGAGTGTCATTCCACAGTGCTGATTAAGTACTGTGGCTCTGGCAGTCTGGTCTGAAACAGCTACATTCTTTTTGCCTGAAGAGTAAAATGGTTGTGAATTAAGTAGGTAAAAAAAGGAGATTACTTTTTTTAAACTAACTGCTGTATTTCATGTAGTGCTTTTTAAATAAATGTTTTCTGTGAATGTCTTGCAATTCTGTTTTAGTTATGTCGTGATTGTGCGGTACAATCACTACTTTTGGCGGCAAGATAGCCCATTGGGGCAAAGAGTCCATTGTGTCTAGGGAACCCTCTCTGCTGCATGCCTATTTGAGAAAAGCTGTGTGCCTATGCCAAGGAATAATAGATTAGCCCATGTACCAAATTATGCTTTGTTGCTGTGTTGTTGTTATGTTGGGTGTTTGTTTGTTTTGGGGTTTTAGTGGTGTGGTGTTTTGTTTTGTTTGTTTCACACAGCTATCTATAAAGATGTCTTCAACAGAGACATGTGAGGTTGAGTTTTGATGTTTCTCATTCTAAATTTGACACGTGGTATTTTTCTGCACACGAAAGTTATAAATATACATATGAGTTAAGCAGTGCCACTCAATACATAAAGCTTTAGCCAGTAATAGAATACTTGAATGTCAAGATGCATGATAGCAAATGCTATGTTGCTAAACCTTCTGATGTATGTTTGAAATCTTCACAATGAGTTTGTAAAAGCTGTTTATACACAAGTATTTAATATTAAGAATACTTTTCACATTAATATAAACATATTATGATTATTTCTAACAGTTTCCTTTAAATTTCATGTCTGAGCTTTTGTTTATACAGTTTGCCCTCTGCTCGCTCAGGTTTGATAATAGGGGTTGAGGAGGAGGGTATGGCCTCTCAAGCCCTTCTCAATCTTTCACAAGTTGTGAAAAAAAAAACCAACAACTAAACAAAACCCTAAAATTGCTTTTTTAATTCCATATTTTATGTCAAGACCCTCTCAATTGCATATTTGCTCTAGCGTGATTCCAAAACCTCCCATAAAATGACATATTTCCACGAAGAATTAATTTGATTCAGTATTACGGAATGAACTACCTGTTACCAGTAATCCTCTACCTGGAATATCATACTAAGTTCGTCTGAATCATCAGATTTTTGAAGCTGTGTTCTTTTTCATCTGCAAACCTGAGCAGGAAGAACTGGAGGAATATCTGTCCCTTACATGCTTATGACTCCTTTTAGTTCTTGCTGCTGTATGTATTTTCAAAGATCTGCCTGTAGGTTGCCTATACTCATCTGATGCTTTGTGCTGAAAAGGAAATGATTAACAGGTATTATGTCCAGTGTATTCCTAATGGTTCTCTATGTGGTAATTAACAAACACTGACAACTGTCAGGAAAATCAGTGTGGATATTTATTGTGCTGATGACACTGTATTAGTGAAAGTGAGACTTTTTGGAAATGTTTTCATGTGTGTGAGGTGGGGCTTGTAACTATCAAAAGGCTCATATTTCTGGCAGGGACAGGCAGACAGTCCTCTCAGCATAGGATTGCAGGATCATCATCCTGTCAGCATAGACAGGCTGGGACATTGTTCACAGCATCAGGTTGCTAGAAGCCTTGTCCACCCTGTCATGTTGAACCATGCCAGGTGCCCAGGTTGTCGACTGGAACAATAGAATGCACCAAACACCACATTTGTCTTTGCCTGCGTGTTATCACGAAATAGCTCATAGAAACTGATCCTTTTCTAACGTTTTGAGTTAAAGCAACTTGTTTTGCAACTTTCTTTCACAATCTTTTTTCCCTTTGTCTTTTACTTGTGATAGAAAGCAGTTCTGCAGTAGAATAGTTCTGACTGCAGTGTAGGAAAACCAAAGGAAATACATCCCATATATTTATTTCAGCCATTGGCATATTAGTGGAATTAGTTTGGTTTACATTAGGGTTAAAAACAGTGATGATTTGAGTGCCTGCTCTTTCTTTTTTTTTTGTGATAAATTTGGCATGAGCAAAAAGGTCATTGATGCTTCCTGTCATTCCATTATGTCTGCTCTAATTGCTATGCTTTTTGTAATCTGTTACCATGTTTTGCGTGTTCATACCTTGCTGTTAAGCTGAACGTATGTATTTCTGGTGTTTATTTTCTGCTTCAGCTGGAGTAGTTTCTTTGAATTTGTAGTACATTTTGATTTGTCTTTACCCTCTTGGCACCTTTGTAATACCCACCCAGAATGTGCATTCTTGGAGATACTCCAGAGCTACACTGTCAAAGAGAAAGGACAGTCTTACATTAGTGTTCATATTTATAAATTATAAAGTAGTGGGTTTTGTGAACTCACAGAAATGTATACAAGAGTAAGTGAATATTACTGTGCTGTATTAATCGAATTGGTTAGGACAGAATACCAAGATGGCAGGATTCATTCCCTTATTTACTATATTTTTGTAGATCATATTACTTTTTGACAGTAAAGCTGTAGTTGGATGTACCTGTGTTTGTAATATATATATTTTTTTAATATGCATATCATCAGTAATAGAGGAGGAAATAATCTGAGTTTAACCAACAGTTCCATCTTGGTATGAAAGTCGAAGGCAGTGCGCAATAGGTTTTGATTCAATATACTGAGTTAAATTCAAACTAAATAAAAAAGTTAGGACATATGCAAAGAGTTACTCCATGTATTCTTACATTTTAGACTTTAAAAAAAACTTACATGGTTTAAAGATCTGCTAATGCAGAGCTGGTAATGAATGTCCAGGCTTGATCTGTTGTGAATTCCTGTCTTGTATGTCAGTTCGTGTTTCTATACATTTGTGAATATCTGTTTTCCTGTTCAACTATTGAGGAGCTTTTGTTTTCTATTTCATAAATTATGCAATTGCTTAATTACTAAATTATAGCAGATGTTAGGTTGCAGTTTCTGGAGAAAAAGCTACCTATTTATCATTTCTGTTTTGAAATAAGCTATCTAAATAGCCACCTAGGAGTAAATGTCAGGTAATGTTCTTTTCAGATGCTACCAAAACCCCAGAAACTTCAGTCTAGCTTAAACGTTAAATGGGAATTCAAGTATTTTAACTATGTGCAGAGTAAGATCTTTTTACTAACAGATTAGCAAGCACTTCTGCAAGCAAGAATATTGTCCAGTATTCTTACAAGCTTTGGAAATTAAGAATACTTGTGTTTACATATGTTATAAATACATATACTTCTGCATGTTTATCTAGGGGTGTAGTTTATATAAGCATTCTTTATACTACCTTGGTGGATGAGGGGAAAATGAAAGGGTAACTGAGGTTGCCAAATGAGGGCAATCCTGTCCTTTCTAAGACCTCATATTGTCAAGATGCTGCAGGTTTTGGCAGCAATCACTCTTCTGCTCTCATAACTTACTTAGCTCCAGGCAAGTCATAGGGAAACCTGGCATCTGTGACAGAGATCTGTCCAGCTTCTGTGTTCTGGCTTTACTTAGGAGACAGAGCTTCTTTTCAGGACACCTCTCTGTGAGGAACTGGTTATGACTCTGAATGTAAGGTAGTATTTTCTTGCCCTTGGTTTATTTTAAAATAACATTCAAAACTTTTTTTTTTTTTTTATGCAGATGGAAATATTTAGAAAGTAAATATATCTATGTCTATATAAATATGTCTAAATATGGACTAGAGTCTTCTGAAGAAAGGCTTAGAGATCTGGGGCTGTTTAGCCTGACAAGGAGAAGACTGAGAGGGGATGTTAATATTTGCAAATACCTGAAGGGTGGGTGTCAAGAAGATGGGGCCGGTCTCTTCATTGCTGCCTAGTGACAGGAGGAGGGGCAGTGGATACTAACTAGAACACAGGAAGTTCCACCTCAATATAAGGAAGAACTGGAACAGAGCACTGGAACAGGCTTCCCATAGGGGGTGTGGAGTCTCTTTCTCTAGAGACTTTCAAAACCTGCCTGGATGCATTCCTGTGAAGCCTGCTTTGGCTGGGGGGTTGTACTTGGTGATCTTCAGAGGTCCCTTCCAATCTCTGCTATTCTATGGCATTAATGTCACTCCAAAAGTTTACTGTGGACAGAACTTTTAGCAGAAGTAGATTGGGTAGGCTTTTTCATGAGGATTAATTTTCCCTTGCATGTCTGCTTTGGTCTTTATCTCCTGTGACTTCCTATCATGCTGTCAAGTATTCTAGCATATTACCTTCTAATGCTGTTGTGTTCACTGAGAAACAATGAATTGTGGCAATGTGGCTGTCAGCCTCAAAATCTCTTGTAGCAACACAGCACTGCATTTTAGACTGTTGAACTGAAAGAAATAATTGGTATTGAATTATTCTACATCTGTGGGTTTTTAAAGGATGTCATGAGTAAACAATTTTTTCGTTCACATATAAAAATTCAGTAATATATCTGAGGTGCTAAATTCTTTTTGAACCTGACAAATATTTTCAAGAAAAGCATCCTGCCATACCATCTCTGCAATGATGTATGCTGATGCAGTTTTCTGCTTTCAGGGTATTTGCAAAAAGACATAGAATGGATTTGTGACTTTTGCCTCGGTGTCGCTACAACCCAAGCCAGGTTTTCAGGATCGCCGTCAGCCTGTATCCACTTGCAGAGCAGCAGCTGAGCCTTACTAGGAAATTAGACAGGCACAGAAAGCAGTCTCAGATTACATTAATGAACCCATTAAGTGAGGTACAGGGAGCCTGTCTGGCCAGAATGGTGAACTGAACAAGATCTAGCTGTGCTACTGCTTTGTCTTTTACATTCCGTGTTCAGTTTTCCCTTTCTGCGTTTACTTGGGGGTGGGGTAATGTAGGTGATTGCTTTTTGTTCTTCCTCTCCTTCTACTACTTGTAAAAAGAAAACATACTAATTTTTTTTTCCCCAGCATTTTAGAGGAAAAAAATCCTGATGTAACTGGTGTTCGCAGGCTGTAAAGCTTGTGACAAAGCACTAACAAAGCACATTTTCATTCTCTATTTTACAGAATTCTTCATTTACTACATGGAAAATCCAAAGCAGAACAAAATTACAAATTTTAAAATAATCACTAGAAATACCTAATTAAAATCCCATTATTATGTCATAACAGTGTTATCCATAAGAGCAAATAAAGATTTAATCCAAATTTTAGCAATTTTCAGTTAATAGAATGATGAAATAGAATTAACCAGGTTGGAAAAGACCTCAGAGATTACCGAGTCCAACCTATCACCCAACACCATCTAATCAACTAAACCATGGCACCAAGTGCCCCATCCAGGCTCTTCTTAAACACCACCAGTGATGGTGACTCCACCACCTCCGTGGGCGGCAGCTCATTCCAATGACGAATGACTCTCTCAGTGAAGAACTTTCTCCTCACCTGGAGCCTAAACTTCCCCTGGTGCAGCTTGAGACTGTGTCCTCTTGTTCTGGTGCTGGTTGCTTGAGAGAAGAGACCCTCCTGGCTACTACCACCCTTCAGGTAGTTGTAGAGAGCAATAAGGTCTCCCCTGAGCCTCCTCTTCTCCAGGCTAAACAATCTCAGCACCCTCAGCCTCTCCTCACAGGGCTTGTGCTCAAGGCCTCTCACCAGCCTCGTTGCTCTTCTCTGGACACGTTCAAGTGTCTCAATGTCCTTCTTAAACTGAGGGGCCCAGAGCTGGACACAGTACTCAAGGTGTGGCTAACCAGTGCTGAGTACCGGGGCACAATGACTTCCCTGCTCCTGCTGGCCACACTATTCTTGATGCTGGCCAGGATGCCATTGGCCCTATAAATTTTTAAGGATTTGAAAATGTTGTTGTTTGGTTTTTTATTGTTTCAAGTCCAGTGAAACACAGCGACATAGTGCAGAACCCGAACCTAACTTTTATCTTGCCAGGCTTTGTTATAATTTTTTCTCTACCTTTTTTTTCCCCTTTTCTTTCTGTTTTTCTAATATTATTAAAGAGGTCTTTCCTATTGTAAAGTTCTGAGAATGATGATAAAACTGAGCCCTGTAACAGTCTGGAATCTATTGAAAAAATTCAACTGCCACAGCTGCATGGGTTGGAATACATGACTTTGAAATGTTTTTGCAATGTCTGAATGTCATGTACAAACTTTGAGTAAATTACATGGAACATTCTGATACACATTGCTCAACAGATGGCTTCTTGATTACATGCACACAAGAGCCAAACTCGTGAAAAATTCCATGTACATAGATGTATACAGTGTCTTTGCTGTGCAGAGTGTTTATATGCCTTTTAATATTTTGTGTATGTAATTTATTTATTACTGTATTAATAATTCATTAATGCTAAATTATGAGGTCTGGAGAAATTGTGGAGCAGTTCTGATTTGCTGCTGAGAAAGTCTCTCTGGACAGTAAATGAACTTTGAGATTGATTTTAATGGATCAGCAAGGAATTTGCTGTGAAAATTCCAGCACCTGAGTATAAAAAGGTGAAAGTAACTGAATTTCCTTCTTCCCAGCCTAAAATCCTTGTAGTGAGAAAATCTTTAAAGAGAGGATTATCTGCTTATTTTTGAGAGATGAGCCTGAAATTGTTGTTTGGTCGTCTAATTTTTATACCAAGGTTTTGATATATTTCTAGTGTTTTATGTCTTCTGTAGCTGTGTCAGATCCCAAGAACTATTCTCCTTCCTAAAAACTGATAAATTTCACAAAATCCTGTGAGTTGCCTTGAAAAAAAAAACCCACACCACAACAGAGGTTCATCTTGGTGTATCCTTAATAACTACTGACAGCAGTTCTGTCAGACAGGGAGTTCCCCTCGGCGCCGTTGCAGAGGCTTAGCCTGCAAGAATTCTGTCTCGCATAGCACCCTTAATGGAATAAGTCATCTATCTGAGGCATTGCACTTCTATCCCAGCTCCTGCAGTGTAATGTCTCACTATCTGGTAAGAACAAAACTGGTAAGGATGACCAATCAGTACATTTAGATTGTCTTCCAGGGTCATGGCAGAGCTCTATAGATAGTAGTACGAGGTAATACATTACTAACAATGTGAGAAACATATGGCTTTTATAAACAAATCAAGAAGCTATATTGTTGTTTCAGTCAGCTATCTGGACCTCAGTAAATTTGTGATGATTAATGGAAACACATGTTTGATCACAAAAGGGCATGACCATTAGCAATACCACTGTGTAACAAGGCAAAGCAAAAATAGTTAATCGAGAAGATGGGTTATTGACAACTCATACTGTGATGTAATGGTCTTGCCAGGCTTTAGTTACATTACTGTATCATTAGGATTAACTTGAAATGCCTTTTTGTTTAAGGCATGAATGTAGGCATGCTGAAATAGGCATTTGCTGCCATGGTGTGCAATATGGGCTAACTCCTCCTCCTAAATCTTACGTAATTTTGAGTTCTATCTCAGGGGAGACTCGTTTAGAAGTTGAAGTGCTTTAAAATGTGATGTAGATCGTGTGAATTCCTTACTTGCTTGCATTACATACATATGAAGTTCAGCTGCTGGAAGCAAGAAATTCTGTGTTTGTCCCTCTGAATGAAAGCAGAATATAGGTGACTTAGAGAAATTATGTGTTTCAGTGGAAACAATATAATTAAATGGGAAGTCATAAACCTTTCAAGTCATAGTAATAATTGTTTGGATACAGAGATCATTAGATTTCTTATTTCACAAACTGCTGCTTTTTACTACGACACAGGAAAATTCATACCTGTAGAAATGTACACAAATCTCTATATGCAAGAAGAAATGCATGTTCCTTTTGTCTAAGCTGTTTAAAATCATCCAGTCACTATTGTTTGTAGATAGACTTTTCTAGAATTGAAGCTCTCAGTGAAGTGGAGATATTTCAGAACTTCTTTGGTTTGATTAACTGGTTATTTGGCCTTCTCTGAAGAAGACAGAACACTGGCCTTCTCTGTGTGATTTTGTTAATGGTGGCAATTTAATATATGGCTGACTGATGCCGAGAGATTTCTGATGCTCAGTTTGTTTCAGACAGTTTTTGGGAAGAGCCTCTGAATTATTCAGTGGTGTTGCAGTCTTTAACAGAGTGCTTTCAGTTCATCACCTTTAGAGTTTTAACTGCAGCTTTCTCCTGTAATACAGTGCTGGACATAAGACTGGTAGAGTGTCTGTGTTGCATAGAAAAAAAAGTCATGACTATGGTTTTACAGTGAAGCTTCTCTCAACAGAAAATGGGTGTTGGGCTAAATGTTATGTATCTTTTCTCCATGTCTGTTATACTTTGCAGAACGTTTGCCTTCTATGTATGAAAAATGCTACTTTCATTTAACGTGTGCTTCTCCAAGCACTTCACTTAACATGTTAAAATACATTATCTTGGTTTCATATGCAACAGTCATAAATACAAGTTCATTTCTTGTGAAAATTTTCATTCTCCCATTAATTCAGAAAAGTAGTATTGGCTATTGTCTCCAGGTTTATAACTTCCAAATATAGTTTCTTTGTACACATTCACTCTTGATAACAGAAACTGTTGGAGAGAACTTAACCACTTCAAACATAATTGAGGGTTTAAAAAATCTCTTTCATATATTAATGGAAGTCAAAAGTGGATTTGGATAAAACTAATTTAATGTGAGTCATGTAACATAATGCTGTATACATTTGTACTTATTCTTCTTCTGTGCAAGAAAGCAAAGTAGCTGAGTACCTTCCAGTAAATGTCCATTACACAAAGAGGATCTGCATGATTAGTTTTAGATATTATGTTAAAAGCTTCAGTTCTCATATATGCTAAATCGAATCAGAATTTCTGACTTAAGAACTTGGGATCAAATGTTGGGTCCTGAGTTTGTTGTAATGTAGCATTTGACAGGTAATAACTGAACTTGTGAAATTGAAAGAAACAATTTTCCAGTTTCTAATAGTGCAATTTCTGGATTTCTTTGTACATGTAGCAACTTCTTATTCCGTGGTTCAGAGTCCTGCTAAGGACCACACAGCTTTGTCAGGATCCCATTTGGAAAACAAAACCAAACTAATTTTTAGTTGCTTCTTTTGCTTCACAGATTAGTCTAGAAAAATATTCTTGTCAAGGAATTTTTTTTTTTTAACTAATTTTAAAAATTGTATTATCCAGGAAAATGAAAAGTGAGCAGATGTGATCATGTCATGACTGTAATCTGTAAGAATTTTGTGGATGTCTGGATTTTATGTAGGCAAAACATTTTAGAGCAAGACTTTCACCTATTGTGGCAATTCTTTTCTATACTATTTCCTTTTGAGGATGTGCTTTTCTTTTTAAACTGGCATTCATTCAGTGATGATGAAATCTGAGTCAGAGGCCTTCTGAAAATTTAATCTAGAAGCACTGTAGTACTTTCTTCTTGTCTGCAAGTGTTATTTATTGACTTCTTGGAATTGATGAAGCAAACCTGTAATGTAAGAGAAAACTAATTTACAGTGTTGTCATCATTCTTGTTTTCTTGTACCTTTGAAGTCTTATTATGTAAGTGAGGCTAGAGTGAATAGTTATGAAAAATCTTTTTTGTTAGACATTTCTTAAAACACAAAACTCCAATAAATACTTTATTCCCTTAATTCAAATGCTTAAGGAAACAGACATCCTCCTGGAGAACGTTTTTTTCAATTTCCAGCTAAACCTGCCTTTTAAAAAACTTTTTCTTCTCTGTTGTACAAGAATGAAAATCCTTTTTACAACAGTGTTTTCTCTAATTTCCTGTGGTGTAAATACTTACAGAATTTAAATGATATGAGATCAAGTCCATACAATTCCTGGATAAAATACATTTTGGATTATCATTTGGGGAATCTGGCATTTGCATCCGAAAGAGTTTGTGTAGCTAAAGTGAGTTCATTCAGTTTCGTAACTAAACATAAATATGGGGTAACAATTACTCTGTGTAAATGAAATTAATGTATCCCTTATGACTGCATTTCTTTCATACTATCTTTCAGCTGTTGAATACAAGGATACAAAACACTGTGAAAGTAACATGTTTACTTGAAAATACACATAGGGAGTATTGTTTCATAGCTTCATCTCCAGCAGTTGTACTATGTCATGATGTGGTATCCATAAAACTAGGGGTTGCCAGTGGCTGGTGGGCTACTGAAGCAAATAGATTTAGTGGAGAGGCAAATTATTATAAACTAGTCTTTAGACTGTAAAAATGAATTAACAGTTTGAGGAGGAAGCTTTAAATTAGGATTACTATTGTGGGGCTTAGCTACACAATTTATTTGGACCGAACAAGAAGCTTTTGATCTGGAAAAAAGTCATGGTAGTCACTCATGTCAAAGACTTACTGGAATAATGTAAATGATGTTTTTTGCTAGTTTTCATTGTGTTGGCAACAATAAAAAACTTTCACACTTTGATATTTCCTGTGTGTTGGCTCTATTACAGATTTTTAGTGTGATACATCAGTTATTGGATTGGTTGTTTGTAAGGACTGAATTTCCTGGATCTGCACTTGATGAATGAATTGTCTGATACAAAGGCAAGAGGCAAATAATTTTGCCTAAGTGGTTGCAGATTCCTAAAATAGGCTTATATTAGAGAAAGTTTTATCTTTTTTTTAAGATCAGCCATAGCATCTCTCCCTTTAAAACATTTTTCTATCCTGAAATATAAATATTTTTCAGCTATCTTCTGAATATTGCTATAAATTGCTAAATTGAAATCAGAGGTTATTGAATTGAAAGTAACAAGTTTGGAATACCTTTGGAAAAGAAGCAAGTCATGTAAGATAAATTGTATATAAGAAGTTGAATCCCTAGAACTGAATAGAAATTGAGTCTTTTCCATAGCATTTGTTTTAGTCTTGAAAATTATTTTAATGGACAAGCTATAGAGAAAGAAACAACTTATAAATGAAGGATGTGGCAGAATCTCTTCTTTAGAAAGAGTTGTCCCACTTAGTATATGATATTGCCACAGTCTTTTGCTGAGAAGTATCAGGGGTGAAATGTACCATATTTGTAATTTATTCAGTCTCAGAGCAATTAATAATTCAGTAATGTTTTAGTTCTTATTGGTATCAAACATTTTAATTGGACAAATAGTGTATGTACTGTTAATATTTCACAGGAAATTGAGAGGATAAGAAAGAATCCTAGATTTTAAATTGTTGATTAGAGCACATGCTTTCTAAGTATCTAAGAACTTTCTGGATTTATGTTATAGCCTACTTCATGTTTTGCAGACAATCACTGAATAGTAATATTGGGGTAGAAGGAATAAAACCAGCTTGTTTTCTGTAGAACATGTAACAGCCTGAAGACTGCATCTTTGAATAACGACAGCATAGTAGTTAATAATGTTAAGTCTTAATTTATAGAGTAAAATTCTATACCCCTGGGGGGAAAAAACACAAAACAACAACACACCATTATATTCTTTTATATCACAGTATCACCAAGGTTGGAAGAGACCTCAAAGATCATCAAGTCCAACCTGTCACCACAGACCTTATGACTAGACACAATATACATAAATGCACACAGAAGAGCATAGAATGAAAATGGATTATTTGGTTCTCACTCATAAAATTTGATCATTTGCCTAACTTAATTTCACTGTGCATCTTCATCTGACTGTCATGCTAGCAGCTTCTTATTTTTAATAATTTTCATACATGTGAGACTAATACAGTTATTGAGACATAGTAATTTCACCTGCTATACTGAAAACTTGAATAAAGATATCTAGGAAGCACTATGAAATGTACCATAGGACAGAGAACATTCGAAATAATGCCTCATTATGCTATAGAATGTAGAGTAGTAAAAGCAGATGTGTTGATTCTAATGCTGAAAAATATGAAGATAAATATACTGTGTCTGTACTGGAAACATTTTCTCAGTACTTTGGGTTTGTTGCTTTATGATCTGAGTCTAAACTTGACCATTATTTTTGTAAATATTAAACATTTTGCAGACTCCTGTAGGGAACATAATGTGTTTATGCTTTTCTTTTTTAGCTTGATGGAGTGAAGTTCAAAACCTCAAACTTCTACTTGTAAAAGAACATAAGACTAGATTTAATACAGCTTTGGTGGAGAACATGTTGAAGCAGCAATCTATTTACACGTCAAATGTAGAGAAGGGAGTAATAAAAGAGATCTACTGTTTCTAACATGTCATGAGTATGACCCTGGTGCTTGTGTTTGTATACACATTAAAAATATATTTTAAAAGATAATTTAAAAATTATTGCTCACTCAACCATGTTTGATAGGAATATATTAATGTTTAAATCAGTATCATGTTGCTATTGGCTTATTCTTGGACTCAGAAATTTCCTTCTAATGCTGTGCTACTAGATAGTCAGTATAATGTAACAGTTGCCTGTAATCTTTCATTTGTAGCATCTTGTTTTCATCCTGCCTGGTGGAGAGAGCCTCCTACATGCACAATGTAGCCATGGCGGAGTAGAAGCCTGTTTCCTAATAGCGAACTTAGAAAATGGGGTTATGTGTTGGAGTTTGTTTATTTATTGTGGGTGGTATTTCTTAATGTTGGGGATTTTTTTGGAGAGTGGAAGTTTTCAAAAGGACCTTCGTGGGGTGTTTGAGGGGGAGGGTCCCAGTTTTAGTTTCTTCAGGATTCATATTCTTTCTTGTTTTCTGGTTTGATTTGTTATTACCTCTTAGTTTGTGATACAGAAGCCATCAAGACTGTGGAAAAGAGAGGGAGAACATTTAAGTCATTCTACCAATCTATCTTCATAATTTGTTTCACTCCATTTTTTTTCTTGATGAACTGATTTCCATGAGGTAATTATATACATGGCATCAGTTTGCGCCACAATGCTACAGATTTTACATATTTGCAGTACTTTTAAGAAGTCATGACAAGAAAGTATGGTCACTGAACTGTAACTCAAGATGTTAACTCAAGATAAGTGTGGGTTTTTTTTTCAAGCATGGATTGTGATTAGGCTGCTCGTATAAACCATTAATAGAAGAGACTCCTGTTATGTATTGGAATATAGCCTTTTCCTGGTTTGTGTTAACACTAAGACATTATGTTAAAGTGACTGGCTGTGCTGTCTCTAGAGAGAAATACTGGAGTTCATCTCAGCCCTAAGGATACTACTTAAGCCTTGCTGAATAAACCAGTGGAATATGAAAATGCAAGCAGGAAGAATGGTTTTCATTCTGGTAAGCTCTGTAACAACTCAGAAAAACTGCTGAAAGGCTGAAATGGTATTTGGTAAAAGAAACAGTCATGAACTTTTAGTTTCACATATCATAGAGTTCTAAAGAGTAAAGTTAGCCTAAGTGCACAGACAAGCAGAGCAGTTAGTGACATTTTCCAAGTCCATGTCTGATAAAAAGTGGTTTCTGCAGGCATCATATCCATCACCTTCTGAGTCTACATTCATAAAGTTAACTAGAAAACTATTTTAAAGTTTTTTTAGTCTTTCTCCAAGTAATGATAACGTCCTCCAAATAATTAGTTAAAGGTTACAGTATATATTTGTCTTACTCTCTGAGAGAATCTGCCCTTTCTTTTTGTTGACATCTTTGGTTTTGCCTGGTTTGTTTCTGAAGATAGTTACCAAAACACAAAGTTGCTAAGTATTTCTTAGACTGCCAAGTATGCCCCTGCTCATTCATGGGGATGGTGATCTGGTCAGCAGTGTCTAGATGTCCTGAAAAACCCCTGTTGTATTTAGCCCATAATGAAAAGTGTGACTCTAATAGGGCTGCACCATGTGTACAGCTCCTGCTTTATTTGTTTTTAAGATACAAGTTGTTTTACTGTGGATCTGTGTAGGTCTTGCTTATAATATAGATTTAATGTAGATCTTGCTCTCTTGTCTATTCAGACTTCCAACCAAGTGTGTGTAGGTTGAATACATGTAGCTGCATAAATATTAACTGTAGTTCACATTACTCAATACAGAAAATGTAAATTTTATACAAGTGCAGTCCTCAGAATCTGTTACCGCACATACAATATTGGTTAAGAACACCATATATGAATGGTGGTTTTTTGG
This sequence comes from Dryobates pubescens, assembly GCF_014839835.1. Taxonomy (NCBI): domain Eukaryota; kingdom Metazoa; phylum Chordata; class Aves; order Piciformes; family Picidae; genus Dryobates; species Dryobates pubescens. The sequence goes on from NC_071613.1 coordinate 35,405,731, forward strand.
AAAACCTATTACCTTAACTACTCTACCATCTTAGTGTAGGAAAATGCCATTGCTAGCAAGAACTTCCCTTGACTTAATAAAAGCAGAAATTAAATAGACATGGCTGATCACACTAAGGAAATCCTTGTGAATTTTCAGCTCACAAATAAAGAAGTAGATATTACCCCCTTCCATTTATTTCTGAAAATCACATTTGTAAGCTAAATAAATAATACTTGCATTACTTTAGCTCTTAGGTAGAAAATGAAGCTTATAGAAAAGTATCCTCATGTCCTTCCTTGTTAGATTCATCCCTCTCCCTTTGTGTTCTAGTAGCTCCCTGGTTGCATAGGGCCACAGATGTCATCCACCTTCTGAACAGAAAGTATCTTTTGAGATACAACCAGTTCTCAGTCCAGGTGTGGCTGGCCAGATCTTCAAGGCCACTGGAGCTAAGGATTTGAGAAGCATTTGCAAGAGAAGGCTAAACAACAGTGAAACCTTCTGTTTGAGAATGCTGAATCACTTTAAGAAGGCATGAATGGAATTAGTAATTTTCTAATAAATAAGGGAAGACTTGTCATTCTAGGCTTTCTGTTCCAAAGAAAAAACACAGCAATTACTTCCTAAAGAGCTTTTTGAGTGACGTGAAAAATGTCTGATTTCTACAGCTATTTATTAGGAAATGTCTCATCTCTGCAAAGACCTCTTTTTGATATCTTTCATTGTGCTGAAGAGTATTAGCTGATAACTCAGAAGCTCAATTGAGTAAAGCAGAGATTTGAAGTCTGTGCATACCCTTGACTGGTTAATTTTGAAGGAGAGAGGGCTTGTGTAGCATTAGGTGTTGTGTCCATGAGAACTATTTTTTGATGGAAGATTGCTAAAAGAAAATTTCACCAGCTAATGTGAATTTGACTTAAAAAGCTGACATAGAAGAGGCAGATTTCTGGGATTAATGGTGTCATTTGTTAACTGCCTTTGGAGTTGTCACACTTCATGGAAAATTATGTCTTCCCCCCCCCCCCCCCCCCCCCTTCACAGTTCCATAATTAAACTCGCACTGTGATGAGAGAAGAAAGTTATGTATTGAACCAACTCTCACCTCCTGGGTGTCTTTGACACTTTTGGTGACAGAATCCTGCAGCAAATGAAGCAACTCATCTAAATCCACTTCCAAGTTTTTTTCTCTTGGGAATTAAGCCTCACAGCATCCTGACCAATATTCACAATATTTCTGTACTGAGTGTTTGTGGCACCACCTGTTTTGTTAGGGGTGCTTCAGGGGCAGCTTCTGTGAGGAAAATCCAGGGCTGCCCCATGCTGGCACAGATGATTCCCACCATAACCAACCAACCCACCACAGAGCACAGCCGAGCCCCTCAGCTGAGATGGTAACACCTTGGGAAAACATATCCAAAAATAGGGCAAAATGCAAAATGTTAGCATAAGGGTAAAAGTGGGAGAAACAGCCCTGCAACCACCAAGATCGGTGAAGGATGGAGAGGAGTGGTTTCAAGTGCTGGAGCAGAGATTTCCAGGAAGCCTATAGGATGGGTCACAGTAAAGCAGGTACTTTGCTGCACTTCATGGAGGAGCAAGCCAGAGCAGATATCCAGACTGTAGCCTGTGGAGGACACCGCATTGGAATAGGTGGATATTCCTTTAAGGAACATGGTAGTAGTCTTATCCTTAAGGACCCGTGCTGGAACCGTGGAAGGGTGTGAGGAAAGAGCAGCAGAGAAAAACTGCAGTGGTATGACCCCAGCTGCCCCTTCACCACCCTCCCTGTGCCACTTGGGGAGGGAGAGGACATAGGCGTTGAGAACAAAGGAGTGAAGTTGGGCCTGAAAATAACAGGCAACTAGGGGGAATTTTTTTGAGGTTTGGTCTGTTTCTCACTATCCAGATCTATTTTAATTGCCAATAAATTATTTTTCCCCAAGTCATCTGTTTTGCCCAAGACAGTAATCAATAAGCAGTATTCCTGTCTTTATCTCAAGGCATGTATTTTTCTACTTCGTTCTCACCCACTTCTCTTTGTTTCGAGGAGCCAGAGTTGAGAGAGCAGCTGACTGGGAGTCTGTCAGCCAGCCAGGCACCTACTGCACTGTTGTGTTGACAAAGGCTACAACATTGACCAATGTCAGCAAGCAGCATTCCAGATGGATTCCATTTTGTCCTAGTTCACAAAATTGATTTATTCTGAGGATAGTGCACCCATGGGTGTTAACTGTGCTGTCACTAGAAAACAGAAACCTGGGAATTAGTGATCTATTATTGTTTGTGGTAATTGAATAAATTTACTGTTTTTAAGTCTTTTGAAAATGTATCTGGCCTCAGAAAGAGGTTGGTCTCTTCTCCCAGGCAACCAGTACCAGAACAAGAGGGCACAGTCTCAGGCTGCACCAGGAGAGGTTTAGGCTGGAGGTTAGGAGGAAGTTTTACACAGAGAGAGTGATTGCCTATTGGAATGGGCTGCCTGAGGAGGTGGTGGAGTCACCATCATTGGAGGTGTTCAGGAGGAGACTTGACAGGGTGCTTGGTTGCATGGCTTAGTTGTTTGGGTGGTGTTGGATGATAGGTTGGACACGATGATCTTGAAGGTCTCTTCCAACCCGGTTTATTCTATTCTATTCTATTCTTTAGGGAGAGTATACTGTGTATTTTGTGTAAATCTAAATAAGCCTCTTCATGCATCATAACTTCCTAAATTATGGAGCATAGCACCACCAAAGTTACAATTCAGAATCAGGAAGATGCAAGTCAGGAAAACCCCCGAATGGAAAGACTAAACTTTCTGATTGTGTGTATGGCTTCAGATACAACATGTGTACATATAGTACTTGTTTAATAGTATAATATAAAGACTAGTTTAGCAAGCATAGTGTAAGCCAACAAATGGAGTAGCATTGCCATCAGAAATGAAGAGTAATAAAAGAGCAGCTTTTTTTCGTTTGCAATGTAAGTACAAGGTTTTTTAAGGCAGTGTCAATGATGTACAACATCCATACTTTAGAATTAATCACTGACTGCAGTACATAGCAGTGTTAACACATTTCTTACTTTTGCGGAACAAGGAATGGTTTAATATTTAGGCTAGGGAATGTGTGGGTGTTTTTCCTATTTTCTTTTGAGGTTTATATAAGCCCAAGCTGACAAATTTTCAATTTTGCCTTTTTCTTTTCTTCTCTCTTTTTTTTTTTTTCCCTCCTCTAAGTTTTTCTTTATCTCATATACGTGTGTTTGCCATGTTGCTATTGGTAGCTAATTTTCTGTTAAGTATCTGATAATTAATTTCAATACTTCTTGCTACAGTTCTTTAGCATTAGAAAAGAGGCAGATGAGGACTATGCAGAAAGCTTTTATTTGGGGATTTTTGTTGCTGTTGCCCTCTGTTTTCCATTTCCCTTTTTTCTTGTTCTCCTAGGATCTTCTTGCACAAGAGCCTTAAAGCATTTAAAGTTTGCAGAATGAAAAGATGGCACAGGCAATGCTGGTACCACCAGGACCTGACAGCTTCTTCTATTTCACCAAAGAATCTCTTGCAGCTATTGAAAAACGTATTGCTGATGAAAGATCTCATTGTGACAAAGATGAACCTAAAGATGATAGTTGTCATGAAGAAAGTCATCCAAAGCCAAGTAATGACTTGGAGGCAGGAAAGACACTGCCATTTATTTATGGTGATATTCCTCCAGGAATGGTGTCTGAGCCCCTGGAGGACCTGGATCCATATTATATCAATAAAAAAGTAAGTGTTCTGTATTTAGAGTAATTAGAACATTTTTGTTGAACTATACAATGATAAGTGCTCTGATGTGGAGAAAGTCAGAAGCCCTGATTTTTTTAATGTATTATGCTGTATGTAATACATGTTAATTCTGAATACACTGTAAATATGACTGCAACACTTCTACTGCAGTTGCTTCTTTTTTTAAAAAAAGAGCTTTTCTTTTAATGTTTAGGATTTCCTTATGATAATATTTTGAGTTAGTGGATTTTGCATTAGATATCCTTTAATCTCTTCAAATCTAATTGAATGATAAAGCATTTGAAAACTTCCTGTCTGGCTGCTCTGTTTCTGAGGTTTCTAGGAAACATAGTACCTGAGGTCTAGTTTAGTAGATGGACTAAGTGCTCATTCAGTCAGCTGCCGAACTAATCAATTGTCAAACATTCTTTGAAATCTCTTAAAAGCTGTTTGATCTGAAGTGCAAGTAATATAGTTGGATTAATTTTAAATATTAGCAGTACAAATTAATACTTGTATTTTTAATGCAATTACATAACCCTGGAAAATGCTGAAATGCAAATTTTGTTTAACACAGACAATGTACGGTGTTCACATTTCATTGCTTGTGTGCTAATTTAGAACCTGATATTTGCCTGTATGATTCTACTGAAAATAAAGGGGGCTACTTACACCTATGTAAGCACAGCCTCTATTGCAAAGTTGCTAACATGTATCCTTAATTTAATATTTTCTATATTCCCTCTCTTTTTTGTGTGTGTGGTTGGTTTTTTTTTAAAGACATTTATAGTATTGAATAAAGGAAAGACGATCTTCAGGTTCAGTGCCACACCTGCCTTGTACCTTTTATCTCCTTTCAATATTATTAGAAGAATAGCTATTAAGATTTTGGTCCATTCATATCCTTTTCAAGTTGTTTGTTGAAAATTAGTACTGGTCCTTTAACATATTTAATTACACTGGGGGTTTTGGTTTAGTGTGTAAATGTCTTCCTGCTCTTTAATTTTGAGATAAAGATTTGAGCTAATATTTGTCACTTTAACCCTCAGATTAAATTCAGAGGAAGGGACACACAGCATGCATACTAGACTTGATACTTGCTTAGATGACCTTCCATTCTAACACATTGTATGCCTAGATAACAGAGTTAGTGATGTATCTATAATTACTGAGCAACATCTTTGCCTGTTGTATCACACTGCTCATGATAGTAAGCTAATTTGTATCATATATATTGTCAGTTTTCTGTTGCATGGTGAATTCCTCATGTTTTGTGTGATGTGAATTCAGCATTACAAAAGAGTATGTGCCTTAACTACAATCAACATTATTCAGCATGCTCATTATGCTCACTATTTTGACAAACTGTGTATTTATGACATGGACTGATCTTCCAGACTGGACAAAGGTTGTAGAGTAAGTATAGTTAAAATAGGTAAGAATAAAGGGCTAGACCATGTAGTTTTAGTTACATTTGTGTGGAATATCATGCTGCCTGAAGCAGCATGGGCCTGTAAACTCTAGGAGGGAAAGAAGCTGTGATGCTGTTAATCTTTTTCTCTGAACAAAATTCTAGTTAAGGCTCCTGTTCAGAATGTTTGTATGAGTAATGTTTTTATGCATTTTCCCTCTTGAACTGTTTCTTTAGTACTTTTATGAAAAAAAATAAAGAAAATACCTATCCAACTTCAAACTACTGCTTTTCGTTGTGAAAAGTGCTCTCTATAGCCCCTATGAAGCACCTCAATTTTTGTGTAACAAAATCTGAAAAAGGGACACACACCCCCTCATTAAAGAAAATACTTCTGAAGAGGATAATTGTTTGATATTCTCAAGTGTACCTGGTCAGCCATCAGGTAGGTTTAGTTAACACTAGCTTTCACTTACCCATGTTCTCTGACATGAGAACTATGCCAAGATTTTCCTTTGGAAAAAATAAATAAATTCCTGATTTCATTATTTGTGCTGAAATTTCAAAATCTCATATGCCAGAAACTGCAAAAATATGTGCAGATACCAAAAAAAGAAAAAAAGAAAAAAAGAAGAATCCAATTATTTTCCAGAAGAATGGTGGGGGAACAAGCATAGCCGAAGTTGTAATTGCTGTTAAAGTGCTTGTACGAGTCACTGATTTTGAGTGATTTTCCTTTATACCTGTGATGTGTCATTGAACAACAGTCTTTAGCTTTTGCTTGGATGTTTTCTCATAGGTACGCCTTCACTGGAATTTATACTTTTGAATTTCTGGTAAAAGTCCTTGCAAGAGGCTTCTGTATAAATGATTTTACTTGCCTTCGTGACCCCTGGAACTGGCTTGATTTTGTTGTCATTTCCTTTGCGTAAGTATATTTTACTTTTTAAAGAGTATGTCAGTTAGTATGTTTGAACCTGCAATAATTTGTCTGGCTTGTCTTAGGTCGTTTAAAATTAATTGTACTTGCATTGTGTTTCAACTTTTTGCATTTTAATATTTTGCAGTAATATAGCACAGAGCAGAATTAGTGGACTGTCCTAAAGTACGGAAGAGAAGTTACCATTGATCCATCAATTTTTAATAGTATTTAAACAATAAAATCAGAGAAATCTATTCCATTTTTAATTTGCATTCACTGGAAATACTGAAGGGTGTGTTTCTTAGGGAAAACTTAATTGAAACAGGAAAGTGTCAATGCAAGTCTCTCATTTAAAATTGCCTCTTCCAAAAAATACAGTCTGGATTGCAGGTCCAGGTAAGTAGTTTACACTCTACCTTTATTCTGAGTAACTGTGATTTAATCCTACAGGTATATAACAGAATTTGTAAACCTAGGCAATGTTTCAGCTCTTCGAACTTTCAGAGTATTGAGAGCTTTGAAAACTATTTCTGTAATTCCAGGTAAGAAGTAACTGTGTAAAATAGCAGGCAGTCTACATCGTCTCTGTTTAATTTTGTGTGTGCTGTCATTGTGTTTGTGTGTGGAATCCCTCACTACAGATATGTGACAGAGTTTGTGGACCTGGGCAATGTCTCAGCGTTGAGAACATTCAGAGTTCTCCGAGCTTTGAAAACAATATCAGTCATTCCAGGTGAGAGCTAGGTTAAACACTGAGGCTGACTGAAATTCCACAGAAGGTGAACTCATATTTTTAACAGAAGCATCCAGATTTTAGTCTTAACTTTTATTTCCTTTTCTAAATCTCTTAAACAGTCAGCCTCAGAGTTTAATGTTTTTGCATGAAAAACTGAATTGTGTAGCCTGTTTGTGTTTCCATTTCATGACATCAAATTTTCCCTCCCATATTAAAGATCAAAATGAATTAAATTCTTTTTCTGTCTTACTAATGTACATGTTAATATTTATCAAGACATTTCAGATTAAAAATTTCAGTCTGTTGTATAAGTTGAGTCCCGGACGTAGACAAAGGAGTAAGATAGTAAAGAGCAGCATGAGAATTGCATGATGTCCCTTAAGATGCCTATCTTCACCAAACCCATCTCCAGTGGCAGTTGTGATCTGTTTCTGTTTGTTGTCATAGATCCAATGTATTGTGTATTGGAATTGAACATTGGCAAAGGTTTGGAGCAAGAGGCATCAAGAAGAAAAGAAAATGACCAGTTTTCTTTACATGTAATTTACATGTATGGAGAGCATGAATAAAAAGTTACTTCTTCATTTGAAGAGCAGATACAATGGAATGTGTACTGTTCATTCCCATTCCCGTTTTCAAATTAATCTGAAGGAAAGATGAGACTTTTTGGTACCTTTTCCCTTTGGAAACATCTTTAATTTTTTGTGAAGCTGTGCATGATACCTAGTAGTGCATTGGAGTAGTTCACATTGCGTTTTGGTCAGATAGGTATTTAATATTATAATAAAACTCTGATTCTGTTTGCAGGCTTGAAGACTATTGTTGGAGCCTTAATCCAGTCAGTGAAGAAGCTCTCAGATGTAATGATTTTGACTGTGTTTTGCCTGAGTGTATTTGCACTAATAGGACTGCAGCTGTTCATGGGGAATTTGAAGAATAAATGCTTGTTTTGGCCATCAGAAAATTCAACATCTTTTGAAAAATACCTATCTCCGTACTTCAATGGTACAGTGTTTGACTGGACGGCATACATTGAGAATGAAAGTAAGAAATGCTGTTGTAATTTGCTAAAATGTTTGTCTATAACCATACATGTGTGAAATTGCTGTTGCAAACTATAGGCCAAAGATAAAAATCAATTAAATATGGTGATAAAGATACCTGATTGTTCTTTCCATTAACTGAACTTAGATGTGTACTTACAGAGTTATGCTGATTTTAGAATCACAGGGATACAGGTTGAGCAGGATCTCCACAGTCACACAGACCAACTGCTGCTCAGCTGCAGGACAAGTTAAAGCAGACTGCTTAATGCCATGTGCAGTCAAACTTTTAATATCTCCAAGAACTGAAATACCACAGCCTCTTGGACAGCCTTTTCCAGTATTTGATGAGTCTTACAGCACCTTTTTTTCTTATCAATTCAAAATTTCCCATGCTCAAAGTTCTTATATTTGCCTCCTATTCTTCCACTGTGCACTTCTGAGAAGAGTCAGGCAGTTCATGACAATCTTTCATCTTATATTTCTAGGTAGCACAAAGATTCTCCTTCTGTCCAACCTCAGCCTTCTGGAGACACACAATTCTTTCAGTCTTTCCCTTTGTCTTTAAGTTATAACTAAGACTCAGAAACACTAGAGAAATATCTGAGATTTCCTAGTTAAAATATAATTCCATAATTAGATAGAGGTATTCTGGAAGGGTATTCAGTGATTGCTATGACTCAAGAAGAGTTCTATAATTTTGTTTTTATAGCATGTTTTTATTTTATTATTTAATTTTGCAACTTCACTTACGAGTATGGATATAGCAGTATTTGGGCCCATTGTTGGGAGAACATAAATGGGAAGATTATGATAACTTGGTAACTTGAATGTAGGTTCAATCAAGAAAAAAACAACTCCTTCCATTTATTTATATCACTTTCTTTTTTTTTTTTTTTTTTTAGATAATTTCTATCGCTTAGAAGGAGGAAAGGATTTTCTGCTTTGTGGCAATAGCTCAGATGCAGGGTAAGGCACACTGAAAATTACATACTGTCTGTCTAAACAAAATGTAAAAATTGTCAGTCTAAACTTAAAAAGCTAATTTAGCTACATGGCTAGACAATTATTAGTATGCAGTCATCATGGTTTGTGTGTTGTAAGAAAATACTTTGCTATACATTTATTTTAAAACTCTTATGTAACTAGAGAATTCCATTTCAGCAGGTAGATTTGCATTATCAGTGACTTAAGAAGATAATTCTTTATCATGGGTATCATGCCATTTCTCATCTCTAAAGCATGGAGCACTGACACTCATGACCAACTTTTGGGAAGTCATTGTCTATCTGTGGAGTGTAAGCATGGCACAGCCTTGCTCTCTCTTTGTGACAATTCATTGTAGCAAAATCGCATAATTCTATATTTTAATGATGCATCTGTCCATCCCTTGGTTTCGGTTGGCTATATTTTTACAACAGATAAATATATTTTATGTAAATGGTTCAGGTATATATGTAAGTAACTATCAGATAATTTTATATGTGTGTGTAAACATGCATCAAATGTACACATATGAAAAAAAATCTTTATAGTGGTTTTCTCTAGAGGTTTTGGAAGCAAGGACCGCTTCTACCTTTCAAGAATGGAATCATAACTGAAACAGTGTGCTTACAGTTGATACCAAGATCAGGTCACCTACTGGCTGATGTGCACCGTTTCAGGAGATGAAAAGTACTGCTATCATTGTTATTCACTGTTGAGGAATGGGTAGAATTCATTAATTCAATTTGAAGAAACCAAAAAATCTGATATACCAACTCTGCTGACAGACAAAGTTCAGCATAAATTATGTATACTGTCTTTCTGGTTTTGTTTTGGGTGGTGGGGGTTTTTTGTTTGTTATTGTGTGTGGAAGAATTCACCTTATACAATCTTTGTGTTAAGTAAGTATAACGTTTCCACTGAAGACGTATCTGCAGAGCTAATAACCAAGCTTTAGGTTTTAGTTTGTGTATAACAGTGAAAGAAGGTATGAAAGAGGAATTTAATTTGTTTGTTTGCTCCTTTCTGACTTTTTTTATTTGTAAAGAGCCATCTTTTAATTTCTTCAGCAGATTTTAAAATGTGGTAAGCCACAAACAGCAGCCCCCTTTACAGATTATATCTAATAGCCTTCATTAGAAGTTCAAGGTACTAAAAATAATTTGTCTTACTTGTTTTTATATTTATTTCTTTATTATTTTATTTATTTTTCTTTTTATCTCCTAGTAAATGTCCAGAAGAGTTTATCTGTGTGAAAGCTGGCAGAAATCCCAACTATGGATATACTAGCTTTGACACATTCAGTTGGGCTTTCTTATCACTCTTTCGGCTGATGACACAAGACTACTGGGAAAATCTTTATCAGCTGGTGAGTCTAGAGTAAGCATTGTGGTTAGTGTCTGTGTTGCTCCAAATCAAACATGAAAGGGCCACTCATGTTTGCATACTAGCCATTGCTATTGTTAACAACTGAAAATGAACAGTATTCATGAAATGAAGCAAATTCACTTGCAGAATTCAGCAGAAACTGTCATTTGCTACAGAATCTCCCATGATTTCTGAAGAGGCACATGAGAATTTTCATCCTTTATTTAATTTTTGCAGCATATATTTGATATTGTGCCTCACGATATGGTTTTATTTTCAAAAACATTAGTGTTGATTGTAAATTATAAAAACACTCTGACAGTAAAATCTGCATCTTCATTTCTGCACTTTGAATCCTTTTTTTTAATAACTAAAATTGCAAATCTTGATATAAGTGACTTTTTTGTTATAATATATAGCTATGGTGTGTGAAAATACTTCAATTATATAATAATCTTAATAAATAATAAATAATCTTTCGATTATTTTGTCAGTCATTCAATCTTTAATTCTTTCAGTTAGCAAAGCAAGAGCATGTTAATACCTGGTAAGAACACTGAACAACCTGTGATGTGTGATTTACATAAATTATTTTGATCCCACCACCTTCTCAAGATTATTAGGCATTAAAGGAGGTTTGTCTCAAAGAAGCATGATCCTTAAAGATGTTTTTCACATACACGAATGCTCCCTTTGTTTCATTACTTTGTAATTCAGAAAGTTTCTGTGATCTTACTACAGAAGGAAGTAATATTTTGCACTTTTCAAATTCAGTTAATGCTTACAAACTACAGAATTGCAGTTCTTCACCAGGCGGATCATGTGTCTTCTTTTCCCATAGACACTAAGAGCTGCTGGCAAAGCATACATGATATTTTTTGTTCTGGTCATTTTTCTGGGTTCCTTCTATCTGATTAACTTGATTTTGGCTGTGGTTGCTATGGCCTATGAAGAGCAAAATCAAGCAACTATGGTTGAAGCAGAACAGAAGGAGGCAGACTTGCAGCAAGTGCTTGAACAGCTGAGGAGGCAGCAAGAAGAAGCTCAGGTATTTTCTGATAAGAGTTTAAGCTTTAGTATATTTCCTTGCATGCTATTTGTTCAAAACAAAATTAATAATTTAATGAACACATTTTTTAAAAGGCTTTATTTTACATACTTCATAAGTACTTTAGACTGCTTTTTATATGGATTTTTATTATTTTTTAAAGTGCACAAAGCATTAATGAATTTCTAAACTGAGAACAATAGTTTTTAAATAAATACTTCTTGTCCAGGGGCAGTATCTAGTAACATGTCATGATGATTTTTCAAATTCTCAGCTTAGACATAATTTCAGTATTTGTGAAATACTTGTCAGGACTTGGTTACAGTTTGAAATATTTTAATCCGTAAACTTCAGACTAACTTTTGCTACTTATGTTACCACCAGTGAATCAAAGACTGGAAGTACTACCCAATGTTTTTTTCCTAAGAGTAGCTTAAGGATGTTGTTATATACAATAAAAGCTAAAATTAGTTTAACAAAAACCAAAGTATGACTCTTTAGAATATACATAGAATATATAGAATAAACCAGGTTGGAAGAGACCTTCAAGATCATCATGTCCTACCCATCAACCAATCCAACACCACCTAAACAACTAACCCATGGCACCAAGCACCCCATCAAGTCGTTTCCTGAAAACCTCCAATGATGGCGACTCCACCACCTCCCCAGGCAGCCCATTCCAATGGGCAATCACTCCTTCTGTATAGAACTTTTTCCTAACATCTAGCCTGAACCTCCTCTGGTGCAGCCTGAGACTGTGTCCTCTTGTCCTGGTGCTGGCTGCCTGTGAGAAGAGACCTACATCTGTCTGTCTACAACCTCCCTTCAGGTAGTTGTAGAGAGTAATAAGGTCACCCCTGAGTCTCCTCTTCTCCAGGCTAAGCAACCCCAGCTCCCTCAGCCTCTCCTCATAGGGCTTGTGTTCCAAACCCCTTAGTTCTTTTCTTTGCAGTTGCATTCACTGTAATTAATAGATTTATTACATTTTCACGTATTTTCTATATAACTTTGTGGTTGTACACAGTGCAGGCTGACTCCGTGGTATGGATGTAAAGTAGAACTCTGAGAAGCAACTGTCTTAACTGCCCTTTTGTTTGAACTTCTACTACAGAATAATATTTGAGGTTTGCACAAATCCATCTAGATTTTGTCACATGTAGAATTAATTTGGTATAGACCTTAACTGTAGGACTGTAACTTTCTTTGAAATAGTGGGGTTTTTAAACATCACATAAAATAATTGCTGTGGCAGGCAATAGTGGCAGCTGTGGCAGAGATGACTGAGTACAGCGGTGAAAGTGGAATTGGTGGACCCTCAGATAGTTCTTCAGAAGCATCCAAGCTCAGCTCAAAAAGTGCCAAAGAAAGGAGAAACAGAAGGAAGAAAAGACGGCAGAGGGACCTCTCTGAAGAAGATGATGACATGAAGGTTGAAAAGCTTCCAAAATCTGAATCAGATAGCAGTATCAGAAGGAAAGGTTTCCGTTTTTCTTTTGATGGGAACAGACTTGCTTATGGGAAGCCTTTCACATCACCCCATCAGGTACTGTGAATAGTGCTCTTGTCATTCCCGGGGTTTGAGAGATAACTGTAATCAACACATTTCACTGCAGCTTTGTAGACTAATACAAGGACAAATAATGTTGCATTGTTTAAAATAGCAACTTACTGTTGGTATTATTTTCTGGAGTGTACCTAAACAAATGTTCTCTCTCTCTTATTGTTTAGGATCTGATGTAGCTTAACGTGCACAGCAGCATTATGTTTCACTAGATCATTTGAAATATAAATCCCATTATTATTCATAAAAGTAAAATTTAAGTATAAGGTATCCCTGTAGAATATTAAGGGTATTGATATCATTTAAGATAATGCATGATCTACATGGATGATTAGAATTTCTAGTTTTCTCTTTAATACACGGATGGAAGTTACTATGGCCTTGTGCATCTTCATTTTTTTCTCTGCAATAATTGGTATTTGTAAATTTACCTATTGATATATCTTTAATCTCATGTCTGAAACCTACCTAAAGCACTGTATTAAAAATTACACTAAGGGGTTCCTGGAGAATATAATTACTTTTTTTTTAATACATAGACATGCATTTTGTATATTTAAGACCTTCAACTGGCCATTTCATTTATGTTTCCTTTGCAGTCTTTACTGAGTGTTCGTGGATCCCTGTTTTCTCCCAGGCGTAGTAGCAGAACAAGTCTTTTCAGTTTTAAAGAATATGGAAGAGACATAGGATCTGAAAATGACTTTGCTGATGATGAACACAGCACATTCGAGGACAATGGGAGCAGAAGAGGTTCCCTGTTTTTTCCACGCAGACATGGTGAACGACGCAGTAGTAACATTAGTCAGGCCAGTAGGTCATCAAGAAAGTTGGCACTGTTTCCAGTGAATGGGAAGATGCACAGCACTGTGGATTGCAATGGGGTGGTTTCCTTAGTGGATGGACCACCAGGTCTGTTGGCGCCTACTGGACAGCTTCTGCCAGAGGTGAAAATAGATAAAGCGACAACTGATGATAATGTAAGAAAGTTTAAAAATACTTCAGGTTCCATAGCCTTTCTTTATTGCACCAGATGATGTTTTATTGGAATGTAATGCATTAAAAACAGTTGAGAAGTTATGAATGCTTTTCCAGCATATCTAAATGTAATGAAGTAGGTTGGCAGTGATTCACTCAAAAGTGAGCGGCTGAAACATGAAAATGGGAGAGAAAAAAGTAACACATTTTATATGTGCAGGGCAAGGATTTCCATGTACCTGCAGAGTGGATCAAGTTATTAATGTTCCGTTGCTAAATCTGTTTTAGAACCCAAAATAAGTTGTTCAGATTTGTAAGTGTCCTGCATATCATTATGTTGTTTCACTTTTTATTTATTGCTTTAGCCTCCCTTTAAATATGTTTCCTAATTCTCTACAGGTAATCTGCTGCTTTTATCCATGATCTGTATATTTGGTATGGTGCAAATGCAGCATAGCCTTTTAGGTTATGTTGACATTTTAGGATCTCTGAATGCTGGTGTTTTTTTTCCCCCTGGTTATTAGAGATGGTCTAAGCATCTCACTGCCCGGGATGATGGTGTCATTTTAAACTCCTGAAAAGTACATGCAAATTCATCCATTTCTCCCTCTGATCAGTTTTCTCTATTTCCTCAGTCTGCCTTCAGAGTAGAGCAGAGGAATCCATTGCATGTTTTCCTAGAAATCGTTAATTTTTTTTTTGTTTGTTTTTACACACGTAACAGCATTTGAAAGGCACATCAGATGGATTCCTTACAATCTCCTTGTGGTTTATTATACTTTCATTTTCGTGCATTATTTAATTTATTGAAAAAAAATTTGATCACGGTCATACATTCATAACTTCTTAATGACTGAGGCATGTTCCATGATACGACTGTAACACAGCTTTCAATTTTTCAACAATATACTTGAAAAAAATTATTCTTTTTTAATGTCAATTAAGTCAGACTTTGTTTCTTCAGTTGAAATTCGTAAGTCAGAGATGACAGCTATTAAGTGTAAAATAGATGCTTTAATGAACGGATATGGAGATCAAAACTGATAAAAATTAATTTCAGAGAATAATTTTTATTGCAGAAACATTCCTAGCATAAATCACTTGCAAGTGTCTTGTGACTGAACTAGTGTAGAAGTGAAATATTGGTTGAGAACGCATGAAACTGGGAATTGGGATGGTTTTTTTTCATTCCAGTACTGCAACAGTCTTGGATTGTTTCCTTAGCATTGGCCTCCTCCAAAACTTCTGTCTCTCTCATGTGGAGTTAATAGTAGTTAACTATACTGCAATGGCAGTATGGAACTAAATAATAAGATATTTTTTTTTTTAGTATTTTATAAGTATTAACACTTTTCAGAAGTATAATGTTAAAATGACCCTTAAAAAACAACAAAACTAATATGTCTATTGGGGAAAAAAAATCTGATGTAACAGCACTTAAATATAAAGCTTTATGTATTATGAGCTTGTTGACAACAATTACTCTTTCTAATACCTCTTTTGCAGTATTTCTAAAGTCAAATTTAACATATGCTCCTTTTTAATTTGCTTTGGTTTTTCTTTTTCCAATAGAGCACTACTACAGAAAAAGAAATGAAAAGGAGGCGCACAAGTTCGTATCAGATACCAATGGAGTTGCTGGAGGATCCTAGCTTAAGGGAAAGAGCTATGAGTATAGCTGGCATTATCACAAATACAATGGAAGGTGTGTTATGACTGCAGATTTGTGAACATCCTTGACATAGTCTTAGACTTACTTGAAGATGTTATATCACAGTGCAAATATAGAAGATAAAAAATATGTAGCCATGCATAAACTATACAAAAGAAGAAAAGCATGTGTACATAGCAAAAAAAGAAATGAAGGAGACTTTCTTGGTTTAGTGTATTTGATAGATTCTAATTAAAATAAATAATGTATATGTGTTTTTTACTAGTTTATCAGTACAGATATTGGAAGAAATGTCTCATGATAAATTTTACTGTAAAAATATTACAGAAACTTAAAGGCTAGTTCCGAGTTAATTAGAAGGATATTTGTAGTAGAATTATTTGGAACAGTGAAGTTATTACTAGTGAAATTCTCATAAATGCTTGAATAATTTTCAAAATTCTATTAATGGTGATATTAACCTTATTTTTTTCTAAAAAGAAGCAATTTAACCTTTGAGAGGACTGTGAAGCTGGAAATTTTACTGAGAAAACTATCCCTAAATGTAAGCATAAATAGTTAAGGGTTTTCTTTTTTCAAACAAGATTGTATGGTAAAAATAATAAACAACTTGTTCAGTTATTAGGTCAAAATTCTTGAGGTTCTTTTATACTTCTAAAACTTTTTCAATCAATAACAATGTTGTGATACAGTTTCAGTAATTTAGACCTGAGAACGCAGATAAACAAACATTTATCTTTACATTTTCCAAAACATGTTCACTATACTTTTTTTTTTCTACCCCCCCACCAGAACTTGAAGAATCCAGACAAAAATGTCCACCTTGCTGGTATAAGTTTGCTCACACTTTCTTAATTTGGGATTGTTGGGAGCCCTGGTTAAAAGTAAAGACTGTAGTTGAATTGATTGTAATGGATCCACTTGTTGATCTTGCTGTCACAGTCTGCATAATTTTAAACACACTTTTTATGGCCATGGAACATCATCCAATGACTGAGAATTTCAGTAATGTACTTAAAATAGGAAATCAGGTAAGTCTATCAAACTTTATAACTTGATACAGTTGAAACCTGGTTTCTCTATGAAATAGAATACTTTTAGTATTTCTATTATCATCCCAAAAAATAAAGGTTCAAGGTATAGTTGTAGTAGAAATAGTATAAAAATACTATTAGCAGTATGTTGTACATAAGAAGGAGCCAAATTTGATCTTTTGTGCTGTAATTATCATCAACACAGAGAAGGAGCTAGATATTATTTTGGATTCTTATTTTGCACTGTTACTTTTGTGTTATTTTTGTATTTCTGTGAATGATGTTACTTTGATTGGTCCACAACAACTTGGAAGGCAAAGAATGTACTGTTTATTCCAAGAGTGTCTATTGATACACTTGGATTTTGTTCCCTAGTGGATACAGTCTGTAGGTTGGGTTTAGAGTGTTTGCTTGAGAAGCACAGCCAGCACATGGAGGGAGGTGATTCTCCCCTTCTACTCTACTCTAGTGAGACCCCACCTGGAGTACTACATCTAGGTCTGGAGCTCCTATTACAGGAAGGATCTGGACATGCTGGAGTGTGTCCAGAAAAGGGCCACGAGGGTGATCAGAGGGCTGGAGAACCTCCCCTATGAGGACAGAGTGGGTGCTAATTAGAGGAGACCTTATTGTGGCCTTCCAGTACCTTAAGGGGGCCTACAAGAAAGCTGGGGGGTGGACTTTTTAGGGTGTCAGGTAGTGATAGGACTAGGGGGAATGGAACAAAAATAAAAATAGGTAGATTCAGATTGGATGTTAGGAAGAATATTTTCACCCTGAGGGTGGTGAGACCCTGGAACAGGTTGCCTAGGGAGGTGGTATAAGCCCCATCCCTGGAGGTTTTTAAGGCCAGGCTGGATGCAGCTCTGGGCAACTTCATCTAGTGTGAGGTGTCCCTGCCCATGGCAGGGGGGTTGGAACTAAATGGTCCTTGAGGTCCCTTCCAACCCTAACAATTTTCTGATTCTATGATTGTACTATAATACAAATAATGTAGATTTAGCAAAATAGTAAAACCATTTTGTTATTGGAATATGTGAAATTCTAGTACATGTTGGGCAGGTATTGACATTTAAATCCAGAGCTGTTAATCCGTTAAATTGTATGCTGATATTTTGAGCCAATACAGGCATAGTTCAATGTTTTCACCATGACCCGGAGTCAAGAGATAATTTTTTGTGGAAGAGAATCATATCATGTGGTTGTTTAAAATAAACTTAGGATGTATTTGAAGAGAAAGGGAACATGAATAGATAAGGATAAGTAACTAATGCAGATGATTGTCTTATGATCATGCTTGCATGTTTTACCCAGGAAATTCAACCATTTTTTACTTTCATATATAATGAAAATCTAATTTTGAGCTGTGTAAGTGTTCCTTCATGCTGAGAAGTGTTTACTCCCAGTAGGATAAAATTCCACTATAATACAGGTATAGTTATGGCCGTTTATTTCTTGCTTTTTGAACTGTATAGTACTATCTTTTAAAGACCATCTAATACTCCTCATTTATTTAATATTTTTCTATATTTCTAGTAAAAGATGATAATTTATGCAGTTCTGTAAATACTGGTGCTCATACATCTACAGCAAATGGAGGGAATTTCTTTCAGTCATTATTTGCTTTCTGCTTCAGAGACAGAAAGGAGTTTTACTTCAAACATGGCTCACTGCATAATTAGGCTTTTTTTTTGACAGCAAGAGATAGAAGATATGCCTACTATACCTGAATTCTCATGGAGACTTCATTTGATAGTGCAGCAGTCACCAATTCATGACCAGTCCATATTTTGCCACACGCCTTTGTTAGAGCAGCTTCTGTTGTGGCAAGAGCACCTGAATGCTATGTTGCTGAAGAAAGTTATTTTAATTAGAAGTATGGCATATATTAAGACCAAAGAGGAGGCTTGATGGAAATAGTTTGCTCTTCATTATACAGTAAATGCGTCTTGTGTTTAACTAAAGCTAACAGAGTTATGCTACATCTCATTTTTATGTGGCCACCTAACCTTCTGTGGTGGGTTGAGAGGAAAGGCTCTGCTTTCCCTCCCCCACTGAGAAAGAAACCGCAGCTAAAACTCAGTCGGAGAGATGAGAGTATATTGTACAAGGAAACAGATTATATGTAACACAACAAATACAGGTATTTTACAGTATATACAGAAATATACAGCAAATAAACTCAACCAGAAACCAGACCCCCCACAGAGGGGGCTTCCCCCTGTGCCCCCTTCACCCCCCTACCTCCCTTCTCCCCCAAAAGAGGTAGAAAAGAGATGTGGACAGTTAACAGGGCAGGAAAGGAAGAGAGGCCTGGTACAGGAGTTAGTATCTTATCTTAGTTGGCCAGAAGCCCAGAAGCAGATCCAGCCGAAAGGAACAGCGAAGGAAGAGAAACTGAGGGAAAGTCCCAGCTCTCCTGGGTCTAACAATCTCACCTCCCACCTTACTTGGCCAATGAAATTCGTTTAGAATACCGAAATATTTTATAAACATTTAGCCAGTGTGCCCCTTCCTTAAAGGCACAGTGTCAAACGGCCACACCTTCTTTGTGAGGTTTAGCTAGTCATAATTTTCCATACTGACATCCTACTGTAAGAGGGTTGTTACTTTGTTCTTAAGTTGTTCTTCTACTGCTGGCTCAATACTCAACTATAAAGTAACAATAATTATTCTTCCTTCAGGTTTTTACTGGAATTTTTGCAGCAGAAATGGTTCTCAAGATAATTGCCATGCATCCTTTTTATTATTTCCAAGTTGGCTGGAATATTTTCGATAGTTTCATAGTTATCCTTAGTTTGGTGGAACTTTTTCTTTCAAACGTGGATGGATTATCTGTTCTCCGATCATTCAGATTGGTAAATAAATGACAATGCATTAGTTAATGCAGATACATTATTATATTTGTATTTTAACTGTACTCATATAAATAAGACACCTTTTAGGAATACTGTGCAATGCTTTTGCTAAGTGTCACAGGATATCTCTGCAAGCATGTTTTGCAAAATCGTTTATGTTACTACTCAGTAGTGTCTGCTGCTTTATGTTTCAGAAGCAATCAAGTATATTTTCAAGGGAAAGAGTTATGTTTTTATTGCAATTGTTTTCTGTGGATTCATAAAGCATTATTTAGTGCTTATTGAGAGAGCTAAATAAATAAAACGTTTGTAGTTTTTCATCTACTTCTGTATCCAGAAATTGTAAAAAGACTATAAGTAACTTTTTAAATGTAGGAATTATAAAGTCAATATTTAATTTAATTAAAAAAATAAATAAATTATTTTTCTTTTCACCCTTGGCAAAAAAAACCCAAAACATAATACCTTTTTCAGTCTGGGTGGGTTATGGCTAAAGAAAAGGTATGCATTGTACTTTTATTCCCTTCTGAAGTTGAAATGTTTGTCTTCTGGCTTGTGCTTGATTTTTATTTCCAGACTGTGGGGTCCTCTTTTAATTTATTGGAGGCAATATTCTTTTGGAAGACTCCTTTCTTTGAGGATTTCAGAGTCCGTTATTTCTGTCAGTAGAATCCTGTTGATTTAATGTTGGTTTTTGGTGGTTGGGTTTTTTTAATTAATTTCTGCACATAATGTTTGAGATGTTCAGAATTCACCATTCAAACAATTCTGTTATTTATTACCATGGTGTTTTTGTAACTACTGCAAATAATATATCTGTATTTCTGTTTTTCAGTTGCGAGTTTTCAAATTGGCAAAATCTTGGCCAACACTAAATATGCTGATAAAAATTATTGGCAATTCCGTGGGAGCTCTGGGGAATTTGACCCTGGTACTGGCCATCATTGTGTTCATTTTTGCTGTGGTTGGGATGCAGCTGTTTGGGAAAAGCTACAAGGATTGTGTCTGCAAGATCTCTCCAAACTGTCAACTTCCACGCTGGCACATGCGTGACTTTTTTCACTCTTTTTTGATTGTGTTTCGAGTGCTGTGTGGAGAATGGATAGAAACAATGTGGGACTGCATGGAGGTTGCAGGCCAACCTATGTGCCTTACTGTGTTCATGATGGTCATGGTGATAGGAAACTTAGTGGTATGTAGCCAAATTAATTTGAGAATTCATTTAGAGAAAGAATGGTTACAGAACCAGTAATGAAGTGTTAAAGTTTTATTAAATATGCTATTTACATATGGGGTTTATTATTTTGAATTTCTTATGAGCCTAAGTTCTGAAATAGAGATTTCTGTGTCATCTTTGTAGCTTTGTGATCTTATACTATATCCTCTGCTTAGTGGATGGCCCCCTTCAGGGGTCTGGAGTGCAATTCAGATCATGTTGGTGAGAGAGTGGCAAGAATTGTCTGTTCAGTTTTTGTGGACTATTCCTCTTTTGTCCTCTATTCAGTTGACCTGAATGTTTGGGTTTATTTTCATTTTACATTTTATTTACTTTTTTACTTTTTCTGCTTTCTAAAACACTGCCTTAACACTCAGACTCTGCAATTTAAGCCATTTTGAACCTTGTTTCCTACACACTCAACTATTTACATAAACGGGGTAAGAAAACTGGAATTGGAAGGCAGTGGAAATAAAAACCCCACAGATTGAAATACTTCATGTTTTCTTTCACCTCTTCACCCCTTTCTGTTTAAGTACTTATTACAGGTATTTTTAAAGTGGTCTATTTGTTTCAGAGGAAAGCATGTGATCTGCACCAGTTTGTACATTATGGTGCATAGATATGTATTTTTTAATATGGCTATTTTGTTGGGGAGGTTGTTTTTTTATTAGCATGCCAGTAAATGAAGCCTTATTTGCTTCACCTTTTTCTCTGCTCTTTTCATTGCCAACTGGGTTTTCCTCTATTCTAAATCTTTTATTTCAGCAACTGTCAGCAGCAAAAGAGATTTTAAATTTGCCATCATAGAGGCCTTCATTAGGAATAAGATAGTTATCTTTAAACCAGTCATGAATTATTACTAGTGGCACAGCCACTTACTCCAGGATTTTCTATGAATGTCTTATAATGAAGAGAACTCTGAAAGTGGTTGACTAAACAAAACATTTTCCTCAAACAGTTTTCTAAACCAGACAATAGAACTTTGTGGAATAAAGCATCCATCTCCCTGAATTTTTCCATTGTATTTCCTGTATTTTATACCATAGGTCTAGTAGAATTTCTTACATGAGTAGACCATCCTTGCTGTATATTCAGGGCTCTGTTATCCAGTCACCTTTCTGTGTTCCCAACACATAGTTTTATCCTGTTGTCTTCAAAGTTGCATCGAAGAATTGATCTGAAGGCTTTAAGAATAGGTGCTCTGCTACTTGGATATCCTAGTACCATTTGAGCTCATGGTAGACCCTGGGCATGTATAACTGATATCTGTCCTATGTTTTGTCTTACTGTGGGAAAAGGATGACCTAGGGATTAGGAGACAGGGTCTGCTTCACTTTTTTTAGGTTGCACACAAGTAATACAGAATGTGATGTGCCACCTGACTGGGCGTCAGAAGCCTGGGCACCAAAAGCCTGGGTCAGAGAACCATGTGGCCACCTGCAGCTTTCCCCCTTCCCTTATACTGCAGACATGATGCTTATGGTATAGAATACCCCACTGGCTGGTTCAGCAGGCTGTCCTGGGTGTGGCTTTCCCAACTTGTGAAGAAAATTCTCTGTCCTAGCTGAACCTGGAACAGCACCATGTCTGCCCCTCTACAAACATGAGCAGAAAAATGACTTGTGCCTTCATAGTCATACAACAATGCAAAGCCACAAAAAATCAAACCACTGCATTGGGATATAGGGCAGGTAGTGTGCTTAAGTTGCATTTATTGTGTAATTTTGAGCATCATATATAGCAAAGGAAAACACGAAGCCTTGTGTACATAATGTGTGATAGAAGAAAAATGTGATTGAAAATTCAAGAAAATTCAGCTGGTAATTTTTGGTTTATTTTTTAGGTATTGAACCTTTTTCTGGCCTTGCTGCTGAGTTCATTCAGTTCAGACAACCTTTCTCCTACAGAGGATGATAACGAAATGAACAATTTACAGATTGCTGTTGCAAGAATTCAGAAGGGAATAGATTATTTGAAGAAAAAAGCAAGTGAATGTATCCAAAAGTCTTGTTGGGGGAAACAAGCTGCTGTAAATCAAAGAACAGCAACAGATCAGTTGAATGTGGAGAAAGACCATTGCATTTCCAACCGTACCATCACTGAAGTAACGAATCATCACAAAAGTGAGAATGAAATGGCTACTGTTATAGGTGGCAGTGATTATACATCCTTCATAAACAATCCAAGTCTTACTGTTACAGTACCAATAGCTGTTGGAGAATCTGATTTTGAACATCTAAATACAGAAGAGTTTAGCAGTGACTCAGATTTGGAGGAAAGCAAAGAGGTAACATTTAAATATATTTTGTATGAATTGTATTCTTTCATAGTGTGGCTTTTCCTGCTTAGAAATAGAAAGTGATTGTGATTTGAGCTTGTTGGACTGTACGGAGAATGAATAAACTGAAGTGGGAGAGTGGAGCTAAAGAGAGTAGGAAATACAGGCAGTGCTGTATGAGCATATATGAACCTATTTATAAAAGGGTTTTGAAAAGTTTTCTAAATTACTAGTTGAATAGACAAGCCAATATATATGTACAGAATAAACAGAAAAAGAATGTGTTTGTATATATGTATATAAAAAATCACAATACTTCCATGAAGTAAGCATGAAAGTAAACTATTAGAGGATATATATATTATATGAATACCTTTTGCATCTGACTTTTAAAGCTCACTGAATTCTAGAGAAACCAGCATTAGTTGTACTGGATAATCTAAAAGAGGTGCTAACTCAGACTAATTAGATTGATAACACATTTCAAGTTCTGAAGTTGAAAGCCAAGGGAACAATTCAGTTCTATACTGTGAATATGTCAAGTAAACATGATGAGAAGAAAGAGAATTACTGAATAAAAAAAATATTTAAAAAATTATTTCTTTTTTGTTGGAAATTTAATCAGTCACTATAAAGACAAGTGCCTGTCCTTAAACTGGGTCAGCTTTAGGACAGTAGTCATTGGTCAGCAGCTGCAGAACAAGAGGGAAAGAGAAATAATGGATTTCAGCATGATCCTGAGAGATATCTGAATTTTCAGAGTTACTGTGCTATGACTCCAGTACAGACTGAGGCTGGTATCAACTGTCCTGGCACCTGAAGACATAAGGACATTAATGAAGTATCACTGCCGTGCTACAGTCTGGATTGCTTTGTCTTAAATGTTTCGTTTTCTTTTGGGGTTTGGCTCTTCTGTTAGTGGTGTTGATTGGTTGTGGGTAGGTTTTTAGTTGTTTTGTTTTGAACTGGCAATGAGTTTGCCCATATTCTTCCCAAATTTTAGAAAATAAGTTTGTTCTAGCAAAGTATATTTAAACTAAACTTAAATTTGATAAAGTGTAGTAAGGTGACTCTTTAGGTGGTGTTTTTTTTAAGTGCAGAGTGTGGTGTTCAATAGTATAACATTCACTTTTTATTTCAGCAGCTTATTTTCCAGCACTCTATTAGTTCCATCTACTATTTGTAGCTTCTGTTAGATTACTCATAGGCCTCTTAAAAGTGAAGTGAACAATATTCATAAGTTGTTTGAAAGTATAAAATGCACTTTCTAAGGAAGCTGTAATGTCTACTAGACAGCTGCGGAATAAAGGCTATTGGCCTTCTTAGTGAGTTTTAATAAAAGTTGGATTTTTGGAAGGAATAGCTGATGAACTCAAGTAATTTAATCTTGTTCTGATAACTAAGTTAAATCTGACTCTTACGTGGAAATTATCCAGCACTTGAAGTTACCTGATTCTTCACTAATTTATATTTAAAAATTGGGTAAAATCTGTGCCTTCTCACCTTTGATATTCAAGATTCTATTACCCAGTATTAATTTTAAGACACTCAGATTTGGGAAAGTGGTTAAGGATAGGCATAGTTGAAAGGCATCAAGGTGAAAGGTATCTCCTATGGCCATAGGAGATACGTAAATTAACAACAGAAAAACATTTAATGCACATTAGTTTATAGGCGGAAAGGAAAATATCTGTCATTTTGTAGATTATTCCAGCTCTTGCTATCACACATTCTCTCAAAATGGAAACAGTTTATATTGGACTTGTTAGGTAGCTACAGTATTTAATTAGCCTTTGAGAAGTTATTGTTGAGAAGTGAGATTAGATTAAAAACAGAAAGTTAAGGAAAGTGTGAAGTACTTGAAGAAATGACAGGTTTATTGCTAGTCATGGATTTTTCATTTTGACATTGCTATACATCTGTTACAATCTGTAATGCACCTTAAACTATTTGATTTTTGATGTTTATTTTTTAGAATTCATGCAGTTAAAAATCTAATGATAGTGGGAAAAATTGCTTACAAAGTTCTTGTGTTTGGCCTGGCACGATTGATTGTTTTGTGGCTTATATCTGAAAGTGTATTCCAGATACATATTTAGCATCTAGTAAAGACCAGGAATAACCTTGAAAATGAAATTAAAAGAAAAATGTATTTCTGTCTAATTAATACCATGTAGAGGATGTTTAAAGCTGTAATGTATGCAGTGTGTGTATCTGTTTTTTTCATTTGTGATTTTATTGAGGGCATGAGGGTGGAAGAGTTTTTGTTTGGGGTTTTTTTATTTGCTTGTTTGGGGTTTTAAGTTCAGGCCTGTGTCTAATATATGTTTCTGAGCTTCAGATATTCTGATAACTTTACCTCTATCAGTATGTCTTTGGATATGCATAACGCTCTCATCAAAGCTGTAAATGGTATGTTTTGAAAATGTATGGTGTATCTAGAAAACTCATTCTAAAATAAGTCGGAATACATACTGCTGCTGTTTCCAGAACTCAAACAGCCTAAAGGGTACCACGTGTTAACTTCATTGCGTACCATTCTTACTTCTCACAGGAGTAAAATCAACCTGGATCAGTCAAGAATGCAGATCTGGTGCTTTTTAACCAGGCAGAGCAACGTGTCAGCATGTTTACACAGGTTACCTAAAAAATCATGCATATATGATCACTTTTGAGATTGATTGGCCTGCATGCTACTCAGCTACAATATATTTTTTCCCCATCTGTTGCAATGTAGTGGAAACATGCACAGCCGCTCTGTAAGCTGAGTCCCATGACTCACGTCACCGCATGGTTGAGGGCAACCCCAACATGTTCCTCACTCCTTGTTACATCTTTCGTATTTTCTGTACTAATTATGTGGCATAATCTGCATGCTTTGTAGGTTTTTTTGTTCTTGTTAACTGAATTATTAAGCATCAAGACTGTTCAAGTTTAAAAGGGGTTACTGTCTATGATTTTATGAAAATGGAAAGGTAATCTTCACTTGACTTTTCTGTTCATCTGTTGAACCATTCTATCAGCTTTCATGTAATTATGAACATTTTCTGATCATGTTCATGTGACCAATGCCTTGGAATATTGCATATATACAATTACTTATATGCTACAATGTTTATTTATGTTGATCTAAATTGTTTCATGTTTGTTCAGTGTTCTTATAATATACATTTCAGTTTTCTCATAAAGAGAAGCTAAAATACAGGATGAAATATACACTCCTGGGAACAGTCAAATAGATCTTTTTTTATACAAATGCATAGTCTTTTTGAATATGGATGTAATTATTTATATGCTACTCATGAAGTTTGTGTAAGATTGGAAGTTAGGGAATAATTTTTATCAATTTTGCTCTTCATTAATAATTTTTTATTTGTGTGCTTAACCTGGTTGCTTTATTTTTAGAAAGACAAGATTATTGCAAGCAAAAATTATTTGTAGGATTCTGTGTAGGTGCCTAAATAAATCTGGATGGTTTCAATTATATAAATAAGGAAGTTCAAGCAAGAAAGAGATATAAAAATTAGAAAAATCCAGGGTAAGGCTAAAAATAAGACAATTGTTAAAAAAGAGAAAATAGGAACCTAGTATCGTCCCAAACTTCTCAACTCAGGAACTTGAGAACTATAAAACACACCTTAATTGTACCAAGCTATGTGTTTCTTATTCCTGATGATCTCTTCTTAGTCAAAGAATGCTTTGGGTTGGAAAGGTTATCTTTGCCAAACTCCCTGCAGTGACCAGGAGAATCAATCAGGTTGCTCCGAGCCCTGTCCAACTTGACCTTGCATGTTTCCAGGGATGGGCCATCTAACACCTCTCTGGGCAACCTGTTCCAGTGTTTCACCACCCTCACTGTAAATGAATTTCTTCCTTATTTCTAGTCTAAACCATAGAATCGAAGAATAATAGAATGCACTGTTGGAAGGGAACCCTTGAAGTCATCTGTTCCAACCCCCCTATTACCCCTTGTCCACTTACATCAGGGCCTGCTAAAAAGTCCTCATCTTATAGGCCCCCTTTAAGTACTGAAAGGCTGCAAGAGGGTTTCCCTGGATCTCCACTCTGAACATCACCAATAGTTGAATAGTTGAGCAATTCCACTCCTTAACATTCAGAGGTCATTGAGGCATTTCTTTTCCAAATACAAATTGTGTTCACATGGTTTCATTGTAGAAGCCTGCATTGCCTTTCATGTGTCCCTTTACACTGTTTTATTTACAGGCAATATTTTGGGCTTCACTTTTGTGCCCACGTGGCCTGTAAGCTATTCAGAAAGATGGAACTCCAAGATATTTTTCTAAGGATTTATTCAAACCATTTTTGAAACACCCCTTAAGCAGGTAGTATCACATCCTGCTGGTGCTAAATATGGGAATATGATTCTGATTTGATGGATATTGTTTATGTGACTGTTCCTGCTTCAAACTTCTGCTGTTGTAAATCTGGACCCGTGTAGAACAGCATGCAAAATAGTAAACTAGGGCCTCATAGTTATTTGACTGAAAAGTACTTGAATCCTTTTTATTTGGATGTCACATTGCCTTGCTGTAATCTTCCTCTTTTTTTTCTCTCTGTGTTTAACAGAAAGGGTAGATTTTGGGTTTAGATTGTTGGAAAAAAAAAAAAAAAGGCATTTTCTGTGGACAATACTTTTGCTTTCTTTACAAGGTAAATGATGTTCAAGCTTTATTTATAGACATACTTCTTTCAGAAAAAAAGATAAATAAAAGGATTGCAATAAAAGTGACTTCGCCAAATGTGCTTACACTGACAAGTACCATACTTCATGGTAACAGAAAATGTGGTTTATGTCCTTTTGTTGTTTAATTAATAATTAAGAATAAATGGAAAAATTAGATTGGTCCTATTAAAGAGTATATCCTGCTGAAAATAGATCTCATTGAACAGGAAAATACTCAATTAATGGAACAGAAGCAACATAGGTTTTGCTAATCTTTCTGTTGCATCTCTACACATTAATATTTTTGAATCCTCATTTCTGAGAGGTTCCTTAATATACTCTTCAAAGTGCAGTTCTTTACCTCCTTCTCCATCAAAGAGAGACTTTGTCTTGGGATGGCTTTTTGTTTGGTTGGTTGGTTTTGGTTTTGTTTTTAATTACACAAGGCAATGTTTCCCTTCTATTCCATTTGTTAACAGCCATATTGTTGGGATGTTTGTTCTTTGCTTTGCAGGTTGGGAAACATACCAGATTTTCCTTGACTATTTGAATATCAAAATGTGAATGACTTACAAGTACTACTACTTGTAGTACTTGTACTACTTGTACTTGTACTACTACTTACAGTAGATACCACCATGTGAATAATCAATGGTCTATTTATTATTACCTCCTATTATAGAGTTTCTGTATGAGTTTCATTATCAGAAATTTTGTGTACACTCATTATTATTTTTAAGGAGATTGGTTCTTTACTAGTTACCTCAAGCAATCTGAAGTGGCTTCAGTAGGACAGTTTGCAGTAATAACATTATTCTTGCAAGTATTTATGCCATGATATTTTGACTCCTTCAGAAAAATAAAAAAGATCATGAGGTCCTGATTTTGACCTCATAACAGCACAGTAGATATTTGTATTAGGGGGAAAAAAAAAAAAGTATTCAAAATCTGAACAGCTTTTCACTGCCAACAGTGAAAAAAAGAAAAAAAGTATATTGAGGCAATTTTCTCTGACAAAAAGTGGCTTAGCTGCTGATTTGCAAAAGTCAAGGCAGATAATTAACTTTTGAGTACATGACCCGTTCAATCCAGTGCTTAGTGTAAATACAATGAGGCCTTCTTAATTATTTGGGTAAACTTTGAAGAGCTCCTAAGTGCCCTGGAAGATGGAGGACAAACAATTCTGCCTTTCTTAAAAGTCCTGTTCTGGGAATGACACAAAATCATTTACCTCTCTGCTAGCTTTCTATATGGCAAACAAACCAACTGACAGGAAATTCTGTGCATATTGCTTTTTATCATGTGTTGTCTTAGAGTTTTTTGTTTGATACCCTCATCTTACCGAGAAATATGAGCTCCCCACATAAAAAAAAAGAACCAATGTTTAATCAAATCTGTAGCTCTTCAAGCACCTGATTATATCCTACACTGTCCTTAGAAAAAGGAAACCAAACCTGTCCTTTATATCAAAATAATTAATTTCTAAAGAAAAAATAAAAATTATCTAATATCAGATTCTGCCACCATGTATTAACTAAGAAACATAACTTCCTGTTTTAAGCACATTGATCCTTTTCAACTTTTTTCTGTTTATGGTTATTCATATTTTAATGTTGTTAATTCATATAAATCTGTATTCTTTCAGTTGAATTCATGTCATCTGCTCAAATGCTGTACTGAGTAGCTTATGGTTCAAACAGCCGAGGGTATTTCATGTTGTTTTGAATTTTTGTTGGCACTATGACACTAAACTTCCTTACTCATCAAAAAAAACCCAAACCCACATCAAAACAGAAAATAATTTGATTTGTAATTCACTACATGATTTAAGTTTACCCACCACTGCTGCAACTTTTTGCAATATATATGCTATGTCACGGAATGATGAAAGCAGCATATTAATAAAATTATGGAGGTATCCTCAGGTTTAGTGGAATTAGTGGTAGGAAAAGATGTTTACTGTGAATAATGATGTTTTAAACTTAATGTGCTAAAAGTGAAAAGAGCTATTTGCATCATATATGAGGAATTTGGGGATTGTATTCCAGATAATCAATTTCTAAAGTAGCAGCAATGTACACAATATTATTTAATTGCTTTTACTAAAAGTTTTAATTTTCTTATTAAATTCTGTCTTCTTCCACAAGCAAACAAACAAAAATGTTAGAACTGTTTAATGCCTAAAATAATTTTGTCCTTGCAAATTTCATAATTGAAATTTAAATACAACTTGATTGGATAGTGCCTGTAACTTACTGGCTTTTGTATCTTAAATGTCTCTTAATCATGCATGTCTATCTAAATTAATGAAAATGGTGTTAATTCTACAAAAGAGAGGCTGTTTCACAGCGTGTGCTTACATCATTCCCAACAGACATTTAGTTGTGTGAATTCATTACTGATGTTATATACTTCTTGATAACAACATTGTAAAACGTCAGAGAATGCCCTGAGCAAAACTACTTTGACTTAGTTTGGTACTCATACTTGGATTAAGTGTACAGTATACCACATCTGCCTTTCAAATCTCCAGACTATGGATTTTTGCAATACACATGCAGGATACAAAATTGAAAATAAATTGAGGCTAATGTGACGTACATCATTTTAATTATTGAAACAAACAAAATCCTTTCTTTCTGGATGTTAACTGTACAGGTATGTGTACCAGAGTAATGGGTAGTTTCAAAATGCACAATGTGATACATGTGTGCATTGGCAAAAATAATGCAAATTAATGCCAGTTGAAATGTATCTATCATACTTTTTCCTTTTTGAAAATTACTAGTTTTAAAAGCATAAGTCTTCACATGGTAGTGATAATCGTGGGTTAAGATAGGGCAGGCTTAATTTGTTCTATGAAGGTGTTGAGGGTAACGTTCAAATTCACATCTGAAACAAGGCTTCGGATGAATCTTGATTTTTAGCATTTTCCAACCTAGATCTCAGGAATAATCTTAAATGGAAAATAATTTAGTTATCTGTGATCAAAGGTAACCAAATTTTATTATAAATTGTATGCCAGAAGTGGTTAGCTTGTCTCATAGTGATGTTTAATGCCTGTGAAAAAGAATTGGTAATAAATTTCATTTATTTTTATATTATGAATAACAGGCACTGAATTAAAATCCATCCTTAAAAATCTACTACTTTTTCCCCTGACAGTTTGCAATCTAAAGTTTTATGCTGTCAGGATTTACTGTTGTCAAATTGAGGAGACTGCTCTAACCTAACTGACCAACATGCATCATCTTAAAGCATACAGCATAACCCTTATTGGTTTAAAATACTGCCAGAGGAATTATAGTAAGAAAATAATCTCACAAAACAAAATAAATTAAATACATACCAGAAAATCTTCTTAGTGCTTGTTAATTTTGACTGATAACACTGTACTGCATTTATATCAGAAATTCTGAAATTCAGTGAAAGATGTGATATGCCTTGCAATTTCTAAGTACAAAGTGGATGATTTATGCACATTTCAACAGCATTGACTGCTATATGTGAATGTTTGTTTGTATTTCTGGTGACAAATATTGTTCTTCTTATTACTTGCACACAGTGTTGCATGTTTAAAGTTAATTACAGTAAATGTTAATAAAGTATAGCTTTATAACTATATTCAAATTTTTTTTTCAGAAGCTAAATTTTTCCAGCTCCTCCGAAGGAAGTACAGTTAATTTAGCTCTCTTTGGAGAAGAAAAAGATGAGACTGAACCAGAAAAAGCTTCAGAGATACAGGCATGCTTTACAGAAGGTATGTTTTACAGAAGATATAAAATTTGAGGTTAGTAATTGCATTTCAGTTGTTTGCAACAGCCATTGACAGTTCAAGAAAGATATTTGCTACAGCAGTCCTGGATCCTAATTTGTCTAGTCTTATGATACAATTAATTTTGCCTGTTGTAGATACTTGTACTGGATGTCCATTTCTGTGGTGCAAAATTAAATGTGTATGTGATCGTTTATAATTCTTTTAAATAAATACTAAACACATCTCTATAAAATTATTCTTAGCGGTCAGTAAACCTGTTAATTGCAATTATGTTATGAGCAAAGAAATCAGCAAGACCAAACTGCACCAGGTTTACTTCACTGAGAAATTTAAACCGGAATCATAGAATTAGCCATGGTCCTTTCTTACTGCCGTAAAGTAGCCCAGTAGGTGATTCAGGACTTGCAAAGTTTGACTCGAAAAATAACTAATTTTCTTAACATTACGCCATTAATGGGGGCATGGGGTGTG
Source organism: Dryobates pubescens (assembly GCF_014839835.1). Taxonomy (NCBI): domain Eukaryota; kingdom Metazoa; phylum Chordata; class Aves; order Piciformes; family Picidae; genus Dryobates; species Dryobates pubescens. The sequence continues at coordinate 35,437,512 of NC_071613.1, forward strand.
TGTGTGCATAAATGTGGGATGCAACAAGTAAAAGAAATCCTATGTTTCTGTTCAAGTAAAGAAGTCTTAACAGTATACTGTGTGTCCTTAGCAATTCTGATTTTAGTTCTGTAGAGCTGTACCCTTTAAGGGACTACAGAAATGTATTGTATAATGTATTTCCCATTTTTGTGATACTATATATTATACTTTCCTTTTAAGTCATGGTTTAAATAATTAAAATATCCTATCCATGCTTTTTGATTTAATGTTATGAAGACCTTTGCCTTAGGCTAGGACTCTTGTCTTTTGAAATACTATTTCACTCATCTTTAAAAGCAAAATTGTTTTGCAGTGTGGGGCTATACTGAATAGTTCTTTTAAAAGAAAAAGTGCGCTTCTAAATTTGACACTGTATTACAGTTCTTCCATATCCTTGTATTATTTGATTTCTGTCAATTCTTGGACATAAAATTAATTTTTCCATAATGTGGGTATTTTGAGTAGTTGAAGGCAAGGTAAAGCGTGCTCTTCACAGTGGTAGCTATTTTATCTGAGCTGATGAAATACAGCATGACTTACTTGTAGCATATGAACTTAGTGACACTCACAGGAAAACTAGAATACTACCTTTAGGGCCCATTAAAATCCTTTAAACCTGGTTATGTTTCTATGTGATTAATAACTTTTAAAGAAATGAGGCTCTTTATTAGGCACGCAGATAGTTCATTGAAAACCATGCCTTGAGGCCCCACCCCAAGGCAAGGCAGGGAGCTCTCCAAGGTGAGGCAGAATTCTATGGATGATTGCCTTAAATCTGTACCAGATGGAAAAGCTCTCACAATCTCCAGTTAAATCATTTGTTTGGCATGCAAGAGGTACCCTTAGTCAGCCCTCGAAGCAGAGGTCATTCCTCAGTGTGATAAAAGTAAAGGGTGTTTGTCTATGTGATGTATTTGAACTTTAGCTGAGACTAATGTGCTGTTAAAAGAAGCTGCTGTACTCTTGGACTAGTCTATGTAAGAGCTATGTGTTTATCCTCTTTGTTTTTACTCCCTGACAATTTTCATATGTACTTTGAATAGCTGTATGTAAATTAAAATGATTTTTTTAAAATGTCATTATAAATGAAAATTAGCTCAGATGACTCTCTCCTACATCTAAAGCACCAGACTGAGAAGCTTTAAGTAACATGCAGTAATTGGAAATACAAATTGAAGTAATTTGAACCTCATGAAATACAAGCTAGATAAGAGTAATTTTGTTTTTTCAGGAAAATAAAAAATCTCCTGTATAACAATTTGTCATTATTTGTATCATTAGGCTGCACACAGAAGTTTAAATGCTGCAAAGGCAGTATGGAAAGCACAAAAGGAAGAATCTGGTGGAACCTCCGGAAAACCTGCTACAAGATAGTAGAACACAACTGGTTTGAAACATTCATTGTGTTCATGATTCTTCTCAGCAGTGGAGCTCTTGTAAGCAGAGCTTGCACCCATAGACACAGTACCAAATAAAAATGATTTATCAAAGATAGTTTTATAATACATCTGGGTCATAAAGAACATAACACACAAAAAAACCCCAATACAAAGCTGGCTTGAAAGAGAGCTTAGAACTAAATTCCCAGAGTATTTTGTGTAGTGCTTATACAATAAGTCATTAAAATTCTGCAGTCAAGTAATATTCAGCAGATGAATTTTTGAAGAATTCAAGGGTATTTGTGTGTGAGGATGCTGATGAAAAGGAATACATTAAAAATCTTCTTTAAGAAATTATAAAAAACCTACAAAATTAATTGTATACAATAACTAGGATAAGCATACTACTACTTTAAATTGTCCACAAAATTAGTACAGATACTTAATTGGTCACGTTCTTAGTTTCTCTCAGGGTAGTTTCCCCTCACTATTATCCTTCAATCCTCACATTGCCCTGGGGTGTTTTGTCCTTTCTTAAATGTAAGTTTTTTTTGAGGCCCCACAAGCTTAATTGGTGAACTGAAATTCTTCCTGTGGCACGTCACTGAGAACCTGGCACAGGGTACCCCTTTACCTCCTCATGGTGGCCACCCCTTACAGCCTTATGCTGCTAAAGCCTTGCCACCTACACCCAATATTGAAATTCAACATGATCTCGTAGCAACATAATATTTGGTCACTGTAGCTCATCATTCACTTATGTTAGTTGAATTTATAATTGGGAGACTGCCTTCTGTCTGAGCCTGACTGCACTTTTCAAGGTGACAAATGGTAATTCTGTGTTGACAATTATTAATGTTTCTAAAAACCTTTTTGCCAGCTTCAGTCATTATGTTGTAATTCCATTATCAGACAATGATAAAATCTAAAATGCAGAAAGAATGCAACTGTAATCTCAGCTCCTGCTGGCTTTTCAAGGTAGAACATTTAAATTTGAATGTGATTTTAATTTGACATTCTTAATTCGACATTCTTAATTCAGTTCTTTTGGCTTAAGTAGTTTGAAAAGACCTATGAATATCTGACTTACATGTAACTCATTCTTCACAGGCTTTTGAAGATATATATATTGAACGGCACAAGACTATAAAAGTCATATTGGAATATGCTGATAAAATATTCACTTACGTCTTTATTCTGGAAATGGTGCTAAAATGGGTGGCCTATGGTTTTCAGACATATTTTACTAATGCTTGGTGCTGGCTGGACTTCCTGATTGTCGATGTAGGTACTATACTTTCTAAGTAGTGTGTTTCTGTTTTTTGGACAGGTCTCTTTATGTAACTTCAATATGATGTATATATATGTGTGTGTGTGTGTATATATATAGATAGATATATGGAGAGAGAGAGAGGTGTGTGTGCATGTGTGTATATATATACAGTGAAAAATATAAATTTGGTTTAAAATAAAATGACATAGCAATGAATGAGATTCCACTGAAATTATTCAGTGAGTAACTAAATTTGTCCTTGTATTTGTGCTATCATTTTCTCCATGTGTTTTGTCTATTTTTCTGCACTGGGTCCTGTCTAGTGAGTGACAATTATTAGCTGACTGGATCTCAGTCTTTTGAATGTGGTGACAGGAACAAGGAGGAGGCAGACACAGAAAAGAATGGGAAATTTAAGTGAGCACATAGAGTTGGGATAGATCAGTTGATCCTGGGCTTAATGAGCCACTGCAAAGAAAAGCAGGGGAGAATCTTATCAGGAAGACAGCCATAGAAGGGGTTGGGGGGACAAGACGGCAGCAATCAGAGTAAAGAGAAGACTTAAGAAAATGATGGCCTGTGGATCAATATAAAAAGGTTGAAATCATTCATTTGCTATCCTCATTTGGACTGTTATGGTGCTTAATGTATACTGGGCTGCGAGCCTGATTTCAGGGCAACTCTTCAGTTTTCATTAACACATCATTTTCTAGAGACTCTTTTTGGAAGCTTGACGTTATTTTGGGTTTTGTGGCTCTGTCTCAAATCACAGAGAATGCCTCTTCTTGCCTCTCTGAATTCTTACAAGAAAAAAAAAATAGGGTTTAGGTAACAAATTCCCACGCCCCCTCCCCCCCATGATAAACATTAGTATTGAAACTGAAAAGTAAATAATGAGATGAGCAATGTTGCATATTATGCATTTATAAATGAGTTCTTTCTGTTTGCATAGACATTAGAGTGGAAATTCACAAATGGACAGGGAAAAGATCAGATAGTATCTAGAATCTAGGACAAAAATTTTTTTTCCAGTACCAATACAATTGAAACTCTCCTAATGCTCTTTCTGAAATACTCTTTTGGTGGGAAAGGCACAAGTGATGTTTGTCTGTCTTCCTCATTTAACTATGATTCTCTTTTCTTTGCATCAGTTATGTGCTAGAGGTATAGAATCCCTCTTCTGAGCAAATTAACTAACTCGGGGACATGAAACAACACACATTTCTCTGGGAAATGCCATTCTCCACATTCTCCTTTCATATCCTCTCCATTCTTTCTGTTGTGAATGTGCAATATATACTTAGACAAATCATCAACATGTTTTCTCAGAACAGATGTAGTGATCTCTAGTAAGTATGAGATTCTCCCCTTTCCTTAGGATAAAATTCTGCAAAACAAGATACCCTTAACAAGGCAAAGGAAAAAAAAAAGGTTAAGACAGTCTGAGTGACACTGAATATATATTTTCATTTTAGATACTTATTTTTTAGATTCACCTTCTTGTGGATACCATAGACTTCTGATTTTTTTTTTTTAAACTATGACTCAAATGTTAATTGAAAAAGTATGATAATTTTATAATTAATGGGAAATCATCAACAATCATTCAGATGGATTTTTGTCTTCTTTGCATAAAATTAGTGATGCCGTGTTTTGCTATCAGAATCACAGAATCTTGGAATGGTTTGAATTGAAAGGGACTATAAAGATTGTCTAGTTCCAACCCCACTGCCATGGGCAGGGACACTTCTTGCTTGACCAGGTTGCTCAGGGCGCATAAACCTGGCTTTAAGCACTACCAGGATTGGAGCCTCCACAGTTTTTCGGAGTGACGTGTTCCAGTCACATTTACAATGTGATCTGGACAGGTTAGACTGAGGGCCGAGGTTAATTGTATGAAGTTCAATAAGGCCAAGTGCCAGGTCATGCATCTGGGTGACAACAGTCCCATAGTGAGTTACCGACTTGGGGATGTGTGGTTGGAAAGCTGCAACTTGGAGAGGGACCTCGTGGTATTGGTTGCTGGTCAACTGAATATGATTCAGCAGTGTGTCCAGGTGGCCAAGAATGCCAATGACATCCTGGTGTCTATTGGAAACACTGTGGCCAGCAGGAATGGGGAAGGATCATCCTCCTGTACTCAGCACTGATGAGACCACACCTAGAGTATTGTGTTCAGTTCTAGGCCCCTCATTAAAGGAAGGATCTTGAGATGCTGGAGCATGTCCAGAGAAGGGCAACAAGGCTCGTGAAGGGCCTGGAGCACATGACCTATTATGTGAATTATTCTGAGTGCAAATCAGCAGAAGCAAGTGCTGTTACCTCACATTTTGCCATGACTATAATGCATCTGTGGTAGAGCTCTGTTTTGTGGCATGTGATGTAGACAAGGTTTACAGTACATTTCAGGCTTTGGTTGAGTTAATTGAGAAGAGGAGCTTTTATTCAAATCCTTTTTATCCAAATCGCCCTTCGTTTTGCACAGGTGTGGTGTGCATTCTTCTCACTAGCACTCTGTGATGAAAGTTCTAGAGATGAAGGTATCTATTTAAACTGTTCTGAAAATTACATGCACTTTAATAATTATTTAAATTTTTATTTCCTTTTTGCTGGAAGCTTAGGGTCATTGTGAACTTTTTTTCCAAATTAAAGGTTTTTTTCTTGTTACATTTCTATTGTGAGGCTACTAAAAATAATAATTTTTTTTTTTTTTGCTTACTCTAGGTCTCTTTGGTTAGCTTAGTAGCTAATGCCCTTGGTTTCTCAGAACTTAGTGCCATTAAATCCCTCCGAACGTTGAGAGCTTTGAGACCTCTGAGAGCTTTATCACGCTTTGAAGGCATGAGGGTAAGAATAAAAGAAATAGTGTGTAAAAAAAATATATATATATTTAAAAATCCATTAAATTATGCCTAATTATAAAATCATGGAGAACCACTGAACTGCATGTCTTGTTTTCATGGCTAGCAATGTTTGATTTTCTTATATGTGCTATTCATTTTCTATTTTAATTACTTCAGTGTATTTGAATGTTTTACATTAAATCGTTTGCTCTATTTGAAAAAAAAATCTTTTTACTGCATTATGTATTCTTTTTAATTTTTTTTTCCCCTCTGTTTATATACTAGGTGGTTGTTAATGCTCTTACTGGAGCAATCCCATCCATTATGAATGTACTTCTGGTCTGTCTTACATTCTGGCTAATTTTCAGCATCATGGGAGTAAATTTGTTTGCTGGCAAGTTCTATCACTGTATTAACACCACAACTGGTGAGCAGTTCACACCAGAGGAAGTCAATAATGCAACTATGTGTGAAAGTCTTATGGCCACTGCTGCGGATGTTCGATGGCAAAATGTAAAAGTAAACTTTGATAATGTTGGAGCTGGTTACCTTTCTCTGCTTCAAGTAGTAAGTGTATCAATTTTGATAAATCAATTCTGCCGCTTTAAGTTTTGTAGTAGTAACATTTAATTCCATAATTTCTGGTGTTATTTTACAATACATGAATGGATATGAGATTTGATTTTACAATTCTGTTCTATGACGTTAATTAATATTGCAGTAAAGTTCTGATACACTCAGTGGCCATTGTAGAAAAGGAGAGTATCTAATGGATGGACATGAAGTTCCATGGCACCCAGTGGTAGTACCATCTCATGTTCTACAGAAATGTATTTTCTAAATACAGCTAGGATTAATTTTCTTTTATTTGCTTGATCTGTTAAGGCATGTTGACTTAGGTTTTTACCGTGGTAGGGAAATAGATACATTCTGGGGCTCATCTGATGTTCAAACAACAAGAGTGATAGCCACTGATTTAGAAAAATAGTTTAAATTCACTTTCACTTTTTTTAAAATTACCTTTTCACTATTCTTAGTAGTCTCACTGCAGCTGTTATCCAGTAATGTGAAAAGGATTTTTTTAGAGATATTATTCAGCTTGTTTTTAAACTCGGGGTGAGCAAGTACAGAATTTACTAGCATTAGATTTCTAAGCACAAGTGTTTTTTAGGGGCAGCATCTGTAAATTTGAGCCAATGGTACAGAAACATGCATTGCTAATTGAGTTTGCTTGACAAACTGCCTCTGGGAAAATGTTTGTGCGCCTAAGCGTTTTGTAATTATTCTATCTTTAAAACATCTTCAACTGGTAATATTTAGTAGCTAGTATTGTGCTAGCAAGCTACCATCAGATTGCTTCAGGGAGTAACAGTAGCTATTGCTAAACAGCACTAGGAAATTGCATAAATTACTGGTGTAGAAGGCAGCAATGCTTTCAGCATTTGGAAACATGTTTTGCATAGAATGGTTAAGCTGTGTAATGTTTTCAGTAAACATACAATTCATACATTGTTTTTACTTAATAACATAGCTTAGATGAGTTGATTTGATGGAAAGCCCCCTTGAAAGGTATGGAATTGACTGGGTATCTGTGTCCAAAGACTTGCAGCAAGTGGCCTAATGTCCAAGTGAAAAATACTATTTTAATTAGTTTAATTAGTGACATAGATAGTGGGATTCAGTGCACCCCCCTCAGCAGTTTGCAGATGACACCAAGATGAGTGGTATGGCTGATAGAGTGATTGGATGCTATCCTGAGGGTCCTTGGCAGACTTGGGGAGTGGGCCCATATAAAGTTCATAAAGTTCAACAAGGACATGTGCGAAGTCTTGCACAAAGTCTAGGGCAATCCTCAGTACCAACTGGAGAGTGAGTGGGATTAGTACATCCCTACTGTGAAGATCTTGGGGATACTGGTGGACATTTTTTATCTGAAAAATGGCAACCTATGGTGGCTAATTTTTGGAGTCCTCCTTCAGTTTTTTGGTAGTCAGAAAGTTAGAACCGAGAGACTTGTTATAAATTTCAGCCCTTTTGTCATGCTCAGGTATTGACTGTAACTCATCTCACACAGTTTATGTGACACTGCATGAAGATTAGAAGTTCTTCAGTGTTTAAGTATTAGGGAGAAGTATTCCACAGTAAATTGGTTCCTGTGAATAGTTCACTCATGTCTTTCAGTAGTCCTCTTCATCTTTTGTGGGTGCAAATACATTGTAGAAGACAGTGTGTTATTTAGAATGTTTACAAAAGCAGAGCTCTGATACGAAGTATTAACAAACTTTGTTTTTAGGCAACCTTTAAAGGATGGATGGAGATCATGTACGCTGCAGTTGATTCTAGAGGAGTGAGTTCAATATAAAATTTAATGAGTGAAAACAAATGTAAGATTGGTGTAATGCTTTTTGAATGGCAGTTGAAGTAAAATAAAAATAATAAAAATGTAAAACCTTAATACATCTCCATGTAAATCTATGCCTCTAAATTAGTTAAGTGCTTATGCTTTTAATAAGTTAAAATGGGAAATTGTAGCAGTAGATCTACATAAGATATTACTGAGTTAATAAACCATATATAAGTAACAAAACAAATGAAATCTGGTTTCCTGATAATTTGTGTCACACAGATGATACAGATTAGGAAACAATTTTTTCTAGGTTCTCCAAAAATAACTCAAATAATCAAGTGACATCACCTGCAATAGTTAATCCAAAACTCTAGCAATATCAAAAAATAAAATGGCTGAATTTTGTCTGTTCTCTTGATGCTGGTATTTGCATCTTTCCTCTGTCCAGCTCCTGGTTTGCAAGAAGTCTGTAGGAACTGAATTGTTTTTCAGATTTGCACATTTCTGTCATTAGGAGTTACATGAAATGCTGAGTGTCATTAGAGAGGAACTGGCAGAGAGAAAGGGGAGGAATGCTAGGTCTGTGTGTGCAGTTACAGACACCTGTGCTGAATAGATTTTAAAGTTCAAAGATAAGGCAATTGCAGGATATGCTTCAAAATAGCCAGTTTTACCCCCTAGTCAGGGAATTGTCCAATTGGATGCAGTATCTGTTCCTGCTTGGTATTCTGTCATTTGTCTTAACTGTTATTTGTTATTTGTTACATAGACAGGGAAACAGCCCAAGTACGAGGACAATCTGTACATGTATATTTACTTTGTTGCCTTTATCATCTTTGGATCCTTTTTCACCCTAAACTTATTCATTGGTGTCATCATAGATAACTTCAACCAACAAAAAAAGAAGATAAGTATCACATGTTTCATTTTCACAATACTTCATTGTTCTTGAGCATTCGGCAAATGTATGCAAGAAGAAATACGAGTTTCTAAAGTCTCATAGTAATAGAAAGGGGAAAAAAATAGAAATTGTATAATGACATTTCCTTTTATTAAAAATAATGAAGCAGTCTATGTTTTAAGGCATTTGAAATAATCTAAACTTGCACTGAGTTTTCTCCACATCCCTGTACAACCCAATGATGTGTTATAAACAAGAAAGTTATGTATTGGGTTTTGCTTACCCTTAAGTGCTGCAACAGAGCTATGTGAAAATGCAGGTTACTTAAAGCAAACAGGTGACAAGGAGGAAGAGAATATGCAAAACTAAAAATATCAAAATTGATGAGATAGTGTAGCAGAGACTAATACAAACAAGCTGAATGGTGAAAATACTTCTCTCTGTAGTAAGAGAGTCTCCTGAGTTAGTAGAGAATTTGCAAGAGAGAGAAACTGTTTTGGTGTTTGAAAATGTATTTCTTCTCAGCTGAAATTGTTTCTATTATTCAAATGAACATATGATTGTGTCAAGAGCTCCAGGAGCATTTAAACAGATTAAAATGCAGACTACAAAGGCAAATTACTACTTGCAGTTTGAACTATAAATGCTGTCTAAGGTCTACAATAATCTTATTTTTCCATACATCTTTGAAGCAGAATCATACTGGAGTACTTAAAAAAAAAATACTTTTTTTTTCAAATGAGCTAAATAATAGAAAGGCAATACATAATTTCTTCATGTGTGGTTCTAGATTGTTTGGCAAATTTGATTCATTGCATTGAAAAAATATTCCTGCACTTACTGCAGTGGAAACTTCCAGTATATCTTTCCACTTGAGATTGAAGTATGCAGCTTCATATGTTGTTTCTTCAAACACTTTGAGTTTGTTATTGCAGACCCATATAAAAGAAAGGATGAGTTTGTGGTTCCAAGCTTGATAACATGTTCATCCTCCAAGATGTTTGCGCCTCCCTTGGAGTAAACATCGGGGGCTTCCAGTGATTAAGAGGAATATGGTTCAGTGTCTTATCCTTGGAGAGAAAAACTAAGATTCTATACACGCTTCTGGCATTTTTGGCAGCCTGTATATAATAAGGTGACCTTACTCAGTAATGATATTATTAAAAGTTCTATTACATTCATCTGACAGGCACTGTCTACTGTAGTCATTATGAGTCAAGGCAGAGAAAGGTTACTGCTAAAGGGCTTTTTCTGTCAGTGTGGTATACACCCCTTGTACATTTGTTACTGTCAGACCTGCCACCAAGAAATTCAGATATTGCAGCTATCACAAAGGACAAACAATTAGTCTGTGGAAAATTGTATGTACATGCTTTTCTTCAGCTTCATGTAGCAAATTAGCAAACATTAGTCACCTGACTTTTGAATTTAGAGTGTGCCTGTGATCGTAGAAATGTGCAGATCATGCAGTGTGTGGCTATCAAGCAGTAATTTTTTTTTGGTCTTTGTTCTGCCTTCACACCTTTGAGATATCTCAATTTTGGGAAATGTTGAAAGGGAAAGGCCTCATGGTGTAACGTACTGTCCCTGTGTAGTTAAACTCTGTATGTTTCTTTGATCCTTGTCTGTATCCTGCTCTAGTTACATTGGTTTCTATGACAGAAAAAAGTATTCCAATGGCTGCCAAATTCCTAACCATTTTGGCCCACAAAGGCATATAAGGAGGACCTCATCCTAAGACAGATATTCTCCCTATAGACAAAGATGACTTGTTCACTCTTGGTAGTCATTTCATCACTGAGGCAGCAGAAGAAATCCCCACCTCAGTGTTTGTGATGTTAGATTTATAAGTATCTGTGGAATGTATGTTTTACAAGGGGTTTTTTTGTACACCTTTAATTGAATTAATCAGGTATGGGTTGTTGATCTTTTTAATAACAATTGATAGAATTTAGATGTTTTTTCTCTGTTCCTTGGGTTTTGTTTTAATTTTTCATCATGACTTGTAAGATATTTTAACAATTTTTGATATAATTATGGTATTTTGGGGTTGGTAACAATGTATTAGAATTAATACATGAATCATAAAGCCCATGCTCTGCGATGCCATGAATTAATGGATTTAAAAGCTTGGCTGTAATCAGTTTTATTTTTATGATTTTACCTTGGAGGTCAAGACATTTTCATGACAGAAGAGCAAAAGAAATACTACAATGCAATGAAGAAGCTGGGATCCAAGAAACCACAGAAACCTATACCTAGACCAGCGGTAAGAAAGTGTGCTGCTATTGTATCGTCTGCTTTTGGGAAGAAATTACAGCAGAACAATTACTATCAAAAAAATTCTCCCTTAACTCTAAAATGGTTTAAGCCTAATTCAAGTTAGTTCTTTGTTCTGAATTGAAACGTGCATACTTCTGTTCTGCAGGAAAAATCTCTCATGTTTATTATGCTTGAGGAAGTAGAGAATGAAAGAATCTGAAGAAATAGAAGCCTGTTAGGTTTTGAGGGTAAAATTTAGAGCTGGCAAATGAAGTTGCTTGACAGCGTTTTTCTTAGATTTGCCAGCCTTTCGCTTGTTTCTGTATTTTGGGGGAGAAAGGATGAAATGGGAGGGAGGAAAAGGATGTTCATTATGTACAAGATACTATCACCTTTTCTTTTTTCTCCCCTCAGAACAAATTGCAAGGTCTGGTGTTTGATATTGTAACAAAGCAAGCATTTGACATCGTCATTATGGTTCTGATCTGTCTTAATATGGTTACAATGATGATAGAAACAGATGACCAGAGTAAACTGATGCAAGATATTTTATACTGGATTAACTTGGTCTTTGTTGTCCTTTTCACTGGAGAATGTGTCTTCAAACTGTTCTCACTCCGTTATTATTACTTCACCATTGGCTGGAATATTTTTGATTTTGTGGTTGTTATTCTTTCAATAATAGGTAAGAAATTATTGTATTAAAAATGTAGTATGACACGTATTATGTGCTTTTTCTCTGTCAAGTTTCAAAGATTAGAGGAAACTATTTTAATTTCTCCTGATTATTTAGGAAATTAAAAGATACTTTAGGGTAATAACTTTCTTGATAATTCTGTATCAGTTTGAGTGCTCTCTCCGCCCCGCCTTGTGCTGAGAAAAAAGGTAAAATTACCCATAGTAGATAAAATTTATCTCTAATTATAATTTCCACTAATTCCATGGGTAATTATTCAGACTTTGTTGTGAAAAATGTAATCTGTGATCATGTGTTATCATTTTTTTCTTTGTTTTTTTTTTTACAGGTATGTTCTTAGCTGAGATGATTGAGAAATACTTTGTGTCTCCCACACTATTCAGAGTCATCCGACTTGCCAGAATAGGTCGAATCCTGCGCCTCGTTAAAGGCGCTAAGGGCATCCGCACTCTGCTTTTTGCCTTGATGATGTCTCTTCCTGCTTTGTTCAACATTGGGCTGCTGCTGTTCCTGGTCATGTTTATCTATGCGATTTTTGGCATGTCCAACTTTGCCTATGTTAAGAAGGAAGCTGGTATAGATGACATGTTCAACTTTGAAACTTTTGGCAACAGCATGATCTGCCTGTTCCAAATTACCACATCTGCTGGCTGGGATGGTTTGCTAGCCCCAATTCTTAACAGTGGGGAGCCAGACTGTGACCCTAACAAAGTTCATCCGGGGAGCTCTGTGAAGGGCGACTGCGGCAACCCTTCCGTTGGGATTTTCTTCTTTGTCAGCTACATTATCATATCATTTCTGGTAGTGGTGAACATGTACATTGCTGTGATTTTGGAGAACTTCAGTGTTGCTACTGAAGAAAGTGCTGAGCCCTTGAGTGAGGATGACTTTGAGATGTTCTATGAGGTTTGGGAAAAATATGATCCAGGTGTAACACAATTCATAGAATATAGCAAACTCTCTGATTTTGCAGCTTCTCTGGATCCTCCTCTTAATATACCAAAACCAAATACAGTTGAACTTATTGCAATGGATCTACCCATGGTAAGCGGTGACAGAATTCACTGCCTTGACATCTTGTTTGCTTTCACAAAGCGTGTTCTGGGGGAAAGTGATGAGATGGACACCCTCAGAGTACAAATGGAAGATCGGTTCATGGCAGCCAATCCTTCCAAAGTCTCCTATGAACCAATTACAACCACGCTGAAACGAAAACAGGAGGAAGTGTCCGCTACTATCATTCAGCGTGCTTATAGACGTTATCTTTTAAGGCAATCAGTAAAGAAACTTTCATTTATGTATCAGAAGGATGGGGTTGATCTGCTTACGAGAAAAGATATGTTTGTTGGTAAGCTAAGTGAAAACTCTCCTCCAGAGAAAATGGGTATGTCTGCACCCACCACATCTCCACCTTCTTATGACAGTGTAACAAAACCAGAAAAAGAAAAATGTGAAGATGATAAATCAGAAAAAGAAGACAAGGGGAAAGACAGAAAAGGAAATAAAAAGTAGGAGTCAGAAGTTGTCCATGGTGAATGTTGACAAGCCTGAGAAGATGGCATTTTTATCAATAGCATTCTTATTGGAGGATTATGCCAAAATCAGAAGTTTTTACCTAGTTATCCACTGCTACTGTCAGTGCCTGTATCAAGACAATGACTCTTTGCTAGTAGACTCTGTAGCAGGGAAGCAAACTTGCAGCTGGCGCTAATTAAGAGTAGAAACAAAATTTGTACTTGGACTGTAGGAACCCTTAATGGAGTGCAAAATCACCAGTCCTAAGAAGTCTTATTTTTCTGTGGAATAATTATATCCACAGTGTACATTTCATCTCTTACGTATGTTCTACGAGTCGCTATTCTTTTCATGATCTCATTTGCTTTAGTTCACATATATATGTAATTCTGCTGTGCTGAGGAAAAAAACCTAAATACCCTTGCAGAGGAACACAAATGTTAGGAATATATGATTATGGCATTGCAATGTTAACATATTTCTCTTCAAGTCACTTTTTAATGGAGAAACCCAAGATTCCAGGTTATTGAACCTCAGGTTCTAGATAAAATCAACCTCAAATAGTAAAACCCCAGAATATACATAGAGAAATGATTGATTTTCACAGAAAAGAGGTTTGTACTTTAGTCTCTTGGGTTTAATATGCTTGTTTGATATTTTTCTAGTAATTCTTAATTTGTTATACTGTCCATTTCAGACATAGTAAAATAAAGAAATGATACTACACACACAACTTCTGTTTTGAAAAACATGGAACTATGTAAAAAAGTTATTTCAGAGTCCAAGAGATCTCAAAATTCCAGAGAGATTTAAACAGTTCTTTTCACAGAAAAGATACAATGCCAATTTGTGCCTGCAGGGAATAAAAGAAGTGGTAGTGTTTTTTCTTTTTTTAACTATATACCTTGTAATTACATGAGTGGCTTCTGTACTTCATTCCAAAGTCTGTTTCTACACTTCTTATTTAACATTAATATATCCTATTTAGAAAAATAATCAATGCTACACGCATAGGTTGATAACAACGTAACTTTGGGATAAATAGTACCTTAATGTACACCTCACACTTAAATTTTCATATTTTGGAAGGGTGAGGCATGCCGGACTCAAAGTACATACACCAAAGGTGGTTTTGGCCTCCCATGGCACTTTAGTCAGATTTCCACTGTGTGTAATACAATCTTCCATAGAAAGCTGAGATGACCAAAAGGGTGTATTAAAGCAGCTTTGTCTTGCATTGTGGTTTAAATGATTTTTATTTTTTTTTAGCATCAAGACTGACACCATATTTGTAAGTAAAATATCCTGTGTTATTTAATCAATTGTTTTATGCAGTAGTGCCTGTTTGAACAGAGACAATGACCTAAGTACTGTTATTGAGTGACATATGTACCCTAGTAAGTATAGCTTATAAGATTTCAATAGATAATATATTCTGTAATACTCCCAAATAATTGGGAAGCTTTGGCTGATGCATGCTTGCTGCTAATGATCATACTGCTGTTGAAGTCTTAAGACAGAAAGAAATGTGAGTGGTAAAAAGCAAAAAACTGTTCAACAAAACCATCATTCCTCATACCAGTAAGCAATAGCTTGCTGCTCTTACAGCTTTTATTTTGTCTGAGTTTTGTAATCAGCAAATATGCAGGAATTAACCAGGCCACACAGGATAAATATCTTGCATAAATATGGGGCTAGAAAAAGACTTTTATAATATGTATCTATTGATCTATTCTTGTTATTTTGAAAACAGTTTTATTTTAAAACACTTCCTACTTATTGTAAGAAACTACACATAACTTCCTGTTAATGATTTTTATTGCTGTCTGTCTGTGACACTTTGCTGTTAGGAAACTGAAGATACAATGTGAATTGGTAATTGCAGTTTTCTGCTAATTATATTAAACATAAACCCACCACAATAATTTTCAAAGAAATGGACAGTGCAGTTCTTTTACTGACCAGTAAGTAGATCTTTGTCTGTGAAACAAGATATGAGGGTTTCTTTCGAAATGACAATCCAGTCTGTCAATTTTCAGGGTAATATTAGTTGTGTTTTTCCCCACTGTCAGCTTTTCTTGATTCATACTGCAGTAGAAGTGCTTTAAATATAATTTGTTATTCAAAATCTTTCTTCATGAGAATGAATTGAGAACTTGGGTAATGGACAGTGGAGTACTTTGTATTTCTTATGGAAGAATTAGAATGAATGGGCTCTTGCTTTTCCAGAAACTATTGGCTCACAATATAATGGTGAACTGCATGCAGAAATTTGTTTTACCAAAACTAACTACATTGCTAACAACCCAAAAGAATAAAGATAACCTTTTTATGGACATTTTAGTCTTTGTCTTGTTTTCATATGAAATTTACACAAATGAGCATGTAATGGCTGGTTAAATTATGGGGGAACCACTTTAATGATGATGCAGTAAGTTTTAGACATCTAGATCAAATATTGCTTTATGACTTATATTAATAGCAGCTTGTCACCTTTTAGATGAAATGCTTATGTTGTCCTGATCAGAGGAAGTTTTCTAGAATTCAGAAAATTCCAACTATCTGGGGGTTTGCCAGTCTTTTATGAGTTTCCTGGGCAACTGTGATGTCATCTGGTGGATTATGTCTCCAAATTTTGGTGAGCAGCACCTCCAGCAGACACTGCTCACCCTGGGGTGAGTGGTCTAGGATATGTCACTGAAATAGTCCTACAGGGGGGTAATAGAGTCAATTTAATCCTGTTACCCAGCAAGATGACTGAGCTTGCCCAGAGAAGTTAAAAGTACTTATTAGAGGCAATAATGTCCACAGCTGTCTTTAGGCACCTGATGAGCCTAATAGGCATGATCCCTGGCAAGATACGGGGCAGAGAGTGCACCAGTGGACCTCTGTATGAAGTAAGTAATGCAGGTTTTTTTCCATTCTCATTTCTGGTGTAAAGAGTAGCTGCTGTATACTTGGTCCATATAGACAACAGGAAAAAAGCCTCAGCTATACGGTGTTTTGAAAACCAGCATATATTTTTTGACTAACTATATCTGATATGAAATTTCCTCCTTAAAAATCCACAATAGTTATTGTAAAAAATATTTTAGTTGCTAACAGTTACACAGAGTAATAATATAAATGCCTTTAAAAAAAAAATCTTCATCATATGCTTGTATTACTGTTTAAAGAACAAATTTGGTTTAAGTCAGTGCTGGACAGATACATAGTTAACTTAAAAATTCTATATGGAAGAAGCATGACATGGTGGTGTACCTTAGGATATGAGGCCATTTATGAAGTAATTATGAGCTTTAGAATATCCATAATTGTTGAAGTTGTTTATTGAAACCATAGTTCAACTGAAGTCACTCTCCCATTTTTGTTCACTCAAATTCTGAAATTTTTGGTCCTTTGCAATAAGGGTAATGTACTTGCAGATGTCAAATGTATATATTCAAATAAACTTGTATTCTTTTACATTTCTTTGAAATACTCTGTTATACCTGGAAGTAATTTACCTTTATGGAAGACACACTTTTTCTTGCAGTCTTCCCTCTTAACCTGCAGGTATAAAATATATACATGTCTTAATGTCAGTGTAAGATGTTTCAGCATAATGGGTCAGTCATATATCAGTATGCAAAGCATTAAGCAAAATACCTAGAACAGAATGACACTGCACTCTTACTGTCCTAGTTCACTGAGGATGAAAAATTAATAAGAAAGGCTCTCTATATTTTCTCAGAAACCAGCTTTCTTAATATTGTCTTACCCACTCAGGAATGTAAATGTATTTTAGGAAGATGCCATCAACCCCCTTGTTCACCCTTACAACCACATCCACCCCCTCAAACTGTGCCTCCAAAAAAATTATTAAAAACAAACAAACAAAAAAACCCTCCACAATTTATTAGTACATAAAAGGAGAAATGTGTTGTGTTGGATTTTGGTTTGTTGGGGTTTTTTGGTTGGTTTGTTGTTTTTTAATCTTGGCCTTGCTCAACTCTGCAACCAAACTCTGTTTGCCTTCTAAGAAGACTTTTGCATTCAGCACACAAAATTATTTGTACTGTAAAACTGTAGAAAGATGGCAGAGGGAAGAGATGGGATATTAATTACTTGCTTGTTGTAGTAGAGAGACGTGAAATGTGTTCTGGGGGTTGTTTGTATTATTTTTAACAGACATGTATGCTGCTGAGTACCATAAATACATCCCACCTGGAGTACTGCATCCAGTTCTGGAGCCCCCATTACAAGAAGGATTTGGATGTGCTGGAATGTGTCCAGAGAAGGACCACGAGGATGATCAGAGGGCTGAAGCACCTATCCTATGAGGACAGACTAAGGGAGTTGGGGCTAATCAGAGACCTTATTATGGCCTTCCAGTATCGTAAGGGGGCCTACAAGAAAGCTGGTGAGAGACTTTTTAGGGGGTCAGGTAGTGATAGGACTAGGGGGGAATGCATTAAAAAAAAAAAAAAAGTAGATTCAGATTGGATGTTAGGAAGAAAATCTTCACCCTGAGGATGGTGAGACCCTGGAAAAGGTTGCCCGGGAAGGTGGTAGAAGCCCCATCCCTGGAGCTTTTGAAGGCCAGGCTGGATGTGGCTCTGAGTAACCTGATCTAGTGTGATGGCAGGGGGATTGGAACTATATGGTCCTTGAGGTCTCTTCCAACACTAACAATTCTATGATTCTATGAAAAGAGCTATCACTCTTAATTGTTAGCATAGTGTTTGTAGATAGCCACTAAGCCTGCTTGCACCCAGCAGCGGGACCAAGCACCTGCCAGCTGGTGGCAGTGCATGCCTGGTGTCTGCAGCCACAGCAAGAACCAAGAAATGCAAATTAGAGGCATGGGATATAGCTTACAGCTCTCTGGAGAATTTGTAGATCTTATACTTGTTTTATTCTCCTGAACTAACAATGCTACATGTGATCATTCTCTCATTGTGTAAAAAAAGGTTTGCTGCTGATACTTTTGTGACTAGACTAGCAGGTTTGGGGTTTAAGTTTCTGTATGGCATGCAGCCATATATTCAGAACTGCCACCACATCAGTTAAGAACTGCCACAATTATCTGAGCTTACTAAAACATAGCTGGAGGGTGTTGATGCACTGGGGAATTCCACAGATAGCTTTAGCTTCACTTTTATTAATAGGTATTATTGATTTAATTGCATGGAGCACCCATGAAACATCCCAACCTCCAAAAAGAATCACACACAAAATTATCTGCCTTGTTTTCACAGCAGTCATAAATAACGTGATGTATTTTTTTCTGTTGTAGAAAATTTGTATGATACCCCTTCTATACTGTATATTGAGAAAGGTTTATCTAGCTTTAGAATGCTTCAGGAGAAATGATCTAAAATATCTGCAGTGTAGGAATATTTAATAGCTTGTAAACCTCTGCATTAGTAACATCATTTTCAGTGGGGGATGGTACCCATCTTTTTTATTCTCTGAGCACAAATAGACTTTGTCTATGTGATACACCATGCAGTCTGTTACCTAGCATATTTTATTTTTCCTTGCTGATCAGTGAGAGCAGCTGCACAGTGAAATAGACAGATCCTAATGCTTGGCTTAAAAAATAAAAATATATACTGCAGTGTAACCCAAGCAAAGTAAACTGCGGCACATTCTCCTCCCTCCAGAGAGGGGAAATTGCATGCTGAAGCACACATCTCTGCTGCAAGAAAAGCCTTTGATGAAAATAAGGAATGACACTTCATAAACAATTTATAGCAATCAAAACCAACAGTGCCAGACGTGCTCTGCACTTACATTTTCTATTGTCTTAAAAGCATGTTACGTTCTCTTTAACAGCAGTCTTGATAAGAACCTTTGTAGAATCTGACAGCTGGAAAAAAAAACCAAAACAAAAAAACGAACCCACCACCAAACCCCACAATATGGTTTTCAGAAAACAGATATATGAACCAGAATGTAATAAACTCTTTTCATTTACTAAGTAGTAAGTATCTGTAGCATTCATGTTCAAAATTGGTTGGAGGATTACACGCTGTATGGCTCTTGGAGTACTGCTTTGTAAAAATGTCATGCTTGCAGATACCATAGCAACCCCTGTCACATGGTACTTTTTGATTGCTAAACTCTACGGTAGCTTTATGCCCATATTCTGCAGCAGTACTTGCATTAATATCTGTAGATAATGTTTTGTGAAAGCTGTATCTGCCACATAAGGCAAACTGGACTGTAGTGATGATGATCCCATTCATGGTTTCAGGCAGGCAAAATGTGGAAATACACTCTCCAATAATAACTATTGTGAATCTCTGCTCTAAACTTCTTGATGACCTTAATGGTTGTCAAGCATGATGTATAAAAATTCATTCAGCATTTGTGCAAATACTAGTGCATTTATTTATACAAATGGAATGCAGCTGCTCATGCTCTGTGTAAAATTGAAAACTGGATGGGATTTATGTGCACATCAGTAGGTGGGCAGATAAATGCAGACTCCTGAAAGCCTTTCTGGAGCTGCATGTACATCCAAGAGTAATGCTCAAGAGTCACGTGAACTCACCAGCTTTACTGCTCTTGCTTTCTCATTCACTCGAAAAGCACTTACTTGACATTTCATTTACCTGCCATGTTACAATAATCCTTTAGAATTTTGATGCTTTTATACAAAAATTAAAAAACCCTCAAAGTGGGAAAGTTTATATTGAAAGGATAGTAACCAGTGGCAGATATGAGCATAAAATTAACATGATTTGTATTTTAGGATTAAAACTTTTATTTTATAATTGAATTCTACCCTTTATAAGGAGAGCTTCAAACACAGGAAATTGCAAAAAGGTACATAGAAAAACTGATGACAGAAACTACAGTGCAGATACTACTGACAGTTTAATACAAATTGTTCTGCAGGAGTTAATTGGAAGTTGATTCACTCTCAAAGACTGTATGAAAGAACATGGCAGTGAGGAAAAATCTGCAGCAAAGTATGATTAGAAATGGTTGTCTTGGCACAAGTGAATCTCTTTTCTCCTGTGATCAGAGAGAAAACTTAGGAGCAAAAATTACTTTATGCATCCTTAATATCCAAAGCATATTTAGGTATATGTACCCTATTTATTCATGTCTATTGTTACATAAAATTCTGTTGTCATTATAGAGTGTACGAGGAGAGTAAGCAGACTCAACTTCTGTCTTACTTGCTACCTGTTTGTACTGCAAGTTCTCTTTCCCTGTTTCACTATCATTTGCTTTGCATGGCATAAAGATTTCACATGAAAATTTAGGCAGATGTGAGGTGAATGAAGATGCTTGAACACAAGTGACTGTTGAAACTTCTCATAAGGGTTAGGTCTGATCATACAACAGAAGTGCTGTATCTGTAAAGATGAGGGCAGCAGCTGTGCATAGGTGATGCCAGGTTCAAAAGACTTGTAAAGGAAATCTTAAAGTATTTTGACACCAAAAAGCAGTTTTCAGGGTCCTGTGTAAAAATGTAATCCAAAGTCTGTCATTCTCAATATGAATTTTCTCAGAGACTTATGCTCTAAGTTTCTATTTGAAATGCACGCCCCTTTGGCTGAACAAGGAATTTAAACAAGGTATAGCACATCTTGTTCAAGTGCTCAATAAGCACATTTTTTGATACAGTGGTAGCTGGTATGCTATAGAGTGCTACATGTCAAATTCTATTTCAGATGCCCATATTCTTTCTTAGCTTCCAAATTTTGATTTTAGGATATCAAATCTAGTGAAAAGATATATTAGAATGGAGCTGTAATTGAACCAAATAGTGGATTAAATTATTTAATGTAAGTTCTTTACCTTCCTCAGTTGTGATACTACTTCTCTCCACATGTAAATGTGTGCAGAATGTTTCACTGCCATCACCATAGCACTGTCCTCAGCATAGCAGGTTTTAACTATATTGGTGTTCAAATCTGTGAGCTTCAGTTTGGTTTGAATTGGGTTGCAATTTCTTTAATAGACAAGCAGTAATGCACTTGCTTCTTTAGATTCCATTTAGTTGATAACTAAATGGTGTTGGGTGATAGGTTGGACTTGATGCTCTTGAAGGTCTTTTCCAACCTGGTTAATTCTATTCTATTCTATTCTAAAGAATTACTGATTTTTTGAGATACATATAACAACTTAGAAAAATTTTAACAGTCTCAAAATTCATGTACCACCCATTTGATATGAAGTGATCAATACATCTGCCTGTAGTGCCACATCTAAGAGCCTATACCTGTTACTCTATACATAGGTTCTTTTCCCTTCTGACTTTCAGGCAGCTCTAGTAGAGTATAATGTGGTCTCCAATTCTTTTCTTTCTCCTTTCTGCTCTGTTCCCAGTCTAGAAGACAGAAAAGCTGCCTTACAAGCAAGAAGGCCAGAAGTCAATTTACTGCAGCAGACGGTACAAATAGTGGAGCTGAAGAATAATTGGATCAGTTGTAGCAGTTACTTCATATGTGACAGCACCAATAAATGCTGGTAGGTCACCTCATTAGCAAATAGACTACAGCAGCAATTATAATAAATGTTACAGTGAAGAAAGAAGACATTGATATTTAGCGGGGGGGGGGGGGGGGGGGGGGGGGGGGGCGGAATAGAGACAATTTGAAATATTTTAGGTTTTATAGGTAATTGTATTCCACAAAACCAACCAACCAAACAAAAAAATCCCAAACAAATCCCAAAACCTATAGCTTTATGTATGTATTCTTTAAAAATCAGAGGCTTAGTACTCAGCACTCCCTCATGGAGATAGAAGACACTCTAGAGTGATTTTTTTTTTTTAACTTTGAAACAAAATACAACCTTAAAATAGCCTGGTCTGGAAAACCTTCCTTGGGATCACCAGCTGCTGGCCTTCACAGTGATGTGAAGCCTTGAGGCACCTTTAATATCAAAAAGCTATCAAATGCAGCATCAAGCTTATCTAAGGCTTAGCTGATTCCCTGGATGATAGATTAACTAGTCTATTGCTTTCTGATTTTTCCCAGCATGTTCATTATGGATGCATGGGATAAGTCACGATATTTACCAAGCAGGTAGAAAAGTACGTATTTGAACATAGCATCTTAGTCCTTCAATATGTATGTCTGTGATAGCATAGCAGTTATCAAATCATTCCTCCACCTTGCACATTGTGGTGAAAGCCTTGAATGACAAACTGACAAACTCCATTGTGGGTGAGTTGGGGTTTCTTAAACAGAGTTTTCAGCTCCTAACTGTTTACCAGAGTGTGAGATGAGGAAAATGAGGGAAGAGATGGGAAATAAAGAGAACCAGCAACTTACTTCAGAAAGGTCACAAGGCAGTGGGCAGAGCAGGAATAAACACAAAGGAAAATTAAGCTGGGTTGGAACTTCTGTCCCAGACTGCCAAAGACTGAATTGTCTGAGCTGGTTTATGACTAGCATTATAGGCAATCCACTGTTTAATTTACCTTTAAGAAAAATGCTGTAAGAAAATCCTTAGTCCACTGAAAATATGAACAGTTTTTCAACTTCTGGCTGCATCTGATCTGTTTATATATTAAGGGATTATTGCAAATTTGTCTAAAATAATCTAAGTCTATTACTGTCAATATGTCATGAGTAATTAACACTGTCACAGAGCAGTATTTTGCAATATTTTTGTATCACTAACCTATCCTAATCTTAGTTATTTTTAGCTATGAGAGGAGTTGGGTCACCTCATTGGTTTCATTAGTGCTGTCCCCTAATACCTTTAGAAATTCCAGAATTGTTCTGGCTGTTCGAAGAGGATTAAAAACATGGGGACATTTATATTCCAATGTAAGTGAAGTCTATTAGAAGTGGCTGAGAAATCTGCTAGGATACACTGTCAATTTAGCAGTTCCTTCACAGCACAGTTATGAAAAGCATTCCAGAAAAGCCTTGTCAAAAGTGTTGTATAAAAGAACTTTTTATAGTGCTGTTAGGTACTTTTAATGTTCAGGGTTTATATAAGACTTATTAACACAGCTGTTAGACAGTAAATGGAACACAGAGAAGTTAGGGTCAAATCTTAACAACTAAGTTGAGTGATTTAGGAAGGAAGTATCATTCTTTACATATTATCAATGCAAAGTTATCTTATTTTATAGAGTTCAAATTATTTTCCAGGATTCCAGATTTCTTCCTTGAAAACAAATGTATTAATATTGAATATCCCAATTCAGTGTGAATATAGTATTAGTAATGCTGACAGCTGTAATGTTTATAAAGCTGGTCATCATATAATCATAATTTCATTCAACTGGGTATATTTTATACATATGTGCCTTTCTCATTCCCTCCTTCAAATTCTTGAGAACTCTTTGGTGAGCAAGATCTGGTGCTGATGAGTCACTGAGAATTTTGTTTCTGTAGCACTTTTGACAGCTGACTTCTCTGAAAGCGTCTCATCCTTACTAACTGTCAAATAGAAGGTCTAAATTGGGCTATAGTTTCACAAACATACTTAACTGCCATAAGCTGGCAACGCAAGTGAAAGAAACAGTCCTGCTTTTCTCTTTCCCCTAGGTTAGCACAACCATTTGTGCTGTCCTACAACAGACTAGATCAGAAAACTAAAAACTCAGAACAAAAATAATTTTATTTTTAACCTAAGTAATTTTACTATTCAATTCTCTGTATGGTTGTACAAATACTTGGAAGGGACATGGACAGCAGCAAGCAATCCCTTTACACTAATGTGATATTTGTGACATTTCGGCTTTAGACATCTCTTGGTGGTCCCTCCAATTAAATCCTTGATTTTTTTCCTTCCTTTCTAGAAGAGAAATAAAATTACCAAATTAAAAATAAAGCACCTATATTATAAGAAATAAAAATCAAGATCCAGCCTCCCAGGTATCCTATGTTGAAATGGCAATGTAGGTTAACCACAAACCTGTATATTTTCACTTTACAATGTGCAATGCCCTTGGCATAGTCTCTTCTTAATAACAAGAAAGTTGTTAACTGAATTGGTAGCTTTTCACTTTTGGAATATGAATGAAAATTCTATTTTTATTTCCATTGAACATTGTGTGTTAAACTCATTTTGCCAAAATAGCAATTATTCATATCACCAAAGATAATATTGACTAAAATGCTCAAAATGCTTTTTGGGTTTAAAATGGTATATGCTGAGTTTATTTTGGACTCATTTATTTAAAATAATACCCAGCTGCCAGTTAAAGAGAAATTCAGTGGGCTCAGAGGGTGCTGCCTCTTAAAGCAGTGAGGGGCTGCTCATCAGCAGGATTTTGCCAAGATGTGAAGCAGCAGCTCCCACTGAGTCTGCAGCTTAGTAGCAGCCAGAAGTTATGTATCACTGACTAACTTGGCTTACTGTCCTCTCATGATCCTGTGATTCTCAAGAGCATGACTATACAAAATCCAGTCCTCTGCTCTCTCTGCCTCTATGCAAATGTTTGTTGATTAAACAAAAACAATGCTTGTCGATTAAATAACAGTCAAAATGGTATGTTATGTTTTCTGAATTATCTCTTCCATAATTTTAAGTTATAAACTGATAGTCCTTTATAAAACCAAAATAAAAAGAAAGGAACTAAAGCTGGGAAATAAAATAAAAAACAAGCAGCAAAACCCAGGCAAACAAAGAGCCAAGAACTCAGGAAACTGACCCAGGAACCCAGGAAACTCAAAACCATTGCTTCATGACTAATGAACAATTGTCTATGGACACCTTATATTTAAAATTTGACTTCACTATTTAACTTCCTGTTCTGTTAAGAAGATTATTAAAACACACCGTTGTCTGGTACCATATTGCTGTAAGTTATGTCAGCACTATAGATATGTCCCCTCACAGCCATGTTCTTCTTTAAGTTTAATCACATCAATTAAAATAAACTCAGGAGTAGCTTTTGCTTACATAGCTTTATTTTCTATGCCTTCTACAGGTATTTTTATAGCCTCAAATAGGTGATGGAAAATTTATTGATTTGTTCTTTCAGTCATTTTACTTTTAGTACAGGAATTACTTTCCTCAAGGTTTTGTCTTTTCAGAAAACTGCTTTCTTATTCTTTCAGCATTTTAGTCACACCAATCCTTATATTTGTCACCTCCAAAGTAGGCTACTGCTTGTGTAGATACTAGTTTATCACCCAGTCTCTTCATCTACCAGGAGGAGAAATAAAAGTTGTGTAGTAAACCAACTTGACTTGATTCTGAGAGATGATTTTTAATCCTGGATCCTTTATAGCCCTTCCTCGGGAATTATCTCTCCTTATGCAATCTTGCCAGAAACAATTAGACAGGAGTATGACAACAATGCAGTCCATAAATAAGATATAGTGCCACCCTTCAAGATGTCCTTATTCTGCTTTTTCTTGTTTCCAAAACCACTGGTGTTTTGACAATGAATGACTAGAGGGGCACAGAGACAAAGAATGCCAACATAGGCTACTTCAGTTTTAGAAGAAGAGGATATTGCTCCAATCCCAAGCAGAAGAATTTCACCCATTACTCAGTTGTAGTATATACAATTCTATTTTTGTCTTAAATTAAAAGGTACCTTGACAGTGAGATGGCAGCAGGATGGGTGGGTTAAGGCAGCGGCAGTGACCTGGTGAGACAGGAGTAGAATCTTTGAGTCTCAGCTATGAAATGTATTGTAACAACTACCATAGATAACTGGTGTACTAAGTTTGGTATGTGGTAGTTGTATAAAATCCTGAGTCAAGGAGATGTCATCCATTCAGGGAATATGCATTCACTTTCAAGGTGTCTTTCATCTTTTGGTTGCACCTATCTGTATTATTTATTCCATAAAGATCTGTGAATTTTTAGACTCATGTAAAAATAAATGTGTTAGGTTGGGTTCCTTTCTGAATTTTGAGCACACATAAGAAATGATTAGTGAAGAATGCATGAAATCTGGGGATTAATACGATCTCCTCTTCAGGATTTGCAGAACTTGGAAGTGCGTCATGCATAACTGTCTTTACCATAGTCATGTTTGCCAGGGATCAGAAGAAATCTCTTTTTAAGAAGTTTTTATTCAATTAAAGATAAGTCTTTGAATTCCAGAGGCATTTTTATGAAGCAAAATACTTCCATGATGGTTTTTTAAATGAAATTGGCTGTGTACATCTTTACACTTTTATTACCATACAGTCAGTACTTTTAAATGTTTTTTTTATTATTATTACCCTAGTTGTTCTTAAGGTATTTAGAATCAAAATTAGGTATTTGTGGATTCTTAATCACTTCTTAATGTGTAATGTAACAGAGAATTATATTATTCCATAATGTCCCATGAGGTGCTTTTCTTTTTAGCAGCTTGCCACCCCATTTTATTGGCTTTTTATCACTTTTGTCTACCTCAGCCTACCAGCCTGAGTCATGCCATCAGGAAGCTGATTGTACCTAAGCTGAATTCAAGTATACATCCTCAGATGGTGATTTTTTTAAGTCAACCTGACAGTGTTATCTCACATTTGTGAGCAACTATGAGAAATTTTTTCCCTCAAAATCCTTATCAACCATTAAATTCAAGAAATTCAACTTTAAGCAGGAATAAAACTTTTGACAACAATCTTGTATAAATTCAGTTCTTTGAATAACCATTTTTTCTTATAGGAATATTTAAGAACCTGCATCTGAAAATAATTGTTTAACATAATTAATATCAATGTTTAATAATTGCATATATCTCTTAAATAAGATAAAATTACAATTTCTTACCTTTTAAAGGTTTTAATCCAAGCAGTATTCCCCTAAGAATTAATAGAGCCATCCTCCCTTATCTATAGGCTCTGTGCCAAGATTCCTGAGTATGGCCAATAAAAATAAGCCTAAATGCTTTAAAATTAGGTCTTACCTATCCTTCTAGAAATACTAATAAAAAATAACTCATTTGGATATCAGTCCCAGTAAATGTATAAAGATTCTTGGAGCAAAAATGGAGAGAGACTGGATTAATTCTGCAGCATGCTCTCTGAGCAGGGGTTTACAGTTCTGAAGCAGGCAGCCAGCATGTTCTGCAGCAGTTTGCAGGTGTTATTAGGGCAGAAGGCTTTTGCAGTTTGTATTCTCAGCCATCCTGATTTTGCTGATG
The DNA here is from genome assembly GCF_014839835.1 of Dryobates pubescens. NCBI lineage: Eukaryota > Metazoa > Chordata > Aves > Piciformes > Picidae > Dryobates > Dryobates pubescens. The sequence continues at coordinate 35,464,809 of NC_071613.1, forward strand.
CTTTTTAAGGGAATATTGAGAAATTCAGGGGCTTGTATGCATGAATTAACAATACGAAGTCCAGAGGTATGAACATGCTAAAATGATGTCATCTTCACTATACAGCTTTGCCGAGCCGCTCTCCAACATTTACCACCAGTCCTGGCTCACCGGAGAGGCCCCAGATGACTGGAAGCTGGCCAGTGTGATGCCCATCCACAAGAAGGGCCAGATGGAGGAACCTGCAAGCTGCAGGCCTGTCAGCCTAACCTCAGTGCCAGGCAAGATTATGGAACAGGTCATCATGGGGGCAATCACAGTGCACCTACAGGACTGCCAAGGGATCAGGCCCAGCCAGTATGGATTTAGGAAGGGCAGGTCCTGCCTGGCCAACCTGATCTCCTTCTATGATCGGGTGACCTGCCTGGTGGATGTGGGGAAGGCTGTGGATGTAGTCTACCTGGACTTCAGCAAGGCCTTTGACACTGTCCTCCACAACAAACTCCTGGCCAAGCTGTCAGCCCATGGCTTGGACAGCAGCACTCTGTGCTGGATTAGGAACTGGCTGGAAGGCTGAGCCCAGAGAGTGGTAGTGAATAGTGCCACATCCAGCTGGCATCCAGTCACTAGTGGTGTCCCCCAGGGATCAGTGCTGGGCCCCATCCTGTTCAACATCTTTTTTGATGATCTAGACAAGGGGCTTGAGTCCACCATTAGTAAGTTTGCAGATGACACCAAGTTAGGAGCAGATGTGTGACCGTTTGAGGCTGTGCCTTTAAGAAAGGGGCACACTGGCTAAATGTCTATAAAATATTTTGGTATTCTAAACGAATTTCATTGGCCAAGTAAGGTGGGAGGTGAGATTGTTAGTCCCAGCACAGCTGGAACTTTCTCGCAGTTTCTCTTCCTTCGCTGTTCCTTTTGGCTGGACTGCTTCTGGGCTTCTGGCCAACTAAGATAAGATACTAACTCCTGTACCAGGCCTCTCTCTTCCTTTCCTGCCCTGTTAACCGTCCTTGTCTCTTTTCTACCTCTTTTGGGCGAGAAGGGAGGTAGGGGGGTGAAGGGGGCACAGGGGGAAGCCCCCTCTGTGGGGCTCTGGTTTCTGACTGTGTTATTTGCTGTATATTCCTGTATATATTGTAAAATACCTGTATTTGTTGTGTTACATATAATCTGTTTCCTTGTACAATATACTCTCATTTCTCCGACTGGGTTTTAGCCGCGGTTTCTTTCTCAGCGGGGGAGGGAAAGCGGAGCTTTTCCTTTCAAACCACCACAAGATGTCAATCTGTTAGAGGGTAGAAGGGCTCTCCAGAGGGACCTTGACAGGCTGGATGGATGGGCAGAGTCCAACATGATGGCATTCAACAAGTCCAAGTGCCGGGTGCTGCACTTTGGTCACAATAACCCCATGCAGCGCTACAGGCTGGGGTCGGAGTGGCTGGAGAGCGGCCAGGCAGAAAGGGACCTGGGGGTACTGGTTGACAGTAGGCTGAACATGAGCCAGCAGTGTGCCCAGGTGGCCAAGAAGGCCAATGGCATCCTGGCCTGCATCAGAAATAGCGTGGCCAGCAGGAGCAGGGAAGTCATTGTGCCCCTGTACTCAGCACTGGTTAGGCCACATCTTGAGTCCTATGTCCAGTTCTGGGCCCCTCAATTTAACAAGGTTATTGAGACTCTTGAATGTGTCCAGAGAAGGGCAACGAGGCTGGTGAGAGGTCTCGAACACAAGCCTTGTGAGGAGAGGCTGAGGGTGCTGGGATTGTTTAGCCTGGAGGAGGATCAGGGGAGACCTTATTGCTCCCTACAACTACTTAAAAGGAGGTTGTAGCCAGGAGGGGGGGTTGGTCTCTTCTCCCAGGCTACCATGACCAGAACAAGATGACACAGTCTCAGGCTGTGCCAGGGGAGGTTAAGGCTCAAGGTGAGGAGAAAGTTCTTCACAGGAAGAGTGATTGGCTATTGGAATGGGCTGCACAGGGAGGTGGTGGAGTCACCGTCCCTGGAATGTTCAAAAAAGGATTGGACGTGGCACTTGAAGCCATGGTTTAGTTAGTCATGAGATGTTGGGTGATAGTTGGACTTGATGAGCTCTGAGGTCTTTTCCAACCTCATTGATTCTATGATTCTACGAAACTGTTTGTGTTATTATAACAATTAGTAAAAAACCTGCAATTTCTATTTATTTCATTTGTAGGACCAGAGATTGGTAGTAACTCTTTAGCCTTTGTGATTTTTGTTCCACGTATGGAAGGTGAACTGATTGAATAAAGAACTTTAATATTAAAAAGCTCAACAACCTGCTAATATTTTTCAAAGCAAAAGGGAGCACAACAAAAACTGTGTAGTGCCTGCGAATTTAATATTTCAAGGTGAATGGTAGACATGTGCATATGGCTTGCATTTTGATGATTTTTAAATATTTTTTTCAGGGCAAAAAGAGCAGACTGATTATAAGTACCACCAAACGAAATGCTAGCGCATGGTAACTTGAGCCAAGAACAGTGGTCAAAAGAACCTGCAGGCTGATGGGTGGTGTAGTGGGTGAAGTCATTCACTGCTGTGGTTCCTGCATGACTATTAAACAAAGCATGAAGTTACAGGCATGTAAAAAAAGGCAGACAAACATTACTTTGAGCATGGTGGGAGGGTAGCAAGCAGTGCTGTATCTATTCCTAAAAGCCAGTGTCTAGACATGCCAAGTGACTTCAACATTTGGTGACATAGTTAGACCTAAATTCATTACTGCTGTTCTGTGCCTGAATGCATTACGCTCAAAGTATGCAGACGTGGGAGTAGGTCTGCAGGAATTTGTTTCAGGCAGATTGATGTTATTTTTCCCTGCCTCAACACCAGCCCTGTCCTAGGCTCAATGCAAAAATTGATGGATACCTCTACAGAATGTTACCCTACGCCTCCCATCTTTTCCATGATTTGGTTAATGAGAAAGACAGTGTTTTGATTTTGGTGGTTGTAACAGAGGTAAACTCTGTTTCCTGCTGTTTTACTAATTACGAAACAATTAATGCAAAGGCAAACTGCTTGTGCTGTGTAATGACATAGACACAGGGAAATAATTTCTGATCAAGTATTTTTTTCTTTTTTTTCCTTTCCTTTTTTTTTTTTTTTTTTTTTCCCCATTCAAAGAATTACTGGTAAGTACAACACTTGAATTAAGTATTCTTCTACTTTGTCAGGTTTTCTTTAAAAAAATTAATTTTCATGTGGGTATTTTAACAGAGAAAGAGGATGGTAGGCATTACCTAAGAATTTTACCCACCGCCATTTATACTATGCCTGTGTTCCTCAGCAGAATGTACTGGAATGTGTCCAGAGAAGGGCAACAAAGTTGGTGAGGGGATTGGAACGCAAGCCCTATGAGGAGAGGCTGAGGGAGGTGGGGTTGCTTAGCCTAGAGAAGAGGAGGCTCAGGGGAGACCTTATTGCTCTCTACCACTACCTGAAGGGAGGTTGTGGACAGGCGGAAGTTGGTCTCTTCTTCCAGGCAACCAGCAGCAGAACAAGAGGACACAGTCTCAAGCTGTGCCAGGGGAGATTTAGGCTGGAGGTTAGGAAGAAATTCTACACAAGAGAGAGTGATTGCCCATTGGAATGGGCTGCCCGGGGAGGTGGTGGAGTCACCATCGTTGGAGGTTTAGGAGGAGACTTGATAGGCTGCTTGGTTGCATGGTTTAGTTGATTAGGTGGGTTGGATAATAGGTTGGATGTGATGATCTTGAAAGGTCTCTTCCACCCTGGTTTATTCTATTCTATTCTATCTTATAACAGTTCTGTTCTATTCTATTCAGCATTTAAAAAAAAATGACAAGACATGCTAAATGAAATAAAAATTACAGGGCTAACATATAAGCAAGTTACTTTTCACTCGCTTATTATGGCACACAAAGAGACATCTGGCAAGTAATGGTTCCCCTGATCATACTTGCAATATTTTTTTGTGTACCTAACAAAACTTTTATTTACTGGAGAAGTGTTATTCTGGTGATTGATAATAAGATCCAGTTCCCACTTCTAGCATTTGATGGTCCTTCAGCAACCTCTGTGAAATGTATTGGTCATTTGTGGGGCAGTGCAAACAAGCCTGAATTGCTGCTTTGGCTATTCTCTACATAAATAGACAGAATAATTCTCCAGAGACATCCATCTGGCACCTTTCACAAGGTTTGCATTTACTTACTATTAATTATTAATTGTTAAGTGCTTGCAGAACACTTGATATTGTGAAAAGTAGAAAGATACAGTCCTAGCCTGGAGGAGCTAACTTTAGAAGATAAGCAGAGCCAGCTCAGTCTTCTATACAACAGACACAGTTTTCTTTGTGTTCTGCTCAAATTCTTGGAAACGCCAATAACATGGGCTTCAAGGCAGGTTATGTAACATTTCTTTACTGACTTTCATATTACTCAGTTGAGAGTGAAAGAACTGTCAGACCCTACCTGGCTATATGCAGAGTGACAGATTCCACTGTTCTGAACAATTGGTCCCAATTGCTCTTCTTATTTGAGGTTTCAAATCATTTCTGAAAGCTATCAAATTTCATGTTAATCTCTTCAGGAGAAGAATCTCTGGATGGGAAGACAAGTCAGAATTGGTGCGTACGGATAACAGGAGCCTCTGACTACTCTGTTCCTTTCTCCATAAGGCAGGAAGTTTTATTATATTGCTGGGGGGTAGGAAATGGGGAATGAATAGGGTAAAGGTTGCAATCTCTTGAAGAAAGAAAACATATACAATACCCTGCATACTGTAAGTAGAATATGTATGATTTATCTGTACGTGTTTTCCTCTCATCTAACAATTAATACATGATACATTTGGGTTTTTTTATGTCTATAGTTAGACTTGCTCCATTCCAGAATCACAAGCATAGTGGCCCCTTTTTGGAAGGCTTCAGAGTTAGTAACAAAGTGCTAAATGTTAAGATGTGTGTGCATGAGGGGGAAAAGAAATGGAAGGGGAAAACAGGTGAGAGGAAACTGGTAACCTGAAGCATGCAGAGAAAGAGAGACATAAAATTATCAAGGGGAAAAAAACCACACGAACCAACAACAAAAAACCCAGAACAAGCAAGAGTGAGAGACTGGAAATGGTAAGGCTCGGGGCTCCTAACTGGAGGCATTTGAGGTACCAGGTCAGAACAAATGAGTTGGAAGACTTCTGGCTTGTCTGCCTACAGGTCCCACTGAAGTTTACTCAGTGAGCCTGTGTGTGGAGCTTGTCAGGACTACATGAGCACTGGATGCCAAAAAGGCAGGCTGTCTTCTAAGAGAGGTGGAAGGTGTTTGGAGCTGTTTAACATCTGTCTGTTCAGTATGTAGGAGCTTAAATCATATTGAGATAATAAGTTTTAGCCAAACAAATACATCATATCTACTGTTCTAAATCTTCTCCCTGTTGGTAACATTCCTTCAGAGCTGTGTAATAATCACCATCCACTCATCAAATTCCCAAATGGAAGGTCCACAGATGCCAGTCTCAGATGAAACTGGGTAATCACAATTCAGAAAAAAATAAGACACAGCTACTTAGCTCACTATGATTTCACTTTTCAGTTCAGGATACCAGATACTCCCTACTGACATTGCAACCCTTTTACAGAATACATAGAATAAACCAGGTTGGAAGAGACCTTCAAGATCATCGCCTCCAACCCAAATACAGAAAGGTATTCAAGTCTATGTACCAATAATTTATTCTAAATATCTAAAAGCATCACAAATATCACATACACTTTGGTCAAATAAGATCTTGAAAAATTAGTATTTGTTTTAAGTAACAGGTGTGATAGCCCAATCCTCTATTTTCTCAAAAGAATGTGTGTGGCAGGGCACAGATGATAGCCCATAATGACTCCTGATCTAGTTGATGATGCCCCTGCTTACTGGAGGGGGGTTTGGACTAGATGACCTTTGGAGGTCCCTTCCAACCCAGACCATTGTATGATTCTATATTGTCTCAAACAAAGTGTGACCTACTTGAACGGACATAGTGATGGCCTTAATAGCTCTGGAGGAAAGGTGCTAGCTTAACAACGAAAAGAGATCATTCCTGTGGTGGCAGGAGCAGTGCCATGTGGCAGACATTGCACTGCAGAGGCCTAGTGCACACCTCTCTTGGTGATTTGGAAAGACCAGGGTCTGTGTGTTGCATCTACCACAAGACCCTCCTGGGATGTACACCTGCCACTGAAGGATTTGGATCATGCCTGTGAAAATGTCATTGGATCCAAGGAGTGGTGATAGCTTGCTTGCTTGCTTGCTTTCTCTCTCTCTCCTCTATTCCTCTCGTTTTTCTTCCTATTTTCCCTCAGAACTGTCCTTATATTGGGTAACCGGGTCTCCCTCTTTCTTTCCAGAGAAGGTCCACCTCTTCCCTAGTCTTTCTTTTATCATTGATATACCCATAGAAGCTTTTCTTCTTGTCCTTGATGTGCTTGTCCAGATTTAATTCTATTTGGGCTTCAGCTTTCCTGATCTGGCCTCTGTATTCCTCCTGGGATACCTGTCCTTGCTTCCACTCCTGTTTTATGTTGAAGAGTGTCCAGGAGCAACAGGCAACAAGAGGCTAAGACATTCTGAAATTTCTCAGCTTTGATTTTCAGATTACTGGAACATATAGTCATTCATTCTTCTTGAAAATAGAAATACAAACATGAGGAACATTTGAAAGATGAAGAGGTTATTATGGTAAATAATACAGCAAGCGTATGTGCTTTCCTCTAGAGACTGTACTATACAGAAGCACACTTATATGCCTTTATTATAGCTGCACAAAATTTCTGTGTTTCTGATCAGCTCTGATTTCTCATGATACAAGAGTTCCCATTCCCAGTGTTATCTCTTATGCTCTGTTACCTGGATATGGCTTGGACAGGTTTCTCCAACTCATTTGGGTACAAGCAAGGAGAACTCAAGAGGTAAGATCATTGAAATGCTTCTTTGAATGCTACAAAATGTGCAAGGAGATCAGGCTTTGTAATCCTGGACTCTAACACATAATCATAGAGCAAAACCTTCAAAATACAGATGAACACTGAGCCACATCTCTACAGAAAAAGTCATGCATAGGTTTTATGCAGTGACAGATTTAACAATAAATTCAGGAATTTAAATTTGCCAAAACAAATACAAACCTAAGGTTTACATGTGAAAACTTTCTGTTACATTACATACTGTATATTATTCAGCTTTTTATTCTGTTTTTGTTTTGGGTTTTGTTTTTAAATACTTTTTTGGGCAATGTAATTTTTGCTCACTGGTGTTTAAACAGGCCAAGTAATGTTTTAGACTAAAGGTTTTATTATTTCTCTAAAGATAGTTATTTTATTTTCTTTCACAAATTTCATCATTTCTTTTTTGTACTTTGCTTGCAGGGTTTCAGTTGAAAATTATCTAAACTATCTTTGGTAATTATTTTCCTAGTTATTATTACAAGCTTAAGATCCTTTGGGAGATTGTCACGTTATACATCCATAATTATTTCAACTCCCTCCTGTTTCTGTTCAATAAAAAATTAAGATCGATAGCTCTTGGCTCAAAATAGCTACACAAAGCTCCTTGTCTCTGCAGGCAAGAAATCCCAACTTATACAAACAATGAATTATTAGCGCCACAAAAACCTGCATTAAGTTGTCTAATATTCACCATTCATCCAGAGACTGTGTGAATCTTCTTTTTCTAATAGTTGTATCTTTATATCAGATAGATTGCAAAGATATTTGGGAATAGGAAGAAAGTGGTCTTGGGAGCACGCTGAAGGAACCTTGGAAATGTTCCATAAGTTTAATGTAGTCTGGTGGTTATTCTTAGCTGAAGCTGGTGGTTGTAAGACTTCAGGCTCCTATTGAATATAAAGTATGCAAAGCAAGGCAGATAGACATTTGAATCAAGGTAAACTTTAATGCTGCATTCTAAATCATTAGAGGAGCTGTGCTTTGTATTGTGATACTGTCCAGGAAAGACAACCGCCTTTTATACTGCTCCAAGTGGTTTTGCCACTTCTTTTGGGTCATGTTTTTGTGGCACACCTGGCTGTATGTTAGACTTCAGGAAAACAAAACAAAACAAAACAAACCACCAAAATGTCCTGCTGCTCTTCTGCAGCTCCTGGGATGCACTAAAAGCCAATTCAATTATAATTTAGTTGTTTTGACAAACCACCATGTGCTATTTCTGGTGGCATTATCCAAATATTTAGCTTTCAATCACATGTTCTGGACATATTACAACGCCTTTGCATATCTTTCCTAAAGTTAGACAGATCAGTAAAGAACTCTTCTGCTCAAAAATTATTTTGTAATGATAAAATTAAAAAAAATAAATAAAATTGAAACATTAACAAAAGAGCAACACAAATAAAGCTGAGGAGACTAGAAAATCATTTTACTCCAAATTGTCTAGAATCTTGTCTTAGTTATGTTGTGACTTGGATAGGCCTGCTGTTCCTTATTTCTCATTTCAAATTTCAGCTAAAGGATTGCTAAAAATACAGAAAATATTTTGTGAGAATTACAGTATGGTCTAAATATAAACGTGTGAATACACCCTCAGTATTCACAGCACTAGCAGTTACTCCTAGTGACTGTAAAGGGTAGATTGGTTTTTACTGGAAAAGGAGAAGCAGCACATTGTTAGCAAAAATGAGAAGAAAAGGAGGGAATTAAAATACTATTTTAACTTCAGTATTTTTAATGCTGTCTTTTAGCATATCAGGCATGGATTTAATTTTATTACAGTAAATCAAAAGTTGAAATAAATCAATGAAGGCTTGATGAACAATAGTTATATTATTGTTAGCACAACTAACAGGAAGCCTCAACAAATGTGACATTGAGAATACTGGAGGAGTGCCAATCTTACTCCAAATTTATAAACACTAGAAATGACATTTTGAAGAACTATTGATTAGTTATGTGGATGTCAATTCCATGTAAAATAGTGAAGATTTTAGGACTTCAGCAACAAAAATATTGGAGGCTAAAGTGGTAATTGTGGTAATCAGAACAAAGATAAATCTTGCCAAGTTATTCCTTTCTTTGAGAAGATCATAAATCTGTTTAAGAAAGCAAATGTAGAAGTATAGGTTTTTAAGGCACAAAATATCATATACTCATTAAACATTTAATTTGTAGTTCATAGAGAATGTGTTAGGTGGGCTACAACCTGGGCTGCTAGATTTAAAAATATTATTAATGGGGAGATGTGACTTGGTGGTATTATTTCTAGGAAGCACACTCTATGAAGAAGTTATTTACCTGGTCTAATTGGTCTTTTGTCAGTTATGCAAAAAACACTGCAAGGTAGTAACATTTGCAGGTGACAAGGTTAACAAAGCTGCTATTTCAGGACCAGCTGAGTAGTCTGGTTTAAAAAATCAAGTTGAAGGCAATATGTTTTAGTATAGTCAAATGCAAGATACAATAATGGGCACTTAAAGTTAATTTTCAAATTAAGCAAGAATGAGAGTGGTCTGGGAAAGAAGGCTGGTGTGATCCTTTGATGACTGGAATGGGGAGCACAGAGGAGAATCGGGGATGTGAGCATGGTATGACTTGGAACATGTTATGCTGTTGAGGGTTCTTTAGGATATTGCAGCTTTTCTTCCAGAAAGAGTTTTTAAGTTCTACTAATAGATGTGGGAGTACCACAAATGTATTTTGTGGGACAAACCATGAGATTTAACCCAGGCCTCAAGAACTCAGCTTATAAAATGTGCTGAAGAGAAAACTAAGAAACACGCATGACTACTGGAGAAGATACTACACTGGGGCTCCCCAGCATGTCTGACAATGCAATATTACTACCTAAAAACCAGTAGTTTACAGGAGTTGAGTTCACCTTGTAATATGCAGTTTATTGTAAATAAGAGTTGGAGCAGCTAATACAAAGGGCAGTGGACATAGAACAGTTCTGGTCCTTTACTTCAGATTCAGAGCAAATAAAATTTCAACCATCTACTTCCATCTGGGCCCCTGAGACCCCAGAGGAAATCAGGATAAAGGAGGCGTCTCCCTTGGTTAATGAAGACTGGGTTAGGGAGCAATTAAGTAACCTTGTCATCCACAAATCCATAGGTCCTGATGAGATGTACCCACGGATGCTGAGGGAGCTGGCAGAAGTTGTTACTAGGCCACTTTGTGTCATCTTTGGTAAGTCATGGGGAACAGGAGAGGTGCCTGAGGACTAGAGGAAAGCAAATATCACTCCAGTCTTCAAAAAGGGTAAAAATGGGGAGCTTGGTAACTATAAACTGGTCAGCCTCCCCTCCGTCCCTGGAAAAGTGATGGAAAAACTTATATTGGGATTGTCTTAAGGAATATCAAGGATAAGAGGGTCATCAGGAGCAGCCAACATGGTTTTACCAGGAGCAGACATGTTTGCCCAACCCAATAGCCTTTAATGAGGACATAACCAGGTGGATAGATGATGGTAGAGCAGTGAATGTGGTTTATCTTGATTTCAGTAAAGCATTTGACACCATCTGCTACAGCATCCTCGCAGCTAAACTTGAGGAAGTGTGGTCTGGATGATTAGATAGTGAGGTGGATATGAACTGATTGAAGGAAAGAAGCCAGAGAGTTGTGGTCAATGGGACAGAGTCTAGTGGGAGGCCTGTATCTAGTCGAGTCCCTCAGAGGTTGGTACTGGGACCAGTACTATTCAATATATTCACTGATGACCTGGATGAAGGAACAGAGTGTGCTGTCAGCAAGTTTGCTGATGACAGAAAACTGGGTGGAGTGGCTGAAGGCTGTTTCCATTCAGCAAGACTTAGGCTAGAGATTTGGGCAGGAGAAATTTAATGAAATATAACAAGGACAAGTGTAGAGTCTTGCACCTGGGAAAGAACAACCCCATGTACCAGTATAGGTTGGGGACTGACCTGTTGGAGAGCAGGGCAGAGGAGAGTGACCTTAGGGGTCCTGGTGGATAGAAGGATGACCATGAGCCAGATATGTGCCCTTGTGGCCAAGAAGTCCAATGGTACCCTGGGGTGTATTAGAAGGGGAGTGTTTAGTGGGTCAAGAGAGGTTCTCTTCCCCCTATACTCTGCCCTGGTGAGGCCACATCTGAAATAGTGTGTCCAGTTCTGGGCCACTCAGTTCAGGAAGGACATGGAACTACTTGAAAGAGTCCAGCACAGAGCCACAAAGATGATTAAGGGAGTGGAACTTCTCCCTTATGAGGAAAGGCTAAGGGAGCTGAGTCCCTTTAGCTTGGAGAACAGGAGATTGAGCGGTGACTTCATTAATGTTTATAAATATGTGAAGGGAGAGTGATGTCCAATAATAGGACAAAGGGCAGTGGGTGCAAGCTGGAGAATTTTCATTGTGAGGGTGACAAAACACTGGAAAGGGCTGCCAAGAGAGGTCATGGAGTCTCCTTCTCTGGTGACATTCAAAACCTGCTTGGACGTGTTCTTGTGTGACCTACTCTAGGTGATCCTGCCCTGGCAGGGGGTTTGGACTATATGATCTTTCAAGGTCCCTTCCACCCCCTAACTATCTGTGATTCTGTAATTTGTTAATTAGAAAGTCCTCTTCTCCCTTCAGCTTGAAAGAGTATTTTCCTATAATAATAATCAAATTATGTCCTTTAGAGGTCATGAAGCAACTTCTCCTTCATGCATAAATTAGTCAGCAATATTCTGTTTATTCTTTTATCTCTGAATTGCTTTGAGGCAGCATAAATTAGCCACTGGGGACTAGATAGATTTTGGAATATACCTGCAGTCTGAAGGACTAGTGGGGATGAGCCAGCTGTATCTTCCTCATGAACTCAGCTTTAAAGTGGTTGTTGAGCTTCAGGCTATAGTTCTGATCAACAGAGAAAGGTTTTCAAGGACTTATCCCTTCCTCTCTTCCACAGTGCAGGACATCTTGATATATTTCACCTAGCAACCGCTTGCCCACCGGAGCCATTTGCAAGATTTCTTTCTCTTCATTGTGTGCCCTTTGTCACCCAATTATTTAATCTCCTCCTGATCTTAGTCAAAATAAATAAATTGTGGTTTCATTAGAGGAGGAACAGAGCTAAATCAAGTGCAACGAAAGTTCTATGAAACAATGTTGCTTGCATTTTCCAGTTTGTTTTTGTTTTGGTTTGCTTAGAATCTAAAGTGGCTGAAATTGAGTAAAATCATCAGGGATTAACATTGTTTTCTATTGCAATGGAAAATGCTTATGATTAGCTCTCAGCAATGGCAGCAGACTCAGAATAAAAAAAAGCAGGGCAGAGGGTGAAGAAGGAAAATATCAATGCATCCCTACAACCAGTGTCAGAGTAACTCTCCTTAGGCTTAATTTTAAGGAAGAAGCAATTATATAATTAGTGTTCTCACAGAATCCTTATGTTAGAAATAAAAAAAAAAAGGAGGAGAAATAGAAAGTTCAGTGGAAACCCCCCTGTTTCTGGGAAGCCAGTGAGCCAAAATAGAAATTCTGGAAGTCTATTAACGTTTCTATCTGAGTATCACAGGCATCCTCACATGTCTTGAGATAGAGCTGTGTCTCTTTCACAAATGAGTATTTTTTAGACCTGGAGCATTCAGATTGTTCATAGCTAAAAGAAGTTTACCTTTAGACACAAAGGGACCCAAATCTGCATTTTGCAAGGAAATTATTCAAAGTTGACATAAACCAAAATACAGATTTGGGGAAGAACATGGTCTCTGGCAGGACTATAACAGTCATCCCAATACTATAATTTAAGTGATTGAAGAGTGAAGAGTAGAGAATATCTTTCTCAAGGTCACATTGTCACAGCTTCCAATAAAAATGAAAAATTGTTGAAGTAGTAAATATGCTGAAGTAAAGAATTTTGTTTTATTAAAGTGCTATGAGGAATAGAATTTTCTGAATTCATCTGAGATGACCTAAATCTTGAAGGATGGTCCACTAGGAGTGATTGAGGGAAAGGGAAAATTCTGCAATAGCTTTTTGTGAGATCTCGGTGTTTTACACTATGGAAACCATCCAAAATTGATTAATATAATCAGCTAGTCCCTTTAAAAGACATAGCATGTGTCTTTCAATCAGTTTACAGTTGACTCTTTGTTTTTCTTTTTCCTTTCTGTCTGCATAACAATAAGCCACAGTGGCTTATAAGGACATTCAGTTTACTTTCTCACATAAGAGACTGAAAAAGAAACAGCTGTGTCAAAAAGATAAGCAAGATAAGCAGAAATCTAGCTTTTAAAAAATAACACAGAATTTTGTGTCTCTGTCCTGAAAGCTTAAAAATACCATTGCTGATTATACAATTATTGTGGTTCTTATTTTTAGGTTAGAGTTTATTTACCTGGAAGATCAGTGAATAGTGACTAAATAAATACTTATTCTGACAGACAAAACAAAAGTTTAAAAAAAAAAAGAAAAAAGATAGTCTAGGAGTTGCTGAATTTTCTATGGATGAGCTAATGTTCAAATCTTTTTTTAAGCTTATATATGGTGCTTCTACACTCAACATTAGACAAGGGAGTACTTAAACTGTCTATGGAATGTGTACACAAACCGAAGTGTTTAGAGTGTTGGCAAGGATACATTTTTGCTGTAAAAATAAAAAATACACAACATGATCTTGAAGGTCTTTTCCAACCTGGTTAAGTCTAGTCTAGTCTAGTCTATCGGTCATCCCAAGGACTGAACTGAAAAACTTCAGAATATGAGAGCTGCAGAATATAACTGACAGCACCCTGAATGCTCCTGCCCTGCAAGGGGCTACCCTCAACTTAAAAAGATTTGGAAGACCTGACATATCGGACCACTGTGACTTTCAGCACTGCATGTAGGTTCCAGGTCTAGGTCAAAGGTACTGATCTGAAAGACTTGTTTCATTCTTACTAGTTTTTATCTTTAGGTTGGTGGAGGAGAACTAAGACAGAAGTGTGCTCTGTCCTACACACCTGTGCACATTTGATACTCTGGATGTCATGAAGGCTATACACTCTTTTGCCTTTGTGGCGTGCAAGTCTGAAGTTTGGATGTGGCATACATAAGCTGGAAAGATTTCATTACTGCTCAAAACATCCTGTATGGAAAAGAGCTACAGATGCTAGAGAGCTGAAAAGTTGACAGAGGACACAGGCTTCTGTTTTAGATAGTTGTGAGCTCTTAAACTCTAAACTACACCCAATTAACTAGGAACCCCTTGCAAAGAAAACCGAGACTGAAGAAGAGCTGTGTTATGTCCTGGAATCATCCCAAGAGCAGAAATAAGAGAAGAAGAATTCAGGAGCTGGATTTTTTTTCTTTGATGGAAACCAAGAAGATCTTCAGAAAGCATTTAACAGGTCTCCTGCACCTGGTACCCTCCAATTATTAAGCATATTTCAAAAATTTCTGACAAAGCAAAATACAAGAAGAATCCATTTTCTATTAAGAACCTAATATGGGTTCTTCTTCATTTTTTTTTCTTTTTTTTTTTTTCCTAGAAGTATAGACATTTCAAAGAATTGAAAAGAGATTAAAATCTAATGAAGGCTAAATATAGTTTGTTTTACAGGTCCAGGTCCCTTGTTATCTGAAGATAATGAAAAATAAACTACTCAGATTCAGAATTAAATTGAAATGATGAATTTATGTCTTTTAACTTAAAAATCGGCATTGGTTGTATTCGTGTGTTTCTAGGGGGGCAGTCCAGGCTTGGGAACTTTTTCATTGCAGTACATCTGTCAAGATTTTGTGTTAGTCAGCTGTGTGTCTCTCATGAATCAGTATAAACAAATGCTGCATGCTGTGGGCTATTTAGGCAGGTTTGAGGGGGGAAGGTGCCCTATTGCTTTTAGTGTTAATGGTACATTTATTATGTTGAACCATAAATCTGTTTTGCCTGACATCATTCTTAGACATCAATAACAAATATCTTGAAACTCAAGGTCCTACTAATACAACTTCCAGAAATGTTTACTTGAATGACTTGCAACTTGACCATCTTAGTCTCCAAAACTAAGTCTATATTATTTCTTGCTTTTCAGCTCATAAGAGCTAGTTTAGGGAGATACTAAAAAATAAATCTAAATTCAACATCTTGGAATAACTGAGAGAAGAAAATTCAACAGAAACAGTGCCTGTCAGTACTGACTATTTTCAGTTGACAAAGATCGTTCATTTACTCAAAATAAATAGGCATACTTATTGAATGCTTAATTAACTGCCTTTTAATTTTAACTTCTTTCTTTTCTCCTATTTTTACCATCCTCTTTTAGCACTAATATGCAAAACAGCAGATGGGTATTTTTATGAGATAAGTACAAAAATAGTGGCTTGGGAAAACAGTTTATAGGCGCTCTTAGAGGTATAATAGGCAGACCTACAAATCATACAAAACATCTGGGAGATAAATGAAAAATGCTATCGTAGTTAGTTTTGTTGAAGATGAAAATATGTCAAAGAACCATCCATGGATATTAAGATTAGTGTGACGTTGATCTACTCAGTATTCATAATTTTATTGTAGTTTTGTTGTATTGGTTTTGCACTTCCTTTTTATTTATTTCTTAGGGTAATATATAATGTTAAATATCAGAAATGGTATGTGTGTACAAAATGACAAAATCATTGGTTTCTGAGGAGTTTGCAGTGAATTTGAGAATTCAGTGCTCATCTATCATTGCTGGAATACTCCATCATTTGGAGAAAGTTCACAGACCTTGTAAATACATAGAATATTAAACATTGTAGAATACTAAGTCTTGTGAGTTTAGCCAGTTGAATCTACTGGTGAATATTCAATACCATGCTGATGTCATGCCATCTTTAAAATGAAATTGCTGTCTGGAGCAAAGTACCATGGAGCTTGAAGTTTAGATTGTAACATGAGAGGCTTCCTGTCCCGGTTGATGCTCCTGGTTTCTGGTTTTGGAGTGTTGGTCATTTCTGCTGGGGTGGCTGTAGGCTTGGAGGGTGTGGGGATGTCATTTTATGTCTGGCTTCTGATGCTGCTTCTGCTTTAAGCTATGCTTTTCTACAAAATAGGCTAAGGTACGTAGTATCATTTCATCAAACTCCGTATCTCAACCCAGGGCTTTTCTTGTGTTACTTTCCATCCTGTCTGTGTCAAGGGGCTTGCTTATGAGAATGGGCTCTTCATTGTGGCATGACTGAGTCAAATAATGAAAAAATACATGTAAGATTAGGTCTTGAGCTGTTAGGAAATACTCAAAGAATCAAATCAAAACCTTTTGCTATCTGTTTGAAAAACAAATTATGAGATATGCCTTTATTGGGTTTTGCTAACAGAAATAGCACATACAAAGAAATGGCCACAGTCTTTGGAGAGTTGGATAAAGGATTCATGTGGAAACCCCCCACCGTTTATCAGAGTATGTGATATCAGGTCCAAATATGGGGCTCCACTTTGTACCAAGTTCTATTTTTTGAATACTTCGAGCCACTGTTTACAGATTTCAGCATGAATCACTTAGGAAAGTTGCTCAGGAACACCTGGGAGAAATTATTTTAAGAGAAGAAAACAAGGTCAGAGAAGGATGGAGAAAAACAAAAACCTGGACCTCAAGATATTACGGACATCTCTCCAGTCAGTGACACTGGAGCATTTTAATGTTTCATCAGATCCCAAATGGAATCTATCTTAGTATCAGAAAACCTCAGGTAATGACTTATTTATGTGCGAGGCATCTTAAGAGCAAGGTGTCTAAAAAAAAAAAAAATGGTGCTGTTTACTCAAGGTTGTTGGCAGGAATAATGTCTATGAAATATTTCTTCCTTCATTTCAATGTGGAATAAAAGGAACCTTGTGGACATAAACACAGCCAGTAAGGATAATTTCGTGACAAGCATTGTTAACTACTACTGCCAAATTTTCTATAAAAGAATTCAGGACCTTGTTTCATGGCCTGATGGTCTTCTGTGGAAGCATTATCTCACTAGCATTATCTTCATAGACCAGGTATAGCAAGAGTCTAAGGTGTTTTGTATTCCTCACATTAAACTCTCAAACATCTATATTATCATCACTGTCCTCAGCCCATTGATCTTTTCCAATCAGTAGCTTTGTTTTACAGTCAACTGCAATAGAATACTTTTTTTTTTAAGTTGGGGGATTTTTTTACAACTACATTTACTTTCTTTGCTTTGACAGATACCTTTCTAACTGAGAATTAATTTAATAGGTGAGAGGGATGTAAATGTAACTTATTTTCTTCAAACATTAGTTTCTACTGCTCCCATTATGAGGCAGATGGCTCTAGTAATGTGTGGGTTTTTTTTTCAGTAAGGGTCCTAAGTCAGCAGTTTCTGTATCAATTTGTGTTAAGACAATCTTGCCAGGAGATCAGACCAAGCTCATCTAGAGTATGTTTATATGAACTGTCACAAACCAAAAAGCATTGTGGTTCAATGGAAGCACAAGTTAGCTAATTACTGAGACAAAAAATATGGTTTGCAGGCAATTACAACAACATAATGTTTACAGATGATAACTTTCTATTTACTTACCATCATTACCAATGAGTATAATGAGATAGTAATTGTTCTGAAATTTGATATATAATTTATAGGCAATATCATGGGGGGAGGGGGGGGGAAGGCTGGAAAATCTTTGAAGGAATATCTAGTTCATCACTGCCCAAAGATGGAATCAGATGTTATCAAACTCCGAGAAGTTTGATTGAACTGTAACATCAAACAAACTGCATGTTTTCTTTGCAATGCTGACAGTCAAGCTTGCTATTCTGTTTATTTAGGTAGCACTATCTGCTCAACTTTTGTGTATTGGGTTGGTTTACCTCTACTTTACCTATAAAGTTTATTCATATTTCCACCTGATGCAGTCAACTTTTGATTATTCTGGGGAAATCATCCTGGTGATAGTGTCATGGCTGTGTAGGCATCTGAGCTACCTTTAGACAAATAGCTTGGCAGCTTTCCTGTTTTGAGTGCTATGATCATCAGAACCACCAAACATTTGCACTTTAATTAAACTATCATTGTATGGTCTCAAAGCCTAATACAGGTCATGATATTTTCAGCTCTTGATTAACCAGGGTCTAGTATGTGGATAGTTTTCTTGTAAGCAAATCAAACACTTGAAACTCCAGAAGTAGAGGCTTGTACATGTAAATTGTATTAAGTTTTACTAGGGACTCCTCATTGATGGTCAATACCAGTATGTGAAAGAATATGTGCACCAAGATAATTTTAAATTGTTTGCTGACGTAGAATAAATAAACTTTGCTGATTGGATAAAAAGTTACTGATTTGAAATTCAGCAAAAATTTCCAAAAAATCATTCTCAAATGATATTTGCCTTGCTTTTAAAATTTTATTTATTTTCTGTGTTATACTTCAGATCTCCGGCTAGTATATCCTGAATTATGTGGTGATGTACCTTTTCAAAAAGGGACTAGGAAAACATATACTTCAAAAACCAGTGAAACCTGAGCACATTTTTTTAGCCTGTTCAAATATGTTAGAAAAGTTGTGTATACCTTCTTATAAAAGAGAAACAGTAATTTTACTAGATTTTGTAAACAAACAAAAAGGATGGTTTTTATGTCTTTCACCTTCGCCTTGATTCTCCCATTTGAGATCAGAGCTCAAATCATGTTCACCCTGCTAAAAGCATAACTAAGTGTAGTAGTCCCTGTGCACGACTCCATAAAATCCAGTCAGTGTTCTACACTGATATCAAAACTTTCAGTGAATGTAATGTCCTGTCTTCTGATGTCGCTACAACGTTTTTGCTGAGTTCTTTTTCTGTGTGTATGTCTCTTGTATTTTATGCAGCCCAGGATTTTAACCTGGCAAGTTTTCAGAGCTGTATTGAAAATTATGTCCATTATTTCAGTCACTCACCCAAGCCACTTTAATTTAAACAAGAAGGACCATCAAATATAGCAGTACTTTCATACAACAGAGCATTAAATATTATTAAATGATACTTTATTTCTCAGTTACTATATTTTTTTATCAGGTAATATCGATCTCTGACATTGGGAATTTGTGTCCACTTTCATTTTTTCTTGATCATGCCTGATCAAGGCAATCAAATATATCCACAAAACTTAAGATGCCCCATCTTAATGAAAACTTTGCATTCTTTTGAAACATACCACTCAAAATATTAATTCAAGAATAATTGTCTGTATTCAAGGCTCTTTACTATTGAAGTAGGCAAATGAAAGAAAAAACTGAATACAAGTTATAGGCAGTGATTTTAATTAATATAAAGCTGCTTTTTGTGTAGGTTTCTATCTGCTGGCTGAGCTTGGATACTTGTTTCTCCTCATGTGCCCTCCAGAAAGGAGCTGCTGATATGATCCAAACAATAATAAACTAAGAAATAGCCAAAGCTTCTCAAAAACAACAACAAAACCCAAACCAAACCAAAACAAAAAAGGCTAAGAAACTACTGTAAATGTCTTCACAATCAGGAACGTATCTTACCCATAATTTTCTTGAAAATATCAAAATCTATGTAAAACAAGCACTTTAATGTCTGTAGCACCAAGTAAAACAGGTAACAAATCATTATTTTCCCAAGAACCAATTTGCATGCAGTAAGATTTATTTAAGGTAATCTCTGTATTTTTTCTTATACCATTGCTTTTCTTCTACTCACCACAATGTGTAATGTACAGACAAATGCATGCGGCCGCAGTCTGTGTCTCTTCTTCCTTACTTTGCAATGCTGTTGCTCTCCTATTAGCTGTAGCTATGCAGTCCTCTAAACAGAGTGTGACGGGAGCACTGTTACCTTGATAGCAGGTGCAGCTGCAGTTTTAGCACTTGCTCTCTGCCTCACATTTGTAACACCCTCGCTCCTTCCGGTCATTCCTTCCAGGGGAGGAATGACACCAGCATTTCTGAGCTGTTCCTGTGTTTTCTCCCAGAACACTCAGGGAAAGAGGACTTCGTGATCTCCATGCTAACTACCAGCCTGCCTGCTGCCAGTTCTGCCTATTTCTGCCAGTGATGACATTCAGCTTGCTCCTCCACACAGGATACAGCACTGATTCCTCATTATGTAAGGCAGTCTAGGTCAAGTGTAGGAGAGACTCTGCTGGCCTGAGCAAGCTAGTGGATTGCTCCCTCAGCTTCATGGGGTCTGGAAGCTGGATCCTGCTATTTGCTACATCTTCTTGGGTAAATGTTTTTGCATCATTTAAATGGTTACTGTGCTTTTTTTCTGTGCAGATAGCTGTCAGCCATGCTGTGAATTGCGGAGAGAATTTGCTAGGTGAAACCAGCTCTGTCAGCATGATTGAATTAACAGAGTAGTAGTTCTTCTAGGCATCTCAGCTTTAAGACACATTAAGAATAAATGAATCATAAATTGGGTTTGTTTAACTATATGGGATTTGTTGCTAATTTGACTGATTAAGCAGTGAATGAAATCCATTTGCTTGAAGGTGGTGTAGGAAAGCATTACTGAATATAGCTATTAGCTCTGAGAGGTTTACTGCAGTTCCTGGCTGTTGCATTGTTTTAGCCTTGCAAATTACAGATATGCTTACTTTATTAAACAAAACAAGGTGGGGGGGGGGAGTGGAGGAGGGGAGAGAAATGTTTATTTTCTTGCAATGTTTGGTTAATTTTTGAAGCAGCAGTTAAATCCAGGATGCTGTTTATTGCCTTACTGCATAGATCTATGTGCTTAGGATATACATACAGTGAATACTGCAGATAAGATTACATCTAGAGACTGTTCTGCAGAATGATAGAACAGTACATGTTAGCTTGATTTAAATTAGAGGGTATCTTTTTTCACAAACCATGCAAAATTCAATTAATTCTTTTTTCTTTTTTCTTCTGATACCCTGACGAGAACCAGTCTGTAACAAAACAGAGTATGTTTGTCCTTAAACAAATGCTACATACATAGTATTGTCAGGTGCTGGAACACCTGATTATACTGGAATGCAGTAGAAGAGGCCCTGGAAAGTAACATCATAACACTGATACTGCAGCATCATGTAGGGAATTTCAACAAGGCTTGCATGCTTGCCAGGGACAATTACTAGATGATAAAGTTGACAATATTTTTAATGCATTTGAGACATTAATTAGAAAACCCATGTTTCTGTACAATACCTTGGACAGCAACTTTCCCCTTTCCTTATACTTTGATGGGAGTTTGTAATAATTAAACAATACAAATGTAAGATGCAGTGATGAATTTCCTGATATAGGAGAATATACAGTAAAAATATCTAAAAGAAACTTTGGTCAGCATTGTATCAATGTTATACTTACCAGCTAACTACCAAGGTTTAATTTAATATATAAGCATAGAAATAGTGATCTTTGTATTGAATTATGTTAATGAATATCAAAGCAGAAAATTAAAGTTGTACAATTACTGTCTGTTGACAACATGGCATTTACAAAATTTTCCTGTCTAGTAGATGATTGTTCACTCTAAGAATACATACTAAGGTCACTCTCTTAAATCGAAATATGATTAAATATTAATATATGATTATGTATTAATACCAGATTGAAGCTGATTTTTATGGAACGATTGGAAGTTCTTTAATTGTACTTTTTTTTTTTTTTTCTTACTGGAAATTAGTGGTTCTTTGTTCTAGAAGCAACTGATAGAATTTAATTTCCACACTTGTTTGTGAGGTGAAGTGTTTCACCATTTTCTTATAAGTTTTAAATACTCTATTCCTCTGGAAAAGAGCAGCCAAGCAGTCAGTTGTCTCTTCATCAGATATTTACTGTTTTTTTTTTTTGTTTTGTTTTGGGTGTGGGTTTTTTTGTTTTGTTTTGTTTTTTTATGGCAGGAGTGTAGGTTGTAGTGTGAAATACCAATACTGTGAATTACATTGTGAAAGAAGTTTGGTTCGGGAAAATGTAACTCATTTTTGCTAATTTGAAAGCACCCCTGTTGCAATGCAGTATATTACATTGTGTAACATTTAACAGATATCATTTTTTTTGCTTCAAAATGCAGAACTATGACTGGCAAACAAACTTAATAGCATAGTATAGGAAGTTAGAACAAAACTGCTAGGCACCATACATTATCGTAATGATGTACTTCGGAGTCTTTGTTTCTTTCTACCTGAAGTGTTCTGAAATAGTTATGCTATTATATGTGAGTACGCTATGTTCTGTCCCATTTCAAGTGTGGGTGCTTTAAGGTATTTTCTTACAGGCTGAAGGAGGATTAATAACCTGTCTATTCAATTAGGAGGAAATGAAAAAGACTGATCATCTTTAAATATATGGTGGTTTTCTGGAAGCGTTATTTTTATTGTTTGCGTCATGGTTCAGAGCAGGACATGAACCGTACTTATTAGCATAGTGAGGTCCAGAAGCTTCAGTGGGATACAAAGTGTTAGAAAATAATGTTTCATACATGTATTTATATGCTGTATTCTGATATATGCTGTACTCTGATACATGCTGTACTCTGATACTATATCACTTTGGCTCTGATACTATATCACTCTGGCTCACAATAATACAGGATATGGACCAGTAGTGGTCAATGCCTCTTCCTGGTGTATTTCTGTGGTTTACTGGAGTTGTCTAATACATGGCTACCTCAGTAGCTTGCTTAACTATTCTGTATTATGCCTTATATCATAATAAGCAGCTTGAGTTAACAATTTTTTTTTCTTCACTTTTCCTAAAAGTACTAGAATTTTCTGTCCTGGAAGTGAGTGTCTATGCTCTCTTCTCTTCATAGCCATGGAAATGTCCTTAAGACTAGAGGAGCATGGAAAAAATATGAAAGTATGTCAATTGAGTTATTCTAGAATAAAATGTAAACAAAGTGTAAGAGCATACATTAAACTGTTAGCTTCCATAAAGATATTTATATCTCAAATTTTATCTGTCCATTTTAATTAACTCGTTGAAATACATCTTGTGATGCCAATCATATACTGTTACTGCTAAATTTAAAAATAAAAACCACATGCATCTGTTTTAATTTATCTCATGTAAGATCTAATGTAAGGCTGTCATAGTATAATTAACAAGCTTTCCAGTTAAGTTTGGGCTCACAAAGAATTATTTGCTGTCCAGAACTGCCAACTTTTCTTTGCATCTAGTGAACCAAAACAAAACTAACCAACCAACAAACAAATCCAAATGTAACAAAACTCTGTTGCTGTAGAAATAGGCTATATCTGTTCTGAATATACCTCATCAGAAGTTGGCAGATGTGCTCTGTTACTAGTGTAAAAAGTTACTATACTTTTTATTCAGAGATTTTCCCACACTTTTCCTTGAACCTGGATGGATGCAATCTTCTATTCTGTGTTGCTACAGTTAATGTAATTTTTCAAGTTCCCATCCTTCACTGCTTGTTTTTCCTTCCTTAACTGCTTGTATAGTTCTTCTGTGACTGCAGTACAATTGCTTCACAATTTTACATAGAAGATAAAAAGCCCCTTGGATTATTGTGTTCAGCTGCTTATCAATGGAGGAGCTTGACCAGCTCAGTCCATTTATGTAAGATGAATCACCCTACTACCTGCTTTTTATATCCACTGCAATTCATTGTCCTCATTCCTTGTACACTAGAAAAATATACTGTAAAGAATCTAAGGGAGATTTCTGAATGTTCTAGTAAGTAAAATGTACCTCAGACATTCTCATTTTATATATATATATATGTGTATATAAAGACATTCTATTCATTGTGTATGTGGAACACACTCTTCTGTATTGTTGTTTTCATGGTTTACTACCATGGCTGAACATCTAAGATTCTAAGGTTAATTTTAAGGGTTTCTCTGGATTGTAGAGAACCCGAATCTCCCAGTGCCTGGTAATCACTAAGAGTGGGCATTTTGCAGCACTTAAGCTGAGAACTTCCTGGGCTGTTTTTCACCAGTGCTATTAAAAATTTGAACAGTATTCCTGAGACAGAGCCAAGAGTAAGACTGGTGGAAATTTGTCTGAGGGGAAGTAAACCATGAATCTCCATTAACGCAAAGTTACCAGGTTTGCAGAATCTGAAATCTGCAAGCTTGCAAGCTCCAGGCTGCAATGGGAGTTTGCCTGGCAACTATATCCTTGCTGACCAGGGCATGGAGCTTTGAGATGGTTGCTTCAGTCCATGCCCATTAAGATGATTGCTTCTTGGGCACTCAGAATAAAGTTATCACCATATTTGCTGGAAGAAGTGGTCAAAAATTTCCAAAGTAAATGCAACAGCTTCCCTAGACTCCTCTCTCAAAACTTGTGTCAGGTGACAATTTGCTTCAAGAAGCCACTGAAGTAGCTTGTTAAGATAACTGCAAAGCCTATCAATTTTCCTGACACTCTAAGCTGCTGGAGCTAAACTTGAGCAGCTGGTTGAGCAGTGTTACCAGTGAAATCTGAGCCACCAGAAATGCTGTATTTTGTTAATGATACTTAGGGATTTCTTAAAATCATATTAAGCATCTTATGCTGAACCTCTACTGATGCTTAAACAAGGACCTTTTAGGACTTTTTCAAACTCTGTGCTTTCATAATGCATTAAGTTTAACCTGGAGGGAAACTTCATGTCTTCAATGGACTAAAATTGTAGGCACTTGAGGTATTTCAAAGATTTTTACTACTGTTTACTGTTTAAGCTAACCAGATTCCTAGTTTACTGTTTTACATTTTAGTGTTTATCTGATTTTGAAATGCAGCATTTTAAAGGAGTTATGCCTCTAAAATATCAAGCATGTCCACACTCCAGTGAAGACTGGAGGAACTCATATTAAAACCTCAAGTAGAGGAGTAAATAACCTGCCTTTTAATCTGGCGATAAATCTGTATTTATAAACACCAGGAAATGAATCATTTCCGGAAACATCGTCCATGAACAGAAAGACTTCTGGGAATGATAAACCGGCATCAGCAATTGTATCTGAACATATTTAAGGAGGATCCTGAAGCAAGGGTGTTACTAGCACTACAAAGTATTTTGTCACCTGCATATGCTCTTCATGACCCCAAAGAAATTTACAAATGCATGAAAAAATGCAACTCAGATTTTACAATTACACCTAAACAAGAATCAGCGTGTTACCAGCTGGTAATAATAAGATAATGGTTTATCTACCTCAAGGTCATAGAATTTAACTCCATTTGGGTAGTACATACCTGCCTAACCTATTCAGCAGCCTACCAGTAGTGCTCCTTTTAAAACTGGTGATCCCAGCAGCAGTGAAATATAAAATCATGTTCAGCCTTTCTAAATTAGTGCTCAGGCACATTCAATGGACAAAAGTTGTGTGCTTATATCTAGCTCTGTCTTGCCCTTTGTAACTCTGCATTTGAATATTGGTATTTTGATATATCATGGGGTGCTTTAACTAAATATTTGGTGTCATAAAGCTGTACATTGCTTTTAATCACTAACATTCAAAGATAAACTATTTTAAAATATATGAGATTAGATGTCACTCTCAGAACAATTGTTCATAACATTCTGTATTGACAAATGCTTGAAAATTAAGTATTATACTAAGAGATTCCAGGCACTTGTTGTGAAGGGTCAAGGATGTCAGGCTGCCAACAGGCAGGGGAGAAATTCAGCTTCTCAAAGCTTGCATTCAAGCAAAATTTAAGCAACCAAAACCTCATGATACAAAAGTATTTTCAAAGAACATATCAGAAAAATACTGCAATTGACTTTAGGGGATCATATTCATTATAGCTGCCTGGAGTCACTGAATCAGAGGTTAATGTGTCAAGTGCCCATTATTTCATAGATGACAGCATTATTGCATAAGGTATTAATTAGGTTTATTTCATTCTGTCTTTACATGCCAAAATTTTATTATGCAACAAAAGTGATATGGTGTTATTTTGGCCCTTCTTCTCCCCTTCCTTTCCCCTTCCTAGTCACTGCCCCTTCCTTTCCTTCCATCCTGCAGCACCTCTCTCCCACATGGCTACAATTAAGGGTTTCAGAAGTTCCACATTTCTTTTTTTTTATTTTTTTTACTATTATTATTTTTTATTTTTGGTGTCAAGAAAGCAAAATGAGCAGTGTTTAATGCTGTCTGGTTTACTGCAATGGAGGTTGATCCAATGCAGCTGCAGTTTGTTGTGTTAGCACTTACTGTTACTTAGCAGTCTGAATTTTAAAAAGGAGACTTTTTTGTCTAGGTCCCAGATTTGGCTGAGCAGCTGTCATCTGAATGCACGGGAATGTATAGATCTGACGTGGCAGTCATGTACCAGGCTGTGTGATTGGCAATGCCAATGTCATATGATTCTGGCACAGGCACCTTTTTTCTTTCTGTGATTGACCCCATGGCTAAAGATGTTGAATCCACCACGACTACTTAGTGGGGAGATGTAAAATGAGACAGAGGATGGGTAGCACTTAGTTGCGGCATGCTGGAGGCTGACCTGGAAATATTTCTGGCACTTTCACAATGGACCACCCTTACCCAAACTATTTCCTTCTCACATTTCAGTGAAAATTTAAAGTGAATGAAAATTAATGAAAACTTACTGGTTTGACGTTAGCTAAAGAAACCTACGCCTCATCTCAGCCCGTGCCCTTTGTTCCTTGCTGAAGGAAAACGGGGATGTAGATTTCCAGGCTCGTTTAAGTCAGAAAATATTTTACAGCCGGTTCATTTCGTTTGCCAGTAGATGGGGCTGTCCCTCAAGGCCATGGCTTCTTAGTCTTCCTTTTCCCCCCTTCTTTCTTTCTTCACCCTCTCACTGTCTCTCTTCCTCTTTCTCTCATCCACCCTTATTTCTTCTTTCCTTTTTTTTTTTTTTTAATTCTTTTTTTCCCCCAGCTATTTGCCGATTTGTATTAGGTATCATAGAATGAGCCTCAGAACAAGGAGCCGAGAAAGAAGCAGAGAGGATACTGGATACTGCAGAGGTCTTTTTTTTTTTTTTTTTTTTTTTCCCTCCCAATGAGAATGCAGCAATTTATCAATACTTGGTAATCTTTTGGAGCCGGGAATCTGAACAAATTCATTAGAGAGCATTTCAAGTGTTTCATCGTCACTATCTCTTGGGGGGTTTATTTCGTTTTCTTCATAATGCATTTGAAATTCATGTTTTATCAGGTAAGCCAGCAGGACCTTACTTCATTTATGTGATCTCTCTGCAAGGGGATGTTCCCCCCCCCTTTTTTTTTTTTTCTCTTTTGTCATAATTTCTGAATGCTTGCTTTGTAGTTATTGTTAAGCATATAAACAAGAAGAAAATTCAGTTCCAGTGTTTTTAAAAATCGTTTAAAAACTGCAGTGAGGTCTTTCTGGCAGCACAGCATTTTGTAACAAGATGGATTTCACTGGTCTTCTGTTTTTGGGTGTTTGCCAGTTTGTTGTGTGTGTGGAGGGGAAGGTGTTAAATTATTATTCAAGATTTTGCCTTTGAACTGTCAAGGAGTTAACAGAGGTCATATTGTTCCTTCACATGAAAAACATATTAAGGGCTAAAGCGAGTAATGGTGTAGTTAAAATCCTAGCATTGCAGGAGTGTGCATTTTTCCTTCCCACAGAGAAGGTCTGCTTTAAGACTAAATGATTCAAACAAATATTTGAGAATTACCAAAGGAAGAAGGGGCCTCCTCCTCTTTTGTTGTTTTTTTTTTTCCCCCCCCCTCTCTCTTGCCCTTAGTGTTTCTGATCAGGTATGCTGCTAGAAGCTCTTACTTTCATACTTGTTAGGGCTGACTGTAATGCGGTAGATCTAACTCGGTTCATAATCTGAACCGTCTTGCTTTTTAAACAGCACAAGAAATTTTCCAGGTCGACATCAAGCTCTTTCAACATCCTTTCTAAAATGGGTTTCTGCTCTGCTGCTTGTCTGAGGTAGGTGCTTAAAAGACTCCCAATGAACTAATTCACCTGGGATTTAGGCTGTCTGTTCAACATCCCCCCACCCTTCATTCCTCCTCTGAAAAAGTTGATATTGCTCATTCTGCAGTAGTTAAAAGTTGATTGTTTTCTATCACTATTGAAAATCTGTTCAATTGTGTTTATTTCAGAAATGTTTGTTTTGTGCTTATGGTGTCAAACTCCTGAGCTATACTGGCTGATATTAGTGTTGCACATTTGAGGAGCACCCACTTTTCTGTTGTGTTTTTCAGGCTTAATCATTATTAATATAAAGTACAAAGGAATAAATACTGTGCTAAAAATTTCCCTAAGAATCTAATGTGAAACAGTAACAGGATGATCGCTGTCTAGACTGACACCCTAGTAGTTTGTTCTGTTGAGCCTGCTTTGTGTGATCTTGAATATTTGCTGAAGAATTTAGACAGAGGAAACAAGTTAGAGACTTAGACTGATTGTCCTCAGTTTTCCAGGTAGTCACAGAAAGTTTTCATTAATTTTAAGAAAATATCAGTGATTGGGGGGGGGAAGCTTTAGCTTGCCTCAAGGAATGCCAAGCTTTTATTACATAAGGCATACTATAACCAGTAAAATTCTAGGGAAATTCTGGGACAAGAAGAGCAATTTGCAGAGTAACTTGTGCAAGAAATAAGTAATTTTAGAAGTCTGCCTATAATGACTTACAGGAAAATCATACAGACGTACGTATATCGTGGAATTGTACATCCTATCAGCTGTTTGAAACAATACTTCATATCTGGGGCAAGAGTAGTTTGTTAGTGATTGTCGAAATCTACATTGAAATTGTCATATTGTAATCTAAACTTCCTTTTGAAGTTTCAGAAGTCATAAATGTCAACAATTGAGATAGTTGGGAAGTTGAAGGACAATTGAGAAAGTTGGGAATAAATGACAGATTATTCCATTCTTAAAATTAAGGTGACCTTGAACTAGAAAACCTTCAGAATATCCCTGAATATGACTCTTCTCTTCAATGTACTAACACAATGTCCACTTTAATGTACAGTTGCTTGTTGTCATATAAGGATGGCATCGCTGCTGGCATCCATATTACAACATATCCTTCCAACATGTGCATTCTACTGTAACATTTTGTGTACATAATGACAGAAACAGACTTATTCAGGGGACAAACCCACAAAGTTTAGCATTAGATTTTTGTCCTTTAAAGAGTATTTGAATAATTCTTTTCTATTTCTTTTGGCTACCTTAAATTGAAGAACTTAAAGAAATGTGAAAGTTTTCCTGCTCTTGGTTATGAGACATTCCTGGCAGAACTCAGAAGCAGTCACTTCCTTGCAAATTTCTCTTGAAAAATGGCAGAAATCTTGCTCTAAGTTGTGTGGGGGTGTGTTTAGAATTATATTCATCCGAATTAATGTCTTCCATTTTATTACTTTTCTAATCTCCAGTGCCAACCCACCTGTGGCAAACATTTTGGGTCTTTTGGGCTAAGTGTCATGAAGAGATTTCCTTCCAATAACAGGAACACATTCTACCTTCTGTTTCTTCCATGAAGACAGCTGATTATATAGGAGGAAGTAGTGGAATTTCACAAGAAACCTGTATTTGACCTGTAGGTTTTCTGTTGATGCCAAAACTAATAATTCAGGAAACAAACAAAATTAAGAATTGAACAATATATATTCACACTTGTAAACTAAGAAAAATGGTGTTATTCCATCAGAAAGAAAAAATGGATAAGAAATACCACTATGCTATTCTTAGCATAGTGTTTTAGAGCACTTACAAGCTCAAATAGCTCAAAGCAAAAAAATAAATAATAAAATCATGAAGTTGAAATACTCTAAAATGGAAAAATAAAACCGCATTTGGGTAAATGTTATATATTAAAAGCTACAACTGTTGTTTCATGCTAAGCCTAATATTTTAGGGAGATGGGGAGAATCATGCAAGTTTGCCAATTCTTTTTCCCAAAGTTCAGTGTTTCTAGCATATGTTACTTCCATTTTCCTACTTACAGGTCTATTCTTTGTAGAATTTCTATGCAGGAAAACATATAAAAGTTGGACAGAAACAACTGGAAGTTTGGCATGAATTAAGTTCTTAGTTAAATGACAAATGTAGACTTGGAAATCATTGTCCATCCCATGGTGGAGTTTTTATTCAATATGAGCAATATTTAAAAACACATTGTGATGTCTTAGTGAACACATGGGTGTCAAGCATGTTCAGGCTTCCTGTATTCACTGATTATTGTGTCTCTTCCATTTCCACCAGTGTGTGTGGTTCCAGGCCCCTTTTAAAGATCTTATTATGTGCTCTGACAAAAATTCTGAAAATTCTGGGTAGCACACTGCCCTGAATTATTAAGTATATTGAAGAAACACATATCTGTTTCAGCCACCACACCATTTATTGTTTGCATTTATCAGCCCCAGAAACTCTCTCTCTCTCTCCCTTCTTCCTTTTTGTGCCAGGAAATTCTCATTACGTTGCTTTTTCTGAATGCAAGTTCCCATTGCTTTTGGTCTCAGTGGTATCCAGTGCGTATCTGACCATCTTCTCAGTGCTCTATTTTAAAGTGATTCCATCCTTCCTTTTATTCATTTCCTTCTTTTTTTTCCCCCCACAAGTCTCTGAGAAAAAGAAAAAGACATAACCCTTCTATTTTTAGTTTCAGAAACATCCAGCTCAGTTTGTGCTTTCAAGCTTTCTCCCATCTCATGCCCTCTATCTTGGTAATTTTTTTCAGTACCTTGTAAACACACAGATCAACCTTTTTCTTCTTTCTCCTACTCTTTAACTATATCCTCTAATTTGCTTGCAACATTGAGTTTTATAAATTACTTCACGATACAATTCAATTCAAAACACTGAAGGTCATACTTCTGTTGAAACAATACAAAAACAAACCAACCCCCCAGTCCTGTCAAGGTCAGAAAGGAAAATTTAGGAATAAATGTAGAGGCTTGTGTTGCTCAGATAGGCTTTATTTAATAGTGGCATTGGTCAAAGATGACTAAACTAAGGAGCAGCTGCAGTACTTTTTAACTAAAGTAATGCATCTGAAGTAAGCTTTCAAATGCTTGGTTATTTAAGTGCATTTTAAGTCAATGACTTGTCTGTGTTCCAGATGGAAGCCTGCAATGCTTCCATCCTCTCATCCCTCCATGGACTCCATTTTCTGCTTACTCTTTAATGGTATTTCATTCAGAGTAAGATCTTTCATTTTCTTTAATGATTTAAAGTGACTAACCATTTTGTTTCAAATTATTGTTGAATTTATTTGCCAAAAGGAAATTGTTTCTGAAGCAGATTATAGGTGCTGCTAGGAATGTCTCAGCAGGGCTCTTTCAGCAGCTTTTCAAGAATCCTGGAGTAGGTTTATAGAAGAAAAAGAAGGGAAGAGGCTTGTGAATCATTAGAAGATGAATACTGAAGCTTTATTCTGTTACTTACATCCATAGTGGGTGGGACAGGAGTGAAGTCAGAAGAAATGGACTCATCCAAATGGGATACAGGGAGAAACTTTCTGATGGAGAGGATAGTGAAGAGCTGCAATAGAGTGTCAAAGGAATCTGTAAATTTGTCATGAAAGTATGTAGAAGAGGTTAGATGAAACACCTGCTGGGAAATAGGTATAGCCATCTTTCCTTAGTCAGGAAGATGAACTAGATGGCCTCTGATTATTGTTTCCAATCTGATCTTTCTATGAGTCTACAAAAAAGAACCACAGAATTGTTAGGGTTGGAAGGGACCCCCAAGGATCAGCTAGTTTCAACATCCCTACCATGGGCAGGGACACCCTCCACTAAATCAAGTTGCCCAGAGCCACATCCAGCCTGGCCTTAAAAACATCCAGGGATGGGGCTTCCACCACCTCCCTGGGCAACTTGTTCCAGTGTCTCACCACCCTCACTTCCTAATATCTAATCTAAAGCTACCTGTAGCTTGAAATAGATAGCTGAGGTACAACAGACATAAAGCAAAGTATATCATAAATTATATAGGGTTCAACACAGACCTCTTGATTTTCTTGAAGTATATAAACATCCCCTCATGACATTTATTCTCTGATATATGCATTCTGCAACACTTCAAAGATATCTAGAAAGAACAGAATGTGTTTCCTAAAAACTTATTTAAATTCTTAGTGTTTCTTTTAGATTAAGTAGGCTTTGCTGGTTAGTCACAGCTAGTGTGTGAATAAAAAGGGGTAGAAAAAGGGTATGTGGCAAATCTGATCAACTTTTAAATATCATCAGGAGAATACCATACATATGATTAAAAAGTTTTTAAAATTGATAGTTTAGTAGAAAGAAGTAGGACACTACAAAAGCTGATCAAATAAAGTGAGTGTACCATGGGGAAGTTTAGGCTCGAGGTGAGGAGAAAGTTTTTGTAGAGAGAATTGTTAGCCATTGGAATGGGCTTCCCAAGGAGGTGGTGGAGTCACCATCCCTGGAGGTGTTCAAGGGGGGATTGGACATGACACTTGGTGCCATGGTTTAGTAGTCATGAGGTCTTGGGTGACAGGTTAGACTTGATGATCTTTGAGGTCTTTTCCAACCTTACTGATTGTATGATTCTGTGGCCCTTTCATGGCCTCTTCACTGTTTTATGTCAATGTTCAGTGTTTTTCTCAGCTGAGAAACAAAATCTGATAAATTTATTTTTTCAAATGAAGTCTTAAATAATGCCATATGTATATATCACCTAGTGTACTAACACACCTGTAGTGTTTCACCTAGGGTAGTGACACACAGAGCACTTTCTAAAGCACCATGCTGGCTGCTTTAGCAATGCTTAATTGAAAAAAAAAAAGGTCATCCAACAATTGTTTTGTCTTAGTTTTTTTTCTTAAACATTAGCTACATGATCCAAATATAATCTAGAATCCTTAGATCCCAATATTTTTGCCATTAGCTCAACTTATTTTTATTACACTCACACTGGGAGAGATAGACCAGAAATGATGACCTTTAACTATGTTTTTGGGAGTTCATGTTGTCTCAAAATAAAAGTTATCATAAATCTACTACTCTGGATTAATTAAATACTATATCTCCAAGGCAAATGAGTGAGGTATTACAAAATTTTTTTTCTTAGTTGTTTTGGCTCTATGCCAAGACTAACTGGCATTGAGACACCCTGTGTCTGCAAATAGTCTTGTCCTTAAAACAGGATATGACCTATGACCTCACATGGGACCTAACTCCAAACTGAGATACTGCTAATAAACCAAGTGAAAATTGGACCACAGTCAGCTCTTTATAACAACTGAGGTGATTGTGTCCCCTGATCCAGGAGTGTATCTTACCATTAATTAATGCATTGTCTTCAATGGGTGGACTGTTCAGTGGATAAGGAATTGGCTGGATGGTCACATCCAGAGGGTAGTAGTAGTCAATGGTTCAATGTCCAGGTGGGGACAGGTGACAAGTGGTGTCCCTGGGGGGTCCATACTGGGACCAGTGCTGTTTAATATCTTCATCAGTGATGTGGACAGTGCAATCAAATGCACCCTCAGCAAGTTTGCAGATGGCTCCAAGATGAGTGGTGCAGTCAATGCACCAGACAGGTGAGATGTCATCCAGAGGGATCCAGACAAGCTGGAGAAGTGGGTTCACATGAATGGTTCAACAAGGCCAAGTGCAAGGACCCGCGCCAGGGTCAAAACCATCCTCATTGTCATTACAAGCTAGGGGATGATGTGGTAGAGAAGAGCCCTGCAGAAAATGACTTGGGGGTACTGATTGTCAAACACCTGGACATGAGCCAACAATGTACACTTGCAGCCCAGAAGGCTGATTGCATCCCAGGCTGTGTTAAAAGAGGCATGGTGAACAGATAGAGAGAGGTGATTCTGTCACTCTACTCTGCTCTGACGAGACCTTACCTGGAGTACTGTGTCCAGCACTGGGGTCCTTAATACAGGAAGGACATAGAACTGGTGAAGAGGCTCCAGAGGAGGGCCACAAAACTGATCTGAGGGCTGCAGCACCTCTCCTAGAAAGTCAAGTTGAGAGAGCTGGAGTTGTCCAACGTGGAGAAGGCTTATAGCAGCCTACCTGAAGGGGACCTATAAGAATGCTTCAAAGAAACTATTTACAAAGGTATAGAGCAACAGGACAAGGGGCAATGGTTTTAAACTAGAGGAAGGTAGATTTAGATTGGACATTAGAAGCTCTTTACTATGAGGGTGGTGCAACACTGGAGCAGGATGCCCAGTGAGGTGGTGAGGACTCCATCCCTGGAGACATTCATGGTCAGGCTTGATAGGGCTCTGAGCAACCCGATTTAGTTGGGGATGACCTTGCTTACTGCAGGGGGATTGGACTAAATGACCTTTAAAAGTCCCTTCCAATCCAGTGATGCTATGATTCTAAGCTACAGAGCAAACAAAATAAGCATTGTTTATTTTATTGTGCAGATATTTTTAGAATAAGCTGAATACATTCACAAATTGGAATAACATGTTAATAGGGTAAATATTAAATATTTAACTTCTGAATTAACAGTTGTAAAGCAAACAGCTCAGTTCTGTCTTGAGTGTCCTTTAGGAACAGTTTATAGATGGAGGAAAAAATAATCTGAAATGCATAGAGTATTTTTCTTCCATAAAAGTCAATGTCATGGAGGGACACATCTTCAGATTGATTAATACTAATTAAAACATTTAAATTGTATCATAGAGGATTGTTAGTCAATACTGACAAGAAATGCAAGACCAATTTATAAATTGTCTTGTTAAATCAGCTGCCATATTGGACTTCAGTCAACCCAAAACTTGGTTTGCTTCTTTTTCATAATTTTGAATGCAATCAGGGTACATGAATCATTAAAAATACATTCCTATTTGACACCTGATTAAATTTATTTTGCTTTTAACAAGTATGGATAAGCCATATATAGAGTGAGAGAAAAGGAAGATACATCAAATGTACTTAAAATCTGCTGCGTTACAAAATATTGCTATTAATAGAATTATAAGTAGAAAATTTAGAAATGTTGATGTAGACACAGTCTTGCATCACTAAGTATGAGGACTATATCTGCTTTGAAGTGAAAGCGTTGTCATATTTATCAGCGGGAGCTAGGAGTTTACAGTTTTATTGATATACATGTGGAATTAGGTTAGAAAAAAATTCAGATGACTTCACATATCTTTTAAGGTTGAAGATTTATTTTTTTTTTTTAAGTAATATTTTTAGGGGGTTATTTTGGAAATTTCCCCCCACCCCGCCCCCCACTACTAGTAGCAGTGGTGTTACCGTTTTGTTTGACACAAACTTCAGTCCAGCATAGAAAAACCCATTGTCCCCATTGGCTTGCTAACAACCCCTTTTTTTTTAGGTTATCACTACAACAAGCTGAAAATGAGCAACAACTTAGTGTCACAGAATTACAGAATGTTAGGGGCTGGAAGGCATCTGGAAGGATCATCTAGTCCAACCCCCCCTGCTAGAGCACGCTCACCTAGAGCAGATTACACAGGAACTCATCCAGGCAGTTTTTGAATATCTCCAGGGAGGCAGACTCCACAACCCCCCTGGGCAGCCTGTTTGCGCATTTTGTTTGAAGCTTTTTGGACAAATAATTGCTATATGTAATGCTGATCCCAAGGATTCTTGCAGATTATGGGAGTTG
This sequence comes from Dryobates pubescens, assembly GCF_014839835.1. NCBI lineage: Eukaryota > Metazoa > Chordata > Aves > Piciformes > Picidae > Dryobates > Dryobates pubescens. The sequence goes on from NC_071613.1 coordinate 35,500,218, forward strand.
TAGAGCTGCAGCCTGGTAAAAGAAATTCTGATATCTTTTAGACAGTACATCTGGTGGTTTTGACTCTAGGCTACATGCTGCCCAGCTGCTTCACAGCCTGGCTGTGAGTCTGTCACTTGTGGGCATTGACCTTAAACCTGCCATCTACTTCCCCCTCAAGACAGGTTTCTATCCATCTGTGAAGTCTATGTTCAAACTATTCCTGAACCAGCACTAAATAATATTTAACAGCTCTGCTGGGAGACACAAAAATGCATACTGCTTGAGAGCAGAGAATGCTAAATGTTGAAACAAGCTCAGGAATGAAACCAAAGTAGCTGATACAGTACCCCCTCTCTTACATCTGCATGCCTAATTCTTGGATCACGGCTAGTACTGGGTTTCTTGGGGGAAAAGTAGAAGACAAGCAAACAATGCCCCATAAAACAACAACAGCAATGTTTTAAAAATTAATTTAAAACCAAATCAACAACAACCATAAAAAGTGCTAGGAAATAAGGATTTAATTTTTTTTGTAATGCAGGAGAATAGTAAACATTCCATTTTATTTACAAATATTATTTCTCCATTCAAAACTGCTCTGTCTTCAGTACATCAAGTACAATTTAACTGTTTAATAGTAATAATGATGTTTTACTCAAAATGTTTTCTCCCTTTTTGTTTGATCTCTTTGCACATAATATTTCTATGGGGGTCTCATGAGTGACTTTTATTTTACAGGGTTATATACTTTGTAGGATTCTGAAATGCAGAAAAATGCTTGGGTTTTGGCAATAGGCTTTTTCCTCTTGTGATTAAAGCCAGACTGACTATGGCTGAAATATCATAAGCTAGGTCTAAGCTTATGTATTTAAGTCTATATTTAGGTGACCAGGCGAAAAATAGAGTATTGTACAACAGAGTAACAAGAATTTCATATTGACATTTATGTGAGTTCTTGATTGCTTGGCACTTTGGAAAGGAATGGCTTATGTAGTTAGCTGTCTGTTTAGATGAATTCCAGATATGAAATAGGAATAATTTGCTCTCTTTTGTGTGAGAAAAGACAGTGAATATGGCTAAATAATGGCTTTAGATAGTAAAACTGTGATAACATCATTCTGAAGTCTACACAGTAAGCAATTTTCCCTTCTCTTTAGAGCTCTGCTGGTCTGTTTTTCTCCATGTAATGCTTCTAATCCAGATGGCTTTCCTGAAGGAAAAATCCCTGGAGGATTAAAACAAGAGATACTTTTAAAGTATTTTGTTTTTCACATACTTTTTACTTAGTTGAAATATGGAAAACAGCCTTGTGGATGGTTAAGACTATTTCTTAGATTTGTATGTGGACAAGGCAAAATACATTAAGAATTAGACATAGTCCAGCTTCAAAACATTTTATCCCTATAATTACCAATATCATCTTTCAATTCATGCTTTCTGGACTGAGATGTGCTTAAAATTACAAAGTATGTGACTCTCTAGATAGATGCTAGTGTTTACTGAGGCTATTGATCTGAATTCAGGCTTCCTGTAAATCCCTACATATTTCCTGGCAGTGAAAGTAGGACCTTACGTCTGTCCAGCATCAGCTATGTGAATATCACAAGGGCAGAAATGGATGGATGTGGTGCAGGAAGTAACACCTATTAATGTGATCTTGATTTAACTAATTTTTAGCAATTAATTGTGTGGACTTGACAGCTGGATCACCCTACATCCTGCTTCCAGGCTGCTCCACAGGTTAACAGTGCAAGCAGAAAGTAAATCCAGCCTTCAGCCTTAGTCTTAGAATTGCTTCAGTAAAACAATTGAGATGTAATCACAGGACTATAGTTGGCATGTTGGTAAATGGGAACTGACCAAGAAAGCTCACTCTGGTAAGTAAGGCAATAACTAAACATCATATTAGTGAATGGATTTTGATGAGATGCTGGAAATGACCAGGTGGTCTCCTGATACTGTAGCTGGGAGTAGTAAAAGCAAGTGGTTCTTTTTGACCGTTTTGATAAGAGACTTGTGTCAGAGACAGCTCAAATGACTCAGACCAAACCCAAAGATTAAGCTAAGAGTTAATAGGAAATTCAAAGTAGTAGTAATGAAGGAGTGTTTTACTATTTTTATTTTTGGTTTTATTTCTTGTAGTCTGTTCAAAGTAAAGCATAACTATATCAGGGACTTTTGCAAAGTCTCTGTGCCACTTTCTTCAAATATTGGCTCTTTGGATCACTTGCTTCAGCTGCTGTTTTTACTAAATGATGAGTTGCACACTAGTGTCAGAAGTATGAAGCTTTGGGATAAATCTGTGATGAATGTAGGGATATGCACTGATACTGGGATTTTAGGAAGGCTTCAGGTACCATTTGTAGGTGAGGTAGTCTAGCCTACAAGTTCTGCCAGAATACAATGTGTAACCTACAAGGAATGCAGACCTCAACTGCAAAAGAAGAGAGACCTGGACAAGCTGGAGGGGTGGGCTGAGGAGAATCTCATGAGGTTCAATATGGCAAAGTGCAAGGTCTTGCACCTAGTCAAGGCCATCCTTGATATCAGTACAGGCTGGGGTGTGATGAAATTGAGAGCAGCCCTTAAGAAAATGACATGGGAGTACTGGTGGATGAAAAGCTGGACATGAGCCAACAGTGTGCACTTGCAGCCCAGAAGGCAAATGGCATCCTGGGCTGCATCAAAAGAATTGTGACCAGTGGGTGGACAGATGTTATTCTGTGATTCTGCTGTGGTGAGACCTCCCCTGGAGTACTGTGTCCAGCTCTGGGGCCCTCAACACAAAAGATATATGGCCCTGCTGGAGCAGGTCCAGAGGAAGACCACCTCTCCTGTGAAGACAGCCTGAAAGAAGTTCAGCCTGCAGAGAAGGCTCCAAGGAGACCTTATAGCTGTATTTCAATATCTGAAGGGGACCTACAGGAAGGCTGGGGAAGGACTGTTTAGAAGGGCTTGTAGCCCTTCAAACTGGAGCAAGGTAGATGTAGATTGCACATAAGGAGGAAATTCTTTACAATGAGAGTGGTGAAATACTGGAACAGGTTGCCCAGGGATGTGTTTGAGGCCCCTTCCCTGGAGACATTCAAGATCAGACTTGATGTGGCTGTGGACAGCCTGATCTAGTTGGAGGTGTCCCTGCTCACTGCAGGGGAGTTGGGCAAGATGATCTCTGAGGGTTCCTTTCAACCCAATGCAATCTGTGAATCTGTGAAACTAGTTCAACGTGCTTGCTTCTTAGAGTACTAGCAGAAATAATTCATAGATTTCAGTGAAAAGTACTTTATCTAATATTCAATAGAATAAATTAACTATGCTACCTTTAAGGCACAAAGTGCCAGGGTTTGAGCACTGTCGGATCTCAAGACTGCCATTGGGTATATGCATGTCTGGATACAAGGCTGAGGCATGGTGGCTTCATGGATGTTCACTTAATGAGAACTTTCCAAAATGATATTTGGCTAACTGTTAATTCCAATTGTGTTGAAATTCAGTTGAAAACTAATAAGGAAATAGGCGAGGCTTGTTGACTCAGCTTGTGATACCCCACTTCTAAATCAGAGCAGTGGGGCTGTTACTGCCTGCTTTCTGCACAAGCATGTGCCCATACATGCATGGAGTGCAAAGTGAGTGAAAGCACGAGGATATACTATCAAAACTTCTGTCTAATATTTAATTGGAAAAAGCTGAAATTCAGCTTCTACCTTTCATATGATATCTGGATTTCCTGTGCAGTACAAAAAAGTATTTACAAGCTTCTACACTTTTGAGGGGTTTATCACTTCACAGAAGTCACATCATTTTGCTTGCAAAACAGCAATTCTTATGGTTTCCCTAATTACATTTGACTTTTCCCCCCATTATCTGGAGTATTAAATATATTCCTGTTGTCCCCACATATGATTCCTCAGTTCAGAAAACCTCAAGAATGAAATCAGTGCTTAGTGTTCTATCTGTTTACAAGAAAAATCCTAAAACTGCCAGAAAGTTTTGAAAATATAAGCACTTTTGTCATCACATCTTTAATGTTTCTGGGCCTTCTGCTTACCACATGACGTACATTGTTCTAGAATCCTGTTAATGGAGTTAAGCAGTTCACAAAGCTCATAAATATAGTACCCTTTTGAGTATGGGGATGTCTTTGGGTTTGTTAGCTCTGCAAATCTGATGTCAATCTGTTTTCCAACAGTTTTTACTTCTTGTTTCCAAATGTGATAATATTCCAAACCCATAACTTAGAGCTTGTCTTAAATTCAATTGTAAAATGAATCAGTAGCATTATATAATTTACACTGCATAGCCTACATTGCTTTGTTTGTGTGGTTTTGGTTTTCTTTTTTTTTTTAACTGAGCAAAGGTGTTATTATATTTGCTAAGGAAAAAGGAAACATGTTTCAGACATTGCTTAAGAAAATGAATGTTGAATTAGTCATGTAGATTGACAATATAATGAGTCCCTGTTCTGATCAAATGAAAGAAAGCAGAAAGATTGCTACTCTGTACTGCAGTCATTTGCTGCACAAGATACACTGCAGGAACAGAGTAATCATGAAATTCATTCAGCTTGGTAGCAGTCCAGTAGTTCTAACCTATTAAATATATTTGCTCAGCTGGAGTAGTAATGCAGATGCATTGTGACCTGTCCCATTAAAATATTTTTTTTTCTTTCTATGGAACTGCATAACTAATTTTGTTTGTTTCAGCTTTGTAAAATAGAAATTGCTTGGTTGTAGTTAATGAAATTAAACTAGCAAAGCAGTAAGAGGAAGCAAACTATTTTTAATCTAATGCTAAGCCTAGTAGCTATATTTTTGTTTAGTGATAAGTTAAATTTAAAAATGCAATGAAAATAACAATCTCAAGAATGCACATGTACATATAACTAGTACTGATGTATAATATACTTTGTCCACATCAAGTGGTTTTCTGATTAATCAAGGAATGAGGATAGGACTGAGACTCTAAGTATTAGAGGAGGTAAGGGCTGCAGCTACACAAAAGTCTGCTTTGACTGCAGCAGAAACCAGTTCCTAGTACAGAGAGATCATGGGGAGCATTTTCGTTTTCCCAACATGGGGAGGTTTCTTGGTTAGTTATTTCTTTTGGCCAAGGCTGGATTCTTTTATTTTGTTTTCTTTTTCAAAACTGAGGCTTCTATTTTCTTCCTGAATTTAAGAAAATACTTGGGAGTGAAAAATAGAACTAAATCCTCTTTCCCCGTAGGTGTTCTTAAATTTTTTCTTCTATGAATACACCTCCAGCAATTTTCAACTGACTGTTCTCAAGTGAATTTGTTAGGTATAGCAGAAAAATAGTTCCAGGATCACAGAGTAGAAGCCATGACTGCCTTCCAAAATGAAAACTTACCATTAAGATGCCAGGTTCATGTTTTCTTATGGGCTATGCCAGGTTCATGTTTTCTTATGGGCTTTCTTTCTATCCCATTAAGCTTAATTTCATTCCTGCATGGTGATGGCAGAGCACTGGAGAGATGGTCGGTTGCCCACGGGGTTTGCTGATTGATGGAAAATGTGGCTTTGAATTCTCTGGAGTTGATGAGGGAGTTCAGGGAGTTTGGCACAGATACTCATGTAATGGGATGTAAGCTAAGCAATTATACAACAGTTATGTATCACAGTATACGTACACAGATGTTTGCTGTATTTCCCATCTCAGTCTGTTCTGCTTTCTGGCTGTTGGGTAGCCTGGATTGGGGTACTAAAACCCCTCCTGTATGGCATAGATACCACATCTTTTCTCAACTCTGTGGCAAACTAAATAGTCATCCTCTCCCCTCATCACTTCCCTTCTGTGACTCCTTTGTGTGCTAATAACCTTGGTGTGTATCAGGTTAGACAATAGAAATATCTAACTGCAAAGCATAAACTTTCACTAAATATAACAGTATAAAGTGCAATAAACCTGTACAAAATGTATTTACACACACACAGAGTTTAACAGCTTACACAAGTTCCCCTTGCCACCTCACCCCCCCAGCCCTGGAAAGAGGGCCATAAGGAAATTTTGGCCTCTCCCTTCCCCTTGTACCTCTTACAGAAACCAAATAGAAAAGGTGCAAGGTCAGAAGGAAGATAGCACAGCCTGAATCCCAAGCAAAGCAGCAAGAGCCAGCAGCCAAGAACCGTAAGAGCACAAAACTCTGCTGCATAATATAGGGTTTTCAATACTCCAGTGAAATTATTTTAACCTATCTGTTGTTATTATTCTTTCAACCAATTGAATTAGATGACCTTATCATTATTATAATGTAAACTCTGAGAAGTCCACCCATCTTGAACTGTCTGAAACCTCAGGAAAATTCCGTATACAGCTAAATTTTAGTTTCAAACTGTAACAGTTATATACTCTTGATTATTTCCAATGTTTCAGATAATTCATTTATAGATCAGTGTGTATCTATGCACCTTATTCTGATGTCTGCAGCATTAATGTACCTACACTTTATTTAAAATAAGCATTAAATAAACATAGTTAGCCAAGACCAAGTAATCTAATGCAAGCAAGTTCCATGATCCATGCCAAAAGGGAGCATCAGGAAGATAAATTTTTAAAAGATATTAGAGAATCTCATTGTTTGTCTGGTAATATGTATGTTTCCTTTGTCAAGCTTTTAATGAGAAATAAATTGAATTTTATATATGAGCTACAGACAGTTGTAAAAAGTTTCATAGCCCAAATATTCCAATCTGATTTCTGTCCTGCCAAATGTGTTGCTTTGGATGTCCTACCTGCCTTCATTACCTGTAGTAGCCTAAAAATAGAGATTAAAAAGCCAGATACAAGCTCATTTCTGTAAAGAAAGGAACAGAAGTTTCTCCTCAGCTAAGGCCTCACATGAAAGCTGAAGTAGTTTGCCAAACTTCCCTTCCTCTCCTCCCACAAACTCATTATTTGAGGAAGGTAGTTTATTCTGTGTTTTAGGGGCAGGTATCATAATGCATAGTTGATAAATCAAAATAATGAGAAATAGCCAATCAAAAATTGAAAATTAATATAGCATAGATATTTGATCTTTCTGAGTTACATTTAGATTCACTGATTTATCTTTATTTTGTTGTGGCTGTGGTCTGTTAGCTGTGCTTTGAATCAGCTTGGTGTCCTTCCCTGGGCTTATTGCTGATAACCTTGCTAATAACTACTTAGTTTCTTCATAAAAATGAAGTTACCAATGTTACATCATTGCCACTGTCCACTACTCTAATGCTTTTTCAAAACAGTAAAATGCATGATTTTTAATAGAACTGATTTATTAGTTTATGCCAAAAGCATATACATGATGTTTGTCACAGAGCAAGGGCAAAGTGAAGGACAAAGATTCATTTCTGCTTACTCTAGCAGAATTCTCTTGCCTGAGTTTTCCCTTAGCAATCAGTTTTATGGTGCTGGAAAGTACAAGGAACAGCAGTCTGTAACAGACATTTCAGAGTGCCTTCCTGGAATTCAAAGGGAGATCAGTCGGGCAGTGAAAACAGCTCAGTTTCATGTGCTAATTTCCTAATATTTGATTCTATTTAGAGTAATTTATATTTTCTATGAATGATGAGAGATTTTATTTCTTATATCATTAAGTGTAACAAATCACATCACAGTGTCAAAGTATATTAGAGGTTGGAAGAGACCTCAAGAGATCATCAGGTCCAACCCCCCTGCCAAAGCAGGATCACTTAGGGTAGTCTGCACAGGAATTCATCCAGGTGGGTTTGAAAGTCTCCAGAGAAGGAGAAGTAAAGAAGTTTCTTTCTTCTGTAAAAAAGTTTCTCCTCGTGATGTGGTGAAATCTTCTATGTTCAGGTTTGTACCTGTTGTTCCTTGTCTTATTACTGTGCACCACCAAAAAGAGCTTGAACCTGTCTCAGTCTTCTCAAGACTGAAGAGCCCCAGGGCTCTTAGTCTCTTTTCATAGGGGAGATGCTCAAGTTCCCTAATCATCCTTGTGGCTCTCCATTGGATCCTCTCCAGCAGTTCTCTGTCTTTCTTGAACTGGGGAGCCCAAAACTGGACATGGTATTGCAGGTGTGGTCTCACCAGGGCAGAGTAGAGAGGTGGAAGAACTTCCCAAAACCTACTGGACACACTTTTCTTGATGCACCCCAGGATACCATTGGCTCTCTTGGCCACAAGAGCACACTGTTGTTCCATGGAGAGCTTGCTGTCCACCAGCATTCCAGTCTTTGTCTGTGGAGCTGCTGTCCAGCAGGGCAGCCCCTAACCTGTACTGGTACATGCTGTTATTCCTCCCCAGATGTAGGATCCTTATTAAACTTAATGAGGTTTGTCTGTCCAGATCTTGTTGGATGGCTACACAGCCTGACAGGGTGTCAGCCAAACCCCCCAGTTTTGTATCATCAGCAAACTTGCTGAGGGTACTCTCAATCCCCTCATACAGGTCACTGATAAAGATATTGAACAAAACTGGAGCCAGTACTGATCCCTGGGGAACACCACTGGCTACAGGCCTCCAAGTTGACTCTCTGCCACTGATGACAACCCTCTGAACTCTGTTGTCAAGCCAGTTTTCAATCCACCTCACTAACCAGCCCTCCATGCCCCATTTCTTGAGCTTTTTCGTGAGGATGTTATGGGAGACAGTATGGAAAGCTTTACTGAAGTCAAGGTATATAACATCCACTGCTCTTCCCTCATCTACTCATTTGGTCATAGAATAGAATAGAAGGCTATCAGACAGGCTATCAGAAGTCAGACAGGATCTCCCTTTGGTAAATCCATGTTGGCTACTCCTTGCCTTCCATGTGATTAGAGATGACCTCCAGGATGAGCTACTCCACCATCTTTCAAGGGATGGAGGTGAGGGTGATTGGTCCATAGTTGCCTGGGTTGTCCTTCTTGCCTTTTTTTGAAGATTGGAGTGACATTTGCTTTCTTCCAGTCATCGGGCACCTCTCGTGTTCTCCACGACTTTTCAAAGATGATGGAGAGAGGTTCAGCAACAGCTCTCTCAGCACTCATGGATGCACCCCATCAGGGCCCATGGACTTGTGTGTCTTCAGTTGGTACAAGAGATCTTCAACCTGATCCTGACTGACCAATAGTGTCCTCTTCCGTCCAGTTCTGCTCCCTTGCTTCCAGAGACTGAGGTTCCTGAGGGCTGGCCTTAGGAGTAAAGACTGAGGGAAAGAAGGCATTCAGCAACTCTGCCATCTCTGCATCATCATTTACCATATCTCCTATACCATTCAGCAGTGGGCCCACCTTTCCCTTGCTGTTCCTTTTATCATTGATGTATTTGGAAAAAACTCTTCTTGTTCTCTTTCACCCCTCTGACAAGATTCAGTTCCAGGAGGGCCTTGGCCTTTCTAGTTGCATCTCTACATTCTCTGGCTATGTCTCTGTAATCCTCCCAACTGACTAGTCCTTTTTCCCACATATTGTAAACCTCCTTTTTCTTTTTGAGTTTTACTAGGAGTTCCTTGCTTATCCATGCAGGCCTTCTGCTTGCCTTACTTGATTTATTTTTCAAGGGAATACATTTCTCTTGAGCTTGGAGGAGGTAATGTTTCAATATTAACTAGCTCTCTTGGGCCTCCCTTCCTGCCGGAGCCCTAGTCCACTGGATATTTCTAAATAGAGACTTAAAGAGGGGAAAGTTGGCCCTCTTAAAGTCCAGGATTGATAGTTTACTTACCACTCTGCTTCTTTGTTAATATCAAACTCCAACATGTCATGGTCACTACAACCAAGATTACCCCCAACCTTAACATCTACAACCAATCCTTCTTTGTTGGTTAATACCAGGTCCATCGCTGCATTTCTCTTTGTTGGTTCTTCAACTACTTGCAGGAGAAAGTTGTCATCAATACACTGCAGGAACCTTTTGGACTGTTTGTGCTTGGCTCTGTGATCTTTCCAGCTAATATCAGTGGTTGAAGTCACCTATGAGCACCAGGGCACTTGATCTTGAGTCCACTTCCAGCTGCCTGTAGAAGGCCTTGTCAGTAGCTTCTTCCTAGTTTGGTGGTCTGTAGTAAATACCCACAACCTTATCATCCATGTTTGTGCGTCCCTTCACTCTTACCCATAAGCTTTCAACACTTTTATCATCTGCCCCTGGGTTAAGCTCAACACATTCTAGTTGCTTATTCACATAGAGAGCAAATCCACCACCTTGCCTTGTCATTCTGTCCTTCCTGAAAAGCACGTAGTCATCCATAACCATGTTCCAGTCATGGGAGCTGTCCCACATAGCACATGGTGCATTGCTATACAGTAAATTTGAGAAGCTACAGCTTTTAAAGTTGATTATCTTGCCATTCTAATTGAGTAAAACCAATGTTGGCTAATAATAAGTTATACTGATGAAAATCTTGACACCTGAAGGATTGAGGGCAAGGCAGGGAAAAGAGTGGATTTTAGAGATCAGGTTTGAATTCAGCATTTGGAAAGAAAGGTGATCATGGAAGACTCTATAGAGGTGTTTGTACAGGTGAAAGTACAAAGCTGAATCAGACCTGTGGTACCATAAGTGTTGTTGGAACTGGCCTATTACCACGAAATTACTGCATTTTTAGTAATAGGGTCCAAAGGAACTTCAACATCTCAACATTCAGTATATTCTGTGGCAAATGGAATCTAAATTTTAATTAATCGGTGTGGTCACAGAAGATCAAACACCAAAGCATGTTACAGTTTTAGATTTTAGCACAAACCAATTAACTTGCTAGTAAGCTAGCTAGTTTATGTATTTGCATTACACTTCAACATTTATAAGGTCCTCCTGACCAAACTCTCCAGAAACTCTTGTCACTATTTGTTATAAAGGCATGAAGAATATGAAAGCTAACAGTAAACCAGATACTTGCTAGGTTAGGAAAGAGTCTTCTAGATCAAACCTGTCTCTTTTTCAGAGCGTCATCTAACTGACTTCTTCAGTGGCTAGTGTGCAACTGGTTTGGAATCCCTGTTAGACAAGGCACCATGTCTCCATCTATTTGCCAACTTGTCTCTTTGTTTTGCCTAGGTGAAATTAGAAGATTCTAGAAGTTCACAGAAACTCTGTGGATATTTAACAGCTGGAGTTATTTTCTAAGTGTGCGCAGATCTACAGCTACACAAGGTGTGCAATAGATCACACCCATCAGGGAAGTGCTGAACCAGTTGTGTGTATAATGGCCAGATGGTCAGCATGTGCATAGCTAATCCAGTGTAGTAGCGGATGCTTCAAACTTAATATGCATGGGCAGATCAGCTGAGCATTTTGCAGTAACACAGATGCAGCTGGATAACTTCAGACTTACTCTGCATGTGGTTTACTCTGTGATCCATGCACACAGAGTATGCTGAATGTGCTCTGGAATTACCTGACTTAGAACAATGTATACTACAAAGTATACATAAACATATCGTGCCTGAGAAATTTCAGTGGAAAAATCACAATGCTTCTTGTCTCGGATGTTCTGCGTACCTTATTTTCCGCTGCCCCTAAGGAAGAAACTCAAACATAACTGGAGATGAAAAAGGGAAAAATTAAAATATAGTTCATTCCAGAAGGAGAGTAGGAAAGAACATAACAAGAAATCTGTTTTGTGTACTCTTATATTCTTTCCTCTGTTGAATTACCAGTGTTATGCTAAAGAGGGAAAAAAAAAAAAAAAAGTAAAAATCCATTTGGATCATGTAAGCAGTTACTGAATTAATATTTAATACATCATTTGATAGAAAGGAGAAGAATATCAATTGGTTAACTGGCATGACATCAATTGTTACCCATCCCATACACAGGTAAGTGAGAATAAATTAACTACAATAAAGATAATTTTTAAAAATTCAATTAACCACTGTTACACGACAGATAAAAATGATTTGGGATTAATAGGTATACATAGAATACATAGAATAAACCAGGTTGGAAGAGACCTTCAAGATCATCGCGTCCAACCCATCAACCAATCCAACACCGCCCAAGCAACTAACCCACGGCACCAAGCACCCCGTCAAGTCTTCTCCTAAAAACCTCCAGTGATGGCGACTCCACCACCTCCCCAGGCAGCCCATTCCAATGGGCAATCACTCTTTCTGTATAGAACTTTTTTCTAACATCCAGCCTGAACCTCCCCTGGTGCAGCCTGAGACTGTGTCCTCTTGTTCTGGTACTGCTTGCCTGGGAGAAGAGACCAACATCCGTCTGTCTACAACCTCCCTTCAGGTAGTTGTAGAGAGTAATAAGGTCACCCCTGAGTCTCCTCTTCTCCAGGCTAAGCAACCCCAGCTCCCTCATCCTCTCCTCGTAGGGCTTATGATTAAGGCTGTAGTGAATTGTGTTTGTGTTCAATATTGACTTTACAATGTATAGAATTCTGTTTGCAGTTCTGAAGACTTATAATCATAGAAATCCATGAAGAAAAGGAAAATTTATCTGGAAAACATATCCTCTAATCTGTTAAGTAGAGGATAAAAACTATTTAATTTTCATGAAGACTCCTGAAACATTTTAAGTACATCCTGCTTAGTTTTACACATTTACAGGTGTGTATCTGGCTAGCTCCATGTACATTTGACAGAACTGAGAACATTCTAGGATTAGTTATAGAAAAAGAATGTAAAGTTTCTTTCTACAGAAAAGAAAAAAAAAAGCAGGTATTATTAGAAAAGCCCACAACATTTGCTACTTTTAAACTCAATATGTAAACACAGTAGCTGAATCAAATGTTTTTACAACATAACTAATGGCTATGAAGTTGCTTGCTTCTGTGCACCTGCAGGCAAAGCCTGCAGGCGTACCTCCTTGTTCTGCATGCTAGCTGGGGACACATAGCTGAACCACAAGGTGATCCTAACAGAGCACCACAGGGTTTTAGATCTCTGGCTACCCATTTCCTTCCTCTTCAAAACATGAGATTGCTCATGCAATTGCTCATCCAGTACTTTCCTCCTATTGTGTCAGGACTCGTTTGGCTTCCTGTGCCCTCACTGGACACCATAGAAGGGAACACTGAGTGCCACATATAGTGGGGGTTTTGGACAATGAAGAGAATTTTCAAAGGAAAAATGGGAAAGGGGAATACCAGCCTCCTGGATCTCATGATCAGGAGAAGGAAAGGCAGACATGGCAGCCTCCTGGAGGAGGTATAGTTTTGGTACACTTTGCATGGGTGAATATTTTGAGTTTCGGTGGGAGACTAGCCACCTATATTCTTTAGAAGTCATTCCATTGTGGGTGGTGATTCTATACATCCAAGGGAAATACGGTTTACTTAATTCTTCTGAGAAATTGAGAAAATTTGGGTCATAGAACCCACAAGCACGTGGACCCCTTTCTTATTTTATCCACTATATTGCACTACTCAATACACATGTCTGATTAAGGTGTTTGTGCTCAGTCTAGCGTTAATGATCAAGAGGATTTGGTATTTATTACTTAATGTATTTTGGTGACCTCCTTTTTAATTTCTAATCTACATTTTCCTTATTTCTCCCTTTATTTATCATCTAATTTCTTGTTCTTACTGACTTTTCCTTAATAGAAAGTTTAACCCTATCTATATTTGCTTCCCTTCTTGCTCCTTTCCTGGTATTCTGTTTCTTTCACTTTGTGTATTTTTTGTTAGTTAGTTTGTTTGTTTGTTTTCACATCTGCGTTTTTATACTGCTAATCTAGTCTTCCTAGTTTTTGCTGTCACATCCTTTGCTTTCTCCCTTAACTCTTTACTCACTTGCAGTCTCTTCTTTCATTTTTTTTGCTCTAAATTTTTCTCTTCTTTTTCAGCTTCTTTCCATAATTTCTGCCTCATATTGTCACCCTTTTATCTGTTTTAATATGGTTTTTTCCCCATCCATCTTTTGTATTCTTCTTTGTAATTTATATTTCTGAGTTAACCCTTAAGTCTCCTGAAAGGCTGACTGATTATTTTGCAATGACCCCAGCAATGGGTGGAGATGACAAATGTATCTTCATTTTCAGGCATTTGGGCCATTGTATTTTGTCTGTATGTCTGCTGCCACCAGAAAACTGAGCAGCACCAAAGCAGACAGATTTATGTGTTTAACAGGACTTGGATTTTTAATTCTTTTTGCTTTTCTTTCTCCATGTTGAATTTATTTTCTCTGTTGCAATATATAAATAAATATGTATATTAGAATACTTCCAGAATTACCCAGTTACATCTGTTGAATAATATAGTAACAGTTAAATTTAAATAAAAATAGGCAATGGTGGTTCTTGTCATCTAGAATAACTACCCATACAAAGACTTACTTGGAACTGCTATTTTACTACCTCATGAAATGCAGAGTAGAATTTTATTCTTTTAATAGAAATTCTGATTCTACAGTGATTGTTTTTTGATAGTCTTGTTGGACTCAGTGGAAGTTTCTGCTTTAGCTCTAATGCACTATATTATTTGTAATTATCAATACAACCCTGAATGACTCCAGTGGAGTGTGAGGTGATTTTAAGACAATTAAAGTTATGAGGAAAGAATGTATCTGATTGCTCTTAAGTATCCTGCTTTTGCTTACTTGTAGTAAAAGACCATTACAGTCCTAGTGTTCAGAAATTAATGCAGTTTATACAACTAGCATTTGAACCACACAAGTGCATCTTACAAAGGTCAGCTCACCAGCTAAACTGCAGTTTCTATTGCATAATGTTCAATACAATGTATTTAAAAATTCCAACATAGCATAAAGAAAAGCATTTAAAAGTAAATGTTTGTTACATCTTGTTTGCTTTAACATGTTTGTTTGAATTTTATTTTCTGCTTTCTTTTAGTATTTTCCTATGCAGAAGAATAAATGGTAATTAAAATGTGCAGGATGAAAAGATGGAGCAGCCAGTGCTTGTACCACCAGGACCAGACAGCTTCCAGTACTTCACTAGAGAGTCTCTTGCAGCTATTGAACAGCGCATTGCTGCAGAAAAAGCTAAGAATTCTAAACAAGATCGTAAAGACAATGATGATGAAAATGGGCCAAAGCCAAACAGCGATTTGGAGGCAGGAAAAACACTTCCCTTTATATACGGCGACATACCTCCAGGAATGGTGTCTGAGCCCTTGGAAGACATGGACCCATATTACATCAATAAAAAAGTGAGTCTAATACCAGACCTAGTCATATGCCAGTGCATTACCATGTTTATTTCACTTTTGTGCAGTGGGTCATATTGCTTGTTACTTCAGTCTGTTGATTTTCCGCCATGTAGGAAAATATCATTTTAACAATGTGGAAACACTAGAGCATTACTGAATGGGCTAGGTGTGCAACCTAGGGGCAGAAAATGTTCAATGCCAGCAATATATATGCATACTGCTCTCCATAAAGTTAATAACTAAATACTTAATATGTTTTAGTTAAAAAAAATTTGATTTAGATAATGTAAGTTTTTGGAACATGTTTACCCTCATGTGCCATTGGCTGACTGGGCCTCCTGCTTTACATAAGGAAGAATTTTGTGGTAATCTTATTTTTAGAATTAAACTAATCAAATTGGCAATAAATGTAATAACTGATTGTGTAATATGATTGCACAATGTATATAGAAAGGTATCAATAAATAGTGTAAAAATCTAAGCTTCTATTCAATCATTAGCAAAGTGCCCACTGTCCTTTATATCACAGGACAGAAGCCATTGTCCTTAAGAGTTATTAACCTTTGTTCCTTTTCTTTTAATTTACATCAAAGTTTATTCCTTGTATATAATTGATTTTATGTCAAATGAACAGTTATATAAAAGCTGAAGCATAATGTTTTCTTTGATTATAACCAATGTACAATACCTGTACAAAGAGGTATACATAATAGACTGCTTACTTTGGAAATTAAAAAAAAAATAATTAAAAAATAGTGAGTATATATTGAAACTGAGTACTCTAACATGCCACATTTTCTCTAAGGTTCTTCAGATTTTAAACTGATGGCATGAACCAATGCATAGCATGTTTTGTGCCCAGAAATATTCTGATAGCAAATTCTTAGGAAATACATAGAATCAATAGAGAAACACATAGATAAGCAGAAAGTGACATAAAGACAGCGTAAAAGGATTTAAAAGTTTCTGATGGAACTGGTATTCGACAGCCCTGGAACCCTTTCAATTTCATTCTGCTGCACAACCCATATGTAGTAAAAAAGGTTGATGGTTAATAGTGATAGCTTGGGTGATACTTTAATTATTAGATACTGTGATTATGAAAACTTTAAATATCAAAGCAGGAGTTATTTTTGATTTTCACAAAGTGCTATGTTCTATTGTGTTTTATCTTACTAAATTCCATGTGATTTATGAGTCCTATGTTGACAAGAGTGAAAATACTATGTGAAAGAACAATATTTTTATCTTTATTATTTGATGCCTCTGAAAGAGCCTTTATCTGCCATTCACAGTCTATGAAGATTTATTAAGTCACAGTTCTACTTTAGAAAGATAAAAGATGTGTTTCTATAAAAGCAGGCCTTGTAGATTTCTGTACTAATTGTGTCTGTTTACGATACAAAATCACATATCATTATATCCCTACCTGCCCACAGCTCATCCTGGACCTTTATAGTCAAATCAGTCTGCCTTATGTGTCTTACACTGAAAACACATACAAAATGGGTATGACCTACAGGAACCCTTCTAGAGCCCTTAGCAATGGAAGACCCTTTCAGTCCCTTCCCAGAAGGAAATGAAAACTTACTGTATCAGTCAGGTCTGATGATCTCTCAGCATAACCTATACCTCAGTTATCAATAGGAAACATATTAGTTTGGCTTCCAAACTTCCAAATATGGAATAAATATAATATAATAATAATAAATATGGACTAATCAAATTATACTAATGAACATGGTCACAGTGTTTGTCCAGGAAACCTGTACAAGAACTTTAGGAATATATTCTTTTATTCCAATTTCGGGTCATGTGAAATTTTGGGTCATGTGAAATAATCCATCATTTGCCTTATATCCAAGTATTGCATACCACTTACTGAATTTTGGGGTTTTTTTTTCTATTTTAAGCAAGATTAAACATCTTCACTGTATTTTTTTGGCATGCATTGAATGTTGAAACATCATCTAGAGTGTTTTATATTTCATCCCTGGGACTTGTTTCCAAGCAATAGGTTTGTACACATCATGATCGGATACAGCTGAAGACAGAATAAACTAGGAACAAGCAGAAGTATTGAGCTGGTGTAAGCACCTTCATTTGGGCACCAGGTGGCCCTGAGATGAAAAGAGACATGGGTAAACCTGTTAAGAGAAACACAAAAAAGCAACGTGCTAATTTTGTGGGTTTCTAACTGTGTTCCTATGCAAAACCTACAACAAATAATGCATGCCCAACTGTTTGTCAACAGCCTGCTACAGCAAATTTATACACCTGATAGTGTTATCAGTTTCTACTGTGTCACAGATAACCTGAATGTCAGCAAACTGTACCCTTGGAACATAATTATTTTATTATAATATAATACAGTACCTTTTCTTATATTGTGTTATAATGAAATGCTGCTGACTGTGATGGCTGGTAATGCCACCACACTCCTAAATGGCTGCAATGCCTTTGTTTTTTTAAAGCTATATATGAGTAAAAATCAACTTGGACTTGACACATTTATGGTGTACCGCTTCTGTGTAAACCCAAATCACTCTGTTCCCAGTATAATATTGACTGCCTGTTCATGCTCAATCTGCTATCACAAACGATCAATGAGGTTCATATCACTGTCTTTAGAGAAAGGCTCAGTTGGAACCCTCTAAGTTTCTGACCTGCAGGCATGTATCACAGTCTTGTTCACTTGGTTTGTCATACTTTAAGGGATGACTATTTTTCTCTTGGCTGTAGGCTGCTACATTAAAGAGGATGGGAAGAATAGGTGGAACTAGATGGGTCTTACTAGAGCATTGCTGATTGCCACTCCATGTCTCTTGCCAGAAGAACGTAGAATTATGTCTCTCAGAAAAGGTGCCTACCTTTGTCCTGGCTCTTGGTAAAATCAGTCCCTAATCTGATAAACTGCTAGCTCCTTTGATTCTCAGATTCAATTTGGGTTGCAGAAACAAAAAGATTCTTTTAAATTTCTTTATTTAATTTCATTACATCAGAAAAGGTGAATGCACTAGTGGTTTTAGATATTTTTGATAGCTGTAAGTGAAAGAATTTTTACAGGAAGTGTTGTAGCAAATAAAAAATGAAGGTCTTGCTAGAAAACAGTTTTAAAGATGACCACAATAAAAAGAAATGCCAACTTCCAGATGCTACTTAGTGTCCTGTTCTAGCTGCCCCTGGACTTTCCCCAAGAAGCTAAGGACCCAGCTCAACGACGTGTCACCTTGTGCCTTTCAGAAAGTCCTATGAGATTTTAGATGGTGTTTAACTGTAGGAAGTGAAAATGCAATAGAGCAGCAGTCAGCCTGATAAATGTATCTCTCCATAAACTATGTTTAAAGCTAACTGGAAGAAAGGAGAGAAATAAGGTTTTGGGAACTCCGTGCCCCATGAGGTTCTCAGAGACCATATCTTTGCTCAGTCTGGACTCTTCTTCTGTCTGAGCTGCATTTTCTCAAAATACTCCTCATCCTTCTTTGACCTGCTAACAATATTTCTAGGTTTATAGCAAATATGGCTGAAGTTAAAGACTGGAATCCAGGTTATAGATGCAAAAGCAGCAAAGCAGAGAATTATCTTTAGAGAGTTCTTTGAATTTATATTCACACTCAGATAGTTTCAGGTTTCCTGCCTTTATAAAGTGATTAAAGAACTTCATAAAACCTAAGCCCTGAAAAGTATACATAATCCTTCAGATATGAACACTAATCTTATAATTTGTTTGGAATTTATTTAGCTTTTCTCAATGTATATCTACTTTGTCTTGACAGCTTTGGGTACAATACCTCATCCACACTGCCTACACATTGGCTTTCATCTGGGTTGAAACTAGAATGAGATACAGTAGGCTTACTAGGGAGTGAAGCTTACACAGGGATTGAATATCAGCTGTTAACTCTGTTTCTTCAGAGAAATGATAGTTTTAGTGCAGGTTTAAGGGTAGGGGGTCAGAGGACCAACAAAGTCATTCGGAAGGCCCTAGTCGAGTGAAAAATTAAAACTGAGGTAGGGATTTTATGTCTTGTTGGTTCTGCTTATGCAGGGCAGCAGAAAGTAGAACAGCTAAAATAGCAGCAGCTTCCAACTGAACCTGGAGCTGTGCCAGCATGCTGGGTTTTTCCATAAGGCATGTTAGAAAAGAGATGTTTGTTTAATATGCTTGTGTTCAAAGATCTTTTTAAAAAAATATAGGTTGTCTAAATGTAGGTGGTGTAGTCTTAGATACAAAGTTAGTAGGGAGTGCAATTTTTAATCCATTTTGTCAACTATCTCACAGCTACAAAAGCCAATAGTGTGTGCTGAAGGCTTCTGAGCTGTGAGTCCTGAAGCTGGAGACAGACCTGGCAGGGGAAACTCACCTTCCTACTTGGAGTGTGAGGCTTTAAAACGTCGTGCCAAAAAAATCATTCATCTGCTTGGATGCTTCAGTATTTAAAATGAAAGCTTCATTTATGGCCAAGTCATCTGCAGCTATGCTTTGAAGGTTGTTATTATTTGTAATCCATAACTGGAAGTGTGAATTTTGAAACATTAGGTCAGGCTTTAGCCCACCGTCCTCAGTTTCGTATGCAGTTTCTTCATTTCTCTGCAGAAGAAGGGCAATCAAATGCCTTGTTTACCATTATGCCATTCCTACATGTCCTGAGCTTGTACTCAATACAACATGAAGTCTCACTGTTAATTTAAGGGGGTTAGCCTGCATATGAAGGTGTATCATGTAAAGCTATGATGGAGAGACAGCTCAGGAACGAAGCCAACATGTGAATTGGGATTGGGACAGCTTTTCCTCAGGGCTTAATCCTGCCTCCCCTCTAGTTCATTGATATCTGTCACAGACTGGTGGAAATCCCCATCTTCAGATGAGGTGCTGGGTGCTCCTAGATTTGTATTCAAGTACTTCATGTTCTGTATACACTAAATTTCCCAAGTCTAAGCAGTCTGAAGAACTGGCCTTCTAAAACTTCCTTGACGTGTATCATCTGTCTGCCAGCCTTCCTAGAAACAGCCTTGCTTACAGTCTTGAATCAATGTTTGATGTCATGGACAATAGAAGAGACCAACATACCCTTTCCTGCACTTCTCCTGGTGTTCCAATTTATAGTTCACTTTATCAGAAGGCAAAGTAGAATTTATCATAGCTTATTTATGAAATATGCAATTTGGGGTGTTTCTTTGGGAGAGGTTCTTCAATAACTTTAATTCAATTCAAATTTAGGCTACCATCCTTGCATCATCCCTTCCACTGCATGCAAGTTTTTTCTAAGTTACTGAGCTTCCTTCTGCAGTGTTTTTCATTCTTTTTTTGACTGATCATGCAGCTGAAGAGCACTTTAGTGCCACAGAAAGACCTGCCATCCACATTTTCCATGCAGTTACAACAATGATTGCCTGCAGTGGAAACAAAGCAATGTTTGTAGGGTTTGCTCTCATACCATTTATATTTGGCTCATAGATTTATTTGAGAAAGATAAACATGCTTTCAGACTACAGAGTCTTAGCCTTCTATAGTTCTCTAAAGCAAGGCTTGCATGCCTTTTTATTTCCTTTTTTTCCCCTAAATGTGATAGTCTCTTTAGCTGTTAAGATTTAAATGTAATGAATATGTATGTTCTGGGATAGTTTCACACCTGCAAATCACAATTGTAAAGGAAGGTTTTCAAGGGTGTATCTCTTCTTCTCCTCCAGTAAGGTGTATTCGCATGGCCACAGTTCTCAGGGATCAAGGGTATGTGTTACTGCTATTTCCCTCTCTCCTTCACACAGAGAATGAGACTAGAATAAAATACATGAACAAGTGAGTAATCTATTAAATCAGTTTCTGTAAGAATTTTTCTTACCAACACATCATTGACATTCACAGGTAAGATGTCCCTGCTTATGGTATTTCAACCAGGAAGAGAGAAGCCTTTTTGGTAAAACAGAAATAAAATTATAATTTTATTTAATCACTTCCACACCTTTTTACATAAGAAACACATCATATAAGCATATCACATTACTATATTGAGGCTATTAAATGAAGTAGTAGTGTAAAAAAATTAATGAATTGAATGTTCTATGTTTAAAATTCTATTTGCAGATGCCAAGTACCTCTGGTAAGTACTGGAATTAAGTTTTGTTTAAGAAATGAGGCATGGGGTTTGTGTATTATCTATTTGCAAAGTTACAACTTTGGTGATTGGTTACTGGGAACATTTTTTAAATGAGCTTTGACAGTGAATGCACATGTGAAATGTCTTTTCTTTCTCTTTCAGACCTTTATAGTATTGAATAAAGGGAAGGCAATCTTCCGATTCAGTGCCACCTCTGCCCTGTACATTTTAACTCCCTTCAATCCTCTCAGAAAAATAGCTATTAAAATTTTGGTACATTCATATCCTTTTACAATACTTGTTCGAAATTATACACATTGGAATTGAGAAATCTCATAGCTCCCTCTATTTTGTTGTTAATAAAAGGTTTTGTAGGATGTTAATTTTATTTTTAGTTTTACAGCTGAAGACTTTATAAAGGTTTTATAAATACTAGAAAATAATAGATGCATTTTAACTACTCCATTGAATTTCAGTACTTCTGTATAAATCTGCAGAGAGATTTCAGAATCTATTTTGATCAAATTTTCAGAAATGTTTCTACAGATTTAACACTGAAAGCTTTTGCATCCCAGACTTTTTCTGCACTATGAAACCTATTCACAAAGTAATTGCATCTTGGGGAAAAAAAAAAAAAAGGGCAGTTTGTGCTCACAGTTCCAGAACATCTCTGAGTTTTGCAAGCAATGATTATGCAGCTTGCTGAGTAATGACTAGATAACTAGTTCAGTATGTTTATATTTCATTTTGGGGTCCTTCTGAGCCCATCCTCAAGACCAGCTTTATAAGCTACTGATGCAGCATGTCTAAAAGTCTGGTGCATTTATGTTGAATCTCACATTCCCAAACCTGCCCAGTTGCACCATAAGCCTCTGCCAAATTTAATACAGAATTTGCCAGAAAACATAGGCAGCAGTCACAGTATCACAGTATCACCGAGGTTGGAAGAGACCTTGAGGATCATCAAGTCCAACCTGTCTCCACAGACCTCATGACTAGACCATGGCACCAAGTGCCACGTCCAATCTCCTCTTGAACACCCTGCAGGTGATTTGCAAAGCATCTGTATGTGCAGATGGTGGACAGATTGGGGATCCATAACTGATGGGACAGTGCACAGGTAAAGTTTCAGACTGGCATGTGGGATTAGTGTCTGTTGTTCATAACAGGTCAACAGGAGTAATTTCAGCAGGTGAGATTTTGGTGCCCTTTGCTTGCAAAACCCCAGGACTCAGAAAAGTAGTTGCCAAATTAAAATGCCAGTTTCACAATAAGACTTTTAACACTGAACAGTTTAGTCAAAGGCGGAAGCCTTATTGCTACAGACTGCTGGCGGAATCTTCTAGATCTTTGTAAAAAAGAGGAAGCAAGGATGATTGCTGCTGACTAGGAAAAGCTCTTACTCTGAGGTCCCTGGAACTAAAGCAGTGAAAAAAGGGGAGAAAGGTGTCTGGGGAGGAGTCAGTGAGCATTTGCAGACAGTAGCTAAGGGACCTGACAAAGACCTACAGACATAGTGGTGGTGATTGTGTGAAAATGCAATTTAATGCTGCCAGACTGATTTACAATACCTTCCACACTACATCCGAGCTAGCTGT
Source organism: Dryobates pubescens (assembly GCF_014839835.1). NCBI lineage: Eukaryota > Metazoa > Chordata > Aves > Piciformes > Picidae > Dryobates > Dryobates pubescens. The sequence goes on from NC_071613.1 coordinate 35,522,961, forward strand.
GGGAAATGCTTTTTAATGGTGTAATGATTACTAGGTCTGGGGCTAGTTTCATAGAGTCATAGAATCAACCAGGTTGGAAAAGACCTCAAAGATCATCAAGTGCAACCTGTCACCCAAGACCTCATGACTACAAAGCCATGGCACCAAATGCTACATCCAATCCCCTCTTGAACACCACCACCTCCCTGGGCGGCCCATTCCAACAGCTAACAACTCTCTCTGTGAAGAACTTTCTCCTCACCTCGAGCCTAAATGTCCCCTGGCACAGCTTGAGACTGTGTCCTCTTGTTTTGGTGCTGATTGTGTGAGAGAAGAGACCACCCTGTCCTGGCTACAACCACCCTTCAGATAGTTGTAGACAGCAATAAGGTCTCCCCTGAGCTTTCTCTTCTCCAGGCTAAACAATCTCAGCTCTCTCAGCCTCTCCTCGCAGGGCTTGTGCTTGAAGCCTCTCACCAGTCTCATTGCCCTTCTCTGGACACGTTCAAGAGTCTCAATGTCCTTTTTGTCTTAAACAAAAGACGAGGTGCATAGGTTCCATGTTGTTTGAGGAATCCTCAGCTCTCCTAAGAGGACATTTCCTCTTCTTTAACTGTTTTATGAGACTACTGAATTTGCAGACAGGCATCCCAAGTTTTTCAGCTGCTTTCTCTTTATTTAAACAACTTTCCCAGTTAAATTGTTAGACTCTTTACAGATGTCTGTGGACTGTGAGGATAAGCATTTTAAGCATTTTAATCATTTATGCTAAGCCACTAAACAACAATTTCTTCTCTACAGAGCTTATGTAACAACATGATCTTCAATATGAGTTAAGTCGCTTAATGAAAGGTATCACAATATTCCCTACTTGGTCGGGCATTTAGACAAAATTCACCTACCTAACTATAAGAATCAGGCAGCTAAAACCTCCCCTGTGATTTGAATGCTTATTTGAGAAGATTGTTCAGCAGCTATAAGCAATGATGTTAATTAGACAACTTTCTGCACAGTTTATGCTGAAATTTTATTTATTCTATTCCTTCTTCAACTAGAGTGAAAGTTTTGAGTTTTGCAGAAACGTATACCCCAAACAATAAAATGCCTTTTTTTTTTTTTAAGAACATTTTAAAATTTATTTCTTTTACATAAAGGCTTATCTGTAAATGTATCTTTTACATAAAGGCTTATCTGTAAATGGCTTTCTTCAGTTTAAGGTAGCTTCTTTGCCAGCCCTGTTGATGCAATAATTTTTAAAGAACACATTATTTAGAGAGATGGCTAGAGGAAATAGTAGTTAACAATTTACCATGAAGGTGAAGTGATTCTTATTTTTTGCTGCCATCATGTGGCCATTTTGGGTCAAGTTTTGGTCTGGTTTGGTTACTTCAGTATTTCTAAATATTTGAATAAATTAGTTTACTGTATTGCCACGCAAAGGGAAGGACAGCATTGTTTGCAGGGCAAAAAACAACACCTTGGATGTAATGAAGTCCCAGTGAACAGTTGCACATCCCCACCACAAGCACCTTTGAGCTGTTAGTCTGGGTTTGGTAGTCTCAGAATACCTAGTTTTTCCTTATTGGAACTCTAAATAAAAACTACTTTTCATTCTAATCTTCACCAGTTTTTCATGCTTTTCAAGCAATGGACCACAAGGTATTATTGAACCGTTTTCAAATTTTAGCACTGATAGAACAAGATATACTTCTTTTGCTGCTAATGCGTTTTGAATGAGGCCCAAAATAATACTGGAAAATGATTCACCTTAATTTGTGAACTCTCTATGGATTTCTGTTTCACTGACTGAAGCACATGGAATACAGTCATTTCAGTAATTAAAAACTGTATTCTGTGGTTTAAGTTTTTGACAGACTGTCTGTGCTGGGGTAGCATGTACTTTCTCTACAGCTCTGACTCACGGAAACTAGGATAAACTTTTTTTTATCTTACATATGCCAGCTGTTGAGTTTAGTACCAAAACCATAAAGGTAAAAGACTAACACTTACTCAGTCATGTCAGGTACTTAATTGGGACAGTAGTTTTCTGCAAGTTGTTTTGGTTTTGATTGGTTTTGGATATGTCTGATATGATATTGTATGGATTACTATTGTATTTTCCTTAACTATATCTACATTATTCAGCATGCTTATCATGTGCACTATTTTGACCAACTGTGTATTTATGACAATGAGTAACCCTCCAGATTGGACAAAGAATGTAGAGTAAGTTGCATATGTTATTTAAAGATATCTTTGTTAGTCTAGGAGTCAGCATGCAGTCATATGGGCTGGCAGGAACTATGATGAGATGTTACTAGTATTTCATGTCTCAATTATGTAGAAATGGTGAATAATTTTTTTAATCTCTTTCTAGTAGAATGATTAGGTAGAAAAAAAAAAATGAACGTTGTTTACCAATAGTAGTCTACTGAGATTCCACGAGTTTTATGTTCATAGTTTAGCACCCACTCAATGTTTTTGAGTATCCCTCCTTTATGGCGAACCACAGACATATATTGGCATGTGTCAGTTAAGGACTGCATATACGTAAGAATATTCCTAAAATAAAAATGCCCAAATTTCCTCTCTTTTTTTGAGTTAGTACAAGATGTTTCAGATAATACTGAGTAAGAGAGTATGCAGTAATTTATGCTCACAACTTTCCTGGTTAACAGTTATGAAGCCAGTGCTGCATACTTTTAAACTGACTGTCAACAATAAATCTTTTATATGCATCATTTATTTGATGGATTTATTTCTTTTGGTTTATGTACAAGATCAGGACTGCCGTACTTCAACAGTATGTCACAAATAATGCATGTGAGGTATATATGACAAATATAATGCAGTTTAGAAGAAAATGCTTATTTGCTATATTTCCTTCCCAGTTTTGAAATAAAAAGCTCATTGCCTGTGTTTTGCAGGTATACGTTCACTGGAATTTACACATTTGAGTCACTCATAAAAATCATTGCAAGGGGCTTTTGCTTAGAAGATTTTACCTTTCTTCGAGATCCATGGAACTGGCTTGATTTCACTGTCATTACCTTTGCGTAAGTTTTCGTTTTTTGCTTTTTCTTTGAGAGTAAAGGGCAAAAAGGGCATGAAATTAGTATCAATACACATCAATTTTGCTAACTGGAAATCCCTGTACAGATTTATTTCTGTCTAAAACAATTTTCACATTCCAATATGCCTATCTTGATGTAAACATAAATACTGCAGAAGCCGTTACCACAGCTAGTATTAGAGAGGCTAATTTCATGTCCTACATTTTTTCCTCTGAGCAGAAAAGGAGCATCCCTTTGACTTCATTCTCCAAACTTACCAATCTAGTCTAGATAAATTTTAGGCTTTCAAAGTTAGATCACTGAGATTCACTTCAGAGACATTTAATTTAACTGAAGCCTCTGAAAGCATATATTAATGCAAGGCAAACTGCAGTGAAAGGTAAACCTCTGACTGTTGCTATTTAATCTTTTGCTAAAAACGCCAAAGTGGTCTTGATGAAAGACCCAAGTAAGTAGCATAAACTTTGCCTAAATTCTGAATAACTGTGATTTAATCCTACAGGTATGTAACAGAATTTGTAAACCTAGGCAATGTTTCAGCTCTTCGAACTTTCAGAGTATTGAGAGCTTTGAAAACTATTTCTGTAATCCCAGGTAAGAAGTAACTGGTGTAAGGTGTTAGGCCCCTTGTACCTCCCAACTGTTCCTTTTTATCCTGTCATTGTGTTTGTGTGTGAACTCCCCTATTACAGATATGTGACAGAGTTTGTGGACCTGGGCAATGTCTCAGCGTTGAGAACATTCAGAGTTCTCCGAGCTTTGAAAACAATATCAGTCATTCCAGGTGAGAGCTAGGTTAAACACTGAGGCTGACTTTAATTCACTGAAATGGAATTCATATTTTTTTAAACATAAATCTTATTTCTCACCACAAGAAAAGCAGGAATCAGAAGATATTAGAATTCACTAAAATCTCTGATTCGCTGCTTTTAACATGAGCTCCTTCCTTTTGAAATCAGCCTTTGAGTTTAACATATCCTTGCATGAGACATTGCAGTACACAGTGTGTGTGGTTTGCATCGTATGATGTCAAGCTTTCTTCTCCACATTCAACGAGTATCAACAGCCCTGAAGTTTTCTTACCCATGTGTATCTTACCTACATGATGTTGTGTGGTATTTATTGTGAATATTTGTGTCTAAAAAATAAAACTGTTTGAAATGTTGACTTAGTAAGAAGATGAAGGAATAAGATAATAAAGAATAGCATGGGCATTGCATGGGGGATTTATTATCTTAAAATTCTAATTTTCCAAACCACCTCCAGTTTTATAGCATTAAATTTGAATCCTCTTTATTGTTGGTTTTACTACTGTCTTCTAAATCTACTATGTTATAAAACTGATAGTAGCAAAGGTTTGGGGCAAGAGGTATTGACAAAAAACCAACCAAACAAAAAACCCCACGTTTATGGGAGATTTATGTACAGCATGAATAAAAAAAAAAAGTAACTTGTTTTAGCATTAAAACAAGTGTTTTGAAATAAATGCAACCCATTTCATTCACAGTTTCAAATGGACATAAATTTCAATTCTTTATTCATTTTCACAAGTGAACAAGCTCTTCACAAAAATGTTATTTCACAGATGTTACAGTCATTTATTTGGGCTTCTGCATGAAATCTGTAACTTTACTGAGAGACACTATCATTTTTAAGCTTTAAAGAACTTTTGAACATCAGAATAAAAATTGCTTTACATTTGCAGGCTTGAAGACTATCGTGGGAGCCCTAATTCAGTCTGTGAAGAAGCTGTCGGATGTAATGATCCTGACTGTGTTTTGTCTGAGTGTATTTGCACTAATAGGGCTGCAGCTGTTCATGGGCAATTTGAGGAATAAATGCCTGCAGTGGCCTCCAGAAAATTTTACTTTGGATACAAACATTACTTCCCAGCTAAACAGCACCATAGGTGAAAATGGTACATTAGTTAATTCAACAGTGACTCCATTTGACTGGAAGGGGTACATTGAAGATGAAAGTAAGTATTGTCAGCACAATTCTTATTGAAGTGACTTGTGGATGACCCATTTTTTAGAAATAAGGAGGGGAAAGGATGATACATTTAATTGAGACAGAGAAGGAGATGTGTTTGTTTTCAGTCTTAGATCTGCTCCAAAGGCTAACATGGAAGAGGGAACATAGTCTGTCTACTTGATGCTGATCTTTCTTTCAGCTCCCTCTGCCAAATCCACAGAAAGTGGTCTAAAGGAGTTCTTAGAATTACTTGATAGTGTTAAACATTTTCTCTTCTGATACTCCACAGCAAGGTCAGCAACAGAGCACTATGTTGTTTCTGACAGATATCAGAGACTTAGGACATTCAGTGAGGAGTCCAATGATGGAGTTCCCAGTATTTCCACCTTCTATCCATTTGTGTGCTTCACTATTATTATTAGAAAGAAGGTGATTTAAAAGCTTTAAAAATTGCTTTATTACTTTGGGGTTTTTGGGTTTTTTTTCTGATGAAGTTTAAGCTCAGTTTTCTTATCAACTTCACCACAGGCATAAAAACCAAATTATTCCCTATAATTAGTCACTGTCTCTGAGGTATTTCGAGACTGTTCTTATGTTGCTGTGCCATGTTATCTCCTCTTTTAGTCGTCTTTTTGTATGCTAAGCAAACCAGATTATTAACGTTTTGCTCCTACAATTTATTTTGTAGATATTGGTCTCTCATTTGGATCTTCTCTTTTTGTAAAAATACTTCTTAAGGTGCACTACCCACATCTAAGCATGTCTCCTCTACATGATGCATACTAAGTAGAGAAAAAGGATTACATAGTAACATCATTATTTATTCTTCTGTTTGATATAGCCTAGGCTAGGGCTTTCTGTTCTTTGTGATTTTAGCATCATGAAAACCTGTTCAGCTTGTGGTCTACCTGCTCCTGAATTACCTAGATTAGTGAAAACCTTGAAGAGCAGCAATATCAGACAAACCTTGCCAGAAGCTTTGTTGTATCTATCCATTGTGATAATTTCCCAAAATAGGAGTTTTCCAACCAGATTTGCTGATGCCAAACAGTGTGGCAAACTGAGAATAGAGAAATGCATTTCAGCACAGTTAAATGGGAGGTTACAAACCTAATCTTCCTATCCTAAAAATCAGTGCTGCACAATTCATATTGAGACAGGTTCACATGCATAAAGACTGTAATGGAGAGCATACATCATCTTTAACAGTGAAAGTTACTTTTGGAGGAAAATAAGAACTAAAGGGGAAAGAGTGGGGAAAAAAGGGAAAACTATCCAGAGTGGCCTTATGCAAAGAGAAGTGGTGGAGTCCCCAGGTGAGTTTCCTTCCTTGGGTATCCTTTCTGGTACAGCAGTGATTGCTTCATCATACTTTTCCCATAGCAACAGTGTGTTTTTCGTGAACATCTCCTCAAACTCCCTCGAGATTGTTCCTGCTTACAGTACTAATTGGAATGTACTTTGATCAGTGCAAGTGCTGCATGGGTGGTTGGTTTTTAAGCTCATACATGCATATTATTAGGTCACCTAATATAAACCAAAAGCTACAAGGAAGAAGTAGCATACCCGAGAGAATTGCATCCCATGGGTACCTTCTACAACAAAAATGTGTTTGCAGGTTTAATATCATAAGAATAAAACAACACAAAAAACAGCATGAGAACAAGGGGGAAATAGTGTCACAGAGGCTCTGGAGCCACTGACACAGCAGTTTATGTGAGAAATTGCAGAACTGCAACTGAGAGGCAGGATATAGAAATGCTACTGGAATGCCCTTAGCAATAGAGAGATGCTAAGGCGCTGTGGAGCAGTGAGAACTGGTAGATTAAGGCCAAAAAGCTAAATAATACCCTGTTTGCATAAGTAACTTATTGTCTAGAAAGGCAGCATTACTCCTGTGTTTTCCACTTTTGTATTTGCTACTGGAATACTATATAAAATTCAATTTAGATAGAACATTGAAAAATCAGAGGATGTTCAGAAAAGCACAGAATGACTAAAGGGTTGGAAAACATGCTTTGTACCAAGATAGACCAGGAGCTCAACCTACTTAGCATATCAAAGAGGAGGTTTAAGGGGTGACTTGATCACAATTTTGAAAAACCTCATGGGAAACAGAAGTTTCATCATAGACATATCTTTGATCTAGCAATCAAGTTTCAATAGCTGCAACTCAAAGCCTGACAAATTTTAACATGAGACAGCTTCTAATAGTGCTCGCACAGATGATCAATGACTAGGATGGATTTCCATCTAATTTTCATAAAGCAAGATGCAATTTTTTGGTGAAACTCACTTTACTTGAACACGTGAATTCATGTAGATCCCATGCCTAAGGGTATAATACCATCTAAGCAAAGTCTCCTCATGAAGACCTAGACTTCAAGGTCAAACTTAATTTCCTGGCTCTTTAACAAAGAATCTATAAACTCAAGCTCTGATTTCACTTGATTTAAAGAAGGCCTGAAGACTCCTAAGAAACAAAGCTGAACTGAATTTGTTGCAAAATGTACTTTATTGAATGGCTAGTTGAACCTTTGGTATATTTCATATGTATTGTGAAATTTTAATGAAATTATGAGTTGTCTTATGACATTAATAGGCATGCCTTTGCTCACTAGCAGTTTCAAAGATAAAAGTTACCTTATCACAGCTTTCTGCTGTCTTTTTGAAGGTGGGCAGACAAGATACAGAAATGATTCTTAAACCAGCAGTTTCACAGAGCAGTAGGACACGACTTACCTAGAGCTCAGAACAGTGCAATGGCACTGTCCTTTTAAGGAATTATAAAACTGTTTATGCCAATAGTTGTGCAGAGCATGTTAAAAAGGGGTGTGACACCCAATTTACACTGAGCTCATTTTAAAAAATACTATTTAGAGAAACTATGTAAGCACTCCTGGAATTAGTGAGTCAAGAACTCCTTTATGAAATTTTATATATTTCATGCTAGGTAAGTTAGAGTTTATCTTTACAAACCTGTTAAAAGCGATTGACTTTTTCTGGGAAACAACATCTTCCAATCTATTTTGTGATTTAACATTTATTCTCAGTCATCATGCTAATTTTACCCAAACAACTGTAATTCCCCTTGAAGTGCTCACCTACTAGGGTTTTTTTTCCCCCCATTTCCTAGTCAGAGAAAGGGGAACCAGACATAGACCTTTGATGCAGTGAGGAACATTTCATATTACTTTGGTACAATATAATTCAGTTTTGCATCTAGTGAGAGTTAGATTTATATCGCTCAGCTTCCTATCATCATAACATTTCGAGCTTTTATCACAGTGTCAGTGCACTCAGAGAAAGCTTGGGTGGCTCTTCTTTCTTATGGAGCTGGCAAGTACCGCATGCTTACAGGGCATATCTTGTCCAAACCACAGAACATTAGAATACAGACCCTATTTCAGCAGTTCAGCTCAGCTGATGCAGTACAGATCCCAACTGACCGTTCCATGTAAACTACATCGAGTCAGGTTTGCATCCTACCCAATCAGCTGCTATGTCCCACCATGTTTTAATCATGATTACCTGACATAATGCAGATTCAGATTTGCTTCATAAGAGTCAGCTGTGGTCAGCATCATGTCAGCGAACTCACGATTACTTAGAACTGTGTTCCAGCAGAGCACAGTTCTGTTCTGCATACCAGTCCAGACTGACAGTGGCCACACATAAGGTTGTGCACTAGCTCAGTATAGATTTTACCCTGTAAGACACAGGTGTATCATCAGACACTGAAACTGATTTCTTCACAGTGTCAGAAAAAGGTCTACATATAGCTTAAACCCTAACTTTTCCAAATGGTGAATTTCACACACAGGATGGGAAGATGCAACTGGCCAGTGTACCATGTCCCTCCTGTGGCATATAAATGTGCTGAGCCAATAGCTTGTGATGTCTCCTTAGACTCAGAATTCATTAGCTTCTGCAGTAGTCCTGCTTGGGTGGCAACAGTCAAGTTTAAGCTCAGCTGCACTGGTGTCATTTTAAATGAGATCATTTTAAGTAATTCTAACAGACCAGTTCAATGGAAAGTTAATCCAATGTGGGATTTAAATTTTCACAAGAGGCAAAAAAGGTACCACCTTAACACTGAAGCTTCTGTGCTTCAGTATTGAGAGCTGAGGAGGTGCTCCACAAAGTACTGCCACATCTCTACTCTCTCCTTGTAAACATCCTAAGGCAAAACTTAGTTGGTCTACGTTGGAAATGGGATACTGGGTACATGGTCTGACCCTGTATAAATTGGATCCTTAAGTCTGTGATAAAATGGTAGGTTGTTACTAGAGGAGGAAGAACCTCCTGTGATAATTCTTCCAAAATCAAAAACTTAGCAACTGTAGGGGAAAAAGAAAAGCACTTCTCAAGCTTATAGTCAAAGTGCATTTTAATAAACAAATGTTTTGCACATAATCTCTTTATTCTTCCAATAGACAGGTCAATGTCTTTGTTATTTAAATAATCTAAAATGTCCTTTACATAGAGAATTACTATGCACATTATAGGATGGTTGGCTACAGGGTAATTTAGTGAAACCGTTACACAGTTTTTCTTTCCTAAAATGATCAATGGTCTTATCATATACTCCTACACAAGTCAGTGACTGTTGCAGTAATGCTGTCCAAGTTACATTTAGATTTATACCGGAGCTTTCATACCAATCAGTGGGCTAATTGCAGCATGTATGCAACTGCAACAGTAAGAGCCATTGGCACATTCAGGGTTTTTTGTGGAGCTCACATATTAGATCATTGTCACAAGCGTTTGTAAGTGGCAACCTGGAACCTTAGCCAATGCTGATCAGAATGTCTGAGATAAATTATCACTATAGTTTTTCAGACACAATTCAATTATTATGATAAATAACTCTACAATATAATTTCACAAAGTGTGATTTAGTTCAGTGATCAGATTTAAGAGAGATCGGTTCATCTCATCTACATACAGCAGCATTTGACAGAATTTTCAGTATTTTGGCAGAGCTTTACCAACAGTAAGTGCTGTGAGTGGTAGCACTCACTGCAATTCATATTGTCATTCACTCTAAAGTTGTGTTCCTACTGACAAAAAGTACTGCTTTTTAAAAATTGCATCCAAAATCACCTTACCACTTTTAGAGTGAACTATTTATTTCATAGAACTGAACCAAAACTTTCATATTCAGGACTTAATAATATTTTAAAAATTCTTTTCTATACAGGTCATTTTTATTTTCTGGAAGGGCAAGCTGATGCTCTGCTTTGTGGAAACAGTTCTGATGCTGGGTAAGACCAAATTTCACATATTATTACACTGTACATAAATTAGATCCATGTTCTTTAGATGTGCAGTTGGAGGGTGGGGGTATATTTCTTTAACATAAGAAATACTAATATTTTACACTGGACTGAGGATTTGGGTTCTTGGTCAGAGCTCAGTGGGTTGGTTAGATGAGTTTAGTATTTGCATGAAAGAATTAGTAATTTGGTATTAGTGTAGCTCTTGCCTGGATGAGATGTAAAAGACACAGCAGGTGAAAACACCTGTTAGTTTAGTTACAGCTGTGTATAGGAGTGCTAGCAGGCTCAGACACATAAGAAATACTGACACCAAAATTCATGTTACAACACAAATAAATCTGAATATGTTTTAGAATAGAATAAATAGAATAGAATAGAATAGAATAGGCCAGACCAGGTTGGAAGAGACCTTCAAGATCATCACGTCCAACCCATCAACCAATCCAACACCACCTAAACAACTAACCCATAGCACCAAGCACCCCATCAAGTCTCCTTCTGAAAACCTCCAATGACGGCGACTCCACCACCTCCCCAGGCAGCCCATTCCAATGGGCAATCACTCTCTCTGTATAGAACTTCTTCCTCACATCCAACCTAAACCTCCCCTGGCACAGCCTGAGACTGTGTCCTCTTGTTCTGGTACTGGCTGCCTGGGAGAAGAGACCAACATCCGTCCGTCCACAACCTCCCTTCAGGTAGTTGTAGAGAGTGATAAGGTCACCCCTGAGTCTCCTCTTCTCCAGGCTAAGCAACCCCAGCTCCCTCAGTCTTTCCTCATAGGGCTTGTGTTCCAAACCCCTCACCAACTTTGTTGCCCTTCTCTGGACTCGTTCCACCAAGTCAACATCCTTCCTAAACTGAGGGGCCCAGAACTGGACACAGTACTCGAGGCGTGGCCTAACCAGTGCAGTGTACAGGGGCAGAATGACCTCCCTGCTCCTGCTGGCCACACTGTTCTTGATGCAGGCCAGGATGCCATTGGCCCTCTTGGCTGCCTGGGCACACTGCAGGCTCATGTTCAGCCTACCATCAACCAGTACCCCCAGGTCCCTCTCCACCTGGCTGCTCTCCACCCACTCTGACCCCAGCCTGTAGCTCTGCATGGGGTTGTTGTGGCCAATGTGCAGAACTCAGCGCTTGGATGTGTTGAATCTCATGCCGTTGGACTCTGCCCATCTGTCCAGCCTGTCGAGGTCCCTCTGCAGAGCCTCTCTACCCTCCAACAGATCAACTCCTGCCCCCAGCTTGGTGTCGTCAGCAAATTTACTGATAATGGACTCAATGCCCTCGTCCAGATCATCAATAAAGATGTTAAAGAGAAAGACAAAGATGTTAGAAGCTCATATAAATTTTTGTAACAAAAATTTTTATGTGCCTTTCCAACTTAATGTTTCTAGTGTCCTTTAGCACAATTTTCTATTAAAAATCACAACTGCTATTATTTCTAGTCTGATTAACTAAAGAAAAATCCTCTTTCTCATCCAAATTTTCCTCTGGGCATTCCAGGTAATAATATTAAAATAACTATATAAAGTAATACTCTGTCTGTCTTTGTAGCCAGTGCCCAGAAGGATACACATGCGTGAAAGCTGGTAGAAACCCCAATTATGGCTATACAAGTTTTGACACTTTCAGCTGGGCTTTCTTGTCACTCTTTCGATTGATGACTCAGGACTTCTGGGAAAACCTTTATCAATTGGTGAGAATGTTTTCATACAATATAGACTAAATATGTTTTTGTCAATAATTCAAGAAGCCTACAATCACTCTCCTTTTATTATCTTAACAATATGAAAAGAAGAACATTTTTAAACTTGTTTTTGCTTATATATATATTTTCTTATTTCCAGACACTACGTGCCGCTGGGAAGACATACATGATATTTTTTGTTCTGGTGATTTTTCTGGGTTCTTTCTATCTGATCAACTTGATCCTGGCTGTGGTTGCCATGGCCTATGAAGAACAGAATCAAGCAACTATGGAAGAAGCAGAGCAGAAAGAGGCAGAATTTCAACAGATGCTGGAACAGCTAAAGAAGCAGCAAGAAGCAGCTCAGGTATAATTTATGGTGTAGTAATGTAAAAGAGTATGAATGTAGTTTTACTAGAGATATTCATCCTCTGCTTTCTGAATTTGGAGTTATAAAACACAGAGCAAGCTCATTTCTATTCTGCACTAAAGACAACATACTTTGAATGATCCAGGCATAATCAGGAAGGAATATTCAAAACTAGGTATATATTATTCATTATGTGTTTCTTAGTCTAGCATGATCATTACAGTTTGTTAGACTTCTGCATTTAAAAACTGCTAATGAAATATGGAAGAAGACTATAACCAACATATATCTTGGGACAACTGAGTAATAAAAATCAGAAAAAAAGAAAATAGGGAGAGGGTATTCTATGGAAAGTGTTAAGATCTAGGGATTTATGTATAGAAATTCTGTCTAGCTAAATTTAAACCCCCCATAACCTCATGCTTTGCTCAGTGACACAAATTCATTCTACAACATGGCAGGCAGCAGCGGTGGCAGCAGCAGCAGTAACAGCATCAGCAGAGTCCAGGGAGCCCAGCGCTGGAGGAGAAGCAGCAGGGCTATCAGAAAGTTCTTCGGAGGCATCAAAATTGAGCTCAAAGAGTGCAAAAGAGCGGAGAAATAGAAGGAAAAAACGAAAACAGAAGGAACAGTCTGGAGGTGAGGAAAAAGATGAAGATGAATTTCACAAGTCTGAATCAGAAGACAGCATCAGAAGGAAAGGTTTCCGATTATCTATCGAAGGCAATAGACTGACGTATGAAAAGAAGTATTCTTCTCCCCATCAGGTATTACATCTTGTTATTTTTAGTAGAAGCATACATTTAAACCATTATAGGGTGTGGTACTGTAATACAACCCTACTGCCTAAAGGAAACACTGAGATTTTCATTGAGCTTTATTATTGTTGCTAGTGCTTGAGAGAAAGTGCTGTAGCTGCTACATTGCCTTCCAAAAACACCAAAAACCATGCAGAATTACATGTAACCTTATATCCTTAGTCTTGTATTAGGACTGTTTAAAAATCATATTAAAATATTATTTGGTTCTCAGGGAGGGAGAGAGGGGAGCAGGGTGTGGTTAATCTAGCCTTACTAAAATGCTATGGCATTTTCCTATTATGATAACTTCATATTTTCCTCCTGCTTTGGTGATGTTTGGAAATTGGTTCAATCTGTGCAGGACATTGCGTAGATGAAAGAATGTGCATGTATAGACTCCTTTTTCTTCTTGATGGATATTATGTAACTACTCTGCTTAGCAGCTCCGACATTAGGAGAAAGGAGTGCTCAAAAATTGGTTCTAAGAACCCATGACTGGTGGTATTTTTATCTGACAATATAAGTGATTAGATACATTAAAAAAAAAATAATAAAATTGCAGCAACATTTAGCTTCTGGGAAAAATGCTTACTGTTACTTTAAGAAAAAAAATTCCCCTATGCTATACTAATAGCAATGCTAAATTTGAACATTTCAGCTGCTAATCCCAAATTTTGTTTGCCTGCAGTCTTTGCTGAGCATTCGAGGCTCCCTCTTCTCTCCAAGGCGCAACAGCAGAACAAGTCTTTTCAGCTTCAGAGGTAGAGCAAAGGATATAGGATCAGAGAATGACTTTGCTGATGATGAGCACAGCACTTTTGAAGACAATGATAGCAGAAGAGATTCTCTTTTTGTGCCGCGCAGACACGGTGAACGGCGCAACAGTAACATTAGTCAGGCCAGTAGGTCATCCAGGATGCTGGCAGTGTTTCCAGTGAATGGGAAGATGCACAGCACTGTGGATTGCAATGGGGTGGTTTCCCTGGTTGGTGGACCATCAGTTCCTACATCGCCTGTTGGACAGCTTCTGCCAGAGGTGATAATAGATAAACCAGCTACTGATGACAATGTAAGAAAGTTTTACATAGCTTAGGCATCGTGGCCATTTGTTACTGCACCAGCCAGTGTTTTCTACAGAATGGAACCCTTGGCAATGCTTCCTGGTTGGTCAAGCTGTGAATGCTCCTGCATCTTGTAAAATCTTTAATAAATATAACAGCTAAGATAGGTTTGCAGCTTAGCATTTACTTACAAATACGCTTATAACTAATAAATGCAAGCCACAGTTTCCAAGTAATAAAATATTAACTTACACATTCATAAAAGCACTATGCTTTCCTATATTTCTGTGTATTACTTTTGCTGATCTAAAGGTCCATCTGGATATGGTCTGCAAAATCATAGTTACTGTAAAACTGAAAATAGTGTATGAAAATGTTATTATATAACTGCAATCAGAATGATGCTATCACTTCATCAAAATTAACGTTAGTTAATTTTGATAACATTCTTCCTTATTGGCCATATTTAAGATGTAAGCAAGATTCTTTATTATCATTTATTTCTCATTCCTTTTCCATCCATTGTTGGTGGAGCTCTGTAGTGTAGATAACAAAGCGTTCGCTGAAAGATCACATTTCAATACATACTGCCAAAACTACAGATGCCTGTGCGAACATATGTGCAGCATATATTGCTGCCATTCTCTTACCATATACAAGGCAAGAGAAGATGTCTCAAAAAAAATTCTTGCTGAGTTCAAAGTTGTCTACTCACATTACTAAAAAAATACTAGCATGAGGAAGCATGAGGAAGTCAGACTTTTCTTACTTGCTATAGTTTGCCTCAGGAAAAAGGCTATTACGTTACAAACCCCAGCACATGCTGTCAGCAGGAACAAGGAAAAAAATGCAATTTGCAAAAATGTTATGCAGTATTTTGAACTCAATCCTTTCCCATTTAAATCATTTTCCTAGCTTGAAGAAATGTAGAAGTCAAGAAACTTCCTCTCGATCTTTAACAGTAGGTAACTATTGCCTCATACCTTTTAAAAATTATTTAAAAGATACTAAAAAGTAATAAAAGTCTGATGAGAAAAACTGAAGAGCACGACGCACGTACCCAGCCTAAGACATTAATAATAGGGCTCTATATATCATTTGCTTATCTTATTTCTCTAACTTGGTCTCACCTATTGTTCTCTGAACAGGGAGCCACTACAGAAACAGAAATGAGGAAGAGAATATCTGGCTCTTTTCATGTTTCTATGGACTTCCTGGAAGACCCAGCTTTAAGGGAAAGAGCCATGAGTATTGCTAGCATCCTCACAAATACTGTGGAAGGTGTGTGATATTTTAATGTTAATATTTAATTCCAATGGAATTCTGAAAATCTGAGCTGAAAAAAAATATTTTAAACAGCTTCATTAAGAGATACTATTCCACAAACTGACACATTTATCAATAAAAAAAAGGTCTTTATCCATTGAGGTTATTACATAAATAAGCATTAAATTTATTGCAGAAGCAAGCATTTCAATCTCATTGTTTTCCCACCATCTACCTCATGCTGTCATCAGGAATACAGTTATGTTTGATGATCACAACTGAGCAGATGCTTATGCAGAGTAATTAAAAATACACTGTTTGACACAAAAAAGCCACTGAACATTTTTTAAATATATGCAATCATTGTTAAAATATATGCATATTTTTGGCAGTTATATTCATCCAGTTACTTTTTAAGGAAATGCTATTCTAGGTGTTTTTCTTTAACTGGGAATAAAAATTATACTGAAATTTTTTACCTAAGCACCACAAATTTCAACATAAAAATACTTACATAATAGAACAGTAAGTGGGAGTGACAGGCTGAAGTGTAATTAAGAAACAAATACATAATACAACTCAATGCATAAATTAATAGAGTGGCATAGTAATTGGAATACAAAGAAGTTGTTCTTGATAGATAAGCTTTGAATTAACCAAATACTTTTGATATCAATTTTTAAAGACTTTCTTGAATAGTCCTTGTTGTTAGAGCATGGGACTTTTAATCCCAGAGGTTTCTGCCCCACATTGATTGAACAATTGTATTGCGCTTAGTTACAGTCCTGTAAATAAAAGGCTTACTGGAGGTTAATCAGTGCCAGTACAAGTTTAACAACTTGATTAGTACAATTCATACAGTAACTTGTATGAACTTTCTTTCCCCACAGAACTTGAAGAATCAAGACAGAAATGCCCACCGTGTTGGTATAAATTTGCAAATATTTTCTTGATCTGGGACTGCAGTCCACACTGGTTAAAAGTAAAACATATCGTCAACTTAGTGGTAATGGACCCGTTTGTTGACCTGGCTATTACAATTTGCATTGTTTTAAATACACTCTTTATGGCTATGGAACATTATCCAATGACCGATGAATTTAACAACGTGCTTTCAGTTGGAAATTTGGTAAGTTTGTTGGGGTTTTATGCTCGCAATTTAGAAGCAAGTATGTCTAAAGGAAGTGGAAGAAGGAGTTAAACAGCTTTTCTTTTTTCACTCTTTAGGAAGTAGATTTATTGGACATTTATGGCCCTCCAGATATGACCATCAGAACAGTTTTGGAAATGTCACTGTAAACCCTGGCTTATGTAACTTATGATACTGTATAATCAAAATATTGCAATGTTCTGGAAAATCAAATTAAAAAAATTTTAAATGGCACCAATGCTACATTAAGTAAAGTCACTCTCAAACAGCAGTTGATCTGTCTGACTACCAAAGCAGGAACACATTACTTTTATAAAAAAAATCTATGCAAATAAATGCAAGGTTATTTTTTTTCAGTCAATACAATACAAATCTTTAAATGATGAATCTGTTTCCCAAATGCAGGTTTGCAATAGCTAAGAGAGTCATTTTAAAGCCTTCCTAGAATTGTCTTCTGTAAAAGGCTTTAAATGTGGATATGTGGATTGTTTTCTTTATATGCTTTATAGAAAGATATCAAAAATATTCTACAGCATTTTTTCTTCTTATAGTTTTAATATTATTTTATCATCATATAATTATTATATTTTCCTTGTGTGTCAACTGTATTTTCTCCCTTCTACTTCAAAAAGATAAATTATTAAAGAATTCAGGAGTTAATTTTTTGTAGCTCTGATGCTTTTGAACTGACAGGTTTGATCACCTAGAGGTATCTGCAGCTGCAGTCCTACTTTGTCTCTTATTTTAAGAATTGATTTCTTATAATGGTATTTTTAATATTCCTTGTTTTGTAATAAGAAATATCATCTCTGGTAATGTAAATAACTACAGAATTTAAAAGGGAGAATTAATAGATAAATGCATAGCTGGTTTGCATATACTTAATAAAATTGAAACTCTGAATCTGAGTTTCCATGTAGCATTTTATAGGCTTGTTTTCCAAGAAGAAAATTACATATAAATCTTGGTGTACATCCGACTACAAAGGAGAAAGAGCCTAGCTATGAGTACTGCACTCTTCCAGTCTTAGGCTCCCTGACATAAACCCCTTCTGCAATATAGATGACTCTCAGGGTTCTCCTGCTCCAGTAATTCCTCTTAAAAGCTCCTTGAGAACTTCATCAGTCTGATCATTTGGAAATTAACCAGTGTTTCAAACTGTATTTATCCATTTCTGCCTCTTCTTCAGTGGCTCCAGTCCTGTAGCTGAAAAAATAGTAACCTTTCCATCTCTGGTATTTATATCTGGAATGCATTTAAAGGTTGTAATAAAATCTATCCTGAGCACTGGAGTTTCTTGGCAGAGCAAATCAGACTCTTCTTGCCCAGCTCCTGATTATTACAGATAGATTATTCTCTGTAGCTGTTCTATTTTCTGTTCCACTTGCTTGAAAATGGGTTATCAGAACCAATAAAGAAAGCTTTTCAGACTAGGGCTCAGGCAGCTTTTAACAGTGGTTTCCTATTCTACAGGAAATTTGTCTAAGAATTCTCCCAAAGCACTCAGGGTCATTACCTTGATGGCTCCAAAATATGATTCTTCTTCATCAGTATAGCTTCCTATGATTACCAGCAATATCATGCATCCTTAAATGCTCTCTCATTGCTGACATCAAAGTGACTGAGCCAATCGACTTCACTGAACTTACTGGTGACATCCAGGTAGAAGATCCTTGGCTTCAGCAAGTTGTTATATCTCACTTGATCCCATATCCCATTTGATCCTCATCTAGTATAAATAATCATGTCTCTGCTGAGTCAAATGGGATTATGGCAGGTTGTACCAGCAAAGGAGCTCCCTTTCTGGAATCTTAGATTTGGCCTCACTCATGATGCTGTATACTGTAATTAGAATACCAAGAAAGACGTTATATTGTATAATTTCTTGAAAAGCATTCTGGTTTCTGTTGTGAAAATCAAATTTGCAATATTGTTTCTACAGTACATGAGAAAATCCATAGCCTGATGGAGTTGAAATTGGGTCATAAATGTTATAAAGCAGAAGTTTATGTAATTTGTTTAGGATAAAATCTAATTAATTGAAAAAAAGATTGGAACTTGTTAAAGGAAGGTGGACATAATAAATCACTAGAGTACACTGAACTATTTTTAAGTATCAGTTTTGGATAAGACATTGCAGATACATAGCTGGAACTAAAATCCTAGACGAGCTAAATCTGTAGGTATTATATTTCACAATTCAATAACAAACTGCATTTTGAATTCAGGTCTTCACTGGAATCTTCACAGCAGAAATGTTTCTCAAGATAATTGCAATGGATCCTTACTATTATTTCCAGGAAGGCTGGAATATTTTTGATGGTTTTATTGTAACCCTTAGCTTGGTTGAGCTTGGTCTTGCAGATGTGGAAGGGCTCTCAGTTCTCCGATCATTCAGATTGGTAAATATACATCAGTTACACTCACTGTGGGGTTCATGCCTTAATTTGCTTGACATGTGCCATGATACTAATTCTGATATCTCTTTCCTTAGTAGAAACCTTTATTACTTGTGGTATCTTACTGTCTTCAAAGGGAATTGATAGTGATCCAGACAAATAGTGGGTGCCCTGGGCCTATTTCCATTGTATTCGATGTATGCACACACTTTAAACATCCTGCTATGCAGAAACAAATCGACTCACTAGATGTGTTGTGCTATGATTGGCATCATTGGAATAGATCTGCTTTACAAGTGCTGGTAGAAAAGTAGCCTAGATGATTTCAACAGATGAATCCTAGATTTTAAATTCCATCTAATATGACTGGCAACTTCTCTGGCCTTCAGAAAATCTATGTTTTGAGGATATCAAGCTCTAACTTCACAAAATTTTATTGACTGAACTTTCCATCTTCATGCATGTAGCAAGAGAACATCCTCTGAAAAGTCATACTCAGAGCATGCTTTGCAGTAATATCCTTCAACAAATTAACATTACAATATCTTTGTGTCTTTCTTGCTGGTTGTCCTTATAATGTTTTTCTTTTCTTCCAGTTGCGAGTTTTCAAACTGGCAAAATCTTGGCCAACTCTAAATATGCTAATTAAGATTATTGGCAACTCAGTGGGAGCTCTAGGAAATCTGACCCTGGTGCTGGCCATCATTGTGTTCATTTTTGCTGTGGTTGGAATGCAGCTGTTTGGGAAAAACTACAAGGAATGTGTCTGTAAAATTGCAAGTGACTGTGTGCTTCCACGCTGGCACATGCAAGACTTTTTTCACTCTTTTCTGATCGTATTTCGAGTGCTGTGTGGAGAATGGATAGAAACAATGTGGGACTGCATGGAGGTTGCTGGCCAAGCCATGTGCCTTACTGTTTTCATGATGGTCATGGTGATTGGAAACCTAGTGGTATGTAATCAAAGCATTAGTAAAAAATTATTTGGCACTAGAGTGGACTCAGTTCTGAAGTGAACTAAGTGCTCTGATTCTGCTTCCAGAAGCACTTAAGCAGGTGGTTTCAGGCCATGCTAAAGTTAATCTTAAGAGCTTTTTTGGATTGGTAGCAAAGTATTCTGCAATATCAAAATCCCAAGAATGTTAGTGAACACTTAGTCACATTCTTAATTTGTATTTGGCTCTGTATTTTGTGCTTCAAATAATTTTAGTTTATGGGCTGTTTATGAACCACTTGCTGTGGGCTTTCTTTTTTATCCCTATGATTAGTCATGTAAATAATCTAATTTCTGATGTGCAATGTGATAAACTTTTTTAATGATGCTGAATAGCAGACGTGCTATCTCCATTTTTAGACTATAAGCATTTACACCATAAGATTTACATACTCTGGGGATTTAAAGACATTTACAGATATTATTCAGTAGTAGGAATATTTTTGAATAGTGAGCTTGAGCTAACAAACTTATAAAAGCTCATTTTTTATGAAGAAGATAAGAACGTTGGAGGGTAATTTTTTTGTTTGTTTGTTACAATGTCAACAATATGACAACTTTTACAAAATGAGAGTCCTTTGTTGGGATATAGTCTAGAATGTCCTCTTTTTTATCTTTCTACAGGTACTGAACCTATTTTTGGCCTTGCTATTGAGCTCATTCAGTGCAGACAACCTTGCCGTGACAGATGATGACAATGAAATGAATAACCTCCAAATTGCTGTAGCAAGAATGCAGAAGGGCATAGATTATGTGAAAAGAAAAGCACGTGAATTCATCCAGAAAGCTTTTGTTAAAAAACAAAAAGCTTTAGATGAAATCAAACCACTTGATGATTTGAACAACAAAAATAGCTGTATTTCTAACCATACAACTGTGGAACTAAGCAAGGACCATGACTATATTAAAGATGTAAATGGAACTACAAGTGGTATAGGCACAGGTAGCAGTGTGGAAAAATACATTATTGATGAGAGCGATTACATGTCATTCATAAACAACCCAAGTCTCACAGTGACAGTGCCAATTGCTGTGGGTGAATCCGACTTTGAAAATCTAAACACAGAGGAATTTAGTAGTGAATCAGATCTGGAAGAAAGCAAAGAGGTATTTAGACATTTTGTGCATTTCTCTCTTGTCTTTTGAGTATTTTCCTTATTTTCAGCATAAGCCAGTATATTCAGTTCTTGATCATTTGTTATTTTGACACTTCTTTGTAGATGGGTATATATGATTGTATAAATAAGAGCTTAATGTTTGATGAACAAAAATGTGAGAAAGGGTTAAAAATTACAGTCCTCAAGAGGAGATAAGAGACTAGGGTTGGGAGACCAAACTAATTCAGAAGAACTCTATATTGTCTGTATGGTAGTTGCAATGTGGTAGGGCAGTGTGTTGTCTTAGCTACAGCCTTATTCCACCAGAAACTTTTCTTTCCCTCCTCTAAGAAGGGTCATACATCTCCCTCAATTCTGCTTTTCTGTTGAGCATGTATGAACCAAAAAACAGACAGTTTATTTTGTATTTCCTTTAGACCCTCTAATTAATTTAGATGTTAAAATTGTCAGATCTTCTAGACCTAGATTCTCACAAAAAGTTTTAATCATAGACTCTTCATATACTTCAAATTCACTTAGTCATTAAAATTGAAAAACAGTATCAACAGACAAAAATATCTCATGTTGCTAAGGGAATGCCAAAGCCACGTTGAGAACTGTATTCTTAACAGAACAATTTAAGGCCATAATTGTTCCTTTACATGACTTTGTGTGTGTGTGTGTCTCACACAATAGCATAATTTGCAAAGCAGCTATACTTGCTGTGACTTAGTTTGGTGAAATTTTAGTCAAATCAGCAAATTACCTTCCCAGACACTTAACAAGATTAATTTTCTGAGTTGGGGAATCTCAACCTTTAACTAGCTAGTTTCCATTCTAGTTTCTTTGTTGGTTAGCTCATCTTCCCCTGTCATTGTTATACTGCCAACAGTACTTCAGACACACAATTTTAGGCTAGCAGAATTCCATAGTTTCTGTTCTCCACAGAAACCCAGCATTAAGCTAAGCACCATCTTTGGATCCTCCTCAGGGAAGGGAGACCTGTACAAAACAGCCTTTCCCCATGGCAACCTATTTCAGAAACAGAGTTCCCATTTCTCAATTAATACCTGAAGCATTACTACTTTTCCTGTTAAATATTATCCACAATGTCTTATAAATTTGCTCTGACTCGAGCCTCTGAACCACTACCACAACAGAGATTCTAAAAATGCATTTGAGCACATTTTGAACTTGCACAAGCAGGAAAATTTCAGAATAAAATAACATTTAAACAAAGATCCATTGGAAAAAAACCCCAATGACTGGTCATCTAATCTCCCTTAATGCTGGCTGGTCCAGTCCAGACTTCCAACCCATCACAGTGCAGTCAAATGGAATGACATAATCTGGTTTATGAGTGACCAAGATTTGGTTTAGGAAAGCTTTCTGTAAAAGCATCACTACCTGTAAGACCAGGATTGCCTTTAATCCCATTGAGAAAGTACTATGACTTTCTGATCTCTGATAGAATTTAATGAAAAGCAGTTATGTTTTATATATATATTTTTTTATCATGGAAAATACACTTAGCCATACTAGTTTCATTTGAGTTCCACTCCTTGTTTTATTTTTATTGCTAGTATAATGGAACTGTACAAAAGAAATCATGAACACCAGAGCCTTTGAATTAGCTGAGTTTTTGATGACAGACTACTGAGAAAAGACTGAATGGCTTTTTCTGACTGTAAGGACAGTCTGGATTCTCTATTTCTCAGGCCAGAGGACAGGGTTGTAGATGGCTTTAGACCATGCAGATGGCTTTCAGCACCATTCCTCGAGTGCTACAGTACTGGTCAGGATCCTTTTTGTCTGATTAGGTTAGCTCTGCAAGTGTGGGGTTTCTGTGGGTGTTTTTGGTTTTCAGCTGAGTATGCTTTTTTCCCCTAGCAAAGAAATATTACCTTAACATTATAAATTACACTGTTGATTTCAAATTTAATTTTCAAATTTTAACTGTTAATTTTAGTGTGCAAAAGGTAGCTGACTACTTGCTGTATACTAGAATTATACAATATTTTTCTTAAAATATCAGAGATGAAAGTCTGTACTACAATATGGAAAACCCCCCTCTATAAATCGTTTTTTGTGAGAAACAATGACAGAGCCTGAAACTGGATACATCAACCTATTTTCCCAATAAAGCTGAAACACTGTTATTCCAGCCTTTATAGTCACCACAAAAAGAAATTAACTAAAAACTGCTACTTAAAATATTAGAAATTTTATTAAGCACCATGCAACTCAGTATTGATGAGTCCTGGAATTGTCACTGGAAAATTGACTAGTTTGGGGAATTTTTTATCCTCAATACCAAAAAGCATGGTGCAGTGTCTCATTGATGAGCCTATATTGCATTTATTCCATTATTTTGTTTCCCTCTGCATCTTGAAATATGTTTCCTTCATATTTTTTACTCTTCTCTTTGCAAGGTTGGTTGCAACCAGGACTCAGCTACATCTTAAAACACTTTTGGAATTTTTAGGATGAGGATTAAGTAAAGAGAATTCAGATTTTGTAAAAGTTGCTTTCCACCTTCCACTTCTCTCTTTTAATGCTCATCATGCAAATTTGATTGGGTTAGAAAACACAATACAACATTTTGTGGGCGTTCTTAAGCTACTTCAAACTTAATGTGTGCAGCTTCTTTGTCCTTCTGAGCTAGTTAATCTGGACTTGCTGACCTCTAAAGTATAGCCTTCTCTGTTGCTAAATGTTTTTTCTACTTATTCCTCTGAATTCCTCCCCTCCCTCCCCCCCATTTATGTAGCTATATTTATGCTCTTGCTTTTCAGTACATATTCCTGCATATATTTTCTTTATACATTTGAGCTTCATTATTTCTATGTAGGTCAAGAGATCATTGCCACTTATGGCTAGTTGTGGAAATAAATCTTTGCAGCCTTAGTATCATCATTTATATTTTTAATGGATCCATGCAATACAAAAGGAAACCCAAAGATCATACAAATTTTGCACTTATCAGCAATTAACTTAGGTTGAATATTAGAGCATTCAAAAACATTGCAGAACTATATACTTATTCTGCAAACAATTAATATTCACTTTTAAAATATTTACTGTACATTTGTGATGCTTACTTTTTTATTTACAGAAGTTAAACTCGTCTAGTTCATCAGAAGGCAGCACAGTTGATATTGGACTTCCTGCAGAAGAGCAACCAGAAGCTGAACCTGAGGAAGCCCAAGAGCCAGAGGCCTGCTTCACAGAAGGTATTTGTAACAAATATACTAATAATACTTATTAATGAAATACAGAATAATTATCACTTAAAACTAAGTATTGATATGTATGTATTGAATTACTCTTTTGGTAATAACTATGATTGTTGGCAATAGTACTTTTAGATCACAACTTACTATATGGATACTGATACCACAATCATGCCATACATCAAATAAACAATTAAGAAAACATATTATCAGAAACTTATCATTATTTTTAGAATAATAAAAATATATTACTAAATGTTTTATTTTAGTATGGACTACTTTGGCTCCATGCTCCATAGACTTTTATTTTCTTGTGTGCCCTGCATTGAACACTTGGTTCCTAATAAATGAGAAATACTTTCTTCTCACTTGTTAATTTAATTGTAAATTCCAATTGTCACAGTTTTGTTTGGCTGGTTGTTTTTTGTTTGTTGTTTTTTGGGCTTTTTCTTTATCAAAAAAGAGAGTCATCTAAGTGAAAATCTATTGGGCTTATACTAAGTAGCACAGCTTCTGGAAGGGTAGCATTGTATCACTAACAGATTGCATAAGTGAAATTAATGCAACTCAACATAATCTCTTTTTTTTCCTTCTTCCCTCAACACATACACTGTTTTAAAGGCTGTGTACGAAGGTTTAAGTGCTGTCAAGTAAGTATAGAAGAAGGGAGAGGAAAGCAGTGGTGGAACCTTAGAAAAACCTGCTTCAGGATTGTTGAACACAACTGGTTTGAGACTTTCATTGTCTTTATGATTCTCCTCAGTAGTGGAGCTCTGGTAAGTAAAACGTGAACAGTGTATTGCCGTTTTGACAGAAAATATAATAAAAATTGGCTCTTTAAACCCTCTTTTAACTTAGGTTTTTTTCCACCAGAACGAACACACAACTCCATGCCTTCAAATTACAGGACTAAATTTACTCAGGTCTTGGAAAGACTAATTGAAAAAGTCTCTTCTGAACATTATATTTTAAAAAAAGAACAAACATAACTGATTAGAGAGAGCTCAATTCATTTGCTGAAAGTGATGGTGATACACCTGAAACTGGAAGAAGGACACAAGTGAAAAAGAGAATGTATTTAACGTCATCATTTGAATCTGTTCTCTAGTTTTACTGGTGTTTACTGATATAACTAAGGGAAAAGAACTGTCACCAATGAAAAAAGAACCACAGAATGGCAGGGGATGGAAGTGACTTCTAAAGGTCATCAAGTCCAACCCTTGCTGCTAGAGCAGGATTGCCTAAAGCAGATCACATAGGAACATATCCAGGGAGGCTTTGAAAGTCTCTAGAGACGGAGACTCCACCACCTCTCTGGGCAGATTGTTCCAGTTCTCTGCCACCCTCAAAGTAAACAAAAATCCTTCTCATGTTTAGATAGGACTTCCTACATTCAAGTTTATGCCCATTGCCTCTTGTCCTGTCGCTGGGGGCCACTTAGAATCTGGCCTCAACTTCCTGACAATCCACCACTTAGATACTCGTAAGGATTAATAAGATTCCCCACTCAGTCCCTTCATAAAATGAATGTATCAATAAATATCCAAATCTTTCCAAGCTAGCAAATCATTCCAGTTCTTTCAATCTGATAAAATAAAATCTTCAGCATTTAAATGAAAAGAATGGGAAAATTTTTTGGGGAACAGGAAGAATTTCTGAAAAGCAGAAGCTATATGAATTTTCAAATGCCTAAAAATGAAAACACATCGCAAGTGTCTCAGAAATGTAATGCATCTCTTAAAACAGAAAGAGATGGTAACACAGGTATTTTAAATAAGTTAATTAAAAAAAAAAAAAGGCAAGAACTTGTTTTATAATTTGTGACTTAAAATTGTTCAAAAGCAACAAAACTTAGAAATGACAGGTCAGTTGTCATTGTCCTGAAATTTTTACAGCTTTAGCTCTGGATTTTGAAAATCAAACTACCTACAAATAAAACAAATGTTCTCAATAGAATTCAATTCAGGCACACTGCCCTGCAGAATCAATGCTACTTGTGAGTACTAAAAATGGTCTGATAAGAATAATTCATCAGCACCAATAAACAAAAAAATCTCTGACCAGAGGAGTGGTTGCTGTGTAATATCTGTTTCTCCTTCCTGTAAGCTGGATAATGCAGTTCCATAGGGGAAAACCAGGTAAAGAGTCAGATAAGATAGAAGTGACACTCCCATGTGTTTTCTTGAAAAAATATTGGGGGGCTTTGGGGTTGCCTTTTGTTTGTGGATTTTGTTTTGGTTTCCTTTTTGGTGGTGGGTTTTGTTTTGTTGCATTCTGTTGTGTTTTGGAATATTTTTGTTTACAACATGAAGTATGTGCCATAACAAATACCTTTGAATATTTTTATTCGCAGGCTTTTGAAGACATATATATTGAACAACGTAAAACTATCAAGACCATGCTGGAGTATGCTGACAAGGTCTTCACTTACATATTCATTCTGGAAATGCTGCTGAAGTGGGTGGCATATGGCTATCAAACATACTTTACTAATGCCTGGTGCTGGCTGGACTTCCTAATTGTTGATGTATGTAATATATTTTCTAGGTGTTATCTTTACATTAATTTGATTTTTTCTTTTAATTACTTGCTCTACAACCATAACATTTATGTATACCAACTAGTTTCCTTCTCAACTGAAGTAAGCTAGATAGGAGAAAATCCTGTATTTCTCTGTATACATCCTTGAGGAAACCTCCAGTACACAGAAACACAAACTATTTCTGCAGTCTGTGAAGTTCTAAGTGTGAATCTAAAATAGTGGTTTATATAGTAAATACTTGCTACATTTTTGAGATAGACATTTCTGGCAAAGCTTACAAATATTAAACAAGCTTAATTTTAAAATTAAGAATAATTTTATCTTAGTTTCAATGATGTAGAAACAGACACTGAAGAGGTAAAAAGTGAACTTCATAAACAGTTATTGACCCAAAGAACTGCTAAAAATCCAAGAGTTTCTGAATATGCTGTCATTATACAAGGGTGGATCAAGCTCATTTTCTTGATCTTTGTTTTGTAACAGGTGCCTACAACCCTTTTGACTGGTGTATGTTAAGGATTAAACATACCTGGAGTTCAACCTCAGGCAGACACAGCTACAAATAAAGATATTCAAACATAGTACTCATACAAAAAAAAAAAAAATTAGTAATCTATGGAAAACACTTCCATTTTTTAATTTCAAAATGGGTACTTATGTGGTGCCTATAGTAAAAAAAACCTTGAAGAAGCAAGCAAGCAAAAGCACCTGTTCCTTTTAAAAAATAATTTTAACTAATACTTGACTGACTTAAAATAATAATATCCCAAACAGCCATCTTGTGAATGTGATGATTTGAATACTTCTCTGTGTGAAGGTATAACACACATTCAAGTGTTTGAAGCTCATGATTAAATCCTGGATTTACACACCTTTTGCTTTAGATTATGGCAGCTTAAAAGCTTGATAACTTTCAGCAGTATGATGAATGTGTGGGAGAAAGAAATTGTTTTGTGGGTTGCTGGAGCTCAGAATTGACAAGTACAGGAAAGTTATTAACTTTATAAAGTAATGGATTTTGCATATAGGGCCTGGTTTTAAATATGATTCATAAAGAGAACTGTCTTAGAGTTCTTTTTATCTAATGCATTGCTCTTTCTAATGGACACAAGACCATTATGATATTTTTTGGCCCAATAAATAGTTAAGGAATTAGAACAGCATAATTGAGGAGCATTTAGAGGAAACAGGAAAAAAATATAAGGTATTATTTTGGACAGGAGCCATAGTAAATTTTGATAATATGTTATTTCTTGCTGATGTAATGCAGGGGCATAAAATATATAAAGGTCTGTGGAGTTCTGCTGGATTAGTCAGTGTAACTGAATATAGAAAAAACTATACTTTCCACCAATTTCCAGAGCAGCAGTATTGCTTTTTACAGTATCACAGTATAACTAAGGTTGGAAGAGACCTCGAGGATCATCGAGTCTCCACAGACCTCATGACTAGACCATGGCACCAAGCACCACGTCCACTCTCCTCTTGAACAGCTCCAGGGACGGTGACTCCACCACCTCCCTGGGCAGTCCATTCCAATGACGAATGACTCGCTCAGTGAAGAACTTTCTCCTCACCTCGAGTCTAAACCTCCCCTGGCGCAGCTTGAGACTGTGTCCCCTTGTTCTGGTGCTGGTTGCCTGGGACAAGAGACCAACCCCTTCCTGGCCACAACCACCTTTCAGGTAGTTGTAGAGGGCAATGAGGTCACCCCTGAGCCTCCTCTTCTCCAGGCTAAACAATCCCAGCTCCCTCAGCCTCCCCTCATAGGGCTTGTGCTCTCCCCAGCCTTGTTGCCCTTCTCTGGACACGTTCAAGTGTCTCAATGTCCTTCTTAAACTGAGGGACCCAGAACTGGACACAGTACTCAAGGTGCAGCCTAACCAATGCAGAGTACAGGGGCACAATGACCTCCCTGCTCCTGCTGGCCACACTATTCCTAATGCAGGCCAGGTTTCAATCATTTCCCTTTCAGTTGTGAGCAAACAGATGGGCATTATTAACTATAATTACTGATCCCAACAGCACTGTAAAACAAAGAAAAAGTGTGAGCAATACCTAAATTGGTAAAAAGGAGAGATTAATTTAATTTAATTTAATTTGTGTTTTGAAATGCTTTCAAATCTCTAGCAAAGTAATAAATTCAGAAATATTAATGCTTCCAGATACTGTTACTTGATGATATTTTTTTTTGCTTACCTCTCCTACTCTTCTTTCATATTGCTTTTTTTTTTTTTTTTTTAATTTGAAAGACTTGCTATTCCTGGAGAGAGCGGCCCAAAATAGATTCTTCTAAGGAAGTTTATTTCTCACATCTATGGTATGTAAAGTAGTATGTACAATATAATGATTTTTACTTTCCTGTTTTCATATAGGTCTCTTTGGTTAGCTTAACAGCAAATGCATTGGGTTACTCTGAACTTGGTGCCATTAAGTCCCTTAGGACACTAAGAGCTTTGAGACCTCTAAGAGCTTTGTCACGATTTGAAGGCATGAGGGTAAGACAAAATGAAAGAATCTGAAACTATGCATGCATAGAAGGAATCCATGCATGCGGAATAAGGAATGACAAGTCCATGCAGAAAGGCTGCACTATATTTTTATCTATTGCATATCTTTTACTAACAGATAAGCAAAAAGCTTCATCAGTTCACCTAAATCCATATGCAGTATCACATAGAAGTTACATTCATTAATGTTACTTTACTTTCTAGCCAATCTCAGGAGTTTGTCATATAGGCTTTGAAATTGCCATCTATGAACTCTGTTAAGAGACTCTTAATAACGAATGAAATGTAACAATATTTTATTATTTTTTTTACTGATAAATGTATCACAATATGTATAGAAGAATCTAAATTAGTGTTAGTTAATAATGACAGTTTCTGTTACCAGTTTAAATCTTTGTTTTCTCTTTCTATTTGACAAACCACCTTTGGTCTAGCCCCACATAGAGATGTTCATACCCACTAGTGGGATAAATCTGTTTCTGAGTTTGGCTGACTTTAAAATGAAGATATTTAATTTATCTATGAAATTATTCTTTTTGTAAGGGAAATATTTTTTTCTCATTTCTACAAATCTTTACTCAATATTCAAGACAATGAATATAAGATTATTTCTTAATTATTCTGAGTAGCTTAGAGGCCCTGCTTACTATTCATCTCACCCAAGAAAGCATTTTAACTTTTTTCATTTGTTTATACTTCTGTTCCTTAAAGCCACTGAATACAAACTAACTCTATATGCATGTCATTGAAAAATGTTTTAAGAGAATGATTTTTGCTGTTACATGGAAACAATGCACTAATGAATTTCAAGGCAACTATAAACTGTGGAATGTCATGGAATATGTCATCTGAACAAACTTTAGGTACAAATGCAAGCTTAGAATTCCATTTCTTAAAATGCATTCATCAGGCATTCTTAAAATGCATTCATCTCTACTTCAGAATGCACCAGAAAAAAGTATTACTTGATTAATAAATTCTAGTTGCATACAGCAACTTGACTTTTAACCATTTTCTCATTTGAAATTCATCAATTAATATTCATCAGGGTAAGAGCTGGTCAAGTACCACAGAATGTACAAATTTTCATTTACATTTAGAATGACTATTTGATTTAGCCATTTTCTCTTTGTCCTTCTTTGTACTTACTGTTCATGAACATTCAGACAAATGTGATTTTGTGCAGAGAAATGTCAGGAGACCAGTAGAGAAGTTACACAGGTACAAGACATGCACCTCTTTAGATGAAATTGGAAAAAAACCCAGATAATTTCTAGAAAGATATTATCAAAATTGATTTCCAAATGATTTATTCCATTTTCCTGTATCCTTATATAATTGTTTTAGTAAATTTTCCACTTAAAATACTCAGGATATTCACTCTCAAGGTGAAGTACCTGTTATTTGAAATCTATTTAATGCTTTCCCTTATTTCCCACTGACTAACTATGAAACTATGCCAGAAGCCAAATCATTCAGATAAAGAATATGAAAAATTTATAAGCTATTTACTGTGCAGGAATCACAGATAAACTTGTAAAAGCAAAAAAACATTTCACCTCTGTCCTCCAATATTAATGATAATCAATGAAATACCTGATTCCAGTAATGTAGCAGATTTGTCTGGCCAACTGTATAGACCTTATCTTCACTATTTGTTACATGCACTTCTGAAAATGTTTTTTTCCAAAGGACTTGGCAAGTATTCACAATAGCTCATTGACATTACTTTATGAATGACTCACGAACAGTAAAAAGATTCAGATAATAAATAATTGACCAGCTCATGATAAGACAATATTCAAATTAGTCTCTCAGAAACTGAATTCATTTCCTAAAAATATGTAAAATTAGGTTACTTTATCTGCCAACAGAAAATAAAAATGAATCAACTCTTTTTGTTTTCTTATATAACCTGTATCAACACAGAGCTGTGATAAAACAAGCTGAGTTTTATTCAGCATGTTTTCAACCTTTACCCCATGATCAAAACTGTGCAAATTTTTACTTGGAAATACAAGTAATCACATGTATTCCACAGAATTCACTACATGTAAAAATCTCTGCATTATTTTGTAAAATGATTTGCTAAGTTCTCAGCTGTATCAAATCAGTCTTTTTCCTAAATATGTTTACTGTTACATGGTGAATTGAATGAATACAGTATTTTACATAGTAAATACTAGTAACTACTATGTTAAGCCTAAATATGAAACATAACTAATTTTTGAAGTTAAATTCTCATAAGTCTATACTATACACCATAGTTGTACCTTTATTTTGTAATTACAGTATTTCATAAATGGGATAAATCCTTGGTGAAGATTTATGAATCACTTGCAGCAAAACAGGGTGCAAGTGGTCCATAGCCTGGACTTGCTTTGAGCACAAAAATGAATTTTTCCATATTAAAAGCTTTACAGGTATCTGCTAGGATGATGAACTCTGAGAAATGTCAATTTCTGTAGTGAATCTCAAAATCAACTCCACCCAGATGCTGGAAGGCAAAGTAAATAATTGCCTTAATTTAATGAAAATTCCTGTCTTAGGGTTTATATTCTCATCTCAGTGTATATAGTAAGCAAAAGTATCGGCAAGCTGAGATTTGAATATACCCATTGCTTTTTGTTTAGCTTTTTAGTACTCGCAATATAATGCTTTTGCGCTAGTTCGGAACTGGTATGCTACTTGTAAATGTAGAATACTGAGTACGCATTGCTTTGCTGAGTTAGAGAATTGACAATAAAGCATGCATTTGTGTTTAATTTCACAAAATAATGCATGTCATGCCGTGCTTGATTTATTTATTAGAGAAATAGTAGAAGGCAGCAAACAATCTGAAATCCACTCGCACTTTCAGTTTTGCATGCCTTATGCATATTTCTGGCTGATGGCTTCAAACATTTACTGTATTTCAAATTTCCAGTCCAATTTCATAACATTTAAACTAAATTAGAGTATTTGATGTCTTAAATACCCTCTAAAATTTAACGGATATTCTTTAGATTCCCTTACCAGGAAAGTGATAATGAGGCATTTTCAAGAGTACTCCAAACTTCATTTACTAGAAAAGAAACATTTCTCATATGATTGAGTTATAAAACATAACATCAAGTGTCTGTCATTACAGATTCACAACTAATAACAGGCTATATATTTCTATTTCATATAGGATACCTTTTCTTCAGCTTGGATGGGGTGGACCACTGGTTCCTCCCCTTATCTGTATTATGGGTACAGTATTTCCCCCTTTTTTTACCCTTAACGATTGCATTGTGACTGAGCACTACATTGTGTATTTAAGGTGAGAAGGACAGACAGTCACATTTGAGAATCCCAGTAGCAGCAAAGCTAGGTCATATATACATATACTCACTCTACACCACCTTCTTAACTGCTTTGAATCTTTGGAATTTAGATCTTCTGATGTTACAGATATAACATGAAAGCTTTTGAGAAAATCAGTTTTGTTATATAGAGCTACATGAGGGTTTTTTTGTAGGAGAAAGGTGCCTCAGCTATTTTTAGGGGTTTTTTAGATGCTTTTTTAACTGAGATAAAAAATGTCTTTCTTTAAAAATTTGAATCTTTGTTTCGGAAAGATCTGTGCTTTACTCTGTTACTCAAGTTCTAGATACGTTAAAAAATATCCACAGAGAATTCTGAATATTACTTGGAATACATATATGAGTAGTCACAACGATAAGTATTTATGTAATTACTGTTTAATTTTTTTGCATAATTTTTAACCTCGGATATGTTCCATTAAGTAAATCACTCTCCGTGTATATTAATAATATGAGTATACCTAACTCTTTCTTGTAATCTGAATTCAGTCTTCTTTGGCCTGTGCTGAAACCAGGTTTTGTAATGTTTATAAAATGCCAATAACAGTATTATTTTTGTAGTATCTTTCTTGGAGTTCAGTAATGTTCTGCAAGAGAGACATAAAAATTCACATTCACTACCATACCCTTTGACTACAACTCTTGCAAGCACCATCTGTAGGACAGCATTAGTGCAGGGGAGTTTATAGCTTCAGTGTAAATGATATATCAACATAAACCACATTTACTGCAAATTTGGCATCATATCACACAGTTAAGAACTTTCAAGAAAGTGTATTCACTATCTTCTGGAAGTTCCTCTTAAATATAGAATAATATATTTTGTTGATCAAAAGATGATGTATTTTGAAGGATTTTTTCTTTTCTGAGGACTGTGCTCTTATTCATTACCTTTGAGTTTTAAAGTCAAGTCTGTTAAAGTGTATGTCTCCTGAAAAAACCAACCCCCCAAAAATTGCAAAGGCTTTCTGGATAGATGTTCACAAATCATACAGGATATACCTTGGTATTTTGATATTTTTCTCAGACTGTAATTCTAAAATTGTTTGATAACTTTTGCAGTAGTTTTTTATATAATTCAAACTGATATGATTTTTGTCTGGTTTTGCATTTGTTGTATGTTGAAGAAAATCCTTACTTTTAGGGTCAGAATTTAATGAAATTTGAATGAGAACCATAACATAGTTTAGATTCTAATTAAAAATACTAAAGAATATATAAAGATCAATAACCTTTAATTTAGGCAACAGTGAGAGTAAAAAGTGCCTTTTTGTTTCACTGCATCTAGTGAAATTTCCACATCAAATAATAATTCTGTTTTCACGATCATGTGTATTTACAATACGTCCCATGTCTTCTCAAACAAATGCAGCCATGTGATTTATTGGTTGGCAGGTAATTACTGTATTTCATCATAGAATATGTTAAATTATTGTCTTCAAAAATATTTCATCATATACTTGATTTCTGCTGAGAAACAATCAAAGCTGCTCTGGGAAATCCAGTCTTTGGTATTGTGTTAAATACAAGAGTGTATCTTGCTTTTTAATAGACGTATGTCAATAGGAAATGCTTCTATTAATACTTTAACCAAGTTAAATTTTCTTATAATAGCTGGGATAGAAATGCAGGTTCATTGTGATTAGAAGGGACCTCCTGAGATGAACTACTTGAACCTCCCTGAGTTCTGTCCTAGCATTTCAAGACAGCAACTCACCAACCCAATAGCATGACATTTTTCCAATATAAAGTGTTTTTTAATAAACAGTTTCTGTTAAGCATTTGAGGAAGTTCTGTACTTTGAAGATAAAATTCACTAGCAGAAGCATTGTTTGGTCAGCTTGCACATGTACAATGACAACTAAGGAAAAGCAGAAATTACTGTAACTAGTTTATTAAGGGAGTAATTTGCTTTTCCTCTTTTTTATCTCTTGCTTCATTTTAATTTGTTCATTACTGTTAAGATTAGCATGTAGTTGTACCACCTTGTCAGGTCTCTGATTCTTTCCATCTGCCTAGCTTTTCTTCCTTCATGGGTTCTTCCAAATCTGTTACTAAGCAACTGCAGCAAAGTATCCAAAGTCTCCACTCAGAATCAGTTTTAATTCCTTTCACTGAGCAGAGTTTGTGTTCTGTCTGCTGGCCAACAGGTTGGGTACCTCTTTGCCTTTGTGAGAGGAACATTTCCAACTGAAGTAGCTTCTTTTAATTTAAGCCCTATAGCAAATTTCCTCCAATCCCACTGACTTTCTGGTGTGTTATAACTTACAGAAGTGGCTCTTCTATCTTCAGAGAAAGGTGTTTTTCATCATCTCTTTTGTAGTACCAGGAGAACAGGAAGATATTATTACAGCATTTTTGTTATTATTTGGTCAGAACAAAGAGGCTTCCCCAACAATTTTTTTCATGCTGAGCCCCTTGCCACCTTACAAACACTTGCTGATTGCATATGGTAATGGACAATAGGAGTGAATGTGCTCCTTTCACATAACATTGCAGGACCAAATGCTTCTTGCTTCCCAGCTGGGATGGTGAACACAGTGTGTGTATTACACTACTGGTACAATAGTAATTTACATTATTTCTATACTATACCTTGAAAAAAATCCTGACTTGATTTTAGCAGCTATAATTCACTGTTTCACATGTACAAACCCATCTCCTACCCAGTTAGAATAGAACAGAACAGAATAGAATTAACCAGGTTGGAAGAGACCTTTTAGATCATCAAGTCCAACCTATCACCCAACACTATCTAATCAACTAAACCATGGCACCAAACACCCCATCCAGTCTCTTCGTTCCAGTGATAGTGACTCCACCACCTCCCTGGGCAGCCCATTCCAATGGCAAATAACTCTTTCTATGAATAACTTCTTCCTAACATCTAGCCTAAACCTCCCCTGGCACAGCTTGAGACTGTGTCCTCTTGTTCTGGTGCTAGTTGCCTGGGAGAAGAGACCAACCCCCACCTGGCTACAATCTCCCTTCAGGTAGCTGTAGCAGCAATAAGTCTAAAAACCTCTGCCCGTGAGCAAGGACTAGACCTGTTTTTTTAGAGATGTTTATGCTTAGGCATAGCACATTGCTGATCATCTCAGTGCTGTCACAAGATGCTCTCAGAATGGAAATAAACTCAAATAGTTATCATCAACTGGGCATCTTCCAACTGAACTATCTCAAGAATTTCACAACTGAAATCTGTTATAGTGTTTAAGGTCACTTTTGCCCTTGTGAATCTTTGCAGAAACCTGGATAGTAGCAAATTTCAACACTGCAGTGGTGGATTGATGAAAACTCAATTTGCTGAGATTTATTTCTTTTGATTTTGTTTGTTGATAAAGAGTTTATCACTACTGATTACCCTGCAGGTCCATCCATTTCCTCTTTTTACCTGGCAAACCAAACATGAAAATTGAAGGAATTGCACATATCTTAAGCACTTCCAGAAATCCAGTGCCATGTTTTACATCACACAGCATATCTACAAGGTTTCAGATTACCTTCACATAGAGGTTTAGTAGTGTAATGCCAGAAGGTGCCATCTCACAAACGCAAAGCCACCTATGATCCTCAAATTGTGACACGCTTATTAAAAGATACTCCGCAAGAGTTTCCTCATAGATACAAGTACGAGATTAAATTCATCCCTGGGGACTGAGGACCTATCCAGGTTTTTTTGTGGGGAAGGTACTTCAAAGAATTCTTGGTAAACTTTTGCTCTGTACTACCAACCTTTGCATTTCTAATTGTCTTTTTAAAGGGTTTGTCAATGCAACAATTGGTATTTTGGATTCAGGTTTGCTGTGCAATTTGCAAAATCCAGGGGCCTGGTAGAGTTGACTTTGATTTGGTTTGTTGGATTGTTGTTGGTTTTTTTTTCCTTTGAATTTCTTCAATATAGGGGTCTTCCTTCCTATCAAATGGCCATAAAAGAGCATAATGGGTGCACATCTCTCTTACATTTGATTTTCATAACAAATATTTTGATGCATGTCATTTCATAAGCATCTCTATTTTTGTGAGCACCAGTCTTTGGAAAACATCGTTATTATTCTGACTTGCCTGATAAGAACATGCTCACACTACATGATGGGTAAACTGAAAAATGCATCATATACGTATAATAGAGTATCCAGTTATAGTGGAAAAGTACATGGAGAAGAGCCATACCTTGAATTCAAGCTGCTGGACAGCTGACTTCATTGTGTTGGTGCTTGGCCTGTGAAGGTTTAGTGATATTCTTATTCTACCATTATACATATAAATCAGATGCTGCACTAATTGTCTTACTGCTTTTGATTCATTAATAAAAAGAGCTAGGGATAATAATTCACAAGAGAGAGGTTTGTTACCATAATTCCTTGCCTTGAACTATCAGTACTGATGTTTTTGATCCAGGTATGGGCTTTCTTCATGGTCTCCCTCAGATGCTCTTTTAATTTCCTAATATAGAAAGCTACTACATTCTGTATGTCTTTCTCTCCCTTCCCTCAACTCCTCCACAATTTGAGAACACACCTGTTACCTGATACCCATCATTTGGTTAAGTCAGTTTGTTTTCAGCAGCTTCTAGCCTTCCTTGTGTGATGTCCTTCCTCAAAGTCCTTCACTATGAGAATATGCTAAACTCAGATCATATATGTCACCTGAGCCTCCACTCTTGTCCACTCACAGTATACCTAACTGCTCATTCCAGCAGTATTACCTCTGTGGTAGACCAAGAATATACATCAAGGGATACTTGCTCAGCTCATCTTTCACTCAAAATACTCTCTCTGGCACCTTTGTCTATAGCTGGACTTTGGCCAGTTGAGCACAGGAGAATCATGATCTTATGACAGATGTTCTTACTTCATGCTTGTTCAAGATAAGGCAAAGCTCACAGCTTACTCTGAAATCCTGCCCAAGGCAGTGTCTGTGTTCATTTGAGTCAGGAATGGATTTTCCTGATATGCTCTCATGTGGCTTATGCTACGTATGCTATTGTAAAACTGCTTCTGCATACTGCTGTCTTTGAATAACTGGCTCTTCAATCTTTGCGCTGCTAAGCAAGAAATGAATGGGGGTTTGTTACAAGTATCATCTGAAGTTTACACCTCTGTGATTATATAGTCACTTAAAGAGAAAGAAAATAGCTAT
Organism: Dryobates pubescens; assembly: GCF_014839835.1. Classification (NCBI taxonomy): domain Eukaryota; kingdom Metazoa; phylum Chordata; class Aves; order Piciformes; family Picidae; genus Dryobates; species Dryobates pubescens. The sequence continues at coordinate 35,560,874 of NC_071613.1, forward strand.
TTTTTTAGATGCATGTATTCAAGCCCACAATTTGTTCTTCTTCCTTGTAGTTCCTTCAGACTTCCTCAGGCTTTCCCAGCTATCAAGGAACTGAGTACAAGAGGAACACATATGTTATGATTGTTAGGGCCATATAGCATGCATATAAGATCAGGTTTAACTTCATCCATAAAAGTCCCAGCGAAGTGAAAATTATTTGGCTTCTGTGGTTATGTATATGACTCTTATGTGAGAATGTACATGCAGAAAAACATATGAAGTAACAGTTAAACAACCTCTGTAACCTTTGATGGACTCCTTCTAAGTTCTCCAATATGAGATCTGGCACATCAGATCTTTATGAAACCTTTCCTGCCTAGGCCTAAAATTACAAAGTTTACAACTTCCAAAGTGGAGGCAAATAAAGTACTTTGTCATTTTTAGAAGGAATAATGTTCCAGACATAATCTTATAAACTTCCTTTCCATCCCAAAGACAGTAACTTCCTCCTCATTTGCACCAGGGACAGAGTTTGGAACTTCTTCATGGAAGCTGCAAAAGTCATGGAAACAATAGATAAGTACAACTGAAGATTGTTACTGATTTGTTTACAGATTTCAGGAGACCCTGATATATCCATTAGTCAGGTCCAATGTAGGAATTCCTGGAAAGCCTGTGGCTACTGTGATGCCAGGATCTACTAAAACTATTTTGTCTTGGGAACTATAATGCATTATATCTCACTTAGGGTTTCACATAAGTGTCTCTCAGTAAGACTGGATCTAGTAAAGCTTCCTTACATTCTACTCATACATCCAGGATAAGCTGATGTTTTGCACAATCCTTATTTTATACATATGCACAACTCTCACAGCAAAACTATGGGAATTTTCCAGTTCCATTTCACTGTCTTCTTTGGAGAGTTGTCCACAAAAAAGATACAAACAGGAACTACAAAATTAATATTAGCAAATACTCATTGACATATCAGCCATCAGACAAGATAGATAATTAGCACTGCAGTAATCTTTTATCTTACATATACATCTGATTATGAAAATGCAAATGTGAAAAAAATTGTGTGTATATATGAAATATTGCTTTCTTCCAGAGGAGACATTATTTCCCACAATAGTTTATTTTTTTTTTTCCCCTGGATGAATATCAACTGAGATGTAAAGTAATCTAGAGCCCGTTTATCTTTGTGGTCACCAGGTACTGCTTGTCACTTACACTTATTGTTCCACCTACCTGAAGCTATAGGAATGTGAACAAGCAGAATCAGCTTGGGCTTTTGCAGTTTGCTCACTGCAGTCACCCCAACCAACAACATCCCAGTCTTGAGGAAATGCATAGGTAATTTAAACAAACAAACTAACATCTCTCCAAATAGCCTTTTACAATGTATTGGTATTATTTTCCATATCAAGGAATAACAGAAAACAGGTCCAAAATAACAGCCCCTTTTCAAATAAAAAATACATTTAGAAATGCATACTTCAGATTTAGATTTGAAGAATGAGCGCACAAGTTGCCAACCAGACATTTATTTGCTCGGTAGGAAACGCTAACTGATCTCTTTTCTGCATTCAATTCACTTTCCAATTGGTTCTCCCTTTTCTCTGTCTCTGTTGCTGTAACTGATGTGTGTAGGTGTTGTGTGCATATGGATGGATGCTATCTTGGATATGTAATTTTTAAGCTCATGTCTTGGTTATCCTGATGTACCTCAGCTTCTGGAAGCAAATGCTAAAAATGTAAACAGCAAAAACACTGATAAAGCAATAACCTCCAACTGTATGTGTAAAGAAATTAAAGATTTTTTCCTAAGGTGGACTTTACAGTCAGCTGAGGATCTGACCAGCATGTACAAATGCAGTTTTACATTATAAATATGATAGGGCAAAGGCTCAACACTGGTGGGGAAAAAAAGTATATTTAAAACCCCACCAAAACGCAAACAGAAAACGACTTCTAAAAGTTTTAATTTTCTTTTCTTCTTTTCTTAAAAAACCTTCCAGGGGGACTGGATAGCTCAAGGGGTTGGTAATAGGATACAGAGCCTTTCATCTCTAGGTCACCAGTTCGCATCCAGGCCAGGTCAGTAGTGACCAAAAATTGTTACCATTTGATGGGGTTTCAGTGACCTATATGAAATAAGTTGTTGGAACTGTTGTTGGAACAGTTGCTGAAAGCTGTTCTCTTCTTATTCAAGAAGATGTGTCTGATCTTTTGGCAGTCTTAGTAGCAAGACTGCATTACCTGTTCATCTAAAGATGCAAGACACAGTGATGGCTTTTTGTAGAAATCTTTCTTTCTACAACTATTATCAATTCATAATTGTAGTAACAATTATTGTAGCAGTTAGAATTCTGCTGCCTGTTCTGGATCTGTGCTGTGGTCCAATGGATCTCAGAGACATTAAAAAGTAACTGCTTTGGGCACTCATTTCATACAAAACCATTCTTTGTGTGAGCACAGGTAAACTTAACATATTTAAGTTGCAGGATTAAATTTCCTTCTTTCTTGATGTCTTTATTTTCAGGTTTTCACCAAGATTAAACAGTTATTCAATCAGTATAACACAACCAGAATATTTTTATGGGTGAAGCAGGGAAAAAAAAAGAAAAATAAAAAATGATAAGACAAGCTCTAGCTGGCCTAGAGTTCCAAAGCAGCAATAGTATCAAATACAGTGTCATAGATCAGGTCAGACTTGGAATCAATTCCAGAATTGGTGGATTCCTAATTTTTATGTTGTTCTCAGTTCTGTCAAGCTAAGCACCAACAGATTTCTTCTCCCCAGAGGAGAGTGAAAAAAATATTTCTCTCACTTCCTTGGAAGAGTTTCTTATTTTCAGAATACCACTGGGACCATGCTAGCCTATTTAAATAGCTGCCTATGCACACATCACTAGATACTTCACATTTTGTATACTAGAAATCTCAAGAAGCAAGCATGCTTCTTTAAAGTTATCACCAAAATTAGAAGCTGCTAAGAAAAGCAAAATTTTAAAACATTCATAATTTTGTAAAAAATAAAGATAATTCACTTACAGAAAGGTGCCATTTCTATTGTCTGGCAACAGATAACACCCTAGTAATGAGCAGGAAATATGCCCTGTAAATAACATTTCTGCCTAAGATCTCTAAACAGGTCCTAATTCCTGGCCATAACATTTGGAAGGAGGAGGGTGCTGAGTGACGAGTAACACAACCACAATACTCCGCTTCCAAAGGCCTTCAAGAGGCTGTGAAATACAGGTAGTAAGACTAAGCAGCTCTCTGAGCTCACTCAGAATTCTGTTGATAGTGGGGAAGATCACTCTGTGTTGCAGAAAATAGGGAACAAAGATGGTCTCAGACACCTTAATATACACCCAAAGAATCCATGCCAGTCATGTCCTGTTTTACTCCAATAGTTGGAGAGCCCTGCTATGTGTTTCATTTTATCTCCCTACAAAGTCCCACAATTGTCATAGAGGGGAAAAAAAAAAAGGTAAAATTTAAAATGAAAGATATCTTGTAAATGAGATCTGGTATTGGATACTTAGGAAGAAAATATTACTCAGCTATTAGCCAAGCAGATATCACACAAGTTTTGATAGCTCTGACAGACACATGTGATAAATTACTGTATATATCTGAAAAATGCACTTTTTGTCTACATGAGTAATTATTGGCATCTTGCTTGAAAGGGCTTCAGATGGAAACTGCCCCCCAAAAAATTAAAATGCAAAGTCAAAACCCCTAAATATGTCCTTGATATATGTCTTTCCTTAGATAAATGAAAGGTATCACTGGCTTAAACTCAATACATGAAACAATATGACTGGAGCTTGAAATAAATTATGTTGATCCAAGTAGACATATTGCAAAACTGTCTTGCTTTTCTATACAAAGAAATTAATCTTTGTTATAATCTTGCATGGAACAATAAGGCAATAAAGATACGTATTTAATTCCTGCATAATCTTTTTACTGTAGAGCTTAGTTTCTAGATTCATGGCATTTGTGTTTTCAGCTTAAGTTTCAAAGCTATGTTGATCAAATATACAGGTTGCCATTTTTCTTTAACCATTTTTAAGCTATAATTTCATGCATTTTTAGAATTTTATTATGTCTGTTTTTACATTTAACACGTTTGTCTTTTTTTTTAAATATAGAACACATTACTATAATGAGGTCTTTGTTTTTTCTTTTCATTATTTAATTTTACCACATATTTTCTTTCATTTCATGTACTAATGTTAAGTATTTAAAAGAACAGTGTAATGCTACAGTTATTCATTTACTGCTTTAACATTTGTATTATAAGTTTCTGAACAAGCACTTATTAAGCTTTGGTAAAACAGTATACAAAACTGTATTCTTGTAAATATTCTTACACTCTTTTCTTTTTCCCCCTGTATTTGTGTACTAGGTGGTTGTGAATGCCCTTTTAGGAGCAATTCCATCCATCATGAACGTGCTTCTCGTTTGTCTTATATTCTGGCTAATTTTCAGCATCATGGGAGTAAATCTGTTTGCTGGGAAGTTCTACTACTGTGTTAACACCACAACTGATGAAAGGTTTGAAGTCGACCAAATCAACAATTTTAGTCAGTGCGAGGAACTCATAAAAAACAATCAGAGTGCCCGATGGAAAAACGTGAAAGTAAACTTTGATAATGTAGGATTTGGGTATCTTTCTTTACTTCAAGTAGTAAGTGATCATTCTTTATATACCTCTTTCTGTTTATATGTGATAGTGAAAAGCAATTCTAGCAATGAAGACACAAAACATATTTACCTGATGATTTTTATCTCTGACTTAGTAATACCACTGCACTGATAATTGGTTACTCTTTTCACAGTAAGCAGCAGCTAGAGCCTACTAAGATGAATAATGTTCAGGACATTTGACAGAACAAGTGCTGTTCTTCCTATTCATAGTTTGCTTAGTCCTCCAGACCCTTCTAATATGAAAAGTTTCTAAAAGTATCTACAAATGGTATTCAGCTATCTGAATAGTTTAAGTTTTACTGTTGCTGAAAAACAAAAATCTGCACTGGGGAGATTAGGCCACATACAAGAATTCCAGATAGGAAATCTCCTCCCAGCGATGTGGCTGCCACCAGTGCAGACTTAAGTGATCTAAGAAGCAATTTCTCATTTGTAAGAGAAAAAATAAAAGGAAAAAAAAATCTATAGCTACTTTAATATATGAAATATTTTCCCCGCTATTTCTGTGCATAAGCACCTAGTAGAGTTCATTTAGCAAAACAATGAGGGAAGAAAAGAAGGGGGAAAATATATGTAGAAACATACCATAAATTTATCATTTCAGTAGCAAAAATTGTGCGCCCACAACACTAACTATCTTTGCATTCTGGAGCAGCTAACAATCTGAGCCAGCTTTAACCAAGGTGGGCTCTAAATTGTGTGCATTCGACAACCTCTATGGTTTTTTGAGGCAACTGCCTAATTCTGTGGAACCTGAGGTTTTGTTTTTATAGCATTAAAATCACTTTCCAGCTTTTATGTTGGCATAAGAAATCTCAATAATTGAAATCATGAGCATGTTGAAGTGGTATCAATATAGTCCTGCACACAGTATAAAACAATAGTTCTGAGCATTGTTAGCTGCCTCTCCCAGCTAATATAGCATCCCAACAGTGTGATTGATAACTGGCTATTTAACACCAGGAAAGATCAGAAAGGGACTGGCATTATTAAAGAAATAAATTACTGAATATAATTTGATTTTGATAACAAAATTAAACCGTAATGGAAAGACTTTAAGTACTTATTTTCTTGGTCTTCTTTTTGAAATCCATTGACCTAGAAACCCTTGGGGCCAGAGGGACAGAAACAAGAAACAAGCAACACTCTGTCCAAGTGGTTTGCAATTCTTTTTCTAGTAGTGATCTATTCTGCTCTGGAACAGGGGTAGCAGCAGGTACATTTACAATGATTTTGTGGTCATAACGACCACCCCTCAGCTGCTTGCAGTCATATATACTTCAGTGTCCCAACTATGCATAACCTATTTAATCTTCTCTTCATTGAAAAGCCATAAATATTTATTACATGAAAATTTTGATTCTTCACTTCCTGGATTGTTCCAGGAAGCAAATTGGAAGAAATTTGCAAGTTTTTCCCACGCTTTCCAAAGGAAAAATTAATCTAGATCTCCTACAGAGAGATCTAGATCTCAAGAGAGAACAAGCCAATTGTTTTTGTAGTATTTGCAATACAGAGATTTTGTATTGATATCAAAGGCTTGCCTAATGGATGGATTTTTCCTGTGTGTCTGTGACAACACCACTTACTTTTTCTGTATTGTTCAAATGCTTGTAAAAGCATGAAGAATTCTTTTCTTTGACATACCAGAGAAAACAGGGTACTTCTGTCATTAAAAAAGCAGACACTTGGCCCTGCATCTTTACGGTCTGGTAAGTAAGCTACTAGCAGTTATTTTGCAGTTATAGAATGATAAAAGCCCTAGGGCAGAAAAAGCAAAATATCAACTTAATTTTGAGTTAATGCAATGAAATATTCAGAAGGTTTTTCACCTTCAAGAACACAAGGAAGACCACAATTCTTAAATTTTTGAGATGCTTGCATTGCTTTCTCAGAGATTATATTTATAAACTTATTTTCTATTTGATATATACAGTACTTTGGATGACAATCTAGAACAGGATTTTAAAGCCATTGTGTTTATAAGAAACATGTGAAGAGGTACATCATAATCCTAGATTTCCTACCCTTCCCAATCATCTTATAGTAATAGCAAGGATGACGAAACACTAAGGTATTAATCAGAGGTATCCATTACTATGCCAGAAACAAAGACAGAGCAATTAAAACTTGAGTATTTGGCCTAAAATAAGGTACTAAACCTGGAAAAAAAAAATTAAAAAAACCCCATTGTTGCAAGTGAATATGCTTTTTGTGCACCCAGTGTGAACATTAATGGCCTAACATCTTCACGGTTATTTGAAAAGTCTGATGAGATTCCCTGCCTTAACCTCAGGCACAGACTTCTGTTTAGGTTGTGATGGTCCTGGGAAAATAACCCCATAAAGGCAAATGAGTTTTTTCTGAAAACAAATTCAGTGATAACTGTCAATGCATGAATTACTGATACAAGGTCCATTTTAAAAGCAGATAGAAAACTTCCTCCCAGTATTATTGCTACTCCTCATTTTACCCCGTCTCACACCCTTTGAGCCAATCAAAGAATACTGTAAATTCCTTCAGTGTTACTGGGTTATAGGCAGTACAGCATAATTTTTTATTTTCTGCACCGCCAAGATTTTTCTATCTGGAGTAAATACTACTGGAAGTAGTACCACTTTTATGATTTAAAAAAAAATCCCATGAAAGCAAGTCAAAAGAATTCTAAAACCTGGCACTGAGGACCTTACTATTGTGGGAAAGGCATAAATGAGTCCCATGAATAATTTTTGGTTTGACTCCTGAAACCCTTTTTCTGGTAGTATATGGGCATGTTCATCATAGACAACTCCCCTCTTTTTTAAAGGTAATACAGAAAGCAAACAGGTATTTCACACAGGAAGTAAAAAAAAAAAAAAGTCTGTGATAATTTTAGTCATAAATATTATAGGCTGAAAAAAAATAGATTGGAACTGTGTGGTAGTAGCTTTTTAAGCAACCAGAACTCTTTGATGAGATCTTGATTGAATTTCCTTGGTAGTGACAGTAAATGAATTTCTGGAATGTGGCACCTCTAAAAAGAATATAAGCTCATTTTCAGTTTGTATAGTAATCTTTTCAGTATACATAGTAATCTTTTCTTTGGAGGGGGGGAGTATGTTGGATAATCTTTAGTATTGACACCAATGTCAATACTCTTCCTGCTGAAAAATAGAGACTAACGATATACACCATTGATATAACCTAGATTTTGTTGATCAGAAGTTATTTTTCCAAATTCTCATGTAATTTGAAGTTGGTGTGTAAATATTCATGTCATTGGCCATATAAGTACACATTCTCCCTATATGAACTTTTTTCTTCTGTGATGCAGTATAGCTCATGTTGGTCTATGTGGATCTGCAAACTTCTTTCTTTCATTTTTTGGTCTGAAGTTGTTTGAGTATTTCTTTGTCCCTAAAGAAAAACATCAAAGCAGAGACAGATCTGCTGGAGAAATTCCTTTCACAATTTTCATGCATCAATGAGTGAAGAGGAAGAGGTCGGTGTACATAAAGAGACGTAGCATCTGCCCTGATAACTTTATGGCCTTATGCCTTTTTAACTTGAACCTAGTGTTTGGATTCTTTGGTAAGTAAGAAACCCCTTTGGAGGTTTGCTTTTATCCTGCTGGTAAGCGTGCGTCTTGCTTACCAGGATAAAATGTGGAAAACTAGCGGGGCTTAAAGCACAATGTGACATTATTCTGCTGTTACTAACATAAATCATAGCATGGTAGGGGTTGGAAAGGACCTTTGGAGATCATCTTGTTCAACCCCCCCTGCTAATGCACGTATGCCTAGATCAGGTTGCACAGGAACACATCTAAGAGGGTTCTGAAGGTCTCCAGAGAAGGAGACTCCACAACTTCTCTGGGTGGCCTGTTCCAGTGATCTGTCAACCTCAAAGTTTCTCCTTAAATTCAAGTGAAACCTCATGTGTTCTAGTTTGTACCCCCTGCCCTTTGTCCTATCACTGTCCACCACTGAGAAGATCCTAGCCTCATTCTCATGACCTCCACCCTGTAGATATTTGTACACATGTATAAGATTCCCTCTTAGTCTTCTCTTACCCAGGCCTCTCAGCCTCTCCTCATAAGAGAGATGCTGCAGTCCCCTAATCATCCTTGTGTTGGACTTTCTCTGGTAGTTCCCTGTCCTTAAAAGGGGGAGCCCAGAACTGTATGCAATACTCTAGGTGTGGCCAATACACCAGTGCAGAGTAGAGGGGAAGGAGACCCTCTCTCAACCTGCTGATCACACCCTTCTTGATGCACTCCAGGATATTGTTGACCTTTTTTGGCCACAAGGGCATATTGAAAACATCTTGTAAATTGTTGCGTAAAATATCAGAAGGTGAATTCTAAGGCTGTAAGATTAGGATTAGTTCAAAGTCCCAACAGGCTAGTATTTTGAAGTCAAGATGCTGTTGTATGCCCAAAAGGGAATGTGAATCTTCTTGGTAGTCATTTCTGGTAAAGAAATGGAGTGGTGAAACTCTAGCATTACTTATAACTTGATCAGAATTTATTCAGCCGGGAAAAAAGTTTGCATACTTTTAACAATGGCAAAATACATTGAGGGATTTTTGTTGGTTTTTCCTAACTACATTTGAATCTGCATTCAAATATATATCTTTCAAATTTTCTTGGAGAAAAAAACGCATTTGAAACAGATGCTGTTTTCAGTTACACTGTTGTAACTATTGGAATTAATGGATTACACTTGATTTAGTGTCACTGAGAATACACAACATATTTTATTATTTGAATAAAAAACCAAACCACCACCAAAGAATTTGATATCTTAGTCATATTCCTGTGTATTTTCTATTCAGTATGCAAAAATGCCCAAATAATAAGTTCCTTCTGGTACAGAAAATGTGTTTCAGATAAATTTCAGCCTAACATAAGCAGGCCTAAGCTTCTGCTGAATACAGTAGAAATATCACTCTTTCACTAAATGTGATGTCTTGACACCAAACCTCCAGTTCCATTATTTACTACTTTTCATACAGCAAAGTTCTCAACAAGTGGAAATCATACACTGATTCCTACTGACTTTCAGAATGGATTTAGAATAAAGCAAGTAATATGATGAGGGAATATATTTTATTATTACAATTACTTAATTGGATTTTAGGAGGTTTTTTCTGTTTCCTCAATAATGGTAAAATGTTATGGTTTTGTGAAACTCTGGAAAATACACATTTGACTTTCGATATTTTGAACTACAGGATAGTAACATGTTGTATTCATATTTTTTTCACCTTCACATACTTTTCATATTGCCTTTTAAATAATTAATACTACTAATAAAGCTCAGTTCTTCAGCTCTATTTCTTAGTGCCAGCTGAAACTCCTGTCCATTTATAATGGAGTACTTTACTGATAATGGTAAATCTTACGATTTTTAAATCAGTCTGTTTTTTTCCCATTGACTCTAGTTAGTCTAGGCTACAGCAATAAATTAAAAAACACCCACAATAATTTCACCTTGCTTGGAGTGATATGCAAGGAGCATCATGTGTCTGAATCTGAGGCAACAGCACATACTTTGCAGAAGAGCCAGTCCATCATTTATAGTATCTTTCTGACATAAAGGTATGCCCATTATTTTAACTTAGTCTTTCAGGTTGAAGTGCTGATTTCAACCTAAGTTATGATATTCCCCAAAGTGCAAATATTGTATCAAGACAGAAAGAAATCTAGTGCTCAGTAAACTACCGAGTCCAGTTTTCATTGCTATTTCAAGAGAAGAACTAGTGGAAGAAATCTCAGAAGAAAATACTGAAAATTATCAGAGTTCTGAAAAACAAGATATACATGGAAAGACTGAAGAAACAGTGAGCACAGCCTAAAGAAGAAAGGCAAGAACAATTAGATTGCAAACAAATCAAAGGCACTGCATAAAGGCACTGCATGCTCTCTTCCCAGTTACTTAATGATTACAACAAACAATGCTCTAAAATGGCAACAGAAGGATTAAGACACTAGGAAACAATGAAGACAGGTTGTGAACTGTCTATCATTAAAAGTCTCTGAGAATAATTTAAATGTATGTTAAGTACATAAATAAAGCTGATCCTACCTCTCCTAATCCCTTGCAGTGCAAATACTTCACAAGGATTTTATATTTTTCAGATGAGAATTCTACATCTTTCTGATTTATTGGTCCTCTGATACCATACTTTGATTTCACTATTAACTGTAAGCTGCCTAAACTTCATATTTTTTGTGCTGTCCCCAAGATGCGAAGTTGTTGCATACTGGATTTGCATCTCAGGATAATCATGCTCTTTCTAGTATTCCACTGTTTCAAAAGTGCAAGGGACCTCTTCTCCTTAAAAAGAAAAAAAATTTTAAAAATCATTCCCTCTCATTTAAATTTACTTCAGGATGAATTCAACTTCTTTGTCTGCTGTTACAAGCAAAGCTTTTTTGAAACCTTCACTAGAAATGAAACTGCAAGATGATGGAGACAGCAATAACCATAGATGAAGAGTGTTCCATTCCTGACTTGTTTCTGCAACTGGTTTCTATGGCAGGGAATATGAATGAATAAATTATATGCAATCATGTTCAGCAAATTTATAATAGAGATTAAATGACAGAGAACTATCTAATTTCTTTATTCTGGGCACAACTGGATTAAAACCAGGGTGATTTCTACTTGGAGATGTTGCCTAGTCTAAAAAGATCTAATTGCCACAACAGAAAGAAATATTTCCTGTTTTTATCACTCACATGAAGTGCTCTAGATTTAACCATCAAATATAAAATTTTGCAGGTTTTAGTCAAAGCAAATAGCTACAAAACTCACTAAAAGCTGCCACCTATGAGGCATATTAAGTCTCTGATGCACATAAAACACATCTTCTTACCAGTTTGTCTCAGGACGTATCTGAGGGAGCTAGGCTCTGTAAAACACAATACAACATATTTAAAGTGAAAATACAGTTACTAAATCAGGCAAAGTATTTCAAAGTAGAGAAAAATAAAAATTCTCATTGATAGGAAAATACCTTTTGTGAGCTGATCAATTTTTTTTTCATTCTCTTTAGTTGCCACCTTTCTGACTAATGTGAGAGGAAGGGATGATCCATAGAATCATAGAAAGACAGGGGTTGGTAGGGAAATCTGGAGATCATCTAGTCCAAACCTTCTGCCAGAATATCAGTCTTTATTGGTGGCAACTCGGTTACATAAGGCTATTTCTCAGCTATGTATAATCATGGTAGCTGATGTAATTTGATGAACATGTAGTCCATGAAAATGATCATTTATTATAATTCATTAGAAATAAGTTAATTACATTTGCTGCTTAAAATGCTATTATAGATACACAGTATTGTACCCAATGAGCAACTGTGAAGAAAGCCAAGAGACAAAATGATGTACTCAGTTGGAAATAATATTATGAATTGTCTTTGAGCTCCATGCTTAAACAGGTCTGTACTGTTTTCAGGCTACATTTAAAGGCTGGATGGATATTATGTATGCAGCTATTGACTCAAGAGATGTAAGTACTGTAAATACTATGAATTCTTTTTCTTCACATCTGTCAACAAGTGTGTATTTGCATATCTTCCAAAAGCAATCCATATCCATACAACAGAATGAAACAAAATTAAAATCATTAAAAAATTAATTGATTGAGATTCTGCTGTACAAATTGTGGAAAACTGAATGCAAACTGATGGATGCTGTCCATAATAGATGGAATGGATGAAATGCATTGATTCATGTTGACAGGAGCATTGTCCAAATACAAAACAGTAAGGACATTTTGTCCAAGGTTGCTGCTTGTTCAGTTGAAATTTTCACATGAAGTCTTAGGAGTGATATTTCATATTTTTTCTTCTTAGGTATTACAGCAACCCAAGTATGAAGACAACCTCTACATGTATTTGTATTTTGTCATCTTTATAATTTTTGGGTCTTTTTTCACCCTGAACTTGTTCATTGGTGTCATTATTGATAACTTCAATCAGCAAAAAAAGAAGATAAGTATTGTTTCATGTATTTTCTAAAGATACTCTAATATATTGCATTTTTTCAGACACAATATATACAAAATGTACCACCAATGTTTGTTCAAAATTGAAAAAGCTAAAGTATATTAGGATGTAAAAGCTTACAAAGTTGTAGTATGCATTAACATCATGAGATTTTACATTATAGTGAATGGGACAGACATTTCTGTTCTCAATGTCCAGTTTAGGCTTCCTCAAGTCATCTGTTTTTCCACACACACACAAAAAAAAAAGGGGGAGGTGGGGGACAAGCTATCTGGTTATGACAAATAAAGCACAATTTCATCATACTACTACAAATGCTCTTTTAATGATCCTAAATGTCCAAGTTCTACTTTGTGGTGCTGGATGATCTGAAACTCTACAGGAGTGTTCTGGGCCATTTTTTATTGTTTTGTAGTACAGATACAGATAATCTCACTGGTATAGATGGTCTGAGTATCAGATGCTTCTTCAAAATTGCTTTCTGTAAATAGATAAAGTAGTGAAAGCTAAAGAACAAAAGCAGCTATGAATTACTAGTTTAATTTTACCATACTGGACTTCATCAACTTTCTTTATGATACTAATGAGAAATGTTTGGAAGTGTCTTCAGGCTTCTCAAACACTCATCCATAAAAAGGCTGCATCTGGGTCTTTATGTCCATAAACATTCCTGAAATTAGATGTCTGTAAGTATATTTTTTCCAGGAAAAAACTACTTCAAGGTGTATGTGGAGTTTGATGGATTTTCATTCAAGCCCTCTCTACAAGAAAGTTGCTACGGACAGTGGATTTTAGTTAGGTTACCAGGAAAGATCAATAATTATCTCCTTATCTTTGCTGTCAGACTCCAAAGACCAGTTCTGACTTTGTTGGAACGTGGAACCTGATCAAGCTAAAAGCCTTAAAACAGAGCATTTTACTCTTAACAGTGTCAACGGTGCTTCAATCTTCAGCTCAGCTTCCCCAAAGTCTGATAATCCATCTTCTCAAAAACTTTCAGTTTTTGAGAAACTGTGAGTTCAAATGTTAATGTAACTGCTAAACTAGAGATACCTAAGGCAGTAACATTCATGTACTGGTAACTTGACTTAGTCTGCTTCCTATTTTTTTTTTTTTTCCTCTCAGTAAAATCACAGTTCAGAATTGACAGTATTGAGCAGCCCAGACTATTCAAACTTATCTCAGATGGTGTTTACTGTGTCTCTTCTATAAAAGATGTCCAATAATATTTGCTTGGAGATCAGGAAAAATAACTGCAAAAAAATGCTGCATTGCCATATTATATGAAATGCAGTACTGAATGTCCAGACAGCTTCTTGACTAAAGCATTTGATAGCAAAGAGATTTTTCTTAATTCAATCATTTATTTTCATTAAATAAAGACATCAATCAAGCAAATTTATTATTATGCATTTTTTCAAAACTGCATATAAATGTGATTATAATCAATTTTGATTTCATGTCTTTACTTTGGAGGTCAAGACATATTTATGACAGAAGAGCAGAAGAAATACTACAATGCAATGAAAAAGCTGGGATCCAAAAAACCACAGAAACCTATACCCAGACCAGGGGTAAAATTATTTATATATTTCAGACAAAATAGTTATTTACTAACAGCTTAGTTTTAATTGATGGAGAAAGATGAGAAATATGGTCATGTAAAAATTACCACTAACTACTGTATCAGTCAGTAAAAAAACAAAAATGAAAGCACAGTAAAAAATCTTTTTCATTCCCTTGCAACCATTTTCTGTATGAATATACAAACAAAGGAGACTGAACTAAGGCATTGTGTGCACCAATCACATTTTTATTGAAGTCTAATAGGCCTTACTGCATGCATTTTTCTACTTTCTTCTAGCAGAAAGGCAAAAGCAATTACAGTTTGTACTGGACATTTCTTTTTTTTCTTTTCTCCTCAGAACAAATTCCAAGGCATGGTCTTTGATTTTGTGACACAGCAAGTATTTGACATCAGCATCATGATTCTTATTTGTCTTAACATGGTTACTATGATGGTAGAAACTGATGACCAGAGTGAAGAAATGGAAAATATTTTATACTGGATAAACCTGGTGTTTATTGTACTTTTCACTGGAGAATGTGTCTTAAAACTAATTTCACTTCGCCATTACTATTTCACTATAGGCTGGAACATTTTTGATTTTGTAGTTGTGATTCTCTCAATAGTAGGTAAGTTTTGTTTATTAAACTAAAAAGAGAGTAAAATGAATATAAAGTGAACATTTACTAGAATAGAGCTAAAAGCTTGGGGTTTGCTGTTGCAAGGTTTACAACTAAGTCTTATAACTTTTCATTTTATCTAATAATTTACCTAACCCAACTATGAAAATGTTATAATCATTAAAAATATAGTGCACCTACAAATATCAACTTGTACAACAGAAATCATGCAAGTGGAATCTACAGAATATCTTTAATTGCTACAGAGAACCATGAACTTAACTATTTTTCTAAATTTCTGTTACAGAGATCAAGTGGTAATCTTGAGTTTGTTTTGGTTTTGTTTGTTTGTTTTAGGTATGTTTTTAGCCGAGATGATTGAAAAGTACTTTGTGTCCCCCACACTATTCAGAGTCATCCGACTTGCCAGAATAGGTCGAATCCTGCGCCTCATTAAAGGCGCTAAGGGCATCCGCACTCTGCTTTTTGCCTTGATGATGTCTCTTCCTGCTTTGTTCAACATTGGGCTGCTGCTGTTCCTGGTCATGTTTATCTATGCGATTTTTGGCATGTCCAACTTTGCCTACGTTAAAAGAGAAGCTGGTATAGATGACATGTTCAACTTTGAAACTTTTGGCAACAGCATGATCTGCCTGTTCCAAATTACCACATCTGCTGGCTGGGATGGTTTGCTAGCCCCAATTCTTAACAGTGGGGAGCCAGACTGTGACCCTAACAAAGCTCATCCAGGGAGTTCTGTGAAGGGCGACTGCGGCAACCCTTCTGTTGGGATTTTCTTCTTTGTCAGCTACATTATCATATCATTTCTGGTAGTGGTGAACATGTACATTGCTGTGATTTTGGAGAACTTTGGTGTTGCTACTGAAGAAAGTGCTGAGCCCTTGAGTGAGGATGACTTTGAGATGTTCTATGAAGTCTGGGAGAAGTTTGATCCTGATGCAACACAATTCATGGAATTTGAGAAACTGTCTGATTTTGCAGCAGCACTTGAGCCTCCTCTTCACCTACCCAAACCAAACAAAGTCCAGCTTATTGCAATGGATCTGCCCATGGTAAGCGGTGACAGAATTCACTGCCTTGACATCTTGTTTGCTTTCACAAAGCGTGTTCTGGGGGAAAGTGGGGAGATGGATGCTCTCAGAATACAGATGGAAGATCGCTTTATGGCATCCAATCCTTCAAAAGCTTCCTATGAACCAATTACAACCACATTGAAACGAAAACAGGAGGAAGTATCTGCTGTCATTATTCAACGGGCTTATAGACGTCATCTTCTAAAACGAACAGTAAAACAAGCTTCCTTTATCTATAACAAAAACAAAACTGAAGGAGGAGCTGGTCAGGGTATGAAAGATGAAATCCTTATTGACAAGTTAAATGAAAACTCATTTACAGAGAAAACTGATATAACTGCATCAACAGCAGTTTGTCCACCTTCTTATGATCGTGTAACACGGCCAGTCAAAGAAAAGCATGAAAAGGAAGAAAAAGATGGTCAGAAATAAAAGTAAATAGCAAGCAAAATCATCTGTGTGCAAAATAGTTCACAGCCTGTAAGGATCATCTGTTTGTGTCAACAGGACTTCTGCTGGAGGTCTATGCCAAACTGAAAATTTTTACAAATATACTGTACATTAAAGGTCAGTGCCTATTAAAAGACAGTGACCCCTTGTCAGTGACCATGACTGCAATATGGGGAAACAACCTTGACAGGAGGTTACTGTTCTCACTACCAGCTGACACTGCTGAAGAGGAGAGAAAAAATGGCTACTCAGACTGTAGGGACCAGTTAAAGGGGTGCAAACCAAGTATTTGAGTGTTTAGCATAAAACAATACGGTAATTCTATCCACTGTTTGCATTTCAACTGCCACATATGTCATATTTTTACAAAATATGTGTTGGTGGATTCATCTTATTTTTACTCATATGTTGTTTATTATATGTGACTATTTTTGTAAACGGGGCTTCTGTTGGGGAAGGGGTTTAAGTACACCTTTACAGGTACAAGGACCAGGTGTTCTACTACACAACTAATATACACACAGAAATGATTTGCATGAAGGCATGCTGCACTAATAGATCATGCATGAAAATAACATTAAGTCATGAAGAACAACAGATTTTTTTAGCACAGTGTTTCTGGAAAGGAATAACAGATTTTGAGGTGCTTAATTAATGTATTCATGTTGTCTTATGTCCAAACAAGTCTTGGTATGCCTGTGAAGTCCCCTGTAACTCACAAGAACAGTAGAAACAGGTTATTTTTTGCAGTCGATTAAGTTTCAGAAAGTGTAAACTTCTTTGTAGGTCTGGAGTCACAGATTATGTCTTTGTCAAACATCTTTCTGCATACAAATACTAAATAAATCTGCCTCAGCCCTCCAAATTGATCAAGAGAAGCCCGTTATAAAGTTTTTCTGCTTTATCCTGCAGTATTGTTTAGCCATCTTCAGCTCTCAGTAAGGTTGATGCTATGTACATGTTAATGAAAAGCCCTCTGCTATGTAAATAGTAATTTTTAACCTGTGGTGCATGTTTGAGCAAACAGATAGTGACCTTAGCACATTTATTGCATCAAATATGTACCACAATAAGTGTAGTGTGCAAGCATTCAACAGGTAAAATTATGTATTATCTACCATTATAGATAGTTTGGATGCTGTCAGTGCATGTTTATAATGCCTGTGCTACTGTTCCTTTGACTGTCCAGGATTCTTAAATATGGGAAGCCATATGTCAGAGCTAAATAAACTATTGAACAAGTCCTCAGTCCTCCATACCATTTAGCAATATTTTGCAGCTACTTAGGAGCCTATTTGGTTTACATTCTTTAATTTTCAGTGAAAATCATACAGTGTATATCCAAACTGTACAGACATGTTGAAAACTACTAAATCTGTTGAAAATAATGTTAGAATTTTATAAGCAACTATAAATACTGTAAAAAATTATTTTATTTTATTTTTCAGCATTATGTACATAAAACAAGAACTGAATTTTATCTTCAGGTTGATGTCACATCTTTTTTGTTACTTTCTGTCCACAGCACTTTTTCACAGAACTCCAGAGAACAAGGTATAACTAAGAGAATGGATAGCTGTAGGTTCTTATTTTTTACAATATTTGCAAACATGTCAGTAACTTCTGCAAAATAAGTTCGTAATTTGCTTCTAAAAACTTTAAGGTTTTTTTTGCAGTTGGCAAATGGTGTAAAGTTCAAATTGAATGTCTAAGCAGTGCCTGCATCATAAGTTTTCAAATACAACTTTTCTTTCACAGATTCTTTAATTGAAATTTTCTTATATTTACTCACAGACTGTTTGTTTGTTTGTTTCATGCTGCACTAGCACAGTTCTAAATGTTATCTTGGGTCCACAATATTTTTCACAAAGTAGCAAAACTGTAAAATCCAACACATCAGGACATTTTCTGTTTCTTACACAGGAAAATTCAATATAGATTACTTTTAATAAAATTATTGACTAATACTGTCTTAGTGAACTGCATGCAGGAAAATGCTACTATTACCCTAATTGATGCTAAAGAACATTACTAATGCGCCAAAATAATAAAGGTTACAATTTTTTATTGTATGTTCCTTTTGTCTTTATTTTCTGACATTAATGTATTTTAAAAGTATGTTTCTAAAACTACAGAATGGGAGTATACTGAAAACCTTTACAGCCAGCTATACCGTTCTTGCATGTAAGCAAATCCTTGAGACTTGCTTGTTAGGCACCAAGTCGGAATTTTTACATGTGTGGTAGACACTGAGTGTGGTGATTCTGTATCTATCTATTGTACTGCCCTGAGTAACTTCACCACTTCATGCAGCAGCTCCATACAATGGGGTACTCAACCATAAAATACCAGAGTTGTCTTGAGTGTCCCAGGAGGCTCAGAGCATTTATAGGAATGAGAACTGAGCATTCATGAGTTTACGAAGAGAAAATGAGAGTTGAAAATAGTACTGGGTACGTGACATTCACCAACCTTGACTATGAGAAAGGAGTTTTTCTTGCTAGCTACTACTCACCAACAGGCTACAGAACTTCTTGTATTCAAGTGCATTTACAAAAAAGGTGAATCATTGCCAGAGTGAATAATCGTTAGTCTGTTCCTCAGGGTCTTTTCCTCGGGAATTTTTAAGAATATCCCTGGAAGCACCACATTCCTAGAAGCTATTTTTATGGATACTGACCCAGAAAAATCAAATGCAGCCATAAAGTGCAGCTGTTGGCTATTCTCTATCAATTGCTTCAGTGCATTTCTGAAAATGTTCATTTCATATGCTTACATACATCGCATACGTTCATGAAACATATGAGGTGTGGGCCACTTAGTCGGAGGTGCGGGCCACTTAGTCGTAGGTCCAGCCAGAAAAGCCCCAAGCACGCAAGAGAACTCTCAAAGCACTCCCCGCAGCCCTGAGGCGGGGCCGAGCTCAAAGCTAGGCTCGCCCCTCC
The DNA here is from genome assembly GCF_014839835.1 of Dryobates pubescens. NCBI lineage: Eukaryota > Metazoa > Chordata > Aves > Piciformes > Picidae > Dryobates > Dryobates pubescens. The sequence goes on from NC_071613.1 coordinate 35,580,252, forward strand.
GGCAGAGCCGGCGAGCGGCGTCCAACGTGCGTTCAGACGCCGCTGCCTAGCAGCCAGCGCGGCGCCACCTCTCGTCCGTCTGGCCCCGCCCCCCTCCCCGCGGCGGCCGGGCGCGGGCAGGCGTTTTCTTCAGGTTTGCTTCCCGTGTCTCTCCTGCCCCCTTTCCCTCTAAGCCAATAGCAGTGGGCGCTACTTCTGCCCAGCCAATGGAAGCGTGCTGCTGGACTATCCCTGGCCCTTCCGGCGCGCCCCCTCTCCCCCCGCCCCAGCGGTGCTGGGTAGCAACGATGGACGCTGGGGTGCAGCAGGTGGGCGCCGGCGCCCTGGGCCTTTCCGCGGGTGTGGGGCTGCTCAGGGGCTGCGGTCAGTGGGGTGGAGCCTGGGGCAGGAGGGCGAGTGGCCAGACGGGGCGGATCTGGGCTGCTTGGCGCGGGCTCCTGTCGTCCCGGGGTGAGACGTTTGCACGAGTAAATCGAGGCTGCCTTTCCCGCAGGCCCTGCTCAATTATTATTGCCAAGAAGGCTACTTCCACCACGTCCGAGATGCGGCGGATGAGGCGCTGGCGCGGCTGGGCAGCGATCCGGTGTTTCTTTTCTATCGGGCCTACGGCATCCTGCGGGCAGGTAATGAGGAGCTGGGGAACCTTGTTGTGTTCAGTCAGTGCCTCCGCCGTTTTCCCAAAACCCTGATGGTCCTTCTGCCACAGGCATCAATTCTTAGTCTGCTGCACGGAAAGAAAACAGTGTTAAGGAGTCTGAATGTATCCGTGTTGAGGTTACCATTCTTAATGCTCTGTCACTGACTTCTCCTTGCACCCGCCGTTGGAATTAAGTTGATCTAAACCACATAGTGCTAAAATGAAAAAAAAATAATTGTTTTGTTTGTTTGCGTTTGTTGCGGGTGTGTGTTTGTTCGGTTCTTTGTTTTAATGGTTACATGAATGTAGGTTAGATAAATGAATTCTTTGGAGGGAATTGGGGCCAGATCAAATGCCTGTTGCATTGTATCACAACAAAAAATTAACTTGTTCCACCTACTATCTCTTCCCGTCAAAGCAGCTATATCTGGCTTTGTTGTATCCATCTGCCTCAGAGGAGCTGACAGCTAATATCTATTGGGAGGATTTTTGTGTACATTGAACTCATTTAGCTGAGCCCATATTTTAAGAATGTCACAGAATAATCATAATTGAACTAAAGTCTAGGAGGACTGTGGTAGTGAGCTAGGAATAATTTAAAAGATTTTGAGGTGATGTATCTTTTCTCAGGCTCCCTGACTTTTGTTTGTTTTACAATCATACATTCCTGTTTTTGGAGCTACTGTCTCTTCTATTGATGTTCAAAAGATTCCCACAAAAAAGGCAAAATCCTGGCTATATAAAGAAATAGGAGCAAAAAGAGCTGCGCAATGCCCTGTATAAAACAAATAATAAAGATGTTTTCATCTTTATGGCAGTTGGCAGAACTAGCACATAACTCCTTTCAAGTTCTCTGCATTGTGATTTTTTTTTTATTTCTTGTGTCTGATTGAAAGACTTGCTCAAACAAGTGAAAATGCATGTGTGAATAATGAAGAAAGTTAGGAAGAAAGAATTACCAAAAACATAGAAGAAAAAATAAAGGGAAAATTAAGTCAGATTGAGGTTTGCTGCTGATATGCTCTGTCTTGAAAAATGTTATAGCCTATTCTGTGCTTGTTTTCACTAGGTGACATCCAAGAGGGTATTCGACAGTTGGAGTCTATTAAAAACAAACAGGAGATGTCACTTTGTACAATGATGGCTCTGATTTATGCCCATAAAAAGAGCCCAAATCCAGGTATGGTCATTAAGAATATTGCTTCATGTTTTAGCTCTGTGTGAGGATCTGAGAGTTTTAGACTAATTCTGCCTAAATTAGAAACATATACACCAACTTTGCATTTCACATAGTATCTAGTACTGAACTGAGTGACTCCATGGTCGTAAAAAGAAATACCAAAATGTAAAACTTTAAAAAGTAAGAATGACTGGTAAGCTAAAACATTATAAAACCCCAAAGTCTGATTTATCTACCATGAAGAAAACATCTCCTGTGGAAAAACATAATTAAATCAAGCTTCTTGTGACTGTTGCTCAGTCTTGTCTGATAGAGGCCCTTTGAACAGAACTGCAATTTCAGAAGTCATTAAAGCCATATCATTTCTGTCTTTGAAGTTAGCCTGACCTTAAAGATGGAGAAAAGAATTTTGTGAATGTTGTTACTCCTTTCTTCAGTTTAAAAAGAGGAGTTATTTTGCTAAGAAGTACATGCCTTAAACCACAGTTTATTGGGCAAAATGAGTTGTCCTTCCTCACTGGGCAGATTTATAACTGCAACTGACAGTTAAGCAGTGTGACATGAAACAGCTCTGACTAACGATGGCACTCTTAATTGAGTCCCTGAGGAATAATACTTGAGGGCAATGAAATCATGTATTTCAAGACCCTCTGAGAAAGCCACGGTTTGCTAGAAAAGGACCAGAAACAAATGTGGGTAAATGAAATGAAATTTTTACATGGGATTAAGCCAATGAGAACAACTGACAATAACAATAAGGATGTAAGATAAGGAGTCTTAGTGTTAAGAACTACATCATACATTTTTCAGGGATTCTGAAGCTAAATAGTGTTGTGTTCAGTATTTTAGGGCTTCTGTATAGTTAGCTGTTTACTTATTTGGCAGACACTGGTATAGGTGTGAGCGAGCCTTATTATCAGATTTCCATTTGTCTATTTGATCTCAGCTACAAAGCTAAGGTTTAACAAATAGTGTTCTTACACAAATAACCATGTTGATGGGAACCCTTTTCTGTCTTCTATGTCTTTACCTTATTAAAAATTTTACTTGGGAGCAATTGTCTGCATGCCTGTCAGTGTATAATACAGAACATAACATTTGCTTTGGAAGCCTTTGGCTTATGTGCTGCTCTTTTGTAATATTTTGAGATGCTGTCAACAAAACCTCTGTACAAATTCTTTCCAGATAGAGATGCTATTCTAGAGTTGGATGCAAAAGTGAAGGAGCAACGTAAAACAGCAGGACAGCAGGCTCTGTACTTTGCTGGCTTGTTTTTGTGGCATCTGGGTCGTGAGGACAAAGCCCGTGAATATGTAGATAGAATGATCAAAGCTTCTGGTGGTTGTAAAGAGGTAATTTTTTTTCCCTTCCATATAATAGCAATAATAGCATGTATGCTGCATAGCTAGATTTACTGCATCAGTACTATTTGGAGGTTTCCTTTTTAACTGTTTTGTGTTCTAATGTTTCCTTTCTTAATGTCATAAATTGATTTAACAGGACCAAGTAGAATTGCCATAATGATTTAATTTTTGTCAGCTAAGTATTTATTTTCACTTAATAAATGAGAGGCCTGCATTTACCAATGGAAATAATATGAAGTTATGCCACTTCTGCTACTTGATCCTGAGCATCGTAATTCCTAGCAAAAAAAATCAACAGGATAGTCTCACTAGAGAGGGAGACAAAAATACCCAGAGGATAAGGGATTTACATTTTCAGAAATTGTTTAAGGCAAAATTTGCCTAGGGTTTCACTGAGTAATTAATTTGAACATACAAGTTTTAAATGTGGTAGTGGCTTCTGCTTTTCCATACAGGCATCAACATTCACTAGAATCTTTACAGGTATCAGCATTCACTAGAATCTTTACAGGCATCAACATTCTAGTAGAGTCTTTAGAGAGGTTTCTGAAAGCCTAATTTCATTTGTTTGGGTTTTTTTTACCTATTTTATTTTTAGGTTATTTCTACTTAATACTGTATGTCATATACCCGTTTTACTACCTAGTTAGTGAAGAACTCCAATTTCAATCATGTTTACAGGGCTTAATTTTGAAAGCATGGCTTGATGTCACCTGTGGGAAAGAAACTCACATTAAAAAAGCTGTGAAATATTTTGATGAAGCACTGCAGGAGGGCAATGATGTTTTTGCTCTGCTTGGTAAAGTAAGTTTACTTCATTTATTTAAAGCTTTCTGAATGTCCTGTTAGTCTTATGGAGTGATCAGAGAGATATTGAGAAGAGTTGTCCATGAGTGAGCTTGTCTAAGGAATGTAAATCCATCTTAGTCACACTTTTTGTTCAAAGGAGAAGTCTAGTCTTTAGCAGAAATTATGTTTGAAAATATTTATGAAATTGTGTAAGGAATATGAAACAGGTATTGCACAAATTGATTACCAGCACAATAAAAATATACTGACTCTTCTGTTTCCTATGGTTGACAGCCCATTGTAAACAATTGGTAGTTAGTTTTAACAAGTAGCTGAAGTTCATTAGATGTCTCACTTTCTTTGTAGATTGAGACAGAGGCATGCCTGAATTGTGCAGTATTGGTAGACTGTCCCTGTTAGCATATACATAATACTGAATTTTTGCAGCATTCTTGTTGTATTCTCTAGTATAAATACTGCTGCAGTGGGATATTGATTCACTAAATACAATTTCCATTTTTTTCTTATGAGCTGAGCTTGTAACTATTTCTTCCTGCATGTCTGTATTTTTTTTGAAGTATGTTAAAATGATGCACTTTTTCTCTTTCTCACTATCTCTTTTTCCTGGTTTCTGTATGAAGGAGCTTCTGAATCTTCTCACCTACGTGAGTGTACAGGCTATTGATGTAACTTCTCTTTCTTCTATCAGGTACAGTATTTTGAGGTCCGACAGAATTATTCGGGAGCCTTGGAAACTGTGAACCAGATCATTGCAAACTTTCCAAACTTCATACCTGCTTTGATAAAGAAAATGAAGCTACAGCTAGCCTTGCAGGACTGGGAGCAGACAGCTGAAACAGCACATAGGTTGAGTATGAAGTAGTGCGCCACAAATTGTATTCTTGATATAATTACACTCTAGGAAAATTTGAAACAGAAGTAGATATGTTTCCATTCATTTGTCATGAATTTGAATTAGCTAAAATCAGGTTTTAAAGTAAATAAATTTAAACTAAATTAAGTTTTATTAGAACACATCCTGGAAGTTCAGTGAGGATACTACGTCAATACACATATCTGTTTGAAGTGGATGAGTGTCTTTTTGAGATGGTCATGAAGCAACAAAACTGTACCTTCACACACATTAAGCACCTGTGCAATACACGATACTGTTTTTCCCCTTTTAGGATAAAACATGAATGAACAAAGGTTTTGTTCTGGTTTTTTTGTATGTTCACCTTTTATTTGGCTTTAGGCTATTGCAGAAAGATACCTTCAATTTAGAAGCCATAAGAATGGAGGCCCTGTATTTCCTGTGCAGAGAAGGAAATATATCTGCGGTGAGTCTTTTTCAGTAGCAAACTGTTGAGCATGACCCAGCCTTTGTAGTGACTACATGCCACATGCACTATCTTCTTTAGGTCTTCTCATACACTTTTCTGGTCCTATGCTACACTATCTGCAGGAAGAGGTATATTCACCTATTCTGGCTCAGATGATTGCTCTAGCTTATTATTGGGTTGTGTCAAGTTTCCAAGGGATGCCAGTGTAATTTATTATTTTTTAACCTCTGTCTTTCTGAAGGAAAGGAATCAAACCAAAGAGAAATCTCCTTTTAAAAGTTAATTAAATTATGTTGATTTGAATCATGAAAGCAATGTTCTATTGTTTAAATATTCTTTTGGTAAATTTGTAAGTTATTCTAAGCTTTTCATTGAAGTATTTTATTAACTGAAATAAGGGAAATAATGAGGTCTTGTATTGATAATTTTTTAAGGGTGTCATAGTCACTTTACATTCTGTGATGTTAGGTTGTATAAACTGCTTTGTTAACCCTTTTTTGCCAGTTATGGAGAGGTCTTTTTAACTCCTAAGAATTGTTATCTTCTACTACCAAGATCTATGCCTGTATTTTGTACATTCAGTGCTTGTATACATTTTCAGGACATTTTAAAATACAGTATCTAAATTGTCACCAAAAATCCTAAAGATAAAAAATATTTATTCTCATTATTCACAAAAATGCTGGTATAATATAAGTAGAATTTTATAAAAAACAAAAGTAAAGTGTTGTCAATGTTCCATAGGATTTTTTTCAAGTTCTGGAAGGAAAGGTATTTTAGGTTGTTCAATGCATTTTTAGTTATTGCAAAGAACTGTTCAGTCATTAGTGCATTTATAATCAAATTTAAGTCTTGCTTACGCAAATTCATAGGAAATAGGGAGAGACAGTAATAATTGCAAGCTCCAATTCAATAAAGCCATCCAAGAATGAAACTTGCTGGACATAGGAGGGGGTAAACAAAAGATTGTGGGGTAAAATGTCACATGATACATGATCCCAGTGTCTACATCTAAAATCGTATTATTGTAACCCCAGATGTATCTAAAGTATCTTACATGGTTTGAGAATCTATTATGTTAAAAGTGGGAGCAACTGGAAGTGCTTTGGTTTTGGTTATCTGTGTCACACTGAAGCCTGAACAAGATTCACAGATCATATTCCTCAGACTATCTTGCTTTATGAGACTTCTTTTATATCATATTCAACTCAAGTATTTCATGGGTTTAGAGCATATATAGAGGACACAGGATCTACTATATTGTCACTTTACTGTTCTAAAGTATTTTTCTTGGAATTGTAACCCAAATCTAACTCCTAGTCCTGACAACTTCTGAGTTTAAGTTTGAAGATAATATTGCATAGTAAAATACGTGACTAGTTTTTACTTATATCTGTTCATTCTTTCTGTTACTTATTATGTCACTCCTTTTTCTCCAAGGCTTCTGCAAGACTGGGAGACCTAATTAAAGCACTGGACAGGCTGGAACCACGTAATTCACAGCTTTTCTGTAAAATGGCTTTAGCTTTCAGTAGAACAGTAAGTATGCTTTTTTTCCTTAAGCAGCATGCAACTATCTATATATCCTGTTTTATTTTCTAGTGGACAGGTTTTAAAAGTCTACTAATAAAAGATTGCAGGTAATTGAAATAGATTACTTTGTGAAGCCTTTGGTAATGAAATTTTAAAAGTTTTACATTCAGCATGAATTACACTACTTAAGCTGTCTCATTCCAAAAATATTTTTACTGCTTGCTTTTAAAAGAAAATACAAACTGTCCATCAACTTTATTCTTAATATAGGAAAGTGACAAAGTTAATCACATAGCCTTGAAACTGAAGGTCTTTGTATTTTTCATAGCATTCGAAGTAACTATCAGCTGTGCCTTACTGTATAGTTATGTTTAAATCCAGCATGCTTTAATGTTACATTTTTTTAGAGAATTATTGCAGGTTATATTAGTCTGATGTGAGATGTTGTTTCAGCTGCTATGGTTTGTTTTTCTAATTCTGAAAAATAAGAATGTAAAGTTTTAAGATTATTCCTTCCATTAGTGTGGCCGTAACCAGCTCATCCTTCAACATACGCAAACCTTAGTTGAAAGAGCAGCTGACTTGGCACCAGACGATTCAGAAATTGCTACTGAACTTGGCTACCAAATGATTTTACAAGGGAAAGTGAAGGAAGCTTTAATGCACTACAAGAATGCTATGACACTTGATGAAACAAATATTTCTGCTCTAACTGGTAAGGTGTTATACTATCTTTTTGTTTTACTGGTCTTAAGACACAGACCATGCTTTTTTGATCAAGTCCCTCTACTACTAGGAAAATCCAAAACTATTAGAACAAAAGCATGGGGCAGTACTGCTTGATTCATGTTACGGTATCTTTCTTGCAGCAACAGTTTATCCTCACTGGATGTGTATTTTGGTCTTTTGACAAATGAAAATTTTCTCTTCTCAAAGTAATGGTAGGGATAGGGATATGGCTATTTGTATGGCTGTTTTGTTTCTATTTTTAAAAAAAACTATTCTATTTCTGTAGTGTCTGAGAACTCTTAGGCAGTACAAAAATAAAGTCAAGCACATTTGAAATAACAAGCTGTCCATTGTTATGTATGTCTAAATTAGATTGAAAGATGTAATCAGGTCAACACATCTGATACTTTAAAAAAAAAAAAAAGGGCAAAAATACTTGTGGTGAGGTCTTACTGCTGTCAAGAACATAGAGAGTGAATATGGCATACATACTTAATAGATTTTCTCCCTGCATTCTTTCTCCTTCTAATCTGCCTTCAAAAAAATTTAGGTTTCTGTGTGTGGTTGGAGAGTGTGTGGGTTTTTTAATTTCATTTTACTTCTTGTACTTATTCTGAATTTAAGAGCCAAACTTTATGCTGGTTCTGCTTAGTCTAGAAGCAGTTGAAGATGTACTGTTTCAGACTTTGTAGTGTGAGGGATGAGATTTTTCCATGAAACTGCTTTATAGCATTGCATTTATTAATGTATCAGTCATGTATTGCCTGTCCTAAGCACATAAGTACTTACTTGAGTACATAAAATCTGCATTAGCATAAGTCTTGATCTATTCTTTGTACCCATGTCATTTTATGAAGAGGTTGAAAGGGGAAAAAGTTGATTCTGAAAAACAAGGTATGTGCTTGAGTAAGAAGATGAATTTGCAGTAAACTGGTTTAATATGTTACAGGAATTATCCGCTGTCAGCTAATACAAGGGCAGTTAGAAGATGCAGAGCAGCAGTTGGAATTTCTTAATCAAATTCAACAGGCCATTGAGGAATCTGGGGTAGGAAGCATCTTCTTTCATTAAAATGCTTTGTTTACAATATGAATTGTGGTCTGCTAGCTACTTCATGTTCTGTATTTCAGTCAATGCAGAGCATTCTTATTGAGTACCAGTAAATCTGAGTTTCAGTTTTTCTTCCTATCAATCTAAGTTAGCATGTTAGAATAGAATAGAATTAACCAGGTTGAGTCCAACCTATCATCCAACACTATTCAACTAAACCATGGAACCAAGCACCCCATCCAGTCTCTTTTTAAACACCTTCAGTGATGGTGACTCCACCACATCCCTGGGCAGCTCATTCCAAAGGTCAATCACTCTTTCTGTGAAGAACCTGTTTAAGTTTATAATGCAAGGCTGTTTGCTTGCAGAGAAAAAAACATCATTGCCTTCATGCAGAGATTTATCTCTGAATATAAATTTGCACTATTGGGAAGGGAGGGATATTAATTATTTTCAGGGTTTTGTATTCAAACTTAGAGCTTCTTGCACAAATGTCATGAGGTCTGTGGTGACAGGCTGGACTCGATGATCTTTGAGGTCTCTTCCAACCTTGGTGATACTGTGATACTGTGAAAGGAATGCATTGCTATTATAATAATCAGTGTCATTTACAGTGAACATACTAAATGTCTTGCACTATCTTTAAAGAAGAAAGAACTAACATTAATAATTGTAGTTTCATATGAATAACAAATTAATGTGTCTGGAATAGGGCAAGTGTTTTCTTTCATTTTGTTTTCTTTTTTTTCTTTCTGTAGGAATTATCTTTCTTGCATGCAGTCCTGGCTATGAAAAAATACAAGAAACAGGAAGAAGTTGTTGCCTTATTGAATGATGTTCTGGATACTCACTTTTCATCTTTGCGGGGTTTTCCTCTTGGTGTGGAATATTTTGAAAAACTAAACCCTGATTTCTTGCTAGAAATCGTTAAGGAATACCTTAATTTTTGCCCAGCACAGGTAAGCAGCTGTATATTACGTCTGTCTGAAAGTGGAATTTATTCTTGGATTTAATTTTGAGATAGTTTAATCCTGAATCAATAAATTTAGAAGATTTTACCTCTTAAAATGTGAAATAAAACTGTGTTTTAAGATACTATGCCAGTCTTTAATTAAAATATTTATGGACTGACTTCAGCTTATATGAGGTCTGAAGTGTTTTATCATCTTCAAAGTCCACAAGGCCGTCTTCTGTTCCTGCTGATATCAAGAAATTGCCTTGTTAAATTTAAAACTTTTTTTTTTTTTTCCCCCCACAGTGACAGCTTTTGGCTTTGTGGTGAAAAGAATAACAATGCTTTGCTATTGCTCTTTTGACTTTAAAGTGAAGAATAGGTTAAATATGAAGTATGAATATGTTAACCAAAGTGTTGGGTTTTGTTTGCTTTTTGCTCAGTTTGTTTGTTTGTTTTTTTCTCACAGCCTGCAAGTCCTGGGCAGTCATCTTCACCTCTTCTCAACCACTGCGCTACTGTTCTTGAAACTGTGGTAAAAACTGTGCCTGGTCTTCAGCAAGCTGTCTTTTTAATTGCAAAAGTGAAATACTTGTCAGGTAATTGCTTTGTGTATAGTCAGCTATCCACCTCTTTACTTTTTCTTAATATAGAAAAATTACTTTTCATAATAAATATTTTCTTTTGCTGCAGAGTGCTGCATTGCAGATAAGCAAAGAATGTTTGCACTGCCTTTGTGATTCGTATGTGATTTTAATTGTACAGACATATCAATATGGTATTGTTTTTATCTATTGCTTCCACAAAAGATCACTTTCTGAATGATTACAGATGGAACAATCAGAAAATATCTTAACTTTGACCTTGTTTGATTTAATTTCATAGTCACATAATATTTTGTATACGCTGTTATTAATTAAAAGCTCACTATTTAAAAAATATAAAATTGGTGAATAATTAATAAATACTGTATTTCTAGCCTCTGTATTTTATATAAACTTTTTCACTTTCCCTTTCTAAATTTCCTAGGGGATATTGAAGCAGCCCAAAATAATCTCCATTACTGTCTTGAAAGGAATCCATCTTATGCCGATGCACACTTACTGATGGCCCAGGTGTATTTGGCTCAAAACAACACCAAATTATGTTCTCAGTCCTTGGAACTTTGTCTAAGCTACAATTTTGAGGTGAGTTGGACAGAAGAATGAAACTATTTTTATTCAGTCAATTTTCTGAAGTGGTATGTTTTTGTAGATAATTTCTGAACTGAACTTTTTATGACTCTTCCACTACCATTTTAATATCTAAATGTTTATATGAACATGGTATCTGAATTTTTATCAAAGAAATAACGGCAAAACTAACACCTTATTTTGATATATTGAAATTGTTTTGAAATACAGAAAAAACAAGTGGTAGCTTTTTCTCAAATCCTTAAGTAAATACTAAAAACCTGTTACATGGAAAGAATTGTAATTCCATATTAACTTTGCAACATAGAAGGGCTTCAAGAGTGATGCAGTGTTGTTTCTGGACATTTTGCACAGATGTGCAGTGATTATATGTACAAGTGCACAGGGTGATCAGACAGGGTCTGGAAATGCCTCTTGACAATTCATGCTGCTTTAAGCACTTTAAAGTGTTAAGATCACAGGCATATGCTATGCTGTCTGTACTAATGTTACACCTTTGTCCATCTTTTTTGTCTCTTCAGAAGCAAATTTGGTAAATAAAGCACTGTATTAGAAAACTTTTGCTGTTTTTGCAGTGGTCCTCACCAGTTTTATTTCTTGTGGCTAACACATTGCAGTATGGGATTTTTGATTTTTTGACACCTGTGGAAGTTTATGTAGGATTAACACTGAGTTGGTAACCCTTTATACAGCACTCAGGTCTTGAGTTGGCTGTCTCTTGGCAGAGATTAATTAAAAAGTGACAAACTACCATGTCCTTGCAAGCGTGCTCCCATCTTGGTTCCTTCAACCAAGTGATGCAAAAAAATTGAAGATTAACTACCTGCTTGTGGTAGTGAGAAAAGTCCAATTCTCCCCCTCCCCCCCCAAACCACAGCTAACTCAGCCTTTCCATCTGCTTCTCTGACTGTATTTTTACAAGCAGAATGAAATGCAATGAATATATAGACAATATACAGTATTTACAGTATATACAAAAATATACAACACAGAAAACTCACCCCCACCCCCCCGATAGAGGAGGGCTCCCCCCAAAACTCCCTTTTCCCCCTTTCTCCTTTTTTCCCAAAAAGGGTTAGAGAGAAAATTAATTATTAAGGGGGAATTCTGTTAGTTCAAAGCATATGTTAAGGGAAGAAAAGAATTAGTTTCGTATCTCATTAGTTCAAGGTCAGTTCCAGCAAGAAAGACAGCAGCTGTCCAGACTCATACTGCAACAGCCTGAACCTAAAACTAAAAATCCTAAAGTTACATTCCCATTGATCTACCAATTAAATTAATTTAGAATTATCTTTGTTTTCCTTTTTACACCAAAACATTCAGCTAGAGTGTTTCAGTAGCTGTGCTTTCTTAAAGGCACAGCCTAAAACTGTCACACTGCTTAGGAGACACGGACATGCTTACAACTTTATGCACAGTTACATTTCCTGTATTGACCTTCCCTTTTTATGTGAGGTATGTTTGGAGAAAGTAGAGAAATGACAGGCAGAACTTGAGCCAAAAAAAATTGTATACATATTCCATTAATAGCCTGATGAGGTGTGTTGCGCAGTGTGGGTGATGCTCAAAATCCCTAAACATTCAATCTAGGTTTGAATAATGCTGTAATGAATGTGTTCCTGCCCAAAGTCTCATCTCATATAATTGTTTTTCTTTCTTAATTAAAAACTTGCTCAATAACTAGTTTGCATACTGGTATTTTCATAAGTAAATTACTGAAATTGAAATTGGATGTATTTGAAGGAAAGAAGGAACCAAGGTCAGTGTTTTTAAAAAAGTAAATAAAAAATCTTCTTTCATGCGTGAAGTAACATTTGGAAACTCCTTATCTCATTACATTTTTTTTAGGTGAGAGAGCATCCTGTTTATCATTTAATTAAGGCCCAAACCCAGAAGAAGATGGGAGAATTATCAGAAGCTATTAAGACCTTGCAGATGGCAAAGAATTTGCCTGGAATGAGAAAACCTACAGCTTCCTCCAAAACTAAAGGAAAAATAAATGAGATTGATGCAAGCGATCGCGTGTCTATCTTTCTAGAGTTAGTAGAAGCTCATCATTTGAATGGTGAACAGGTAAGGTAGCAGACGTGTTTAGAAGTAATACATACCTGAAAGCAATTTCCTCTTTGCATTAACAGAAGTGTCTATTCTCATTAGTTCAGAATAGAAAAACATCATTTTTTTTACTGAGAGAATTTTCTTGGTAAAATTTCCAAGATGTTCATCTATGACTTTATAGTTTTTACATTAAATTGTACAAGAGAGAAGGGGCAAAAGGTGAAACAGAAATAAACCAAATGGAAACAAACCCCACCACACCGGTGCTCAATTATGAGTCTCTAAAACCTCTTAATTTTGAGGAGATGCTATTGATGTTTATTTGCCAGCATGTAGATTCCTGACTTGCTGTCAGAATACCATTAGAAATATTTTTTGATTGTGTCCATGTTTCTGTGTAGCAGCATCCTAACTACCAGCTATTATCTTAACACACAGTAGGACACTGCATATGTGTAAGAACGTTAAGAGAGGCCATCAATACAATTGTGTTAGTTGGAAGCGACCTCTGGAGGTCATTCTGCTTAAAGCAGTGCCTGTTAGAGCAAAATGCTAAAGGCATTTACCCAGTTGAATTTTGAGCATCTCCTTGTACATGTGCGGTGCAAATGTTATTTTCTCTGCTAAAAGTTTTTCTGGTCATATCACAGAAATTTTATTTACAAAATCAAGGAAAAAATCCCCCCAAAACACTTGAATAGACAAATGGATACTATGTTTTTGTGGGTTTCTTGATTGATCTGTGTAATACCAACAAATGCTCATTTGCTTATGAGGTCTTAGTTTTTGACTGTTCAGCAACAGGAAATACATTAATTCTAATGGCTTTATTATTTGCAGCATGAAGCTGCTATAATACTGCAAGACGCCATTAATGAATTTTCTGGAACTCCTGAGGAACTGAGAGTTACAATTGCAAATGCAGATCTGGCAATTGCTCAAGGAGATGTTGAACAAGCCTTGACTATGCTCCGAAATATTACACCTGAACAGCCTTATTTTGTGCAAGCTAAACAAAAAATGGCAGATATTTATCTTCAGTACAGGAAAGATAAGAAGTTATATGCTGGCTGCTATAGGTAAAAGTTTATGTTGTATGTATGTATTTTCCTAGATGTTTAATGATAGCGCTGTGAGCTCATTTTTTCACTTTTTACTACAATAAGTCAAATATTTGGTGACATAATGAATCAATTTCTGTAAGTGTTGTGACATTTAAAACAGTAATTGGAAGTGCTATTTTGGAAAGGTGGGTTTTATTTTCAGAAAAAAAAGAAAAACTAAGATCTGGAGACGTTAAAATTGTTGTACCCTGTTTGTTTTTATTTACATACCAGTATTGACATGTTAAATACTGAACAAGGTTCTGTCTTCTGTTTCCAGAGACCTAGTAGAAAAACTGCCAAGTGCTCATACTTTTCTTCTTCTTGGTGATGCATACATGAATATTCAAGAGGTAAGTGTTTGCTAGAAATGAATAGAATAATTGAGTAATTTGTTGACTTTGGCATGTTGAGACAGTGTAGCATGCTGACTCTTACTGATTGATGGTTGGCAAACAAAGTACTTCAGGACCTATAAAAAGACATAATTACTAGTTGAGAATGTACTGTGCTAAGTTCAGTTCTAATAACTGACCCAGTCTCGAAAAGAATATATTTCCTCTATAAAGGATGTAGCAATACTAGAATATGAATAACTTTTATTAATATAAAAATTGCCAAAACATATCAAAAGGTTCAATGTACGGTTAGAATACATTTACAATGGGAATGTACAACATTTGGGCAACTATAACAATTTAATTATTTTATGCAAACTGGGAGGACTGTAACAGAAAGAGAACACCCCAGGAACTAAATGATGCTCGACCACACGGGGCAGGGAGACTCAACAAGAACCGTTATGCCAAAGAGGCAGTGAATTAATTACTCACGACCGGTTGTACCCCAAGTAGGGCGTGCTGCTGCTATATATTAGAGGCTTTGGGGTGCTCATGTGCTCAGCATGGCAGGTTGCTGGCAGGAACGCTACATGGTCTTTGATGGCTGGTCTGGCTTCAGCAGACAGCAGGCTGTTAACGATGCTTTTCTGCGACAGACGGTTGCTTTGTCCTGGGTAAACTGAGGCAAGGGGAAGCAGGCTTGGCTCCAACTCCTAAGCTTGTGGCTTCTCTCATGGCTTGTGGTGTGTATGCTTGTGGCTTTATCACAGGCGCTGGACCGGTCAACTCAAGGTTATGCAACTCAAGGCAATTTCACGTCAGACAAGGTCCAAGCAGGTTCAAGTACACAAGCCTTGAGCAAGGCACAGGGAACTAGAAACTGGCCTGTATATAAATCTTGCCTGAGATCGATTCAGCCAATAGGACACTGAAACCAGCACATAGTTACCCAATGGGAAGGGGTTCTGCCAGGCTGTGGCCAGAACACATGCCCTTGCCATAGATACAGGGTTGTTTACCAGACCTGCATGGTCCTGTCCCCTTTGTTCCTTTTCCCGCATTACCCTGACTTTCTGCAGGAAGCAGGGGGAGAGAGAGGGACGATGTCTAGACACCTTACTGTCTGTCTGGGTTTGTGCTGGGGCCATTTGGCCCTACCATGACACCCAGTGAAAGTCAAGGAGAGAATTTTATCTGAACACTGACCCAGCAGACTAACAAAAATCTAAAGTTAGAGCTAAATTAAGTTCATAAAGAGCTAGAGATGTTCAGAAGAGTTTTGAAGCTTAGAATAATTCTAAGTAACTCAATTCTCATATTGCCAGTTTTATTGAAAAAAAATTAAATTATTGAATTGCTATAGCTTTTTGACATCCTTTGCTTTCTTGATAAACTGGAAACATTGCCCAGTATTTGTAGAAGACTGTAGTAAAGTAAACATAGGAATTTTAAAGATACACATTTAAATTCATATTTAGAGTACCTTGGGTTAGGACACAAACTAGTAGTTTAGATTACTGGTTTGGGGATCTGTAGGTGATTAATGTTAACTTATCAACATTTGTGTAGCTTTCTCCTTAATGAAGAATTATAAAGCAAAAGGGAATGTGTTTATATGTGCTGTAATATAAATAGAGCAAAGAAATCTGTGATCATTCAACACAGTAGTAAGTTTGCGTAAGTTTGGTGACTACTGAAAGTGGAAAAAGAATCAGATTAATTCAAACTCATTTGTTTGCCGAGTTCTCTCCATGCCATGTTTTAGCATGAAAATTTAAACTTATGTTGGCTTTACACTTCCTGCAATTTCATAGTGACCATTGTAACTTATGAATCAATAGTACTTGGCAGTCACTCATCCAGTTTACCAAACCTGTTACCCAATTTGTTTTCTTCTCATACTTTCTACCTTAATCCTTGACTTCTTTTATCTTTTATTGTTGAAGCCTGATGAAGCTATAGAAGCCTATGAGCAGGCTTTGAAGAAAAATCCAAAAGATCCAGCTTTAGCAAGTAAAATTGGAAAAGCCCTAATCAAAACGCACAATTATTCAAAGGTATTCTATAAGTACTGTATTAGGTTAAGTAAGTGTTGTGTCCATTATTGTCAGTGTGGGCTTTGCCTGATTTTGTTTTCAGGTTGGGTAGAAAATGCATTCATTAAAGTACTAAACAGACTTTTTCTTGTGAAAGTAAGTTTGTAGATCCCCCTCAAAATATCTGGTCATTCAACTCTGTGGCCATTGCACAGGACAGGGAAGAGAAGAGAGGAGTTTTGGGACACCCATGGAAGGAAACAAACAGGACTGTAACACTGGGGAAGTGGTATGATTAGAGCCTTAGTGCTTACATACAGGAGTCTTGAACTTGGGTCTTTTATGTTTTGTTTATATCTCACAGCCTTTTAATACAGTGTTCTTAAATAGTCTCCATGTTGCCAAAAAAAATGGTTTGGAGGAAGCCAACATATTCCCAAGCTGGCATGGACATTCCGTACAAGTGACTTTGATGTGGATTGATAGACAAGTTTAAATCAGTGCCAACTTCCTAACTTTCAGTATCTGCTCTTTTATTCTAGTCACTTGTATCAAAATAACAAACAGTAAATGGGTACAGAAAGTACTTGTTTCAGTAGCACCTTCACAATAAATGCATAGTGAAATCTTCCTCTGTACTTACAACACTGATTCTTTTTTTCTTGAGTAAATATTTTAGTTGATATTATTGTCAGTTTTTATGATTATGCTTTGTTGGTGTTTTTAAACTTTTCATTCCTTCTTTTATCTTTCTGTTTTGCAGGTGGGCTTTGTGTGGAGCAAAATGTAACTTTAGAACTCCAAAAATGACTGAAGTTATACTATTTTATTAGCTAATGGAAATGCAATGTAACTGGCAGTGATCCTGTCAAAGATAGAATGTGATTATGTGGTTAAGCCACGTAAATGTACATTTATCAAAATGGGGGCTCTACTTATTCCATTTAATTTGTCATTATATTTTTGGAAGCCTGAACTTGCAATTAAATAACATCTTTTTTAATTAGAAATTGGTTGATTCCAAGAGAAGTGGAGGAAGTGAAGGAGATTGCTCTAAGCCACATGTTTAATCCATTAGTAGAAAGGTTGTTGTCTTTTAAGATTTGTCTTTTGGTAGTACTCTGATCTTTGTTTTGTCCTTTTAGGCAATCAGTTACTATGAGGCTGCATTGAAAAGTGGTCAACAGAATTTCCTTTGCTATGATTTAGCTGAACTTTTAATGAAACTGAAGCAGTATGAAAAGGCAGGAAAAGTACTTCAGCAAGCTTTGGATCATGAACCTGGTAGGAATGTTACTAACTTACAGCAAAATACACAATTTCTGCTATTGATTGTGTTTTCTTTGTGATTCTGAAGAATAAACAAGTCCCACATATTTAATAAAAAAATAACTGAGATGCAGGAAGCTGTTCAGTGATAAATGGGAAGTGCACTCTTAAATAAACTTAAATGCCAGGACTTTTAAACTTGGAAGATCTATGATAAAGTCAGTGAATACAGTAGCAGAACTCCACACATGTAAGGTTCTTCCTTTTCTGTGCTAATAAATGTTTTTCCGAACTGATAAAGTATATATGAGTCATTCCTGCTATTAGGGAAGGGTTATTTAGGTGGTAATTGCTACCCAGTATCCTTCAGAGCAGAGATTAGACTGGTTGAAGCTGTCTCTTAAGAGCCTCTTTTACCTGTTAGAAATATGCAGTTACAGAGCTGAAATTTTGGAAATTTAAAAAATTATTTTTGTTAAAAGTCTATTGACTTTTAAGGTGTCTAGTGTGAGCTATTGAACTATACCCTTAATTAAGGAAATATTTTTGCAGTAGTTTAATTATATTTGTTGTCTTGTAGCTATCTGAATACAGAAGCAGCTATTGCTATCAGTTGTTTTTCTTACGTCACTATTTTACTTGTCTTTCATAATATGCAGGGGAGTTTTGTATTCATGTCTGTTCAGACTCTAGCAAGAGAAAAGTGCTTTGAGGTGTGACTAGAAATTTCATCAATCCATCTTGTGCTTTCTGGGTGTACAGTCATGCACTTGTAGAATCTGTTGGGACGTGTCAGGAATCATAGAATCATAGAGTCAACAAGGTTGGAAAAGATCAAGTCCAACCTATCACCCAACATCTCATGACTAACTAAACCATGGCTTCAAGTGCCAAGTCCAGTTCTTTTTTTAACACCTCCAGGGACGGTGACTCCACCACCCCCCTGAGCAGCCCATTCCAATGGCCAATTACTCTTTCTATGAAGAACTTTCTCCTTACCTTGAGCCTAAACTTCCCCTGGTGCAGCTTGAGACTGTGTCCTCTTGTTCTTCTTCTGGTGCTGATTGCCTGGGAGAAGAGACCAACCCCCAACTGTCTACAATCTCCCATCAGGTAGTTGTAGAGAGCATTAAGGTCTCCCCTGAGCCTCCTCTTCTCCAGGCTAAACAACCCCAGATCCCTCAGCCTCTCCTCATAGGGCTTGTGCTTGAGACCTCTCACCAGCCTCGTTGCCCTTCTCCGGACACGTTCAAGTGTCTCAATATCCTTCTTAAACTGAGGGGCCCAGAACTGGACACAGTACTCAAGGTGTGGCCTAACTAGTGATGAGTACAGGGGCACAATGTCTTCCCTGCTCCTGCTGGCCACACTATTTCTGATGCAGGCCAGGATGCCACTGGCCTTTTTGGCCACCTGGGCACACTGCTGGCTCATGTTCAGCCAGTTGTCAACCAGTACCCCCAGGTCCCTTTCTGCCTGGCCGCTCTCCAGCCACTCCGACCCCAGCCTGTAGCTCTGCATGGGGTTATTGTGACCAAAGTGCAGCACCTGGCACTTTGACTTGTTGAATGCCATCATGTTGGATTCTGCCCAAATGTCCAGCCTGTCCAGGTCCCTCTTGAGAGTCATTCTACCCTCTAACAGATCAACACCTGCTCCCAACTTGGTGTCATCTGCAAATTTACTAATGGTGGAGTCAATCCCTTCATCCAGATCATCAGTAAAGATACTGAATAGGATTGGGCCCAACACTGATCCCTGGGGGACACCACTAGTGCCTGGCTGCCAGCTGGATGTGGCACCATTCACCACCACTCTCTGGGCTCGGCCCTCCAGCCAGTTCCTAACCCAGTGCAGAGTGCTGCTGTCCAAGCCACGGCTGACAGCGTGGCCAGGAGTTTGCTGTAGGGGATGGTGTTAAAGGCCTTGCTGAAGTCCAGGTAGACTGCATCCACAGCCTTCCCCACATCCACCAGGTGGCTCACCTGATCATAAAAGGAGATCAGCTTGGTCAGGAAGGAGTGGCTTTATTTCCTGTCATGTCAAAAGCTTTTCTCCCGTATTTCTGGCAATGCAAATAAACTAGACAATCAATTTCTATTATTTTTTTAATTCCTTTTGTATCTTTCAATGTTTTTTGCCTTAAACCTCACTCTGTTTGTAGATTGTAATGTTCACTCTGACCATTAACAGCACCCCAAATCAAATTGCATTCCTAAATACTTAAGATCAATCTGTGAACTTTTCACTTAAGCTCTTGCCTGTTTTTTTTGACTTTGCCAGGATTGTTGCTTACATTCAAAAAGCATGATTCTTGTAATTTTTACAGTTAATGAATTGTCTTCTCTAATGGAAGATGGACGTTATCAAGTGCTTCTGGCAAAAATCTACAGCAAAATGGAGAGGACTGATGAAGCTATTGTTTCATTACAACAGGTAAAGGGGAAAGCAAAAAAACCTAGGAAAACCTGCAGTATCCTCACCTTTATCACTGGTTTCCCTTTGATCCCAGATTCACAGAAGTGCCATGGTTACAATGAGCAAAATGTGTACATGGTAGGTATAAGGCACCAATGGCTGGTGCAAAATGTAAAGAACAGAAGTGGTTAGAAAGTCTGAGCATTTTGTGAGCAGTATTACTTGATTTTTTTATTATTTTAGCAGGACTAATGGTTGCTCCTGTTGTCACCTCTTCTTAAACAGGCTTCTTCCCTTGGTTTTCAGAATCATAGAATATTTTGGGTTGGAAGGGACTTCCTAAGGTTACCTAGTTTTACTTCGTGTTTCAATCCTCCTCTGCTAGGCAAAATGGGGGGATGGTGAGAATAAGCAGAATAGTATTTGTGCTTCCTTCTCTTCAACTTGTGAACTTTGAAATGAGCAAAACAATTTCTCTGAGATTTGATTTTGCTATTAGGATAGTTACAAAACTACTTGAGCAGAAAGAAGGAATCTATGGTGTGATAATTTGTTTAGAATTAGTTGAAATCAAAGAAAACTGATGAGGCATAATCAGAATTTGACATAGCAGTTTCCTTACCTGACTTATTTTGGCAAAGAGCTCTACCTCCATGCTTCTGCTAGTCTTTTACTAATCACTTCCTCAAGGATGAAGGATGTCAGAAAATTGAACTCTTTTTTTTGTCTTGAGCTTTCTGTGCTTAATAAAGGAGTTAAGGACATACACTTTCTAGATTCTGGCCCTTGAGGTTTTGTTTATACACCTTATCAAAAGCTTAATTTTAAGGAAAAAAAAAAGAAAAAGGCTTGTAGCATAACATTTCTATTGAATTTTTTTTATGTAGGCTAAGGATGTTAACAGGATTATGGACATTAAGGAAAGTCTTGACAGGAAATCATGGAGGTGATGACAAAATTATTCTAAGCAAAACTAGAACTTGTGTGCTAAAAGCACTGCTTTTTTCTCCAATAATGAGGCTTTATTCAATTATGTCCTGCACCAGCATGTTTTGTGGTTACAACTCTGCTAATTGTTATAAACTGTAACGTAACCATTTGAATTGGGGAAGAGATTAGTTACAACTAATGCAAGGCAGGGAAATATGAGGGAAATTTAGACCAATAGAAATACATCATATTTATTCAAATAAATGCATTTGACCTAATATTCCTTAGATGGAGTACTAACTAATCTTGTTCATACCACCATTTTCTTCAAGTATACAAGGAGTAAACTGGATTCCTCCATGTGTTTTTGCTTTAATGTTCTGATCCATACTGGATGTATGATTATCTCCAAATTATGCTCTTAAAGTGTGTGTTATACTTTGTTGGATTAGCATGTAGTTATGCAGTATTTTAGAGAAAATGTGTTAGAATTCCATTTTGTTGAAAGTATTGAAGATTACATTGCTTGTCAGCATATTTTTAATGTGAATTCTGAAGAGGCAAGGCAGTTTAAGACAGGTAGTTGAGGGAGAGATAGGGGTTTGTTTTGCTCATTTTCATTGATGGTTTCTGTAGCGGAGACATATTTTCTTTGTTTGTATTATTTGGGTGTTTTAATCTATAAAAAATTAATTGCATTGTATAACAGTAGATAAAGTAGAATTCATTCCTGTGAAAAGTTTAGGCTGTTCTCTTTTTTACTCACATCAGGCTCGAGAATTACAAGCCAGAGTGCTTAAACGTGTTCAGATAGAACAGCTGGATGCAGTTCCTGCACAGAAACAGTTAGCAGCTGAGATTTGTGCTGAGATTGCAAAACATTCAACAGCCCAGCGAAACTATGAAAAAGCAATTAAATTTTACAAAGAAGCTCTTGTTCACTGTGAAACAAATAACAAGGTCAGTTCTCCCTCTGACTATTTTGCGTTGTTTTTCCATTCAGTTTTGATATCTAGCAATACTTACTTTTTCCAGTTATCCACAGTGTAGAAGTGTATTTGCAATTAATTCTGCTTTATGATATACATAGAGTCTTGAACTTTCTACTCTTCATTGCTTATCATGATAAAATTGTTGAATGTACTGCTAATTTCTGTCTCTCCTGATTGAAGTGGTGATCTGTGTACACTCTGAGTGGTGCATTAGATCATACAGTGAGCCTGTCTTCATGTAATAGTTGATGACATTAAGGTATAGCATGGTGAGAGTGGAGATTGTTTCAATCTTGCGTGTTGCTTGTCCTCTGGAATGAATTCCCAGTGATTTCACTGCGCTCTCTCTTTCCCACAAGTGCCTATTGATGAATACTTGTAACTTTGAGCTTATTTTTATCCCTGCCTTCCTTGTTCTCTTTTCACAGCGCTGGGTTTTACAGATAGGAGAAGTAGAAGTGAAAGACATTTGTAATTAGCATCAAAATTAAGTGTCAGCTTTATGGGGGTTTTTAGATTAAAAATAAATAGGTACAATTTTTGTCAAATTTCCAGTTTTCTAGCATGTGTATTGTATATTTAGGTGTGTATTCTTATTTTGCTACTTCTTACTGTCCAGCTGTCAGATTCACCAGCTGCTAAGTTACCAGTATGTCACCTGGTTTTAATACTTGAAGTCATGTGTTGTGGTTTCAAGAGTCTAGATACTTCCTAAAGCTGCAGCTTCAGCATCTTTGAGACAGACTTTACTCAAGGCATCTTGTAAGAATGATGAAGGAGAAATAAAATAAATTGGGAGATGAATAAAAACATCCTTAATCTTTAAAAGAAGGTGACTTACCCCATTCTACCATAAAGAGCGAGGATACTGCCTGTCATAGTACAGGTACAGCTATGGTATGCCATATGCTTTTGTAGTATGCCATTCCAGTAATTCAGTATCAAACCCTTAATTTCACTTTTCTTTCACATCACTACTGAAATACCAGCATTCCAGTTCTTTTAAATTCCTGCTAAAATCATATTCCTAAGAGATTTCTATTGTTACAAAATCTGCTGTGCACTGATATTTGTACTGAATATCTGTTAGATGCACTTACCAGAGATTTTTATTTTAATCCTACTTAAATAACAAATAGAATACTATGACATCTTAGATAATCTAAGACTTAATTTCTGTTTAAGAGCTTGTTCCCTGCTTACAGTAGTGAAAGAAAATACTTCTGGTTACCCACAACTAGTATAAATGAGTCATTTCACTCTATAGAAATAGGCCTGAACTTGGTTCTTCTCTTAAAAACATTGCTAGTAAAGGTTGGAAATAAAGTCTTTTAGATTATGAAATAGAAATTTGAGCTGTTTGTTGATGTCTTCAGAATTTATAATTTAAAATTATATATGGAAATACTGGAAATTCTCTTGTTTCATCAGAACAAGCTCTCCTATTTTACACAGAGACAGTGATTGCCCATTGGAATGGGCTGCCCGAGGAGGTGGAGGAGTCACCATCACTGGAGGTGTTCAGGAGGAGACTTGACAGGATGCTTGGTTGCATGGTTTAGTTTGATTAGATGGTGTTGGATGATAGGTTGGACACGATGATCTTGAAGGTCTCTTCCAACCTGGTTTATTCTATTCTATTCAAACCAAATGTAAAGTGTTGCACTAAACAAATAATTCAGTCGGACATGAAGAGATTGCAGTCCATGTCATAAGGGGTTTGGGTTGTTTTGCTTTGCATAGTTAGATCTAGGTACATAAATACCTCACGTCATTTCTCTGACCATTTAAGAGGCAGTGCCGTTTTCAGATGCAGACTTGAAGTGCATCACAGGTGGCATCCAGTGTGTCATTTCACAACAGCATTGCTTTTTGGGTTGGAGTTGAAAATTTAGTGACATCTTCCAGTCACTAGAAATTAATGTGTAAGTCTGCAGTCTTGAGAACAGTACTGTCGCAGCAGTTCTGTTTTCAATGTAACTTCAGAATATCCCTATGAAAAAAGAAAAGATTTTATCTATTTTAAAGCTGAGGGAATAGAAAATAATTAAATTACTTGACCAAGAGTTCACAGGAAGCAACAAAGGAGTAAGTTTTCCCAGAAGTTTTGAAAATCTCAGATTAATACTTACATAAATGAATCAGTTTTATTGGTCTTTAAATTACACAGTTACATATTTTCATCTACAGGCGATGTTGGAACTTGCACGTTTGTATCTTGCACAAGATGATACTGATGCCTGTCAACATCAGTGTGCCTTACTACTAAAGAATGACCAAGACAATGAAGCAGCAGCAATGGTATGTGCTATTATATTTATCCTTTATCAGATTTTTTTTTTCACTTTATGTCTGCAATGTAATGGATCTATGAAATACAACTTTAGAGAAAGCTTACAGCTTCTGATTAAAAAAAAAAGAAATCTATTCCAACGAAATGTTTTTCTCTTTATTCTGGATAATGATTCAATATGAAGTTTCTAGCAATCATAGCATTTGTTCTATCTCAGTGCAAAGAACCATAAGGAAACAGTACTAGTTGTAAGATTGACTGAAGTGTATCTTAATGCATGTTCTACTAACAGTTGGCTAATGCTTGGGGAAGAAGTAATTTTCAAAACCCAGTAATATTAAAGCAAGTATCTAAAAAAATACTTACAGAAGAGCTATGTACTTAAGGTGATTTTACATCCTTATATAATCATAGTTAATCATATTCCTACTTAACCATTTTTAATCATAGCTGCAGATTCTCCATACATGATTTGCATACTCATTGCCTTAAAAGACAGCTCTGTAGAGCAACTTTTGCTTTAACACATTAAACACACGAGGATCAAAATAATTTTAAGACTGGAATAATTTATTTCCCCGCAGTGGTCTAACATCTGGAATTTATCATAGAATGGTACAAGAACAGGGGTAATAGCACTTTTAATATATGTTATTAAATATACTCTTTATTAGCTACTTCTCAGTGGAGGTAAACTGAAATTAAATCATTTTAGTTTACTTGCACCACTGAAGTGGACTATCATGTTTCCTCAACTTTAAACTAGCTTTGCTTTTCTATGTGCTTAATCTACCTTTATGGGAAATAAAATTAGGAGTAAAACTACACAAGTAAATCCAGACATATTTGAAAGGTACATCAAAGTTTTTCATTCTCTTTTCAATTTCTACATTAAGTGAAAAATTGGATATGAGCCTGTACCTGCTCTTTTTTTATATTGTGTGTCTGTATATAGAGTGTTTATTTTCCAGTGAGTAATAAAATACTCTAGCTTGCTTTGCTTCTTATGCAGTTCCTACAGGACTTCAATGCTATAGTTATAGTTCCCCGCTTTCCAGAACTAGAGTTCATTGTAAAACACAATTTATAATACTTGTTTTGTTTTCTCTTAATTGCTCAATATTGTAGATGATGGCTCATCTCATGTTCAGGAAACAAGATTATGAACAAGCTGTCTTTCATTTCCAGCAGCTTCTGGAACGCAAGCCAGGTGAATATTTAGCAGCGATATTTTTAATTCCTTCGGATACATATTTCTGATGAGACAGAGGAATAAATACCTAAAAAATACCCTGTATGATTATAAATAGATGTGCTATTTTTAATGTAGTGGATACTAAAACTAATGACCATTGCTTTTCTTTTTTTCCCTTCTTTTTCTCCTCAAGATTAATAAAGGAAACTGGTCTCAGACAGGAATGAGTTTCTTTTTTGTCAATTTGCAAGTTTTGACTGGAGAGAAGGCTGCTAAAATCTACTAAAGTACTACTGTAACAGTACTATAATGAACGTAGAGCTTTCTAATGGACTTTGTGGAAAAAGTCTTAAGAGGACAGCAAACTTTTTGAGTGCTTATGAAGTATAATTATATTTACCTTTTTTTATAGAAGTATATAGAAGCAGATAACCTTTATAAAGGTTTTAAAATAAGTATTTCTGCTATCATGTGATACTTTCATGCTTCTATCTGTGGTTACTATGCAATATGTCTTACGTATTACATAGTGTATTATTTTTGTATGTGAAAAAACTAAGGCAGGCTGTTTGTTTCTTAAGCTGTTCATACAACTAATGATTATAATTGCAATCTCCTAATCATTTGGATTATTCAGATAACTATGCAACCCTCTCGCGATTAATTGATCTGTTAAGAAGAGCTGGGAAGCTAGAAGAAGTCCCAAGATTTCTTTTAATGGCTGAAAAACATTCTCCCAGAACAAAGATTGAACCAGGATTTCACTACTGCAAAGGACTGTATCTTTGGTACTTGCAATTATAATTAAGATAAATGATGTTTGATTACATAGTACATATTTTAATTAACTTTCTTGTCATCTGTTGTCATCCAAAGATGTTGCGTATAGTGTGATAAGCAAGTGATAACTAATGTAGCACTACTTCCCTAATTACTTAAGGTGCTAGGATTTTAAGGGCTCCTTTTCTCTTCTGAAATACTTTCCAGTAAGCTTCTCTTTAAAATTAAATTATTTTGTCTCACATACATCTTTTGTGTTTGCTGATGAAGTAATGTAATACTTCTGATGCTGATGAAGTAATCTAATATTTCTTATTGTCAAGTGCTAGAGCTTATCAGACTGCTTTTAGCCTGCAGCAACAAATTCCTCGCAATAGTATAGTATACATGCTGTTCAAACCTTGCATTATCAGTGCATGCAGGTGTGTCATCTGTTCTTCAATAGTCAAGTGTCTTTTCTGGGTTTGGGTGAGATTTGAGGCAGTAAATTTTACTGTCTCAGATTTAAATATTTTATCTGCCTAGGTATACAGGTGAACCAAATGATGCACTGCGGCATTTTAATAAAGCACGAAAGGACAATGACTGGGGACAGAATGCAGTCTACAACATGATTGAAATTTGTTTGAACCCAGATAATGAAACTATGGGTGGTGAAGTCTTTGAAAATCTGGATGCTGACATAGGGTGAGTGAATGAAATAAATATTGCCTCATAAGAATGTGCCTTAATTTAAATCACTACATCTCTAAGCTCATCTAATGCTTTGAATATTCCACTTACTATATTGTGAGAGACCATTCTAGACTGTAGTCAGTCAGTCTTAAGCTAAAAGTAGAGAAGGTTTTGTCTGGAATGCTGATCGCTTGGAATGTTAAAAATAGCTTATTAGGTTGGAACTGCAGTTGTTTGAGAAGAGAATCAGGGCAGAATGCCTGTATAACAGAGTCATCTTGTACAAAATGTCATGCCTTTAGTGTGGAATGGCTACTAAGTTGTAATTAATTTGGTGTGTATTAAAGAAAAGCTTTTACAAATTCTTTCTGTTAACAGTAATCCAACAGAGAAGCAGGAGTCTGTGCAATTGGCTGTAAGAACAGCAGAAAATCTTCTGAAGGAGCTCAAGCCTCAGACCGTTCAGGGTCACATTCAATTGCGAATCATGGAAAATTATTGTCTCATGGCAACCAAACAAAAATCAAGTGTTGAACGAGCACTGAACACATTCACTGAAATAGTAGTGGCTGAGGTGAGTAACCTTTCTCATTTCCTCAGTCTTCACACTTACTACATTTTTTGGTTTTAACTAGTCTCACAGTTTACATTCAGAAGTCTTAGTGTCTTAGTGCTATTTGTTCTAAGGTTGTTTTTTTTCTATTAATATTTTATATGAAGTTAAAAATCATGTAAAAGCTGAAATAGCATCTTTAGAAGACTTCAATTACATTGCAAAAACTAAATTGTAATACTGACAGTTACTGAAATGTGAACAGGCTGTTTGGTTTGAGTTGCGGGTTTTGCTTTTTAATTCTCAGGCTTGCCAGCAATGCATCTGATGGTCTAAGTCTGTACAGTACCTTCATTTTGTAAGCAAAAATAATTAAATATAAGCTGCCTTTGTTTACTTCATGGCAATTTGACAGAATTTAAATTCCAGGGCAAGATTATGCATCTGCTTAAAATTCATCCTTATGATGGAAAGCTTCATTATTTTACAGCTACTTGTAGTCATTAGCTTTAGGATTAACAACAGATGTTCTTCATACCAGCACCTTCCTATAGATTTTATTTAAGCACATGTAGACACATTTAGTCCATCAGAATGTCAATAAATATTTGAGTTGCTGCTACCCTTTAACTGTGTGCCAAACTGCTCCTTGGCTGAGCTGAGTATACAGGTGCTTATCTTGTGTATAAGGCAGTTCTGACAATCACAGACTGGTAGGGGCTATAAGAGGCCTCCTGAGATCTGTTCTAGTCCCCTGCTGACAGGTCCTCTAGAGCAGGTTGCCCAGGATTGTGTCCAGGTGGGTTTTGAGTATCTCCAGGGAAGGAGACTCCAAAACCTCTCTTGCCAGCCTGTTCCAGTACTCTGATAGCCTCAAAGTAAAGAAGTTTTCCTTACATTCAGATGATCCTTCTTGCATTCCAGTTTGTGCCTTTTGCCTCTTGTTCTGTCACTGGGCACCACAGAAAAGAGTCTGTTCCTATCTTCTTGACATCTGCTCTTCAGATATTCTTAAGCATTGACAGGATGCCCTCTCAGTCTTCTCCAGGCTAAACAGCCCCAGGTCTCTCAGCCTTGTAATGCAGGAGAGATTCTCACATGGTGACACAGTTCCAGCAGGAAGAATGTTCCAATCTTGGTTAGTCTTCTCTCCAGGGTTGCATAAAATACACAGTTTTAATATCTTCAGAGGTTATTGATCTATGCTAGGTGTAACTCCTGAGGGAGAGAGGGTGTGAGCTGATCATTATGTGGAAGAGGGGATTTTGGTGAGGTTGGGGGTTTTTTAATTGTTTTTTTTTTACCCCTCTGTGGCAAGCCTATTTACAGTACAACCCTATGAAGAGGTGTAGAGCTGGAATGCCAGTAGTGAGCCAGGAACACAGAGAGGGAGAGAGAAGCTTCCAAGTTAGCAGCTGACAAAACTACTGTCTGCATTTAGGAAGCAGTTTTGAGATGTGAGCCCCATTGTCACCTATTACCTAGTGATAGGGCAGGATTGAAAAGACATGCTGAGGAAGATGAATCTCGTTTGAGGCCTACAAGCCTAGTCCTGTGGAGGCCATACCATTATCAGAAAAAAACCCCAAAATTGTGGTGATAACACCAGCCACAGAGCCACTCAGTAATAGACTGAGCCCATGTTAATAAAGGCAGGATTCCTGTCAGTTTCTATCTGAAATATTTATGTATCAGAAGGATAGATCTTGGTGGTATCAGAACATTTCCAGTTGAGATGAAATACGTGTGGTTGCTTTCAGTGTTTGCTGAGCCTGAAGAGGATTATTTTGAGACCAAACTTACGTTCAGCCTCTTAATTATTGTGGTTAGTCTTACAGAAATAAACTTAGCACTAGGTGGAAAACATGTTTTTAAGAAAGGCTATTTGTATGATCCTAAGATGTACTACTTAGGGTTTAGATACCTGTGAATGTCTTCTATAGAAAAAAAAAAAATTAAAAGCAAACTAAAAAAGCACCTAGCAGTCACTATGCTTTTTTTACTTCAGAAAGATCATATACCAGCACTTTTGGGAATGGCCACAGCCTATATGATCTTGAAACAGACTCCACGAGCCAGAAATCAGTTAAAACGGATTTCAAAAATGAGCTGGAATCCAATTGATGCAGAGGAATTTGAAAAGAGTTGGCTTCTGCTTGCAGATATCTATATTCAATCTGCAAAATATGATATGGCTGGTGAATTATTGAAACGGTGCCTTCGTCATAACAGGGTAAGTGAATGCCCATTAAAAGTAACCTTAGTAACCTTCTATTTTAATTGATCTAAATGTTTAGTTTTCACCTAAAACATGATTTTGAAATTTATTTCTTTTTCCAGTTACCTGGTATTTGATTTATTAAGGGAGAAGTAGACCAAAACAAGCCAGGAAACCAGTAACTTTACACTGGAGGGTAGTAATCAAACCTGTGAATGCTGCTTAGTCATTTTTAGTTACATTCTATAATACCTTACGCAAGTTTCAGCTGTGGTAACACTAGAAGCTTAAGGTGTTTATTGAATGGCAAAGATGCATTTTATTGAGTCTTGCAAACCTGATAAAGAAAGGAGTAGCCAAATTTTGGAGACTTGCTCCATTTATTAGGTGATTTTATCTTCATACCTTAAAGTAAATTTTTAAACATCTATGTTCATAAGTCTTCTACTCCACAGAAGATTTATTTATTCTTTTTAATGCTGGTTTTAATGTGCTGTGAAGACAAGCCCAAATGTTTTTTACTTCAGGGTTTCTGAGCAGGCAAACTGTCCAATACTCTGATTTGACTATAGGAAGCACATGTTGTGTACTTCCACAGAGACGCCCCTTAAAATAGGATGTACTCAGTTTCGTGCTTACAGAAAATTAGTTTGAATTTAGTTAAGAAATAAAATCTACCTTAAAGTCAGTTATATGCTTGTTCAGATGGCCAAAGGAAGTTGCAAAATCGATACCACTGAGGGATAAACATGAGTCACCTCCCCAAATAAAACATATCTTGAAATAGATGGCCTGTCGAGCAGGTATGCACCACAAATGACAGTTTGTTGCAGAAGTTCCCAAGCAGCTCTAAAAACATAGCCTGCTTGGTAGGAAGAAGGATGACACATTAGAAGTCTGCAACTCTGGTTGCTTAGCAAAGGAGCAGAGTAAAGATGCTGACTTTTTTCCAACTTACAAGCAAAACAGCTAAGCAAGAGTTGTACTAAACAAAGAGGTGTTGAATATTTTAGATCTCAAAAAATCTTGTTAATTCTCAAGACAATATTTAGTGTCTTCAATGTAGAAGATTTTATTATATCAAGTAAACAAATTACTGTGATGCATTCCTTTTTAGGATTTTTTTAGCAGTCAGAATTGAATTATGGGGATACAGATTTGAATTCAATTATGTGGATATAGATACGTGATATATACATATATGTGGATATAGATATATACAATTTATAGATATATGCAATTTAGGTAACTATTTCGAATGAAAACTTAATAAAAGCCTAGTGTCTTGTAATATGGATTGCTTCTGATTAAAAAAAAAATAAAAAAGAAAAAACAAGGTTTGGATAGTGAAATTGAAGTTTCCTACTGATTACCCATCTTCATTTTGAACTTGTTGTTTCATTTATCATAAATGAGGAGGGTATGTGTATATTTTTATCTTCATTTTCCAGACATTCCCATACTGCTTATCCTGTATGCTCTGATATGCAGGGGATTTTGGAAGCCCTTCTTGGAAATAGTGAAGTTAAAGACAAAATGTAATTTATATTAAACAGCATTCCTTTGCTTGTGTATCAAAGGTGCACATTTTCACAACACCTGAATTTTTATCTCAAAAATACTTGACCTATTGATGGCAGAATGTAACTATTTTGCAGTAAGTGTGTGTGGTAGCTATGAGTTTCCTGCCCTATATGATAAATGTAAGACTGCTTTATTAATTACTGTATCTTTTATTATGGAGTTTAACTGATTTACTTGTATATGTATCAAAATCAAGGCTAGTATTTCCTCTAGTGCTTAATAGTTTTTGGAACCTGTTTTTGAGATGCTTGTAGTTTGCCACTTGGAGTTGTACAAAATGAAATATTTAACAGTTGATGCTCTCTTGAGGATATTTCTGTCTGTATGTAATTTTAAGTAGAAAATTATAAGACAGTTTCCAAAAATAAGGGTATGAAAAAACCTTTTAAAGAAATAGTGAAATAAGCATATTTGTAGAAGATACAATGCTTTCCAGGTGGACTTGAAATGGGTCTCCTGTAGGATTATTATTAACTCAGAGAGTTATTTACAGGGTTTCTGTGTGCTCTCAACATTTTTGAAAGGGTAGATGCAATGTCCTCCTTTATGAACTCTCTTCTTTGCTCTGTGTAACATAGGAAGTCACTATGCAGAATTCCGTATAACTGATTTCTATTACAGATATTTTAAATCAATACTATCTTTTCCTCAAAGCTAATACAAGTGTTATTGTTGTTTTCCTGGTTTCCAGCTACACAGATTTGAAACATTTAAGTAATTAAGATGTTAGTATCATTATATATAAGTTTACCTAAATAAAATTTTTAATTAATATTTATGTTTTGCAGTCATGCTGCAAGGCTTATGAATACATGGGGTACATAATGGAAAAGGAACAAGCATATAAGGATGCAGCAATAAATTACGAGATGGCCTGGAAATATGGAAACCAAGCAAATCCAACAATAGGCATGTATATGTAGCCTGCACATGATTTCAGGCACTACCCTGTACTGGAAAGACTGCTTTTGATTTTGCATAGAGATAGATTATCATGTAAAAACCTCAGATGTTTAAAGGTGTTCTTAACAGTCACTTTGAAAGACCCAGTGGCAAGAAGTAGCAGCTTCATAACACTTCAGAAGTTTCTGCTGTTTTAGTACAAAGTTTGGTCCAAAACAGTTTTAGTTTGCTCTTTGTGAACCACTTTCTCTGTTAAGTACAGCATTAATTTTTAAGAACATGTTTACAGTAATGCAATGTGTCCTGTCTATTAGAGAACTTTTTATAATAGCCAATATATGTCTGATGGTGGCAGATCATTGTTTTATTTCAGTGTGATAATCAAACAAATTATCTATTTATATGGATAAGGTTTTTTACATATGAGTAAAGGTTTCAAAAATAAATGTCTTTTAAATAGATCTGGTTTTAGTAAGATGGTTAACCGCAAACTTGGGATACTACTCAAGCTGCAGTTTGGATAGTTAATTGAAGTCTACACTAAACAGTCACCATTTATGGCTATTTTAATGTGGGAAATCCTTTGTGAAACAGATATGTAGGATAAAACGCACTTTCATGCTCAACACCTAGAGTCAGTCTCCAGCTACCAGGGATGGTGATTTTTACAAATTCCATTCCAAGTTTTGGGCTATGCTTATGGCCCTTCAAAATTACATACAACTTGTGGTCTTTAATATGTGGTGAGGTTTTGTGCCTTAGATTTTTTTTTCCCCAAATATTGGAAATTGCATGCTTATAACCTGTTTATTTTTTTTCTCAGTCCTGATCTCTGCCCAGGCTGATGCACTTAAGCTGTACCTTTTATGTTGAAAGTGTCAGCCTGACATGTTGTTATGGAACTTAACCATATGAGGGTTTTTTTAATCAGTGGTCTGCTGAAGAGTGGAACAGAACTGCATTTTAATGCCTACTTTCTTATTTCTAGCCTGATTTCCCCACCCCGCCTTCTGTCCTGTAATAATGGAATTGCCTTTACAAAGGGACAGTGTATTGCAGGTCACAGTGAGCAGCTCTGTGGGGTACCACAGTAACTGAAAGAGGACAACCCTTATGTGTTCTCTGTAGTAACACATCCTCTCCAGAATAATGTATCCTTTTGATTCAAACACAGCTATCAGTGTGTAAAGAGCTTTTATTTACTACTTGAAATGACTTTCAGTAGAAATTTTGACCTCAACAGTTTTAGATGAGAGAATACTAGAAAACAAATGTACTAACTTCAGAAACATGTGGTGACCAAAATGAATTTGAATGTGAGATCTTAGTTTCTTGTACAGAATCTGAAATTGTCACCTTTTTCCTCCCCTTTTACTTACAGGATACAAGCTGGCTTTCAATTACCTGAAAGGAAAGAGATACGTTGATGCAATCGATGTTTGTCATAAGGTAGAATCTGCATATGTACTTAATACTCTGTCTACAATAGCAACATTGTTCTACATAATGCTCCTGTTTTTGGGGGGGGGTGGTTTAAATTTCTAAAATATATAGTTTAATGTCAGAAGGCTGGTTTATTTGGTAAATTGGATTAAATTAAATATCCTCTATGTAATCTCCTCCTCCTGAGCTCCCTGGCCAGCAGGTAAATTAAGAGATGAAGGGGCTGACTGTTATATGTAAAAGCATATTTTACTGGCAATACGTTCTGTTGGCTCTATGATTGCAGCTTGGTAAATCAATACAGAAGTATAGCTGAACAGGTTAATCAAATATTAATATCAGAAGACACTTAGAGTACTTTATTGTATGATCCAAACAGGAACAGAGCAGACACCAAATAAGAGTAAGGGCTGCTATTACAGAAGCACAGTGAACATTATTAATTAACAGTTACTAGCATTAATAATGAAATAAATATATTTATTCCTTTTGGGGAAATAAAAGTAACTGGAAAGGACAAACTGAATGAAAGGATAAGGGAGTGGAGGGAATTAAGAGCTAGATGATCAAGTATAGTAAGTAGAGCATAGTAAGAAAGAGCCTGTGGGAGTGAAATACATGAAAGCAATATATCATTGCAGAGAAAGAATACTTAAAACCTTGGAAATATCTCCAGAGCTCACTCTTCTGATTGCTTGCATTTCAAACCACAGAGAGGCTTTAGCCCTTGACTCCTATGCCTTTCACATCAAGGTGACAAGGCAGGGTGAAAGAGAAGCAAACTGTCTGATAAAGCTGTCCTTGACCTCCATTGTCCATACCTACAGTTAAATATTGTGCATTCTTAAAATAAACTTGTCATTATTTTAGTTTTAGATTGTGATAAGGAAGTATTCTTTCGGTATTCTTTCCTTTTAGACACATGTTTTGGGTTGTTTTGTCTTTTGACAGGTCCTTGAAGTACATCCAAATTATCCAAAGATCAGAAAGGAAATACTTGACAAGGCCCGTGCATCACTAAGAACATGATTTTTAATTGTTTTGGTGGGGAGGGGCAGGGGGCATGTTTTTGTTCATTTGTTTTGTGTGGCTCATCAACCTGTTTGATGAATTTTGCTTCAGAAGCTATGAATGAAATACTGCAGTGACAAAGACCATATTAGCACAAGTGTATTGTGGATACAATTAACTTAGTTGTACTAGAGATCTGTGTTATGTTCTGCAGCCCTGAAAGAAATTATTCTCATTCTGTGTGCCATGTAAGGTGTCACCCAACATCACAAAAACATGTTACCAGCATTATAAAATTATTTCAAAACATGTAACTCAGTGTTTTGTGTTGTCCATTTGAAACATCACTCAGAACAACATCCTGTATTACCTTGTGCAGGTGCATTGTTAAGATTCCATATTTTGGTTCGTGTGAAATATTTATTCATAGTTACAGTGTAGTCTTTATTGCTACAGATGTATTTCTAAAGCATGCTTTTTATTTTTATATATATTCTAAGCACACTTTTTTAATCTTGAAAAGAACAACTATATACATTGTTCTCAATGAAACTTATATTTTTAATGAAGACCTAATACTTAAAATTAGGACCAATAAATTCTGTTACACAGAATTTATTTTCTACTT
The DNA here is from genome assembly GCF_014839835.1 of Dryobates pubescens. Lineage (NCBI taxonomy): Eukaryota > Metazoa > Chordata > Aves > Piciformes > Picidae > Dryobates > Dryobates pubescens. Next base: position 35,615,452 of record NC_071613.1, read on the forward strand.
ATGCTGTCTTATTATCCATTTGTCAGATTTCCATGAAGAGAAATGTTTGACATTTTCAGTTTGGAGTGTTCAGTCTTTCAGCATTGTATGTGCAGACAGTACAGGCCTATGTGCAGAAGTTAGCATTTGGTTATCCATACAAAACACCTTTCTGAAGAAATCATTTTGATTCCAAGGGGGTTAGAGTCTTATCTCACGTACAGAGTATGCCTGTGTATCTTTCAAAGCACCAATAGCATGTCATCAATGAGTGGAAGGAGATGCACCAGGTTTTTCACTGATGCAGAATTTTGGAAAAAAACATTGTTACACCAATGTATTTCATTTTCAAGCAGTATTTGACTAGAAAAATAATATTTTGAGTGTGAAAAACAATCCTTAATACTAGTGATTTAAGTTTCTTAACCAATTTCAGTTTCCTCCTTATGTAATTTTAGCTTTTCATGTTGACATCGTGTAAAGTCATTTGGGTTTTGGATTTCTGTTTTACAATAACTAGATGTTAAGGCTACAAAAATGGAGCCTGTGTACAATCATATCTAATCTCATTTACCAATAATTGGGTGCTGTATCTTGCTTTGTTTCCTGAACAGATTAACATGCATCACTTATACAGTGATGCTTTCAACTGGCGGTTTTCAGGCTCTTTGACAAGATTTGTGTGAATATTAGAATTGAGCAAAGACCCAAATAAACAGCCTGTCCTTCCCTAGGGAACCTTGAAACTTATGCCATAGCTTTATCCTATCTCAGCACTGGCAATCACTGTGTAGTTAACTGTACCAGAGTACAGGCTCCTTGTTTTTTACCTGCAAGATGAGCACTGTAATAGAGCTCTGAGAAAGATTTAGGAGACTGATTTAAAACTAATAGAGGATTGAAATGAGGAACATGGAAGGATCTGGAAATGCTGAGACTGGGGTGAACTATAAGGGAGCTGGGCTGTGGGGGTCAGTAGACCATGAATTCTTAAACTGCTGGTTTTTCCCACTGTTAAAAGAATAAGTACATAGGCCTTAGCAAGGCAATTTCTAGAAAAGCAGCATCCCTGTAGACTGCCCTATTCATACCGAATCAATGTAGTTTTGCTTCCTCAATAACAAGCTTGGAATAAAAATAGGTGGGTTTATATCAATACTTTCAAAAAAAAGCAAAAACTAATCTGGTTTTATCATGGGCAGAAGATGGACATTATCTTTTCATAAATGACTAAAAGATTAGGTCATGACAGTAAGATACAGAAATTAGTTGATAGAAACTGAACTGAGATTTTGAGATTTTAGTGGCTAATTTTTGGTGAAGAGCTTTATTTGTAAACCATGCAGGTAGAAGGTTTCTGAATTCCCATTAGTCATCTTGAGCATATCTAGTCACTAGTGTCTTTTTATAGATGAAATGAGACTCGTCTTTGAATTTATTTTTTTCCTAAAAAGGTGGCTGTAAGTAGTCTTTTAGAAAAAAACCTTGCTCTACTCTAATGTAGTCTTCCCAAAAGAAATAAATGCTGTTTCTATTTCTGTTGTAGTTTATATATGCAATTTCTATTTTTTATTTTATTTTATTTTCTCTGCAGAAGGAATGGCTTGTTTCATTTCTCCTTACTACAACTAATTGAAAGTGTTAAATCTCATGCTTTCCTTCTGCTTTTACAGTGCATGTTGCATGCTTCGTGTTTTTGCTTGTTGTGTTTTTGTGTGTGCGTGTGCGTGCCTTTCTTAATAAATGGTTTTGTATGGAAGAGCCTCCTGGGATGGATGGGAGTCAGTAATGCTAATTTCAAAGAGCTGAAGTCTTTACTGTGGTGTTGCTTAGCAACCCATCTTCCAGTTTGCCTTTGAATAAAAGAGGAGAGTGAAGCTGTGGTTCCTATTGATTCATTCACTGAAACTGGAAATCTAAGCATCTTGTAGCTATAGCAACATATAAGCCATAGGTGTCTCTTCCTCTCTTGCCTCTCCTTCTCCCCTTTCTCCTGCAGGTACAGAATGCCTAGAATATCTTCAAGAGGATGTGTAAACATTTTTGGTAACTGTATTAAATACTCTGGGTTTAATTCCCTACTACTCCTTTCAGATTTGTACTGATGCTAGAAAGATGATCATTAGAAGGTACCGTTAGATAAAATAATGACTATAATTAGCTGTAATAACGAAATTAGCAGCATTCTTGTAGAACAACAGAGAAAAAGTAATTTGCAGTTTTTCCCCATTTTTGAACTAATTTTGACTTTCACAAGTTCTCTCTCAAATGTGGCTCCAGCAATTTTTAGAAAGGGTCATAAACAGGCAACTCTGGTTCAGAAACTCATTCAATTGATGAGTAAGTATCTTTATAAACATAATAGTTCAAACAGTGCTTATAGTATTAGAGAATTTGTTGAAATTTCTTTAGAGAATTTATCTTTGAAAGTCATCCAGGAGACATTTCAGGAAAATCTCAGTGGGGGTGGATTTTGGCTCTTGAGAAGTTGATCATAAAGAACTCAGTGTGTTCCCCATACAATCCTGAACAGGGGAAAAAACAGGAAAAGAAATAAAGGAAAATTTTCACTAACAAGTCCATCTTCATCAGTTTGTGACTGCCACTTCTTAAGTAAGGTCACTATTTTGTTAGCTGTCAGCTGTGATTTGGATTTCTGGCTTCATTCACTCTATCGTTTTACCTTTTGCTTCATCTGACAATGAAATCAGAAACATTTTAAAGCAAATCAGTGTTTAAAAACCCAAATGTTTAGAATTGGACTGTAACTGCAAAGATCATGCTTTTATCTCTCTTAAAACTTGGTTTGGTAATTATGCAATATAGTGCTTGCTGAAAGAGGAACTAGGTGAATGGTTTATATGAATAGTCTAAATCTTGGAATAATAGAATGGCTTTATTTGGAAAAGACATTTAAGGCCATAGAGTCCAACCTAACTCTACAAAGTCAGGTGTAAACTATGTCCTCAACACCACATCTATGCATCTTTAAACACCTCCAGCGATGGTGATTCAACCACCTTCCTGGGGAGCCTGTTCTGGTGTTTGATAACCTTTTCAGCCAGGAAGTTTCTTCTAATCTCCAATCTAAACCTCCCCTGATGTAACTCATGGCCATTTCCTCTCATCACTTGTTGCTTGAGAATATCATTAGAGAATCATAGAATGGTTAGGGTTGGAAGGGATCTCCAAAGTTCATCTAGTGCAATGCCCACTGCAGTGAGCAGGGAAATGAGATCAGGTTGCCCAGAGCCCTGTCAAACCTGACCTTGAGTATCTCAAAGGATGCAGCCTCAACCACCTCCCTGGGCAACCTGTTCCTGTGTTCCACCACCCTCATGGTAAATAACTTCCACTTAATGTCCTACCTAAATCTACTCCTCTGTGATTTAAAACCATTGCCCCTCATCCTCTTACTACAGGCATTTGTAAACAGTCCCTTTCCAGCCTTCTTGTAGACTTCCTTCATGTACTGGAAAGCTGCTATTAGGTCTCCCTGAAGCCTGCTCTCCAGGCTGAACCACCCCAGCATCCTCTGCCTGTCCTTGTAGGGGAGGTGTTCCAGCCCCCTGGTCATTTTCATGGCCATCCTCTAGACCTGCTCCATCAGGTCCATGTCTTTGTGTTGAGGGCACCAGAACTGGATGCAGTACACCAGATGAGGTCTAAGCAGAGCAGAGTGAAGTGACAGAATCACCTCTCTTGATCTGCTGGCCATGCTTCTTTTGATGCAGCCTACAATGTGATTTGCCTTCTGGGCTGCAAGTGCATACTTGTTGACTCATGTCCATCTTCTCATCCACCAGAGCTCCCAAGTCTTTTCCACAGGGCTGCTTTCTATCACCTCATCCTCCAGCCTGTATTGATAATGAGAAGTGACCTTTCAGGTTATTATAGAGAGCCTCCTCTTTTCCAGACTAAACAATTCCTGTTTCCTCAGCCTCTCTTCATGAGACCTGTTCTCTGGACCCATCACTGGCTTTGTTGCCCTTCTCGGGACATGCCCCAACACCTCAATGTCTTTCTTGTAGCAAGAGGCTCAAAACTGAATACAGTACTCATAGAATGACCTTACCGGTACTGAGTACAGGGACACAATCACTTCCCTGGTCCTGTTGGTTGTGCTATTCCTGAACCAAGCCAGGATGCTGTGGGTCTTCTTGGCCACCTGGGCACACTGCTGGCTCATACACATCTGGGCACTGATCAACACACACAGGTCTTTCTCTACTGGTTAACTTTCTAGATGTGCTTCTCCAAGCCTGGAGTATTGCATGAGGTTGTTACAACCCAAGTTCACAGACTCAGTACTTGGCCTTGTTGAATCTCATACATTTGGCCTTGGCCCATCAATCCAGCCTGTCCTGGACCCTCTGTGGTGGCTTCCTACTCTCAAGCAGATCAACACTTCCTTCACATTTCATGTCAGCTGCAAACTTTCTGATGCTGCACTCAATACTCTCATCCAGATCATTGATAAAGATATTAAAGAGAACTGACCCCAAAACTGAGCTCTGGGAAACTCCACTTGTGTTCAGCAATCAACTGGATTTAACCCCATTCGCTATCACTCTTTTGATCTGGCCACCCAGCCAGTTTTTCACACAACAAATCTTTTTCACACAACAAATCTTAGCCATCCAGGCTATGAGCAGCCAGTTTCTCCAGGAGGATGCTGTAGGACACAATATCAAATGCTTTACTAAAGTCCAGGTAAAATACATCCACAGCTTTCCCCTCATCTACTAAGCAGGTCACCTTGTAGAAAGATAACAGGTTTGTCAAGCAGGACCTGCTCTTCATGAACCCATGCTGACTGGGCCTGATCACCTGGGTTGCCCTGCACATGCACTCAAAATTATCTGCTCCCTGACTTCCCCTGGCACCAAGATCAGACTGATGGGTCCATAGTTCTCTGGATCCTTTCTGGCTCTTCTTGTGGATGGGCATCACATTTGCTAATCTCTAGTCAACTGGCACCTCCCCAGATAACCAGGAGTCAGTATGCCTGTTAACACAGGCTTTATTCTGGAAAACAGAAGCTTTTAATATATTCAGTCTAAAAACTTACTTGAGTTTTGCTCTACAGAAAGCTGAATGTTAGCTATACTTGACTTAGGTGATGTAGTACTTAGCATGTTTCAGACCTCAACTTTTAAATGCACAGGGGAAAATTTTAACATGCTAGAAATTCCAGCACCTTAACTGTGATTGATTCTGGTCTAAAGCTTCATTAAGTGTTCCTGGGTAAGATCAGTCATAAAATGCTGGTATTAAGAAGTTTGTCGCTGCTATTGAATCAGTATAGCTTCTGTCAGGTTTCCATATACTTGGTGAACAAATTCAGCTACCTGCAGTTCAGCAAGCTGAGATCCACTTTGGAGCACTGGGCTGAGACTGGGCTAGTGCTGCTTTTATTTGAAAAGAGGAAGAGAGTGAGACTGCACACTCTGTTATAAAGGAACTTAGTAGCAAACTTTTATGATGTTTTTTTCTCTTCATGAAATGAAAACATGTTTTTATAGAAAAGTGATTTTATTTCATTTTATTTTTTTAGCTATCACCCTGGGAAGCTTTGCATTGTAAAGGAAAGGAGCTCAGTGTGATATCCTTTCTTTCAAACTCTGATCTCACCTCTAAGGGATTTTGTGTTCTGTTTCCCAGCAACGTGATCTGGGAGTGCTTGGTGAACCATGTCTTGCATGACATAACACTTAGGTGATTGAAGAAAAAACCACAGCACCCTGCTGGGATGCTTAAAATGCAATCTGTAATTTAGATGTTAAAGCATGCACGATCGTCGTGCCCTGCTGTGGTGAGCATTATGTCACTGTCTAAAAATGTCATTTTCCTTGAGATACACAAGGCGGATGAGTACGGCCTTCTGCTTCAGAAACCGGCGTGCTCTTGAATTCCTTCAGCAGGATCTGCTGCCGAGGACCCTTGTCCCCTTGCCCCCCGCCGCTGAGGGCCCACTGTCCACTCGCCCCCCGCCGCCGAGGGGCTCCCGTTGTGCGCCTCACCCCAGGGAGCCCTCGCTTCCCATCACTCGGTGCCACAGTCTGCCAGCGGCAGCTGCCTCGCGCACCTGGGCGCCAGGTGAGGGAGGGGCAGGGCGCGGGTGTGGGCGCAGGCGCAGAGCCGCCCGCGCGCACCTGGCGGCCGTTGAGCGGAAGCCGTCGTAGCCCGCTCAGCTTCAGTCTCCTCGCGCTGCGGCCGGCCTCCCGGGCGGGGCGGAGGTGGTGGAGGACGCTGGGCTCTCCCTTTGCCTGCAGCCGTTCGAGTGGGTAGCGTCTTCGTCCCCCTGGACGAGGTGAGTCGGGGAGGCGCGGGGAGCCCGCTGGTCTTGGCGCGGGTCCGGCACCAGCTGCGTCTCAGCGCGCGGGTGCCCGTTCTCCGCTCGCCACCAACCGTCCAGGTCCGCGCGAAACTATAGGCGGGGGGAGTCATGACATGCGGGCGAGGTCCTGGGGCTAGAGGGATCCGGAGCTTGCTCATCCGATGGATTCCCCTCGAACTTCATGCGCAGTCTTCTCCAGCCACACACGTTCTCACACCCACACGCCACACACACAGTTCCCTCAAATCGCAGCAACGCAGCCAGCAGCAGGGGCCTTCCGGAGGGCTGAGGACCATCCAGCTCTGTGTGCCCCGCTCTGGGCAAACGTGAAACGGGGCGAGGAGCGCCGTCTGCAGAGAAGGGCGCTGCTGTTTGGCAGGAGGTAAAACAAGTCTCCGGGAAGTGCTGGCCACCAGCCGGGTACACTGTCCAAACCAAAAGTATTGACTGAGGGAGGTGTCTCTTGCCAGGTACTGAATCCGCCCAAGTATTTGTCCACAGTACCGCATTGATTCGATTACAGTAGGGTGATGGTTTCATTGTGTACATTGCCAGCTTCCCCTGGTATATTTCATCTTGCATTTCCAGCTTCCTCTGACGTATTTCATCCTATATGAGGCGCTTCTAAGTTACTATGTACCATTTCTCAAGCAGTTTGTTAACCTTTTTACACAGCAGGTGACAGTTCTTAAACATATTTCCTTTGCTGTGAAGAACTTCTAGGAAAGGTGAATTGTAGATAACCTTAGTATCATGAAATTATTTTTAACTTCATCTAAAATGTGCTTAATGCATGTTTTGTTGGTTATAGTAAAAAAATATTAAAAATACGGATTTTATGTGTGCATTTCAGTAGCATTTTACATACTAGTCTATAAAACAGCATCTTAAAAAATGAATAATAATTTTTTTTAAAAATCTGAGTTTTGATTAAAGCCAGTGTAAAGCTGCAGAGCTGAGCAAGAGAGTTAAGGACTGAGACAGAACACCCAGCTTGTGGGTTTTGGTTCCTTTTTTTAGCTAGGTTTACTCAGTGGCCTGGGCAATTTGGCATCTGCTACTATCATCTAAAGTCTGCTCAATAACATAGCAGAGTAAAAATTAAGATAGTAATTTGGGCTCTCTATAACTATTTTTGTTGCACTGTGGGAAGGAGCAGGGGATCAGTTTTCCTGCTCTTTGTAGCTGCTATTGCCATTTAACTTTGCCCTGTTTGTTGGGGAGGTGGGGGAGTGGCATAATACCAGTGGCAGTCTGGATGTCTTGAGTTCTGTCAAAATAAAAACAAGATATTATTGCTCTCTCTGTGACATTTCCTCAAAGTCTAGTTCCAGATGACAAATTATGTTCCTTTCAGCCATTCCTTTTTGCTTTTCATAAATTTGTTGCCTGGTCTGTCTGTTTCAGTAACATTTGATGTGGGGCTTTCCCTTTCTTTGGAATCAGTGTAGAAAACCATAATATGAATTGCTGATCAGGTGCCTGCCAGCACTGATTATTTTCTCTTCCTAATCTGCTCATTTCTGTGCTTATCTTCTAGAACACTTGAAAGTGCCTCAAGTTTCTGGACCATGAAGTGCTTGATTTTGTCTGTTTGTGTAAAGCCTGATTTTATTTGCTTCCCATCTTACAACTGTCTGATTTTTCCTAGGATTTGTTGATATCGTGTGCCATAGGAAATAGTTCTGCTTACAGATGGAGAAATCATGTCATGAAACTACTGATAGTGATTTAGTAATTAAATTATATGGTCAAATTACTATTTGTTGTTAGGCAAGATTATTTAGCAGTGAAATGTAGCTGGAAAAGAGGCAGTCAAGTGGGGAGAAGAGGAAATTGAAGACACCTTTGGGAGATTCTGACAAAGATTAGTTTAGCAGTCCCTGATCCAGTAAACCTAAGCAAATCTCAAAAGATCCATGAGGAAACTTGCTTTGCATTACACTTATAATTTAAACAACTTTAAACTTTAAGACCAATTAGGAGGTGTAAAACTGTGTTTTCAAGCCCTGCACTTAATACTCATTTTTATTATCTTAGGAATATTACTACAGTCGGGAGAACAGCAACAAAAAATTCCCTTGGTTATGATCTAGAGATTTATTTTCTGGTGCTTAAGTGAGAATCAGATACCAATCCTTTGAAGGTAAACCAGCATTTTACAGCTTCTTGGTCCATGCTTGTCACCAGGGAATTTTTAGGGACAGTCTAAAACTGTTTTCAGAGACCCAAACCAATCCGACTAAAATAAAGGAAGCTGGAGAGTTTAGTGAAATTTAAATTTTAAGTTGCGTTCAGTCTGTGTTTGTAGTCCTAGAAGTGCAAAACCAAGTAAAAAATGCCTTTTATAATATATGGTTAGCATATACTTCTAATATGCTATTTCTCCTCACTGACATGCTCTGAAAGAATTTCTGCTGATTTGGGTTATCTTGCTTTTTTATTTAAAAAAAAAAAGAAAAAAAAAGGTTATCGACAGTGTTCAGACCAAGCTAACAAACCATCAGAGTTTTCTGCATGTTGACTACTGTAGTGAAGCTTTTTTGCCAGCCAGAGTTTTTACATGCAGTCTGACATCAGTTAGTGGGTGGCAAAATGTAGCATAGACTGTGTATTGAGTTAACACACTACCCATGTGATGCGGTTTGAAATAGTGTAGCAGCTGCTTTTTGGCACTTTTAGAAGGCTTTTGTAGTGCATAATAGTTTTCTTGTAATTTTCTTAATTTTTTTGTTGTTTGTTTGTTTTGTTGAAACCAAACCTAAAGTCCAACTTCTAATGTTTAGGGCTAATTATTTCAAAGTGCTGCAAGAATGCAGGCTACTATTAGTGAAAATAACACTAATGAATATAAGATGAAGCACTTTGCTAAAACAGTCACCTCAGGGAGTTTAATCATGCCACATATTTCTTCAGCATATCCTGGAGGACGGAACAGTAGCTTGATCTGTGCTTGCTGACATTGCTATGCCATAAAAATGTGAGGCATTTGTGACTTGTAAAGATTGTATTACTGACTACAACATTATGCTGGTGAAATCTCTAAGTAAGATACATCTTTCACAGCAAAAATTCTTTGGACGCTTTAGTCTGTGTTCTGGAAACTGCTGCTATTTTGTGCGACAAAGAGTTCTTCTCTTATTGTAAGCAATGTCCCTATCAGATATTTTGTCATTAAAACTGCACTCAGCATTTGTCTATATATCAAAGAGATTTCTGTGTTTGTGGCAAAGGAGCCCTTGTTTGTCCACTTCACCTCTGCTGCAAATACTAAGGCTTTCACTTGATTATTTCTTTGAAAGAAACATCATTCGCGCTTTTTTTCTGTGCACAGTGTGCCACCATGTTTGCCACTTGGGTGTACTAATCCACATTTAAAGGATTAAATTGTGTTGTACAACTCACTCACCTCAGGTGAGTTGTTTTTTCATTTCTAGGGACCTACATGTAGCAGCCTGCTGTAGTTAGGCCTGAGCAGCCACGACAGATGTATCCAATTGAAGGAAATATGTTGTCAAAAGAAGTCAAAGCATATGTAGATAAAAGTGAATATACTTACATAGGAAAACAAATACTAAATAAATTTCTCTGCATTTGGTTCCTCATTAGGTTTGTTCATTATAGTCTTTAATGATGTATGTGTCTAAAGACAGATGTATGCAATACATAGGTAGTGTAAGAAATATTCTGAATGGAATTTAGGTTTCTGGTATTTTGATTTGCAGATATTCTGACTATTGTGATGATGATGAGCATTCTAAGTATTTGTTTGTGCTTAGTTTGTACAGGAAATAATCCCAAATAAAAATAACAATAATTTAGTTTAAGGTTTTGGTGAAACTTACATACTTTTGATGTTTTGTGAAGAATAGGTTAGTGTGTCAGCATCCAAGCTAGCAGCAACATAAATCTAAAGTACCTGCTAAAAATCTATGGAAAAAATGTGGCGTTTTCCAGTCCATTTTTCCTTTTTCTTGCTTGATGTAATGAAGCTGAAGTTCAATTAGTAAACATAAAAGCTGGGGAAAAAATGGTGTAGTGAGCTTAGCATAAGTAAATATTGCTGCATTAATTGAAATGCTGGAGGTGTACCATGGAAATCTGACAACTGCAACTTTAACTCTTTAAAGTAATTGTAAAATTACTTGAAAATATTTCTGGTACTAAAACAGTTGACAGTTACATGAGCCATACCATGTAATTTTTCTACCCTTTAAGTAGTTCCTTCCCAGCCCATTAAAACAAAAGAAACAGTTGTAAATATTTGACTCGGATACTGATGAAGTTCTCAAATTTAAATAATCTTGGTGTTAAACAGTCAGCATTGCTATTAACAACTAACTTTAGGTATATAACAGGTCAAGAGAAGAGAGGTTAGCGTTCTTTAAAGCTAAACTTTTCTCTTGCCATGGACAAATTTAAGTCTCTTTACCAAGAGGAAGCTGGATAACATTGTTACCTGTTTAGTGATGTAAAAGGAATTCAAGGGCAACAACATTTGGAAACAAACCAGCCAGCCAATCAATGCTTATGCACCCCTCTCTGTCTGAGTGCCTGATTGACTTAGCCTATTGACTATATATGAGATAAGTTGCCAGACCCATCTTAATGATATTAAGGACTTTGCATATATTTTTGTTTTCTTTTTCTAGTTGAGGAAGATATATTTGTATTACCTATTGATGCCTAAGCTTTAAGATTTACTAGTATCATATGTGCTTGTGCATGATGCACAGAGAAACAGCAATGTGATTTTCTTTTTTATGGAGTTAGAAAAACATTCCTGGTTAATGGGTTGCAGAGGCTGTAGACTCAGGCAGAGTCCTTGAAGATTTAGCAATGGTAGTTTCACAAGTTACGATCTTCTTGCTGGGTGGTGAGCTGTATATGCTTAGAGTTTTGCATTGTGGATTGCATGTAGATGGCAAAGTTGGAAGGTTGCAGCTGACTGCAGAGGTGGCCTCTGTGAGAAGAGACCAGGGGCTGTCTGAGTGTTGGACACAGCTGTTTCCAGCCAGCTCTAAAATGGACCCACTGCTGGCCAAAGCTGAGCCACTCGGCGTAGCAGGTGGTGCCTCTGGGAGATGTTTAAGAAAAAGTAAAACGTGCTGCACAGCAGCTGTGAAAGAGGAGTGAGAAAAATGTGAGAAACAACTTTGCAGATACCAAGGTCAGTGAAGAAGGAGGGGAGGTGTTTCACGTGCTGTAGCAGATATTACCCTGCAGACCATGGAGGAGCAGCAGGTGGATATGCCCTAAAGGAAGCTGTGGCCCCTGGAGAGCAGGATCAAGATTCTGGCAGGAACTGTGACCTGTGGATGACCCATGCTGGAGCAGGTTTTGCCTAAGTACTGTACCCGACAGAGGGGACGTGTTGGATCAAGGGAGAAGGATAAAGAAGAAGGAGTGGCAAAGTGTTACACCCCTCATTCTCCACCCCTTCCACACTGCTTGGGAGAAAAGAGAAAAGTTGAGAATTACAGAGTGAAGTTGTAGGAGGTGATTATAGTTTTGTCTTTTGTTTCTAACTATCCTACTCTGTTTTTAGCTCAGTAAATTCAAATCAGCAGTAACTCAAATCAGCAGTAACTCAAATCCAGCAACCTCAAGTTTGTCTGTCTTCCCCATGACAGTAAATAAGTGATCACACTGTCCTTGTCTTGACCTATATGCTGTTCCATCTTATTGATGAAATGGAACGTTGAGGAGGGGAAGTAAGAGGGTGTCTGGCAGATAACCCACCAGACATTGTGAGAAAACAAGGCATTTTTTAAGCTGGCAGTTTGGTAAATTGGTTGCAATCCTTTCACCAGGAAAGAAAATAAAGTTTTTATTCTTAGTCCTGTAGTGTTATGTGTATCAGTGTTGTAGGACAAATTTTTTGGCACTAAAGCAAAAAAAGAAAAAATAATGGGTGAAAGAGAAGTGGACTGGATTTTTTTTTTTTTCCATGGATTTTCTTCAAAATTTTCTGAGCCTTGTGAAGCTTTTTTTTTTTTTTTAGTATCTATATGGGAATGCTGTAATGAGCTTCCCTTCTGCATTCCTGTAACACAACTCTATGGTAAAATTACTGTGGCTTGAATGTGTGGGTTTATTAAAAACCGAACATAAGCTTTGAAATAAACTATCATGTGCACAAGTTTGGTGCTTAACTTATCCTGCAAATTCTTGAAGGAAATCAGGTGAAGTTGGTTTTGGTAAGTTCTATCTCTTCCTGAGTAATGTTATTCCATTTGAGACATACAGACTCTATTTTCAATAATTAAATAGGAAATTAGTGTTTTTCAAATCAGTGATCATTAGTTATCAAGAAGGAATTAACTATGGCAGTTTATTTCTGTATGCAATTTTTTTTTTTTCCAATTCATATACATGCAACTTACACAAAAATTAAGCTGTGCTTTGATTTCAGGCTGGTTGCTTTTTTTTTTTCCTTCTGGTAAAATGCAGAGAGAATTTAATTCAAATCACTTGTATTATGGTAGTTCTCAAATGTTCCTCATAGTTCCCCATCTTTGAAAGCTGCTGAATAATTGCTTGTCTGTGGAAAAAAATAGTGGTAGAGTTCCCGAAAGAGGAGAGCTCTCTGACATGCTCTCTTGATGAGTTGCAGCAGCACATGCCAGAAAACGGAGTACAAGTGAATGAAAAAAATACATGGAATGACTTCTTGTTCCTCAGGCTAAATTAACCTACTCCAAAATACCTGTGTTAAGTCTGCATTGAACATGCATACTAGATACCTAAATTAATCTAAATATTTTCCTCTTGAAGTCTAATGACTTAGGTCTGAAATGGATTTTTATTTATTCTTGGAAATTTCTGATTTAAAATAATTTAATGAAGAAATCTTTCCTGTCTTTATATTTCACTTTTTATATGGATCTTTCTTACATGTCATTTGAATTTATGATACTTATTCCATGTTTTCCTCCTATCCCATCATTGAACTAAAAGTCTGTACTTTTAGAATGCTTTTCTGTTCTTAGTGATATGCCTGCTTTTTGGTTCTTCCAGTTGAAGAACTACATTAAAGTGTGTGTATGGGGGGGAGTGCATTTTGGGTGTCTTATAGGTTTGCTGTACCTTTAAGTGATGCACACAATGTTTGTCAGTTGGGAATTGTGAATTAATTCCTTGTCCCCACCTCCCCCCCCCCTTTTTTTTTTTTGGTTTTACATTGTAATTAATTAATACTTTTTATTTTAATTTACAGGTGTTAAAATTTCAAGAAATGCTGTGACCTGTTTGAATAACATCATTCACAGAAACGTTTGTCTTGTGATAATTTTTTTTAAAACTAGTATGGCTTTGAAAAAAATACCTAAGCTATTCAAGAAATTTTTTCAATGGAAACTCTGGAAGTTTAGCGTTATTATATTAGTTTTCCTGGTATTTTTATTTTTATTGCAAAGAGAAGTGGGTGTTCAAGATTTTAAAGATGAAACTGGCATTGAGCCAGCTGTTGGAAAGAAGAGTCATGTATTGGGTCTCGTATTAAATGCTATGAACAATATCAAAGGTGCAAAGCCAAAAATGCAGATAAAAGCACCTGTTAGGCAAACTAAAATTCCTGGACAGAGACACTGCTTGCCAGGACACTACACTGCAGTGGAACTAAAACCCTTTCTGGATCGACCCCTTCAAGATCCTAATGCTCCTGGTGCTTCTGGTAAAGCTTTTAAAACTATCAACTTGAGTGCAGAAGAACAGAAAGAGAAACAGCGTGGAGAAGAAAAACACTGTTTTAATGCATTTGCGAGTGACAGGATTTCTTTACACCGAGATCTTGGACCAGACACTCGACCTCCTGAGTATGTTGAAATGTGCATGTCTTGATATTTGAAATACTTGTCAGAAATGCAGACTACAAAATGATTTAACTTCAGCATTAGGTGATAGTTTAGGAAAGTCTCCCAGCTATATACATAATTATTTGCTGTACATAATGATCCACAGTGCCAAAGCCAAGAATGTTCAGAAAGGCTCACTTCTTTCATGGCTTTGAATGCAAAAGCACCACATCTAAATAAGGTTTTCTGCTATTGCCTTTAAGCTACAATTTCTGGAGTGATTTGCTGGAAACCTGCTAAATTTTACTTAGGAGAAACCCAAAAATGTTATTTAAACTTTTGCCCTATTTAAACATCATTTTCTTAATTTTCTTCCTTATCCTTCATCCCCACCCTCCCACACCCCCTTGTAATAGTTTAATAAATTGGGACAATGGACCATCTCAACAATCTTGTAGTATTGAAAAAATATATTAATGAAGATTGTAGTACTTGAGCAGAGAGGATTTCAGTTACAAGCAGTCTCTTTCAGTGTTATGTTCTCAGCTATGTCTGAAGTGACAAACCTTACTGAGCCACTGCTGGTAGCATGACTATCATGTTGCACATGATGCGGCTTATAATAACCTTTGCTGGAGCATAACCAGTGAGTTTTCACCTGTGTATTTTGTGAGACAATGGCTGTGATAATTACCTTGGGGACTCTAGTCTCTGAAGTTGAGACACAATAAACAGTAAGTCTGCAGTTTATGAATACAGAAATATTGTCATTTTGACTTGCAATCAGGTTTAAAGTTATATTCAGAATATATATATATATAAAAAACCCCCAATATTTAAATGGGTTCAAAATTGTTTCTCTTGAGTGGGAAGTGTTGCCCTAAGGATTATATTCTATTTCTAGAAAATTCTGAAGTTCTGAATTAGATCTAATTTTTGTTGCAAACTTTGTATTCTTCTAATAAATTTTCTTCTTGTATTTCTGGATTTAAAAGTAATAGTGACTTCACATCTTTGCAGCCCATTATCTGCTGCTTTCAGAACAGACCTGGGTGCTATATGAAACATACTCAAATGTTTGTGAGGCAGAAGCAGAACTGAGTCAGTTGTTCCAAGTGGAATTCTTATTCATAGTTTTAAAAAAGTACTCTATATGGCTTCTACAGTGGGAGAAACTGTCTGGACTCCAAAACCAGGATAGAAAGTGGAGAAGATGAAATATGTAATATCCTTACTTACAGGTCTTTGTACTACAAATAGAGTTTCTTTTAAGAATTTGAGTCAAAACTTTTTATCTGTTTTGTAACGTTTGATACTTTCTAATCCATAGATGTATTGAACAAAAGTTTAAGCGTTGCCCGCCATTGCCATCCACAAGTATTATAATAGTTTTTCATAACGAAGCATGGTCCACTCTGCTGAGAACTGTTCACAGTGTGATGTATACATCTCCTGCCGTACTGCTGAAGGAGATCATTTTGGTGGATGATGCCAGTGTAGATGGTAAGAAGTCTTTCTACAGATTTTTTTTTTTCTTAATTTGTGTTGGGATTGCAGATGAATTTGTTAAAAAAGGAGATCTCTTTCCCACCATTAACATATATAATGGTGTTCTAACTGGTTGTGTCCCATTTTCTGTAAATATAAAATAGTTATTCCCTATCTATTTTTGTAAGGTAGTCAAATAAGGAATTCTAATCCTCAAAGGTCTTATCCTCATTTCTGATTATTCCTATTCTAGTCCTGCTTAAACTGCATAATTGGTTGCATGACAAGTAGATCTCTGTAATTTGTGCTTCAAACTAATTGCAATTTATGGAACAAAATATGTAAGGATAAATTGGCTAATGCTTGTAGAAATTTGCATTTTTATCATTGTGATTCTTTATGCAAATTAAGACATTCTCCTTCATATTAATGAAGTTTCCTAGAAAGTAAAATTATTTAATGGACATCAATATTCAATACTCTAACTGCCAAAAAGATCTCAATACAAACTGAGTGCGATCACAAATGCCAGTTAAAAAACCTGCATATTCTTAACTTCAGATGAACATATCTATAAATACGTGCTTATATCAATGCATTTGCACTCTTTGCAAGTCTATAAAATACTGATGCACTTGGATGTAAATATGTTCAGTAGTACAATTTGATACTAATGAGGAATGTGCAGTTATTGCTCAAATTTTGCATGTTTAAAGTGTTTTGTATAGTTTTGTTGCTGTTGTAAATAATGTAGCCTTTGAAAACAATGTAAAATGTGCTGTCATTAAGGAAAAAAACGTGCATGTTTGGCAGATAACTTGAGTAAGTAGGTGCATGGTCTGTTTGCTCTGAAAATGGATTTTGAATTGGTAATCTATTATTACTGCAGAAGACATGTACTAGCACATGTCTTTTCTCTTTAAGAATATTTTAGTGTTCCATCTCCTGTTCTCAGCCAGTCACCTCCTCCTACGCCCCCACCCCCAACAAAACTCAGCCCCTAAAAATAGCGTTCAACAGTCAGGAATTGTTTACTGCTTTCATGTTGAGGTAATTCCTGTGATTAGTGTGAATTGTTTATGCTGTTAGTTTCATAATGTAAAATTTTGGGCAGTGACATGTATATACACTGAACCTGAAACCCTTTTCTCTTTCTAGAATATTTGCATGATAAACTAGATGAATATGTCAAACAGTTTCAAATAGTTAAAGTAGTCCGCCAAAAGGAAAGAAAAGGTCTAATCACTGCACGGTTGTTGGGAGCTTCAGTAGCAACTGGAGAAACCCTTACCTTCCTGGATGCTCATTGTAAGTGTAACCTGAAACTATGTCAGGTCACTGTTGTCTTAAATTTGGTGTGGCAGAATTTTTATGAATTGTGAATATTAGCAAGGTATCATTTTTCACATTGATATATTATTGAAAGTATAATTACTGATGCAATTTTAAAGCAGTGTATGTTAGCGTGCTGTGGGTATGTTAAAATATAGCCAAGTACAAATTCAGTGTTTGCTCCCTTTTTCTCCGTAGGTGAATGCTTTTATGGCTGGTTAGAGCCATTATTGGCAAGAATAGCTGAGAATCCTGTTGCTGTTGTAAGTCCTGATATTGCTTCTATAGATCTCAATACTTTTGAATTTAGTAAACCTTCTCCTTATGGGCATAGCCACAACAGAGGAAATTTTGATTGGAGTTTGTCATTTGGATGGGAGTCTCTTCCTAAACAGGAACGCGAAAGAAGAAAAGATGAAACCTATCCAATTAGGTAAATGTAATTTAAATAATATTTTAAATCCTTCAGTTTTCACATTTATTTATTTATTATGGACATCAGTTTGTAAATGAGAGAGTTTTTCAGATAGAATCATAACATTATTTTGGTTGGAAAAGACCTTTAAGAACATAGACTCCTACCTTTACCAAGTCTGGTGCTAAACCATGTCCCTTAGCACCACATCAATGCATCTTCAGGGATAATGATTCAACCACCTTCCTGAGGAGCCTGTTCTGGTGTTTGATAACTATTTCTGTCAAGAAGTTTCTTCTAATCTAAACCACCCCTGACATATTTCAAGGTCATTTCCTCTCCTCTTATCACTTCTTACTAGAAAGAAGAGACCAAAACCCACCTCACTACAACTTTCAGGTCATTGTAGAGAATGTTAATATCTCCCTTCAGCCTCCCCTTTTCCATACTAAACAATCCCAGTTCTGTCAGCTGCTCCCCATAAGACCAGCTTTGTCGACCAGCTTTGTCAACCTGCTACCAACTGAATTTAAGTCCAGTTGCTACCACTCTTTGGGCCCAGCAAAGCATCCACCCATTAAAGCCATAATGGGTATGATCACAAATCTTAACATCTCAGATGCTTTATGTAATATTTTTTTCTAAGAACCACATTGTAAACTTTAAAGCTTTTATAAAAATATATCTATCTTAAGTCAGTAATTGCTCTGAATATACCTTTTTTTTTCCTGTGTATGCTGAGAATATAATGAGAAATTTCTGTTGTTTTTCACCATGAGAGGGACAAGGGGATTATAAGCAGGTTGGTGTGTGTTGGTTGTTTTTTTTTTTTTCCCCAGACAGTACCACAGATTCTACTTTACCATTCATCATCCCTGAAAGGATAACAACAAAAGTTCAGAGCACCAAAATGCTAGACTGTTAGAGTGGTGCATTTGATGATAATCTTACATGCTTTGGCTGCAGGCAGGTTACTGGTCTGGAGCAGTAATAACTTTGCTTTATATCTTCCATACAGGGAAAATGTGTTATTTTTTTTCCTTGTGCTGTCTTTTATACCATCAGTCATTAGTCTAAAACAGTTGTTAATAAATGACAATAAAACTGTCAAGTGAGACTCAGTGTGAGTGAATTTAATTGGTTTGGAGTATTATCTGTGTCAGGAAAACATATCAATGTAGTGAAACACTGACAAACGCATGGAAGCTTCCTAGAACAGTTACACTATGTTTTTACACCTATGTTAAAAAAAAAACCAACAAAACAAACCCTACCTTTTGAATCCTGTCTTGGTAAATTTCACTTCTTTTTCAGAACACCGACCTTTGCTGGAGGTCTCTTTTCAATATCAAAAGACTACTTTGAACACATTGGAAGTTATGATGAAGAAATGGAAATATGGGGAGGTGAAAATATAGAAATGTCTTTCAGAGTAAGTTTAGTATTTAATTAACTGTGGTCTCTATACTGACAGTGCACAGGATTCTTGAGGAGAAATTAGTATTAGGACTTGAATTAGCTAGCTAGGACATGGAAATGAATTAACAATGATCTATGAAATAAAATACAATCATGTTCATTAAACTGACTTTTTTTGTGTGTGTGTTTAGGATTGATAACCGAAATACAAATTTCTAGAGATTACCTGATTAGGAAATTCAGTTATAGTTGATATATGCATTCTTGTTAATGGTTTGGGCTTTCAGTGGTGTGTGTGTGTGTTTTGGTGGGCTTTTATTGGTTTGGTTTGGTTTATTTTCTGGTGAACAATAATATTGCTGCATTTTTTTTTCCACCTCCTTAATTCTTATTGCAGTGCACTTACACAAAAAATGTTATTATTAGGTATGGCAATGTGGTGGACAGTTGGAGATTATGCCTTGCTCTGTTGTTGGCCATGTCTTTCGCAGCAAGAGTCCTCATACTTTCCCGAAAGGTACTCAAGTGATCACACGTAATCAAGTCCGCCTTGCAGAAGTGTGGATGGATGAATATAAAGAAATATTTTACCGAAGAAACACAGAAGCTGCAAAAATTGTGAAACAAGTAGGTGGTGGTGGTGGTATTAGAAATCACACTTGCTGCGTTGAAAGTTTTGGTGAGCAAAAGTTATTTATTGACGAAGTATGTAAGGATTCTAGATAGTTTGATGAAAAGATACAGTTTGGTTTGCTTAATGATGCAACCCTAACAAATTTGAGCAAACTTAAGTGTTTGGGTGGTGACAATCAGGTTTTTTGTGTGGTGGGGGTTTTTATTGGTAGGATTTTTTTTGTATGTTCTCTAAAATCCTGGGTTGTCTGCACTAAACAGTTACTGGAACTGCAAGAAATGAATGAGGGAAGTTACTGGGCATAGAAAGTGCAAATTAACCTATTTTTTTGGACTGTGAAATGTAGTATCTCATTAGTGTGTAGTATTTTTACTGAAAAGGCAATTTTTATTCTTCAACAGCACAATAAACCGTATCCAGTAATAGAAACAGGGTGGTTATCTACCTGCTTAAAACTTAAGTTTATTTGTGGTATTTTTTTCAGACTCTGGTCTTTCATTGTGTGGAAGATATTTTATTTTTTTCTAACTTTATCATATAGACTTTTATTACTATTTTATCATTAATAACATTAGATTTCCTAAGCATGTTTAGCAGCTAGGCAACTGAATTTTGTCTGGGAGATTCTGAATTGTACTATTATGCACATTATTTGATTAATCTAATTCATTATTTCAGATCACTCTTTTTGGTGACATCAGTTGGCTTTATAACTGTCTTGACTATAGTCTTGTTTGTGCTTTCTCCCTTCGTGGAACTGTGTTAAAACTGTCTTGGAACTAAGGGTACTTCTGTTGCTTCCGTATTGTGATGCAGTTTTCTTGCATGTGCTTTAAAATGCTGCAGGGAGGTTGTTGTTGGGTTTATGAAAAACAAATGACAGTAACTGCAATGGAACAGTATTTTAAAAATCTACAAATGAAGCTTAAAACTTGTTTAATACTAACATATGGAATAACATGTATGTATGAAATTGGTATTAGTAATGCTCACTCTCCCTCCCTTTCACAGAAAGCATTTGGAGATATAT
Organism: Dryobates pubescens; assembly: GCF_014839835.1. Classification (NCBI taxonomy): domain Eukaryota; kingdom Metazoa; phylum Chordata; class Aves; order Piciformes; family Picidae; genus Dryobates; species Dryobates pubescens. The sequence goes on from NC_071613.1 coordinate 35,635,885, forward strand.
CAAAAAGACTTGATTTAAGACGACGTCTGCAGTGTAAAAATTTTACCTGGTATCTCAGTAATGTTTATCCAGAAGTATATGTGCCAGACTTGAATCCTTTGTTTTCTGGATATGTAAGTTTAATCTTAATTATTTTCTGTAGTCTTCCATAAGGGAGGTTGTTTGGTACTCTTTTATGCTATATTTGCCATAGCATTTACATTTCAGCTGTCATTAACAGCTCTAGGGTTGTCTGTTACTACTCTGGATAAAGAATCTCTTCTCTGTACATTGCTGTTTGAATTTTTTTGTTTTGTCAATGGCAATATAAAATTCAAGTAAAGTGGCCTTGCTTAGTGGGACCTTATAACCTGCTACGTTAAGCATTATTCCTCCTTACACGAACAGTTAAAATGACACAAAAAGTACTATGCCAGTGTTAAGACTTCATGAGTTATTGAGGTAAATTTAGCTTTACATACTAAGAAGTTTGAGAAAATTTTTACTTCATGTTAATGAGGAAAACTGGATAGGTGTTTGCTTCACAGAATTAGGTTTATGATGAGGTAGGTGTATTTCTAGATATGCATATTAGTTCTTCTAAAAGACCATTGCATTTCCTCTGCCCAAATAACTTCTCGAGCATTAATTACTGAAAATAAAGTTAAAAATATTTAACATCTAATAATTCTTAGTTTGTAGTGAATGTGAATATTTAGCTAATAATATGTCCTCTTCCTCTAATTTTGAATATTTTACATGTATTTGTTCAAATTGTAAGTGGAATAAGAGTAACTTTGTACACCAGTAGCCTAATAATTTACAGCATGTGGCTTTGGATAACCATAATGTTGTTACTAGGCTCTTGGTTAGAAATTAACTGTGACAGACCAGGATTTTTAGATTTGAGCATAGCAGGAAGTAAAAATGAACTAACAGCTGTAACTGTTGCTAAACCAAAGGTTAGTTTTGTATAGAAGTGAGACAGTTTAATTCTCTCTCATCCCTAAGCTGCTTTGTTTTTTGTGGTAACATCCTTTCTTTAGTTAAAAAATATAGGCAACCGCATGTGTCTGGATGTTGGTGAAAGTAACCATGGTGGCAAACCATTGATTATGTATTCCTGTCATGGACTTGGAGGAAATCAGGTAAAATATTTTTATGTCTGGTTTTTATGATCTATTCAGCTGAAACTTTACTATAGTAAACTTTTTCATTAATTTTGAAGATGTTTAATATGTACTTTTGGGATTTTGGTTGGGTCTTTTTGTTCTTTGGTTGTGAGGGATTTTTTTTTGAGTTAATTCCTATATATATTGCTCAAGGAAAATGTCATAGTGCTATTCACGTGGTCTAACATTTTACATTCAGCATACAGATTCAGATTTCTAAAGCAGTTGTACTGCTTCACTTCTTCATCTCTCCTGTCTGTGCAAAACCTTTTCATCCTACCCTTACTACTTTTTTGTAAGTGTTGTCTTCCTAATTCTTCCTTTCCTTATGCTTCCTCCTATTGCTTCTTTCTCTGCCACTAGGACTCGCACTGTCAAGGAAGATACTGATGGGAATCCAACCAATGGGAGACAAGTGGCCAGGCCTGAGCCACCTTCCCTATCATGCTTGCAGCCTCATAGAGTGAGGTCAAAGTCATCTATCTTATACTGGTTAATGAAAGTGAATAATATGATTGAATTTGTCCAAGAAGAGCTGTCTTTGAATAGCTCTTGGAGACAGCAGCGGTGCTCTGTTTCTTCTACAGTATTGTTTACAATAGTTTTTAAATGCTGAATCCTTCAGGCACTACTGTAATACTAGTAAAAGAACATCTCCTTCCTTGTCCAGAAATGAACTCTTCTCTCTTGCCCTAAAGAGTTGCTTGGTGAGCTGTAAATCATTAATAACTAAAGGTTTAAAAGATTTTATTAAAATGTAGTTATATTTTTTCCTCCCTTTTTTTATCTTCAATCTTCTAAGCCCTCCATTGATGATGCCAGTTAGTTGATGCTTTCCTAATTTTGGGGGGAGATGGAACACGCTAACCCATTATGTTAGATTCTTACAATATTGAATGTTTTGTTTTGTTGTGGATTAATGCTATATTAGCCTTTTCACGTTGTCACAGTGATTAATGTGAGAACACTGTACCAAGACACAGTATTAAGAGATCTGCTCTATGCTTCTGTTTTCATCTGTCTCTAAGTTATCTTAGACTGTACTAAAACTCTACACTTACAAGTGTTGTGCTTTTTGTTTTTCTTTCTGCCGTAAAATAATAGTCTGAATCCCTTTAAATGCTAACCTTCAGAGAATTTTAGTATAGGTTTTGCTGGTAATGCTCAGGAGATGTGCATATTTGCTTACTTAACCCTTATTGCAATACTCAAGGTTTTATTCAGTTTTCAAGGTGTTTTTTATGTTCTTTACCAGGCTTTAGCAGTGTAGGCTGAAAGTTTCCATGTCATGTCATCATCATCCATATATTCTAGAAGAGAGAATGGGGTGGAAAAGAGAACCTAGTTTTCAGAGTTGTACATCAAATCATTCTTCCATTTTAGCATATGCTGGGTCTGGGAACACATCCCTCTCAAAGGCATCTCTATATCCAAAAATTAATGAAGTTTTAAATGTAGCTTTTGAGTTGTATTTTCAGAGCTTACAGGGATTTTGGAGTTTAAAAAATAAATGGGAACAGAATAAGTCAGATGAGCTTAGGGTAAACTGTTATGTCTGAGAGCTAAGTGACTAAGCAGGTCACTCCTATCAGTAGCTCTTTCAGAGAGTAATGTTGCATACAGAGACTTTAGAGTGAGAAGCCAGTTTGTTCTTTAGTGCTATTCCAAATAATGCCAAGGCAGTGAGGAGCTGGAAGCTGACCAGTTGGACAGATAATTGAAAGCCAGAGAGCAAACCAAGCCTGGTCTTAATAATCAAAGGAATCATGGTGAAGAGTGCTGACATACAGAGCCAAGAAACAGAGATAGTGAGATGTAATGATAGGAACTCTGCTGTTTAATGAGGGAGAAAAGGAGGAGACCAAGATGGTAGGGTAGGACTCAGAGGTATGAAAGGACAGCTATGTCTGTAACTTAGAATTAAATTCCTGTTAATACTGGAATTATAGCCTTAAATTCCTGAGCTTTAAGACTACTTTGCTGTCAGGAAATAATGGTAAAGTTCACTCACAAAATACATGCATATGTTACTTTTCTAATGGCTAGCTCACAAGAGAACATGGCAGGATCCTATCTTTAACATTTGTTTAGATCAGCAAAAGTTGACATACAGCAATCAGTATTCTTGGTGTGGCATTTTGTTTATTTGCCCTAAGGAAAACCAAAATCCAGTAACAAAAGTTGACTAAAGATTTTTAAAGTAGTAGTCTCAAATTGTTGGGTAACCAAATAAATTACTTACTTAGTGTACTGGAATTTCAAAGGGTTAATTTAGTTTGATACTATTGCTTATTTACTTAAATTTTTAAATTATTTAAATAGTACTTTGAGTATTCTGCACACCATGAAATTCGACATAACATTCAGAAGGAGCTTTGTCTGCATGCTTCCAAAGGACCTGTGCAGCTTCATGAATGTAACTACAAAGGCCAGAAAACCCTTACCATTGGAGAACAGCAATGGCTGCATCGAAAGGTATTTAGACTGTGTGATGAATTGGCATTTTTATCAATGGTTTTTATGAGTTAGTTGTTTTTCAGTAAAAGAGGAGACCTCAATGAAACAAAACACTGAAGCCAAAAAGGAATATGTTTATTTCTGGGAGAAAAATTCAGATAACCTCCACTTTTCAGTTACCAGCTGAAAACTTGATGATTTCACTATTTTGAAAAAAAAGTAGAAAAGTGACTTACAAAATGAATTGATGTCTTTCAATGGGTGTCTGGGCATCCACCTGGAAGTCAATCTAAGTGCGTTGTACCTTTTAAAATCTTTTTCTTACTGCCTAAGAAAACAAATTGAAAAAATGAAGAAAACTTTCATGCTATTCATGCTTGTTCACTAGCCCCTGTCTGCACTCTCTTTAGTACCTTACACTTAAACAACAATGAAATTGGGGAAGAAATGAAGGGTGGTAGGGAAATAGCATACTCATTGTTTGTTCATGTTCTTTTCCTTCTTTTTTTATCTGCACTTCAGGATCAAACTCTATACAATACAGCACTACACATGTGCCTTACAGGAAACGGAGAGCATCCGAGTTTGGTACCCTGTAATCCATCAGACTCCTTCCAGAAGTGGATCTTTGGCCAGAACAATTAAAATTTGATATTTATAGGCCAGGAATGTTTTATTAAGAGAAAAGATCTGTTCTAAACTGTGATCATATATGCATACAACATTTTAAAGTGATACTTTGAATGAAAAATGTCTCAATGCTTTTCCCTTTTATTTAAGTTGGATATAAAACATGTCATCCGGACTCTTATACCAAAGATGACTGAGATTTAAGAAAAATGTTTACAATATTTCTGTGATAAGACTTTGTATGTTGACCACTGATTTGTGGATCCTTTGTTCTCTTTCACCTCGGGGACCATGTGTATATTGTTTTTCCACATATTGTAAGTACTTCTGAAGAGGACTAGTTTTCTTTGTATAGTTATGAAAAATTACTATATACTGCCTAAAACCCAAGACGCTCTATATGTATATTTTTATGCTCAGTTGGTTGACTTTTTTTTAAATCACATACTTAGTGATGATTTCTCAGTGTTTTTAAGTTCTTTCACTTAAAAAATTAAATTATTTGACCTTCAGGTTAAAGCAGAATAGGCCACCACACTGTGCTCAGCTTCTAGCAAGTCAATTCTTTTGTAGAAAAAATGTTTGCATGATTATTTTATTGGGGAACCTGCTTATTCTCATATTAATTTCCTTTAGTTTACCCAGAAATGTAGTATAGATTTGTTAATTAGCTTTGAAATTTGACAAAGTTGTAACAGATTTTTGAATTGCTTAACATTAACGCTTTTGTAAACAAAAAAAATTATATTTTATCTCCTAGATTCACTTTTTTCCAACCTGCATGAATCACTGTTTAACAGCTTTCTACTCTTTACATAGTTTCTGGTGTGAACATTTGCACGTTGATTTTCTTTTTCCTCTTTTCTTGTTGTTGCTGTTTCCCTTTTACAAAGGACTAACCTTCCAAGTGAGACTTTGGCCTTCCAAACTATTCTGCTAGGTCTTTTCATGAAACTTGGTATTCTCGCAAGCATCCACGAGTATACTTCAATAGCTCATATAGAGCTGTGACTTCATAAACAGCTTCCTTTTGATTAAGTATTTTAAAATACATTTACGTTTCTTTGGTTCTTTTACTGGATGTTAAACACTCTCTACTTAGTCTTCCATTGCAGTCACCAGTCATGACCATTTTCTGACTGTGGTTTTCTTAGGCCTTCTTTAATGAAGGAAACTATTCTGTATAAGAAATGTCATCTTTAGGAACAGAGATGTATGCATACTTGAAAAGGTCTGCTTCGGGATATGAATAAGAGATTAATGACCATCCCACCTTTAAGGTATCTGAGGTCACATAAAATTGCACTTTAGTAAGGTAAACTCTATTTAATAATAAACTTTTACATTCTGGTTTGGAGAATACTTAATTAATTCATAGAAATTATGAACGTTTAAAAATAACCTAAAATTTGCATGTGCTAGGAAAATGGCTGTGCAATTCAAGTAATAAACTTCTAGGAAGGGAAGAAAGCTGCAGAATAAAAGCAAGTAAGAGACTTCTTGTCTAGAGGTGCCAGTCTTGTTAAGAGAAACATTGATTCAAAGTAAAATGGTACTTAGACTTTGCAGCTTGTTGAAAGAATTGTGTTGAACATGTGTAGTGTCTATTCAAATGGAAGAAAACAGAAGATGTAATAGCAACCAGCTTAATAATGAACTCCTTAATGATCTGAAGGTCAGGAAAGGTGCACATAACACTGAAAAGCTGAGTAATACAATCACGATCAGGCCTGGTTAGATGTAGCTAGTTAGAGTATTCTAGAAAATGCTTAGTATTTCCTTTTAAGTAGTGTAGTGTACTCATAAGAGGAAGGAGATGAAGGAAAAGGCCACAGCTGCCAAAGGCAGGGGAGGGATCAGATTTTTTTAAGTGAAGACAAAGGAAAAATATTTGCTGCATGATCAAACATAAAGCTGAGAATAAACTTGAAAGGGTATTAAAGACTGAGTAACAAAAAATGCAAATGCTATGTTTGTCCTTGTTGTGGAGGCACCTGCAAAACAGACAGCAACAGCCACCTGAAAACTCTGTATTTATCACAATTAATATGCTTTCCTTCCCACACAATAATTACAGATTTAGATGTCAGTTTGTACTGAAGTATATTCCACCCACTTAAACTGTTTGGGAGAGATGAACCAAAACGTGCACACACTCAGAAAAGGAAAATCTCCTCACAGGTATCCAGAATACATACAGAAATACTCCCCAAGGTGGGGTTGAGGACTCCTTAGACAAGGTTTCATTCTAAGGGGAGAATATCTGACTGCCAGCCTGCTTCTGTGTGGAGAGACTCCTCTCTCTCTAGCAGGACTCCATTTATACTCTGTGAATTGTGTACCTGCTGATGAGTTTCTCAATTATTTGGAGTGCCACAGCAGAGGCACTTCTGGACCCAGAGGCATCAGCTAATGTCTGGGTGCATCAAGCTGATCTTTATCAGCTCCCAGCAAGCCTCTGCCTTTGGTGCTTGTGGGGTGGGGGTGAGTTATACCTGCCACAGTCCTTTTGTTCCAATAAATAAATAATAGTTTCATATAAGAGTCTGGCAGGTGGATAAATGGATGATGTGGTGTGGTGGTTTTTTGTTTTTTTTCCCTAAGGGGGGGAAGGTTGTAATGAATGGCATTGCACCAAGATCTGCCTGTGCCCACTGACAAGTGTTTCCATATTTCAGTAATAGAATACAAACTCAAGAGTTTTGCAGATCAAAGCAATATTGGAAGGGCAACGAATACACTTGACAAACTAGAAGAGTTGAGGAAAAACTAGGATGCAGGCCAACAAGAAAATGATTCAATAAATCTGAATAGAGGATGGGTATTACATAGCAGGTATGCCATGATGACCCCCAGGAATGAAATGGAATGAAGTGCTCAAAGAACCTGTTCTATGAAACAAGGTATTTAACATAATGGCTTTGAAGGACTTTTGTTCTTTAGTTCCTGTTTTACAGCAAATGCCTTTTTTTTAAAACAATGCTAAATATGTCTTTATGCAACCTGTTTCTTTTACAAACTTGTCAGATTGTAGTTTGCGTACAGGAAAAGTCATTTATCTGCTCATTAACAGTGTTCTTTTTAGAGGTAACACCAAACCAGGATAAAATTTGAACTGCAAGGATGTGAGTGTTCTGTTGCACTCGAAATTAGGAATGTCTTCATAAGCAGTGCTAGAGAAGCTCCACTTAATTGTTTTGTTTTTCTAGTTGGTAAGCTAAGATCATTTTATAACAGATATAGGAATATTTGTATTTTTTACTGTTTTCAAATAAGATTAGATATTGCAAATCACAAAGCTTAGTTTTTGTTCAGTTCTGGGTATGGAAGGTAAAATTTATTCTTGGCTATTGGAATGGGCTGCCCAGGGAGGTGGTGGAGTCACTGTCCCTAGAGGTGTTCAAGAGCGGACTGGATGTGGCACTTGAAGCCATGGTTTAGTTAGTCATGAGGTGTTGGATAACAGGTTGGACTTGGACTTGATGATCTCTGAGGTCTTTTCCAACCTTACTGATTCTGTGATTTAAAATTGTCTTACAGATTTTAATTTCATTTTTTGAAACTTTTCTGTCCTAACATAGGTGGATCATCCAAAATTCATGATACACTTAAACACAGGGGGTTTTAACCATTACTACTACTGAGACCACTCCAATTTATTTATTTTGTAGTTTGTTTCTACTATGCCTACTCTCTGTTCTTTAAAGTGAAAGACAGTTTACTCTCTATTTATTTTGCAGTGTTTAGTACAACAATAATTCAGTCTTAATTGGACTTCATATTACTTTTTGTTCAGTTTGAACATCTGAAATCAATTTGGCTACACTGATATTACACTTCTGAGTATGCACATGTACACGTGTGTGTATATATAGATATCATACGATTTCAGAAGAGCAGCAGGAGTTCTGTGCATATGATTGGAGATGTGTATAAAACATATTTTTTGTTTGTTTTTAATTACTTTCAAAAGTAATCACAAAGCAGCAGTCAGAAAAATTGCAAGCGGTTCAAGGATTAGGTATTGTGCATCTTCTCTCTGCTTTTCTAGCATAGTCTTCAGTCTTTCCTGAAAAGTAAACTATTTTGCAGTTGGGTTATTTTTAGAGGGCAGCAGCAGATGTTATCCTTGGTGTAACTTACTCCTCCAGCTTGATTCTCTTGAGTAATTAAAGAGTCCACCGCAGAGCCACAAAAATGATTAGGGGAGTGGAACATCTCCCTTATGAGGGGAGTCTGAGGGGTGACCTCATTCATGTTTATAAATATGTAAAGGGTGAGTGCCAAGGATGGAGCCAGGCTGCTCTTGGTGATGTCCAGTGACAGGACAAGGGGCAATGGGTGGAAGATGAGGCATAGGAAGTTCCATGGAAACATGAAGGAAAAATTTTTTTTACTGTGAGGATGACGGAACACTGGAACAGGCTGCCCAGGGGGGTTGTAGAGTCTCCCTCCCTGGAGATGCTCAAAGCCTGCCTGTATGCTTTCTTATGTGAGCTGCTCTGGTGGGATGTTGGACTAGATGATCTTTTGAGGTACACAATACAGTACTAACCATTCTGTATTTCTTTGAGCATATTGAATTACTCTGAGAAATACATGAAACTGAAGGAATTTGTAGACCCAACTTCCTTGTAAAGAATAATCCCTCACATTTTGGGAATTAGCCTTTTATAATCTTGTGCATCTGATTGAGATTATAATATTAGATTCAAATGTAGGGGGCTTTATTTCAGTTGCTCTCAGAACTATAGCCAGTGCTTTGAACTTGTACATGATCTCATTTGGTGCTGTAGTTTCTCTCGAACATTCCAAGGAAGGGCCCTGTAATCTTTTCTGTATTTTAATGTATCTCCTGAATTCTTTAGATAGCGATTTCATTATTCAAGTGTTCTGTCACTGAATAAGTGGTTCTTTTCAGCGCCTCCTAGATTATATGGGTCTGAGAAGTCTAGATGGTTCTCCACTTGACTGAACCTTCTGTACTTCAAACATGAGGTGCTGTCTTGAAAAAGTTACATGGCTGACCATGAGTGTGCTGTTGGAGAAATTATGTGCCTTGTCACTGGTAACTGATCAGTTGACAGGCTGGCAACTACTGGGTCTGCTGCCAAGAAAGATTATATACATTTTTGTCACTTGTTGGTGTAATTGATTCTAAAGACTGCTCCGTGGAATAACATTTGTCCACATGGATTACCTTGCATATAAATAACAATCTTTAGTATAAACCCTTGCTTTGATATTAAATAATTTCTATGAGATAACAAAATCTGTAATTTAAAAGGGGACAGCAGTTCAGAGTGACACCACACACTTGCCTGAAGTGTTGACCTGTGCTACTCTAGGACCACAAAATTTTCACTGACTATATTCATTTAGCTGTTAATTTAGGAGCCCCAGTGTATGTTTGCAAAAGGGACTGGAATGGGTACCAAGACAGGATAAAGGAGTAAGGGAATATAAGATGGTGAGCTCAGGGCAAATTATGGCTACTACCTGCCTGTCTAGATAACTGGAAATTAAGAGCTGAAAGCTGCCTATTGACTTATTTAAGGTCTGTGTTTAAAGCATAGGCTTGCAATGTTTTTCCTGGCTGTGGAACAAAAATTGGTTTCTGTGGGTTGGCTGGGCCTGCCTAAAAACTGGGCTTCTGCTTCAGCTCTGCCATGAGCAGAGCCTAACTGTTGGCAGCAAACCTGGAGCAAGAAAGATGGAGTTTGGAGAAAAGTGGAGCCATGTAAAGGCCAAGTGAGATGAGGTGCAGCTTGTGCCTTAAATAAGAGGGGGATAGGAAGAGGCAGAGTTGTGGCCAAAAAAGTAACATTCAGCTCCAGTGTGTATTATCAAAGACTTGTTTGTGACTGGAGTCAAAAGTGCAAGGGAAATGCCAGAAGAGAAATAACTAAAAATGCTTTTTGCATGGTGTTTTTTCACATAAGTGGAAGATATCTTCTGCAAAGGCTGTTTTGCTATGGTCCATAGCTTGCAGAACTAAAACTGGTTCAGCACAAATGTGGGAATAAAAATACAGTCTGCATACATTGTGCATTTTGTGGTGTGCATATGAAACTAAGCCATATGAACAAAATGTCGTGCAAGCTAAATCCCTTTTTAGCATCACAAAGTAAGAAATGTTTGTTGCATAATCCAAATGATTCTTTAGTAATGACATAATAGAAAAATAATTTCTTTACAGTGAAAGGCATGTAGTAGGGTGCTACATCACCATACCATAACCAGCTTTAAATCAGATGAGTTTTCCCTTGGGCTACACACCACTTGGCATCATCACTCTCCTTCCACAATTCCCCTCTCTTTTGTTAGCAGGAAATTTCTGCTGAAATGGCTGTTGAAAATATTTAGCTTTGGTCCTTCAGCAAATATCTTGAGTTTCCCTGCAGACACCATGGTTTGGTAGTACACCTTGAAACATGTACATCATAAGCCTTTGCTATCCTCTAAGCTAATAAATTAAATAATTGTATTTTTTTTTTCTTTAAATGCCAGGCATACATTTTTTTAATGCATGTCTAAAGCCCAACTAAAACGTCTTCATGTGTGCACTCCACATTAGCTCTCCTGGATGTCATTAACATTCACGTAAATGGTACATTGAAAATCAGAGTTTGTTGCAGAGGTTTCTGTGCCTCTTTTACTGCCTTTAAAATTTAAAGCACTTTCAGCACTGGTAGTATTCTCTTATTATCTATACAAGATGTAAAAATCGATTTGCACGTCCATCAGATGGCCATGTAATCTACTGAAGGTTGCCAGTAAAGGTAGCATCACTATTAACCTCCATCTCACTGTGCTCCCTTGTACATCCAAGAAAATAATTGCAAGTGCAGAGGAAGCCTTGATTTCAGGTAAGGACAGCTCAGCCTTGCTCCCACCAGGGCAAAGCAGGTCCCAAACATTCCAGGACACTGGGGCCTGCAGCTCTCAGCCAGGAACAGAGGCCCCCCAGTTGCTCATGTTTATGACACCATTAACTGTTGTGGAACTTTGCCAGCTCACCATAGCTGAGGATTTTGTTTCATCACCCTCAGGAGTAATTGCCGATTTTACAGTATAGAATTACCCAAGTGCTATTAATAGATCAACTTACAACTGAACCTTAGTGTTAAGTCTTACTTCTGTCCTGGCATCCTGAAGTCCTGAGTTAGAGCACTGGTGTTGACAGCTGTTTTACGGAAATTTTTTTGTACCACTATGGCTTAGAACGTGCTGGAGCAGCACTGTTCACCATAGCTCATGGCAATGCAAAAAGCACTCTCACAGATGTTAATCTACTCCATGCCATGTAACGCCTGACAAACTAAAATGCTACCTTAATCTTGTGACACCTTCCCCCACCCCCCCCCCCGCACTAGCCCCCCCCCACCAGAAACCATCTCTATTGTTTTTGTAAATGGAAATAATTTAGTTGAATGTAATTTGTCTTTAATACACACTTAAGTCTTTTACAAATGTACAGCTCAATAAATGTGAGAATAAAAAGATAGCAGAGACCTGTGGTTGATAATTACTTTCATAATGAAGCCATGTCGATCAGCAATTTCCCAAACAATGAAGCTGTTCTCCTGAAACGTTACAGTACGCTTTATGTTGTAGCCGTTGAAATTTGGTGTGTAACAGCACTGCAGATTGTCCACCAGAGAGAGCTGTTGCGAAATTTTTTCCAGTTGCTTTTGAAAATGATTCTCTCATTGGTTTATAACCAAAATTACTAAATTCACAGTAGGTGCAAATGAATCATGTAGTTTATTCCACTGGCCAAAGAGAAGTGTAGACAGCAGTATCCTTAATGGGCAAACAGTTACACCTCACGTGGCACTTCTGTTAATTTCTTAATATTTATATACTGATTAAATAAAAAAACCCAGTAAGAAACAAAAGCCCAAACCTGTTTCTCCTTATACCATCAGACTATGAGGAACAGGAGAAATGCTTGAAATTTCACAGAGGTCTGGGGGAGGAGGTGCAGTACTAATTCTGGCTCTGGCTGGCTACCGCCTGCACAGTAGAAATAAGATGCACAATGCACTGGCAGCCGCGATGGAACGTAGAAACCTGTTTTACTTCATTGCAAACAAATGGACAATATATACTGTACAATATATAATAAAAATACAGCCGATACGAGTGCCACTAATTAACAAAAAACCTAATGTTAAGACGTAAAAACGCTCATCTTTTAATATATACACTGCAGTAATAAGCCACAATAAATACATCAAATTCCATATAATAATAAATACCAAAAATATAAATACAGAAGAATACAGTTAATTTGAATAAATTATTACAACATAAGGTTTAGGTTAGGTTCTGCTGAATATTATTGTAGCTTATATTACCCTTTGGCATCTTTGATGTTACAACTTGTTTGGACAAAAAAGGGGGTGGGGCAGAAATTAAGAATATGTGTAGTTCATGAAGCTTAGAATTACTTCCATGTACAGGTTTTTAAGATGAATGATCTTTCCTTTTGCTTCTTCAAACAGTTTAAAAGCAGCAGTCCAATTAAATATGTTGCTGTACTGTTGAGATCTCCACTTTAGAATGCAAGATCATCTGCAACGGAAAATGTTAAGTACTTAATTATCTTTCTCAAAAATTATTAGTTAGAAGTAATATACAGATTTTAAACAAATGGCTTCAATGACATCACAATTTTACTAGTTCCATTTGAACAGATTATGTGTGAAAGACCATGTAAGAAAGACACGAGTGCTCTTGAATCCATGCTGTGCCAACAAAAATGTCAAAAGCAATTTCATATTCTTATGGGGAAAAATATATATCTATATATATATACAGAGAGACAGGAACCTCCTAAAAGATATGGCTGGACTGGACAGTATAAATGTTATGTAGTTTGTATTTGTTAAAGCTATGGAAACAAAAAATGTAGTAGGTGTTGGTTTTGTGTTTTTAACAAACTTGCTACCTGTGAGCTGTAATGGAAATGAATCAAAATAACCGATTGCCATGTTTTGTGTTAACAGGTAGTAACCAGTACACTTGTATTAATATTTTTGTTTGTGAAAGATGATTACAGCAGGATGTAATTTAACTTAAAAGACTGACTTTACTAAGACAATATTACGGGCTGAAGCTCTTAGGAATGGATTTGTAATCTACAGGCTTTGACTATTTTTGCACTGTTAAATGTCTAGCACTTAATTTTACATCAAACACTTTTTAAACATTTCACAAACTACACTGCAGGTATATTTCCACAGAAGTGCCTACAATCAGTCAATTAAAAGTAGGGCCCAGTTGTTAAGCACTGTTATGCGAGAATGGAAGTGGTGGTATTTGTGTGACATGGTTTGAACAAACACCAAGCATACCTGCTTCTGGTTTTGTTTCAGAACTGGCTGCCAGTGCACACAATGATGCCATCTCTTCAAGAAGCTGGAAATGCTCAATCTATGTATTAGAGATTCAAAAGCAGGTAGCTTGCTCATTACAGTGATCTGCCAGTACCCCAGCAAGGCTAACCTTCACCCATAATCCAACTCAAAAGTTTCATTCATAAAGAACATAATTAAAAAGTTCAAGATGGTAAAATCTAAAATAATTATGTGCCAGAAAAGCCTAGGCTAAAATGCTAATAAAAGGACAACTATTTCTTTTTTCCTGTTAGCATCTCTTGTTATCTGAGGAAGAGGTTTCATTAGAACAGGTGCCTGGGAACAGAGTCAACTAAAAGGATGTTGAACATGACTTTGCAGTCAACAGGCAAAGACAAGACGTGGCAGTGACGCTTCTAAAGTGGTTTACTTCGCACCTTTTTAACCCGTGCTTTTGGTAAGTCTTTTATTTAATGTCCACCTGGATACAACTGGTGTGGAAAAGCGGTATTTCCTGTTTGCACTGAGCTTGGGTCAGTTTTACAATGTATCAAATAACTAAAACCAAAACCCAAACCCCAAACAGTATCTAGGAAGGTCAAGCTTACTGTGAACATGCATGTACTTTTCCATCCTTGCTCTGGGGATATCTTAATTTCCTTTTTTCCTCCCTGTTTGGGGTTGAGGAATTATTTTTTTTTTGGAGGGGGGGGTGTGTGTTTGTTTTCATACAGTGTTTTCTTTTGTCCTTTAGAAGAAAAAAAATAGTCCTTATCAATCTACCTCTTGTCTTCCTCTTTTTCTCTAAATTGCTTTCTCTATCCTCCCTTCACTCACTACAAAGAATATGCACCACCTGTGCCACAAGATAAAGGATTATCTTGATCCTTGTGTTAGAATAGTGGTGTTCATTTGATTCTTCTATCTGCCACCATTTTTCCTGTCTGCTGAGAAAAGCTAATCCAGTCTTTATAGCTTGCTGAAAAAGCAAGTCACCTCCTAACCATAAAGACTATACAGCAGTAGAGCAATACGCATTTTTAAGACCTAATTCACTTCTCTTTTATATAAGGGTGTTTTTATTATTTCTCATATTAGGAAAAAAAGAAACTAAAATCCTAACAGTAGTTAGAAGGAAATTTTTTGTTTCCCTAAGGCAATGGTTTTCTGCTTTCCCTAATCTTGGGTTTCATGCTGTACTGGGCTGTGCACTGAATCTACGTGCCTCAGGAGCCAACAAGGATCCCCTACCATATCTCTGCAGCCTGTGGGGTAAGTTTTATTCCTGTTTGTTTGTGTGTATGGAAAGGGACGGTCTACAGATCCCCCTGCCCAGGACTGCTCCCTCATGACTCATTTTTAGAGGCGGGGGGTGGATTTTCCATCACAGTTCCAATCTGTCTACATGCTCATGTTAAGCAAGTGAAAAATAAAAACAACTCCTTTAGCAAAATAAGGGACAGACAGTACAGAGCACACTGGAGCTGCCCTCATGCTCAATTTTAGTGAAAAGCCTTACTGCATAAAAGACCTTTCCCAGACACTAAAATGAAGAGAGGAAGGAACTAAAGATTATGGCTGCAAAACATGTTTCATGAATTGGATGTTCTTATCAAATGTCAGATTCTTGGTATCAGCCATTAGGGTAGCAGAAAGTTCTTAAAGATGTTACAACTTTCCCCCTTAAGTTAAAACAGTATTCTGGCACGTTGATTAGCAACAAAAAAAGCTGCCTCTGATTTAGGAAACACAGGAAGCACAAAGAACCCAAGCTTGTGTTCACTCTGACATCTTTACAACTAAATCACAACTGTTCATCACTTCACAATGTTCATGCTTTGGATTTCACACTTGGACAAAACAGACAATTCATATAGTAGTTTGCACATGGACAGCAATTATAGAGAGAGAAAACTTAAGGAAATTTTTTTTCCTAAATTTGGAAACACTGAAAAGGCAAATGTTGAAATCTCTCATACCAAAGAACACGTTAATGAACTAGACTCTGTTTGGAAAATAACAGGAGCTTTCTACCATTTTAAAAAAATAGCAATCAGATTTAATATTTTAGAAATAAATTCTATAGAATATAATCTCTGAGTCAGTTTTACTTTTTCTAAGTATTTTACATCAAATGTTCTGCAACTATAATAAAGGAGATGACAGAATTAATCTTTAGCCTCAGTTGGAAAGCGTAACGCCATGTAACACTGAAGAACTTCCCATAATGTTCCTGACCCTAACCCTGTTCCTGACAGCTTCAGGAAAAGGACTGGCACAATGGACGTGAATTTATACACTCCAGAGCCATGACACATGACCTTCTTACTTAGCAAATGCCTTCTAAAGGCAGGCCATGGGTCTGAGTTGCTTTAGCTCTGAGTAGGGGCACCTGCTTCACTCAGGCACAGCCTGGACAAGGAGTTTAAACTGAAAGAATCCAGATGGCTAAAGATGACAAGAAGCAGGGAACAGGACTGCGTGTTGCTGCCACGTATGGTGTTGCAGGCAAACCACAATCTTTGCTGCTCTAATTAAAGAACTTGACAGGTAAATGTTGTGTATTCAACACAGCCTTTATTCTAATTTTCACTGTGAAATTTACTGTTGGAAATTTACCATGGAAAGGAGAGCTTCCTTTTGCTGTGTTTCACATTAGTGATCAAACACAGCCCCTGAGCTGCATTGGGCTTTACTGGGAAAGTGACTTAGTCTACAGTACAAAAATGCTGTTATGATAAAAAACAAAAAAACCCCAAACACCAAAAAACCCCACACCACCCAAACCAAACACCTCTATTTCGCCTGTTCTATAGAACTATTTTTAATCAAAGTACCTCCAGGTATCTTACAAACTGGAGCTTCCAAAGAATGAAAGAAGTGACACAACAGGACAAAGGCAAAGCCACCAGAACCCAGGTCTCCAGTACATACACTCCAGCAGATCCAGTTTGGCCAGATATACTCTCCAGTATATCACACAGCTATCAGAGAGTCAGGAATATCTGAAATATCAATACATGTGCTGTTCTGCAAACAAGTGTATGTACACAACCTTTAACAAGCTAGCTAGGCTTCTGAGACGATATCCTCTCGATTGTGAGGCAGGGAATGCTACTTGATCAGGCTGTTAGCACGTCCACTGAAATACAACACCCAGATAAGATTAGAAACTGGATCTGGATTAGTTAGCAATCCAGTGAGTAATAACAATACCAAGAATACTACATGGAGGTTCTGCAGAATTTAGACAAAAGGAGGGATCATACTGTTAACTGACTCAGTTAACAGAGCAGTGTTAACCAAATGATAACAGCCTAATCAATGGCTTTAAATAAATAAATGTTAGGTTATGATTCACCGGCAGGCACTTATGTAAATGAAAAATAACAAAATGTCACAAATATAGAACTTTCTGATCTAGATCTCATATAGCTCATCAAAGAATTGGTAAAAGTTTGGTTTGGTTTGTTTAAAAAAAAGGGAACTATTATATATTTTTACTGACCAGCTTTTAGTTTTTTAAAGGATGCTCCAGTGCAACAATTGAAGTTGCTGCAATTTTGCCAGGAAAGTTCTAATTTTATGTCTGTCATCAATAAATGCTTTACATACAAACTTTAACACTGTGTTGTTCATCAAGAGAGGCAAGGTTCACACGACAGGTAAAAAAGCATCCAGTTTTAGGTGCTGTTCCAGTGCTCTCATGTGTGAAAATTGTTTTAACAGAGGAAAAAGTTATGACTGATTTTTCTGAACTTCATATTGCAAGTCTAAACTGCCTACCAATTTATTACCTGGTTTCTGAGGTGTGGTTTAGCAGTAGCCAGGTATCTTGGGAAATGAAGCTGATACAACTAGCAGCCCAGTGAACATTTCCACAAATGATACAGTGTCCATACAGAAGCAATACTGCTGCTTGCCACTTGGGACTGTAATACTTTTATCATGCAGAAGTAAGCCTACCCAGAATGAGAGGTCTGTGTAACTCTCTTATATGAAGAGCACCTTTTTTTTCTGCTAAACAAAACATTGAAGTCTAATCAAGGGATGGAAATCTTGAATCTCACCTTATTTCTACAGCCTTCACTAGATTTCACAGTTAAATTAGGCTATATATCTGTTTTGGTCAGGGCTGCATCTACTTTTTTCTTTACACCCCCCCAACCCCCATCAACTTACAGATGCTAAAAAAAGTCTCAGCTTTACAGCTGCTACAGAATTGTTTGAGGAAGAGGCTTAACCTGTATCCGAACAAGAGGTTTCTTTCTTTTTCTTATTTTCTTTTTTTTCCCCCCTCAGTATGAGTCTGTTAGAAGGTTTGTTACATTATTAGCACAGCTCCCAGGAAATCTCCACGAATTACAAACAGATTTGACTTTGTAACTTGTTGCAAAATCTAACCAAGATCTGTTTACTCTGTATCCTGAGATCAAATCTTGATCAGAAAACATCAGATCAGATCTAAAGAAAAGTATTACTATCTGTATTATCACCAGGTAATTAAGAATAATTTTCCCAACCATAAATCCTTATTCTGCACATTTCACTTTGTGACTCCCCAAATCAGCTACTTTAAACAAGTGAAAATAGCATAGCCCAAGGACTTTCTACAGTCCCTGCCGTCTCCACTTTATCCGTTGCAAGCTACTGCTTTTTATCCTATGCTGCAAGCCATGGAGAATGTAGCTCTGCTCAACCCTGACACGCCTGTGGCACAGAACACATACACCTAAGTACTCAGAAATTTATACAGCTGCTAAAGCTATGGAGGCCTGAGGTCTGAAGCCTGTGCCAATGGAAATATGAAAGAGCCATCATCTTGGTGTTCTAAAACTAAGTGAACTATATTTTATAATCAATTGCTGTGCCTGCTAATATTGTTAAAGGTATTTTTCATATGAAAGCACCGCGGCCAAGAAATTTCTTATTGCTCAGTAAGGGGGTGAATAATGAAACAAAATATTTCATTTAACTTTCCCCTGAGAGAAATACCCTGGTAAAGTGTGCACAATCCTCCAACACACTCTGAGGTTAAAAAACTTTTACTGATTCATAGCTACTGTCCCAGGTCAAGTAGAAGGGATTTGTGCTTTTGGTGCTGGTGTCAAGTGAGAGTACCGGATTTAAGCCTGCTGTTAATGAAGATGCCTGTATTTAATAGAGACCTGTCAGATTTGCCCATAGAATACCTTGAACAGTATTATTGTTATTCTCAGATGCAGTACTTTGTGAACTAACATGCTTCTCTTTTGAAAATAAAGATGGGTATTTGCTGTATGGAATTGGAGAATACACGTGGTTATCTGGCTACTCAGCCTTTGTGTCCCATGACTAAGGAAGAGAGGCTAAGGAGCTGCGGAGCCAGATAACCACCATGACTTTCCCAGGAGACTGAATACATTGCAAATGGGGAATCCAGTCCAGACAACTAAGACTTTTCAGTGCAGTTCATGTAAAACATGTAGGGCTTTTGGTGAAGAAAACTAAATAGAAAACCTTTCCAGCTACTACATGAATTTAAAATATTTTGCTAATTGAACATAGAAACGAGGAGCCACTTTGCCCAGATTTCATATCAAAACAATTAAGTCAACTTAGGTGTTTTTTGTTTTTAAAGCTCATTTTAAATTTGGCAGCAAGGCTGGTTAATAAATTAAGGGTTGAGATAAAGCAGACGTTTTAATTCCCATCTCATTTAAACACAAATGGAATGATAAGGTAATGGATATCCGTATGATGCAGTGCTATTTTGCTTGCAAACTTTAGCAGATATAAAATGTCTCAAGGTGTGTTTCCTCACCGAATCTACTGGTTTCTGATTAAACCAAAGGACACTGTAAATTTAAGATATGATCAGAAGTCCTCAAAAGCCAGTCTTGTATTTCATAAAAACTGCAAAATATTTGGGAAATGTAGACACTTTCTTGTTGGATTTTTCCATGCTTCTTTTAAACTTTGATTAGTAAGACTCTGCTTTTATAAATGATGCACAGACATACTCACAAACTGGCTTGGGACAAACATACAGGTTTTGTTACAGTGAATTTTAAGATCTTACATTCACCTCAGAGTCTGGAGCTATGGCATTTCTCCAAAATAGTTCTCAATTCCTGCAGTTAATACAGTGCTGCAAAATGGCACTAAAGTGCATTAAGTATCCGAATGTTTGTTGGGCTAAAAGGTGCTGTGCAAGCTTAAGCTGCTGCTTTGCCATTATATACAAGATCATTTTTCTTTGGGAAGGGGGTACTGGTTCTGGAATGCTACTGGTTTTAATGGAGGATTGTCTACCTTTCACCTGTCTAGAAAATGCAGATGCCCCCTTTCTGATGCTTCTGTTTGTCAAGAACAGTAAAAGAGAACATAGAGTACTCTAAAAATGTGTTTCAAGATAGTTTAAGAGAAATTATAGTTAAAAAAAAAAAAGAAAGCAAGCAAGAATACAAGGTACTCCAGATGAAGAGTGGACATGCTCTTTGTACCCAGCTATGGATCTTCTGTGCGAATGAACATGCTGTTAATTTTTATCAAAACATGAGTACTAAACTACCATAAATAAAATACACACAGTACAGAACTTTTTTTTGTACAGTAGTTACTTTTACATTAAACTTACCCTCTTTTCAGATATGTTGAAAATTAGGACTCTAAACATGATTATTTCAAAGTATCATTATTAACAATCTTGCACAGGCCCGACAATCAAAAACACGAAGCTTTGATTCAGATAGCTTGGCAGGTTCCACATACTTTGATAGGTAGGCTACTTTGAAATATGTTGGATGTATTTTTTACTTACATTGTTTATTTTTATCAAAAGACAGTTTGATTATTTTTATTTAAATCTTTACATGAACTGTTTTTGTGCAATACCACTGCCACTGTAGCTTAAGAAAACAAAATGTGTCTGGAACATTGACTATAGACCAAGTGTTGTCTACCTCTTAAAAAAGTGTCTAGGAAATCCAATGTGAGTTCATTTTAATACAGGAAGTCAGTCCTAGAATAACTTTAATATTAAACAGGTACTGTTTCTACCACTGGTGATTTGATGCACTCTTCATGCAGTCTGCTCTTTTCTGGGAGGCTCAGTGAATTCTCAGCAGGATGCTCTTGTATAAGACTGTCACCATTCAAAGCTGAAACAAAGCCATCTGGAGAAGGACCTTTCAAGTATGAGTGAAATTCCACTTGAGGATGACTGGGCCTGTGCTCTGTGTATAAACTGTTACATGGAACACTGCTATCTCCTTCAGAAGATGAGCAGCAAACAATCACTGAGGGGTTTGCAGAAGGGTAATGAGGGCTGCTAAAAGTTTCCTCTGATTGCCGTGTGTATTCAACAAACTGTTCTGAAGTCATGTTGTAAGGCACCAGAGAAAGACCACTGTTCTTGACAGCATCCCTTTCTGAGTAAGTCTCGCCAATCTGGTTAGCAGTGCCAGCTACTTGGTTCTCTATTTGGTAATACAGATTTGAAGAGTTAGTATAGTACGAGGCATTTTTAGAGTGGTTTTCATGCACAGCAGTTCCATCAGAGTAGCAAAGGACAGAAGGAAGAGGCACCATGTCAGCATGAGAGCCCATGCTTTCTACAAAGTCATCTGCTTTCTCTTCTTCATCATCTTCCTCTTCATCTTCCTCTTCTTCTTCATCGTCATCTGATTCACTAGGGGCTAAACTCTGTGTGCTAGAATCTGTAACTCCACTACAAAAGCTACTCCCATCTTCCTCTTCTTCCTCTTCCCCTGGGCAGTCCAAGTCCTCAGCTGACTGAGAATGCAGAACTGCAGCCGGGGGTTCTGTTTCAATCTCAAAATTCTCCGCAATTGAATATTCAACTGGATGGGGTCCTGGACTCATTGAACTAGTGTGTGCACTTATCTCGTTGTGGCAGCCATTTAGTGCTGGAACTTGCTGCTCCCTGTTCTTCTCCAATTCAAGTTTCATTATTGTGTGCAGAAAGTGAGTTCGTACACGGATAGGGTTAAATTCAATTCTACCTGCTGTATTGCTACACCCTTCTTTAGTGCAACCGCATGGAAAAGACATACGATCCACCTTTTAAAAGAGAAGAATACAGATTAGCAAGAAACAGCATAAGCCTGTTGATATGACAGAATTCTGACAGCCCAGAGCAGTAGATGAGTGAAGTTGGGGGATTCACCTTGAGAAGCAGTTGTAAGAGTAGTGGAAGCTAACAATAATTCAGCCTAGGAATTTAGCACTACTGACAGGAACTGGGAGAGACACATACGTGCAACACTTTGCAGAGTAGGAGAAATATGTTTCTGTTGCACAGGTGACAGCATTACACAGTAGAACACTAAGTAGTTTTTCTGTTTATGGTTCTGCTACAGTTTTGCTGTTGTGTTGTGCTCAAATCTAGACAAAGGCATTACCAAAGTGAGTCTTAAAACTTGGTAAAAATCAGAGAAACTAGAAACTTACTGAAACCAAATCAGTCATATGTAAAAACCTTTAAAAAGAAGTTGCCAATGGAGACACCTGACCACGGAGAGTATAAATAAAAACTCAAGTACATTTTAAAAGATGCTCGAGCCAGTTGTAGATGCAATATTGTAAGCTCAGCAGGCTGTGGACAGAAGTTATATATCTAATAATAGCCATCTTAAATTTCTGAAAATGTGACCAAACCCACATGTTGGATAGTCAGATCAGATAGCTTAAAGTGAATGACTTTCACCTACACTGTAATACTTGCAAATACGATGCAGAGGAGAGCCATTTAACACAATCTAGTGCATCTTCCCCACATGTGAAGATGAAAACAGGAATTGGAAAGAGAATATATTACTTAGAGTAGCAGAGACAGTTTAGATTGGATTTAAGATATGATGAAAAATGCATTAAGAAATCAACTCAACCACAAAATGACGACTCCAGAGAATTAGCGGAAGCAGGGTTTGGGGAACGTTTGGGACACTGACAGCTGTACAGATGACACTGTGTAAATGCACAACACTAAAGGTAAAGCTACCTGCTAGATTAGCAAAAGTTTTTAATTGCCTACACACGAATTTATCACAGTTATTTTAATATCATGCTTGTTAAATACAGGATGTTTATCACACAGTTTCTTTTATCATTTGTCATTGCATTGGGATTATAATTCACATTTGGACAGTATCTGAATTTGCTCTAAAATAAAAAGTAATATTCCTTCTGAAATCTGCAGCCTACTGATTCTTCTGTTATTTGCATAAGAACAAAGAAAAACCCTAAACAACAAATATGTCCAATCATAAAGATGTTTAAGAAGACTACTTGTATTGTACACTATTATATAGTCTTAAATCTGAGCCTTGAAAAACTAGTTTCAGATCCACAATTGTTCTCATCTAATAATTAATTTTCAGTAGTTCTAACTTCAACAACAAAAAGTAGATGCATGTGCATGCACACACCCCTCTCCTCTCCTCTTGATAGTTAAATAACAACAAGAATATAGATATTTACCTGACATTTTATGCCTGCAAGGCTGCAAGTGCATGTCTCTGGATCACAGAACACACGGCAGTCACAGCCACAATCCTCCCTGGACAGGCGGATGGCCCGCAGCTCGTGTTTTTCTTCCACATCAATCTTCTTCACCCCAGAAGCTCGCAGCAATGCCCTTCGCTTTTTTGTTGGCAGAGGTTGTAGAAAGAAGTATTCATCTACTTCTGTGTTGTCCAGATCAATGTCATCATCAGAAATGTCATCCAGTGTCAGCGTATTAGCTTCTTCAGATTCCACTGTACCATTCTTTGTCATCTGTTGCATAGAACAATTAACAAAGTCCTTAAATGACACTCTCACACACACATATACACATATGTGTGCCAGAGGTGTAAACATGGGGAACACATCACGAATGCCAGCTGCGTGACTCCCAGCAAGTTTCAGAGTATGATTACAGATGGGGTGAAAAGCCAGTTCTTTTCCATGTAACATGTGAATTAACCACACATTTTTAGTTTCATGTTTATCATAGAGTTTGGGTTTGTTTTTCTAAGTTTCCAATTCTTACCTGTTCTTTATGACCTTTATCATTTGTCACTGTTTGCCAGATCTCATGCCTTTCTAAAATTTCAGTCTTTTCTGTATTGTTTCACTGCTTTCTGAGCCCTTCATTGATTTTAGTTCCTGTTTCTAGGCTGTCCAAAATTCTCCAATATCGCTTTTGAGACAGTAAAACTACCAACACGGGTTCAGATTAGAATGCAGTATGCACTACCTTATTCCTCTTTAGCCTGACAAGTTGTTTGAAGTTTATACAGCTGAGGTCACAAAGTAGCGTTTCCACTTAATCATTTGCTTCTTGAGTTGAGAATTTTAAGCTTGGAAGTCACTTAATTTTGTGCCTTTGTACCTAGATTACTTCATAGCACTAATGGGTACAGCTCCTCTGAAGTTCTTTCTGCTGCTCTATGGTCCTGAAAATAACCCATCTAGCTTTGTGTCATCACAGATTTCAGTACTTCACTAACCAGTCCAGATTATTCTTAGGTAGTTAATAAATTAATGAACCTAGAATAAAGAAAATAAGTTGTGAATCTCTTGTAGAAAACCATTTTAGAGGATTTGTGCTCCTTTCCTAGTGAGGTGAATTTCTGAGCTTCTGCAGATACAATATCCTGCCACTGAGTATATTCTAGCTCTCAAAACTTTCAAAGATAGTTTCAAAATTAAATAGAATAAAATAAACCAGGTTGGAAGAGACCTTCAAGATCATCACGTCCAACCTATCAAACAATCCAATCCACCTAAACAACTAAACCATGACACCAAGCATCCCGTCAAGTCTCCGCCTGAACACCTCCAATGATGGTGACTCCACCACCTCTCTGGGCAGCCCATTCCAATGGGCAATCACTCTCTCTGTGTAGAACTTCTTCCTAACATCCAGTCTAAACCTCCCCGGGCACAGCCTGAGACTGTGTCCTCTTGTTCTGGTGCTGGCTGCCTGGGAGAAGAGACCAACCTCTGCCTGTCTACAACCTCCCTTCAGGTAGTTGTAGAGAGTAATAAGGTCACCCCTGAGTCTCCTCTTCTCCAGGCTAAGAAACCCCAGCTCCCTCAGCCTCTCCTCATAGGGCTTGTGTTCCAAACCCCTCACCAACTTTGTTGCCCTTCTCTGGACACGATCCAGCAAGTCAACATCCTTCCTAAACTGAGGGGCCCAGAACTGGACACAGTACTCAAGGTGAGGCCTAACCAGTGCAGTGTACAGGAGCAGAATGACCTCCCTGCTCCTGCTGGCCACACTGTTCTTGATGCAGGGAGGATGCCATTGGCCCTCTTGGCTGCCTGGGCACACTGCAGGCTCATGTTCATAAGCATCAAGCACAAACATTAATTGTAAGATTGGTACCATACTCCTGTAACTCATCTCATACAGAAAGGGCCATATGTACTCAAGGAGGAAGAAAGAAAGAAAAAAAATTACTGCACTGAAGAAAGGTTAACTTTCCCATCCACAGTAGAATTCACTGGTTCTATCTGGCAGACAACACAGCTACAGGGTTTATAAATTTTCTTCGACAGATAAAATTGGATTCTACAGAGAATCAAAAGAGTATCAAATGTTAAAGCTCAGAAAGATGATGACATTCATTAGAAAAAAATACATTTTCTCAATCTCAAGTTACTTAGATTGAGCATTGTACTATATAGCAGATGTGAAATGTGCAGTTACATGATTTTTATTTAGAATTCCTTTTTATTTTATTATTGTTCTACAAAATAACTTTGCTTAAAATGCAAACACAAGCAAACAAAAAACCGGATCCCAAATGTTCATGTCTCGAGACTCATTTTCATTAACAGTTTCATCATGGGCATCACCATGGCCTCAGAAAAACGGCTCCAGTGAATGTAATTTGAATGTCTCTATCAAATACATCTTCCAATACAGAACTTCAGGGGAACAGTAAATTTTCTCAGTTGTCATAACATTGCATATCTGAATTAAACTTGCTATATAGATGGGTAAAATGTCTCTCATAAAGTTAAAGGTTAATGTGATAGCAAGAGAACAAGGCAAAGACCAATGAATATGGGAAGCCTTTGAAATTCACTTTAACTCTGTAAAACATGGAAAATTTAGGTTATACAACTTTGCCTGCCCTAGCTAGAAATTATTCCTTACAACTTCCCATAATGGAAATCAGCTATGCCCACAGACCCAGGAACTTTAACATCACTAGGGTCAGGCTAAGCATTTTAATGCATTAAGAATAAGCAACGATGACTATTCCAGCTAAATTATTGTGCTTACTCATATGTTTTCTCAAATGACAACTTTGCACCTTTCATCTTGACGAGATGGCTTTTATGTCCAGAATTCCATTAGAATTTTCACACTGCTTGCTAACAAGTGTTTATGTCACTCTCAGCAGTGTTTACATCAAAGGCTGGTGCTAAATAGCTAAACTGACTTGAGGATTATTTTAAAGTCATTACCTGTTTTTAATTAAAAGAAGCTGCTTATTTGCCTCTTCACTTTTAGCAAGTAAAATAATAAACAGTGCCTGTATTATGGATACTCAATTTTGACATATTCCTCTATTTAGGTTTGAAACAAAATCTGTAAGAGAATGTTTTCTGCCTACAGACTTATGCATTTTAATCAAATGCAACAAATTTTAAAACCTAGGGAAGCTGAAATTAATACCCACACTGAATATGCCACTTCCTTTTAGCGTAACAATCTTCAAACAGGAAAACCTTTTTGAGCAAACTTTGCCCTACTTCATTTTCTCATTTTCTTCATTTCTCTCTGAGACGTACAGTATTTTGATGCAAATTCTGATTAGTACCTTTTCATTAAAGGTAACTGCTGACAGTGTCACCTTAGAATGATAGTGTCTCCCGTTTGTGTTCATTTAGGAAACATGTGAATGGCCAAGCAGTTCTTCCATCTCTGTAAGGTGAAATCAGCAAGGCCCAGCTGTCATAGAATTGTGGATTCATTTAGGCTGCAGAAGACCTGCTCAGTCCTCTGCAGCGACTCTTTACTTTTGAGAGGGAAAGTGGGGTTTGGTTTATGTTTTTCCTGTAAGTGAATAATCAGGGATGTAACTAAGCTGAGTTCAAAAAGGAAGTTTTCAGTTCCTTATGTTTTTATACATGTTCTACAGTGAAGAGTAATATTTTATTGTAGTAGAGATTTAACACAAATTACCATTTTTAACCCACTTTCAGGATTCTGAAGGCATAACCACAACTTCTTAACAGTGTCAGAACATGCTAATAAACTATTCCCACATCAACTGCTGAGGACCAGTGAAGAAATAATCCCACCGCTGCTGGATGAAGGGGAATGGACTTTTCTATTTGGTACAAGTGAACAAGTAAATTTAGGTTGCAAATCATGTTTCTTTCCCTATTCTGTCAATACTTATAAAATCATAGTAAAGTGTATCATCCACTCAAATAAATGACTGGAGATGGAAGCACATGTTGCATTTGGAAGAGGACCAAAAAGTAGAGTCTATGACTCAAAAAAGAATGGGCTGGAATTAAGGAATTAAGTTAATGAAGAAAGACTTCCCAGCCAAGAGGAAAATTGCGAAAGCACAAAAAGCCAAGGTCTGCTCCATACAGATGAAGGCCTCATCCAATCATTTGAGGTAAATAGGTTCTGTGACTTCGCTCTATTTACTTTCTAGCCATAAAAAGAAAAGGAGGTTAAATATTTGCATGCCTTACTATCCTTTACTCACTCCACTGGGGATTTCTCTCTCTCTGAGCTGATTTCTGGAAACCAGCCAAGGGATATATACAGTATCACTGCTTACACTGACACAGCTCAATTCACACCTGATGCTCTGATGATCCAATGATGTGAGATGTTTAGGACTATAATGTCTATCTAGAGGTAAGTCACTGGTCTTCTACTTCCAACCTGTCCAAATATCTATCCTTAGTTTGCCTTTGTCCTGAGTGGTTTTATGTTTGTTTTCATAATGACAGTTCAAATTTTATGACTACTTAAGAATCTATTTAGTTATTCAAATCAAAAACAATTAGGAGACTGGAAAAGAAAGTAATGACAATAGTAAGATTCATACACACTTCTTCAGGAGTTCAGACACAGAACTCGGGAACGCAGACCATTCTATGGGAAAAATGCTAAAAGGCATTTCTCAAACTTGGCGGGGGCCAGTTTGCTCTGGACAACTGTAGTAGTGTCTGAAATAGAGATACATCACAGAAGAAGGGGCTGTAGAGGACAGCAGTTCCATTAGAATTCTAAATATTGTTCACTTTTAATTACAAGAAATTTAATTGCATCTGAAAAAAAAAAAGCCCCAAATACACCTAACACGAGCCATTATACAGGAATTATTTAATCCACTACAAAAACCATAACAAAACCAGTTGTTTTGCCACCAGTTTCAAAGAGGCAGAAGGGACACTTCCAAGAACACAATCCCACTCTCTGTTCAACTCTACTCAAATACAGTTTCTTTCCTCTCCTGTACTCTGTTAAAATAGACAGCTTCAACACTGTAGCCAAGATTTGTTCTGACTAGCTAAACTAGTTTAGCCTTCCAATTTGTCTGACATCTTTCTTCTTAAGCACAGACATCCTTTGGTGAAGAATCAAAGATGCATGATCATAAATACTGGTAAAAAAAGAAAACATTACCGTTTCTTATATTTTGGCCACATTTGCTCAAATTGTCCAAAAAAATAATCTGGTTCACTTTCTGTACTTAGGATGCTACCATTCCCCTGTCTAACAAGGCACCGTGCAATGGCTCAGAAGACTCATTCTTTTCCTGGAATTTCCAGACTCTTGCTGAACACTTTATTCGAGACTAATTTCCACTACTCCTTACCTTTGTTCTCCTCTCTGTAGAAAGCAGAGGGTAAACAACCTCCTTATAAACCACTTTAAGGTACACATCTGTAAGATCTACAACACCACTTGGTAAGAGTGAACAAAAATACATCTCCAGTAAAAGAATAAAAATAATAGCACCATTGTTTTGACTGAAAATGGAATTCATAGAAAGGAAAAACTTTTGTTTAACACATATATTGGGCTCTGATGCTGCTCATTCCAACAAATAAGGCAGGGATCACAGTCCTGAACGATTTTTACCTTTAGTTTTAGAGAATTTAGTTTTTCCTCCCTCAGATGCTCTCTCAACATTTCTCGGTGCAGCCTCTCCTGTTCCATCGCAAACTCTCCAAGCGTGTACTGGCGCACACTGTTGTGGCGAGTAGACATTCCCAGTGTGCTTCCCCCTTGGCTGGGAACACTGGTGAAGCCTTGTCTTCTCGTGAAGTAATACACAGTAACACAGTTAAAATGGACATTTTTTGTTCTCTTCCGCTTCTCTCTCTTCAGGATTGAAGAAGCTACAACAGATGCAATGACAGTAGGAATAATAACTTCAGATAGCAAACTCATTTGTGTAACCCGAACAATCCCTGACTGTGCGCACACTAAAGTTACAAGGTGTGCAGTACAAACAAGGAAGTAACAGAAACATCGACTGTACACACAAATCTCCAGGCCATTACAAAGCGCTACAGTCATGAGCACTATTGTCTACTTTAGAACAGAAATTTTAGGTCAAGACAGTTGTGTTTTCCCACAGCATTATGAAAACATTTTATCCGTTTACTGAGGAAACAAATAAATCCCAGCAAAAGGAACTTCTTTTACAGTGTCACTTCAATTACATTGATCCACTGACTTGCTCTTCTTCAAACCCCTGCAAACAAAACAATGTTGCAGACGGCAGCAGTGAGGAGAGCAGCAGACCTCGCCTCTCACAGGTCTATATGCTCTGTCACCGTTCTGTCAGGAAGGCTTAACTGTACGTCCTGTAGCTACATCCTTTAAAGTGCTGGATCACATTGGCAGGAAGGATTCCTACCTCTTATAATCTAAAATGTGAGAAATCTGTGGGAAGAGGTTGTTTTAGGATAGCTTTGAAAGGCTATAGGGAAGATTTGCCTTTGCTCAAATTAGAGAAAGCTACGTTTTGTCTTTGACTCTGAGGATAATGTAAACACCTTGTAACCAAAGGAGAGAAACCAGGCAGAATTTGGTTGGATGTGTTAAAATATTGTCATTTTGACCTATTGTATGCCTTAATTACACATATGCCAGTAGAAAATGACCAATTGAGATGTGACACATGTGCCTTCTGATAGACTGTATAACTTTGCCATATAAAGTAATAAACATCTTCGCCTGCTTACATCTTGTCCTGGAAGCATTGCACGAGGCAAATACACCGTCTCTATAAAATCTGTATTATAACAAAATCGGTGTTAGAAACACTATAAAGGTAATACATGTAGTGTTTAATGTTGTCCCAGAAATTCATACCATCATTATCACTGAATAATATAGAAATAATGCTGAGAAGCAATCAAATCCCCTTCCTTTTACTTGACCTCTGTCCTGTTTTCATCCACTGAACCCACGGGTAGGTGTGTACATATTTTCTAATGTACAGAATTTTGACAAAAAGCGATATATGATCTAATCTTTTCCGATCCCCCATAAAACTCATGCTCATTTTCTCGTACACATATGCATTATCTCACAAGATGGGCTTGTTCAAAAATAAATGCCAAATTTTAACTGTTGTTAATGATACTGATCTACTGTTTCTCGCCACTAACAGTGGTGAGCCTTTAGAGAAAGAAAAAAGACACAAATGTTAGAGAAAGATGAGAGACACTCCTTGATTTTTAAGATAAGCAGCCTGATTGATTAATTGCAAAATGGCAATAGGATGTTAGAATACATAGAATAAACCAGGTTGGAAGAGACCTTCAAGATCATCGCGTCCAACCCATCAACCAATCCAACACCACCCAAGCAACTAACCCATGGCACCAAGCACCCCATCAAGCCTTCTCCTGAAAACCTCCAATGATGGCGATTCCACCACCTCCCCAGGCAGCCCATTCCAATGGGCAATCACTCTCTCTGTATAGAACTTTTTCCTAACATCCAACCTGAACCTCCCCTGGCGCAGCCTGAGACTGTGTCCTCTTGTTCTGGTACTGGCTGCCTGGGAGAAGAGACCAACATCCGTCTGTCTACAACCTCCCTTCAGGTAGTTGTAGAGAGTAATAAGGTCACTGCTGAGTCTCCTCTTCTCCAGGCTAAGCAACCCCAGCTCCCTCAGCCTCTCCTCGTAGGGCTTGTGTTCCAAACCCCTCACCAACTTTGTTGCTCTTCTCTGGACTCATTCCAGCAAGTCAACATCCTTCCTAAACTGAGGGGCCCAGAACTGGACACAGTACTCGAGGTGCGGCCTAACCAGTGCAGTGTTGAGACTGTAGATAGTAAGTCATTGCTCCGCAGTTGCTCAGCAATTTGGCAGGCATGAATCCAAGATCTAACCGCCAGAATTCAGGCAGTATAATGATTTAAAAGGTGCCTGACCACTCTTGAAAGACTCAGGACCATTCTATAAAAGCAGAAAGAGCAATGTAATGTACACTGCCAGTCTAAAATTGCACTGTCTCTAAAGGCTGGAAGCACTTGGCCTTCTGCCTTGGTTTCACAACAGTTCCAGTTTATTGTCACAGTTAAAACATAGCTCATTCTATAATATTATTATGTAGTGAAATGTTAATAATCACAAATATAAAAACCTCAACCTTTTACATGATGTAATTTAGTCCTAAAAAAGCAGCATAATCTGCCTAGCTATGTGAAAAACAAGTATATTAGAAGATACAGACCTGTAAGTAAATTATAGACGGCATGCTCTACTGACATAATCAATCATTAACCTAGTTCGGGCTCAGTAAAGCATTGACATAGTATTTTTTTTCCTAAACACTGCTAAAAACCTAAAAGCATGGTTTATTATCTAAATAACATGCACTTCCTCAGATACACTGCAGGTATGTTAGATCATAAAACAGATAAATAAGCTCCCACATTCGGTTAAATGCTCTCAAGGAGGGGAGTTCCAAAAAACGTGTAGGATGTACACAGAGGAATCAAACCCAAATTCTGTTACATTAGACATTATTTAAACTTACATCCAAGTTTAAACAAATCTCTTACCAACAGAGCCTGTCCAACACATTTACAGGAAGCTTTCAGTGGGGCGAGAGGGCTGTTTCATTAAAAGAGACTAGTTGATACTGGTGTGGCAACTTTGCATCATATTAAGTAGTTTTTAATGAACTGTCCTTTTTCATACATGCCATGTTTTGAAACCAAAACTATCTTTGATAAAACCTGATTTCCAGAATGTGGAAGATGGGGTATTTTTGATATTGTGATATTTTCTTTCAATTTTAGCATGAAAGCAAATACTCAGTCAGAACTTTCACTGCCTGTATATGCTTTTACCCACAGGAAAGTGCATATTAAGAACTCCTGATTCTGCTGAAGGAGGAACTGACACCATTCTGGGATGTATCCAGTTTCTGATACAACAGTATTGGTGTTATTTGGATATCAACTGGATCTTGCCTCTATTGTAGAAGAAATATTGATAGGTAACGAAGGGCAAGTAAAATAACTACCCTCAAAGGGAGTGAGAGAGGAAACTATAGCAATATATTAAAGGAAACAAAGATAGAAGGCTAATCTTAAATATATATGCTTCATGAGAAAATAGAAGGTAATTGTGCTTACCAGCAGGAATACTAAAATCCTGCAATGAAAGTGCTTTCATTTTTTTAATGTATCAATTCCTATGGAGATGCTACTTTCATACTACTTTCTATGCATTAAAAATCATAGTACTTATTATACATAAAGAAACTAACCTCAAATTTTATTCATATACTACACACTACTAGTTAAATGAAGCTAGGCAGAAGACTGGGATTTTATTCCAGATGAAAAAAAAGAGAGAATGTAATCTATGATAAAATCTAGATTAGGTGAACAAACTTCTTCATGATGTGGATGTTTGGGGAAGGATGGGAGTGCTCATGAGTGTGCTGTCAAAATTTAGAATGTGAATTTCATAGACTGATGCACATTTATGCTTTTTTTGGTCAGCAGTGTCTCTCAGTAAGACTGTAGTTTTCATGAACTATCTTAAAGAACCATTAAAAATGCTTTTCTTCAGGGTTTTTGGTAGTTTTTATGCCACAGCATGAAAGTTTTTTGCTTGGTGTTTTTCAATATGTCATGGACAAAAACTGTGTAAAACCAAAACTAAGCTGAACTTCAAGAAAATGCTGGGCATACTGCAACTGCAACACCACCAACACTATAAATCCAGCACTATTCAACTGTACTGAAGACAGTGTGAGAGCAGACACTGTAAATGCCATTAAAATTCATGGGTTTATTTATTAACACTGTAGTTCACAGTCATATTATAATCTGTATAGGTAAACAAGCATGTAAACATTCAGAGCTCTCATATTACATGTGATTACTTTCTTTTCTGAAACTGTTACGGGTTTGCTTCTGTCTCACCCAAGAGTTCATTAAAGTGAGGAACTGCAGCTCTGTAGTCATCTCTTCTACATTGCTGCTAGGGCATAGTCAGAATATATTCGTATTTATGAGAGTGCTGTTTGAAAGAGCTGATCAGCAAGAACTGCACAAGATTACAAGACTATTTGACTACTCAAAAGCATAGAACTGAGATGTCAATGAGAGGAGAACAGAATTGGGACCATTTCAGTAACCAAGGACATAAAAGGAAGCACAGTCAACGCTACTACAAAGGCACTATGTTCTTACTCTACTATACTTCCTCAAAATCTCTTAGCAGAGGGCTGCCTTGGAGTGACCTCAAAATAAAGTATTATTAGATGTTGAATGGAGATGTTGAACACTTTCCAACATCAGGGACAAAGTCTATGGGATAACCATCTAACTGGCTCTGGGACAGGAATGCAGATTAATTTAGTGCATGTTGGAAGAAAGGTTGTGAAGCTTACACCCAAGAGATGCTTTTGTTGTCTCTGGGAATGGAGATCCATGAAGCTGCCTGCTGAATGGCTGAAGGATGGAGTCTTGTGAAGGTGAACCTGTTTTGGCTAAAACTAATGAGGCAAGGCTAAAACAACAAAACATGCATCTTCAGAAATTATTCTAAAGGCTGTAGTGCCCCAAGCAAAGATCTTTGCCTAATGAACTGCAATTTTAATATTAAAGTTTACACCCCTCAGTATGATAATGAGCCTAATGGAGTACATGCTAAACACATGTGACTCTGTTACTCAACTCTCCACCCAAATCATGCTTAAGCATCACCTAGAAGGCAGAGACTGACAGTTTTAGGGGACACAAAACAGCAAGGTGAACACCTTTCCTCCACGAGGGAAAGACTGGATTTAGCAGAGAAGCTCAATGGGCTGTGCTCTTTTTTTCTCCCAAGGCAGGGACACCTTCCTGCTAAGAACTATGCATTCAATATACAGAATCACAGAATCACCAAGGTTGGAAGAGACCTCAATGATCATCAAGTCCAACCTGTCACCACAGACCTCATGACTAAACCACGGCACCAAGTGCCATGTCCAATCCCCTCTTAACAACTCCAGGGACAGTGACTCTACCACCTCCCTGGGCAGCTCAACTTTTGCCAGAATTACCATTTCTACTGTACTAGCACTACTCCACAGATTGGTATCTGACTTTGTCAGATGTTACTTGGGATTTATTAACTCAAGTAATTAGAACATTCATCACTAGCAATGCCAAATCTGTTGTATTGGTTGCTTTAATAAATTAAGACTATCGAGTATTTTAACTTTCTGAACCTGTGTCAGTGCAAGTCCTTATTGGGCCACTGGAAAAGAGACAAAATGTTAAATAGTTTCAGTAAGAGGGCAGACAGAAAGACAACAGTACTCTAGAATGTAATGTAACAAAGTGCTTTAGAACTCATTCATCTCTTTCGCCTTAAGCCAACCAGAACTCAGAATATCAGATCATCTTATTGAGAATCAGGGGCATATGTTATTTTGCATGCACTGTACCTTAAATAGGACTTTCAAATAAGTTGTAATTACTGCTAAGGACACTACTTAACTCAAGACAGAGCAGAAGGACAAACAAAATACCTATTTTCTGATTTATCAGAAAACGGGAACATATGCCCAGACAGAATTTTCTGACATTAATCAATTAGTAAGCTCCTTTCAGAATGAGGGTCACAGATTGCACAAGGCTTGCATACATCTTTGGAGTCAAAGGTTTTGCAGGGAAGCAAATGCTGGTAATCTACAAATTTATCCACAGAGTGTAAGCATCACACTTTTCCAGAAGAGACTGAGTAATGGCTTCCTTTCTTGGCCAGTTCTAAAAAGTATGCACATGCCATCTGCTTGTGTAACAAGTGATATCAGTAGATGCCACTATCATCTGTTCTGTGCAAAAAGGGTGATATTTACTGCAGACAGAGTCTGCTAGGCAGAGATGCAGGTTTTTAGCAGCTGCTGGACATACACTGTCAACAAGAACTATAAGGTTGGGTTTTGAAAATTAGTGTCACTATCATGGGTCTAACAGTTCATGGTGACTGAAGATGCCACAGGGAATAGGAATATTCATCATCACCCAGAACTGTCCTATGGATCACACATGAACTTTACCACATTTATATACTACAAGTCTGATATATTCCATGGAAGTAAAAAATTACTCCATTCTAATGTATTTAAAGAATATAATTTTTAGTTCCTTGTTCCATCTATGGGACTAAGTTTTTTTGACAGATATGTAAGTACTGTAATGCATAAAATATATCAATCATCAGAGGGAAGGATACTGCTAAGAACATAATTACTGCTACAGAACTATCTCTTAGAAAAGGTCATTGTATCTGAACAAGGTTTTCAGACAAGGATATCTTCAAACAGGACTGCTGCTACCAGCTGCTGAAATTTTGATTTGTGGCATCTGACATTTGAGTGGCTCTGCTTCTGGGTTTAGCAGAGTAGAACACAAGTTAGTAACCTGCTTGTGACTGCCCTGCCTCCTCATGGAGTCAAGTCAGGTCCTGTAGGCTTATCAGCTCCTGGCCATGTAAAAGCAGCTGCTGGAGATCAGGGCTGTATCTGGACACGGTACAGCCACATCCATGCAGCTCTTGACCCAAGGTAACAGCACAAATCATCTGTACCACAGACCATTTATGGCAAAGCTGGCCATTATCTGTAAACAAAATTCCTAAGATGAGGCCAAACAACTTAAAAGAAAACTTTAAAGAGCAATCAATTGTTTAACCCAAGCATGATCAGCCTGCCGTGGAAACATGACCTGCTATCTGTGCATCCTCTTTTGCTGTCTTTGCTCATGATCTGCCTACACACACATACACAGAGGGTGCATTTACTGTCTTTTTCTCAGTCACTAGCCTCTCTCTCTCTCATAGCAATTCACTTTGCTCACAGCAGTTGTAATTTATTTAATTTCTGCCATTTCTCTTTATGCAGAATTCCTGGCTTCTGTACTTTGGCTACTGAACATACAAGGAATTGTTCAGGTTTCCAAAATTTAAGAACATTTGTACAGGAAGCCAGAGACCTGCAGAAAGGTGCCATGCCTAAATCCTCCACATAATCTTTTCAAAACTTCTGCTCCTTTAGTTTTCAATATTTCAGTAAGGTCCCTTTCCAGTCATTGACTGTAGTACAGAAGAGAGATAACTGTTCAGCAGGCCTCCAAGAAGCTGAGATTGCAGTGGTTCATTCATGAGACTGCACACTGAAAGGAAATAAGCTTTGTCTAATTCAAGACAACCTTTTTCTACATATTACTACCTCCCCATACTGCTACCACCCCTCCAGATTACACAGATTGACTTGTGATTTACTAGACACAGGAAGACCAACTGCCAAAAGATAGAACATTATTATGGTTGTTCCTATAGGTGGTAAATTATACACATAGCTGAGGATCATCTGCATTGTGACACTAAGTTGTAGCTCCTATTACCACTGTTTTTATTCCAGTGCTTGCAATTTTAAATGGTAACATTTTATCTATCAACAGAAAAAGGACAACTTTTATCACCCAGTGGCTAATAGCAATGGCACACAATATAGTTTGCCAGGGAGGACTGTGTGTTCCTCAGTTGTTGGTTTTTTTAAAGCTTCTAGGTACTTGATCAAATGCTTTAAATGGATTTTTCCAGACACAGTGTGTTCCATATGTTTGTGGGAAACATGAAGACACACCAATTCATTTCTCAAAGATACCCTAAAAATAAAATTCAATTTAAAGTCAAAACTGAAGAAAGTATCAATGTAAAAAAATAAAATACAATGAAAATAACAATAGCCTTAAAAAATAAAAATGTTCTGTAAGCTAGCTTCCATGGCTGCTGTTCTCTCTTGCTTAGGCTGCTGTGTTACACGAACCTTCGTTACACCGATGATTAATGGGAGAAAGGCAATCAAGATGAATAAAGGTCTGACAATAAAACTTCCTTGTCAGATTCATCCTTACTAAAGTATGTTGCACAATGCATTGATCTGTGCTGGAATTCTGTCACCAAACAAACATAGCAAATGTGGAGATAATTTCTGGGTTTGGAGAAAGGCTTCCCACACAAGGTTAAAGAATAGAGAACAGCCTCTGTTCATCAACAACTGAGAATAAAGTAATTTCCATGGCACAAAAAGCTTACACATATGCCTAGAGAAATGTGTGAACAGAATCACAGAATGCTTTGGGTTGGAAGGGATCTTCAAAGGTCATCTAGTCCAACCCCCTTGCAGTAAGCAGGGACATCCCCCACTAGATCAGGTTGCTCAGAGCCTTGTTGAGTGTGACCTTGAATATCTCCAGGGATGGGTCCTCAACTACCTCCCTGGGCAACCTGTTCCAGTGTTCCACCACCCTCACGGTAAAGAATTTGTTCCTAACATCCAATCTAAATCCACTCTTCTCAAATTTCAAACCATTATCCCTTGTCTGCTCACTGCAGGCCTTTGTAAACAGTCCCTTTCCAGTCCAGTCTAGCCTTGTGAGAATCATCCAAGTTTCATTTGTAAGTGAATAAATTATAACAGAGGAAATAGGTGAGCACCAGTATTAATGACCTGGCAGACTGAAACCACGTTTTCCTAAATTGCTCTCACATACACACAATGCACCATACAGCACCACGTTCTCTTGAACATCCTTATTTTGATCTCTAGGCAGTGGAGCTACAGCAGTGTGAAACTCACGCAAGACAAGGAATTTCCCTCCTCATGCTTAACGGCCAAAAGAGGACCCAACTTCCCCCCCCAACCTGGGAATAGATTCCACTGTGGTTGTATTAATCTATGAAACATAAAGTCTGCTTCCTGATTTTACAAAACCCTGATAAGAATGGTATTTTAAGCCCATCATGTATTTCAAACATTTTTTACTAAGGAAACTGGTAGTTCTTTGATTACAAAACATCAATGCTCTCAGTTCTGGCTGAACTCCAACACATAAGCACTTTCTTCTGCTGTCTCAGCTATTCTCCTGATGTCAAAGACACATTAAAATAAATGTGAACCATATGGCAACCCAGCAGATTACTAGCACTCTTGCATCAATAAGGGCAAAGCAATTCATTGTCACCAGCACAGAAATATCTTAGGCACATGAAAATTTCACAAGGCTGGAATAAAAGTGTGTGAAGCAGCCTTTTGAATTAAATCTCTATCTGAGACCAGAGGAAATGCTGATTTTCTTCCCCTCTACTACCCATTTGCCTGATTTTTACATAGTCTTACTGCCATATAAACTACAATGGCAAGAAAGATTAACACCACTCTCCAACTGCTCTATGACTTTCCCACGCAGTGTTTCAAGTCTGCCACAGAACAGCAAAGCAAATCCATCATGGTAATCCAGGTCAGAGCACCACTTACAAAAAAACAGATCACTTTACAATCTTCATAGAAAACAAAAACTTGGTAAAAGGTCATATTCCATAAATTGCTTCTAACTCTACCTCCTGCCTCTCCTTTTACCCCACTGCCTGCCCCAAAGGAGTTTTTCTAGGAATCTCCACACACTAAACTTACACATTTTAAACCCTTAGTGGTGAAACACATTTCCTACATGCTGGAAAACCACAGTAGAAGGAACTGCTGTGACATACTATATCTTCCTAAAGAAACGTGTGGGCTTGAGGGCAGGAGGGTATTTTCTGGAACAAATTTGAACCTGGAAGTACTGAAGGGAACTGCATATTCAAAAAGGCATAGATTGAGTAGCAGAAATTGGAGAGGACAGGAACAATGATGTAGAAAAGCAACATCTACCCTAATAGCACCTCACTGCTCCATCCTTCTAGCACCTTCTTTTTGGGTAAAGCCAAAGCTAAATTCACCTTCACCTCACAGGAGGGGCTCAGTGAGAACACTTGCTTAATGCTAGATTTATTTATGTCACATTTGAAAAGGTGTTTGAAAAATATGAGCTCACAGACAAGTTTGACATGAATAGGAGAGGTTTTTAATTTGTACTTTAACATTTTACCTCACTGTCACAATTTTGTCTAAAATATCACAGAAATGTTAAATTCTTGGGATGCATGCTAAAAGCTGGAATTCTGCTAAAATCTCAGTGAAAGCTTTAAGCTTACTTCCTCAGCACCTTCTATATCCAAAATGCTTTGACATTCGTGACACTAGTTCAGCTTCTCCACTCTGCAAATACAATCAGTCTATGGCAAGCAGGGGAGACAGCTAGCTGCTCTGCCCTCACCATTTACTCCAAATGCCAGCTGCTGTTTCCTGAATGATTAGTTCTGACCCTGGCCCCAGCTTTGAACAGTGGGAGAAGGAACGCTCCTACCACAGACCCTTGCAGGAATACCTACGCATAACAATTTTATCTGCTGAACTCTCCTGAGACAGTACCAGCAATCCTTTGTCCCATCTAAGGGGGGACTTCTGTGAACAGCCCTTTGCTACAAATACAGCTACCCATTCAGCTGTTCATGACTTTGCATTTGTAAACGTATTTTTACATATCTGTCACGAACATCTTCAACAAAAAGTATTTAACGTGTTATCTAAGCCAAAAAAAAAGGTCCATCACGTAAGGCAAAAACTGCCCCTCTGTGTGACATAGGAAATCTGATCATTTATAGGAGAACATTTTCCAAAAATATAGGAATGGAATTAGTTGCACAAATCTGCCTAAAAATCAGTGGGTGTCTGCCTCATAACACCTCTTTACATTTTTTTACAACTCCCTCTACAATAGTTGCTATTCCAGAGGAAAGACAGCAAGCAAGACCCTGTCATGGCATACACTGCCCTGTATTTGAGCAAAGCCTTTGCACCACATTTCATGGAATGCCTTTGCATTCTTGGTTTTCACTGCCCAGATGAGCTGACTTATTTTAAAATCAAAACCTAGAATCTCTCAACCTGTTTCCAGTTCATAACATGAGCCAACAAATAATGCTAAGCATGTATTCCTCATTAGAAAAAAAATTCCAAGCCTGGTTGCAGGCAACATAAATAACTGCAAGATGTCACAAACAAAATAATGTCTGCATTTAGCTACACCTTCCAAGTGTTTTCCCATAAAAAGCCAGCATCACCACTTCTAGCTCATTTAGATGTCCATCATGAACCAGCAATGAAACAGTACTTTTAAGGGCACACTGAAAGAAGCGCAATGGGGATGTATTTGTATCTTCAAATTCCTTTTTATCCTCCTTGGTAAAGTCAAAAGATGTTGAGAGCCAAAGGGTTTTCTCAGAACACTTACCGACCAGCCACATTCATAATCAACCTAAGGCATCCAATACTTTTGCAGACAGTACTCTAACTAGCAGAATGACAAGACCTAAGATTACGGCTGGCTACAGGATAACCTTGCTAGTGACAGCCATAATATGAATAGCAAGATATAGACAATTGATGGAGGATATCAACTAGAATGTACAATGGTTCTACGTCCTGTGGGTGAAGATCACCTTATCAGATCAGCTGGTGCTAGAGATTTTGCCTGTCGCAGCAGATGTAGAAGCCTCTGAATAAAGGTTTTAGTCTAAAAGTTTCAGCTACACTACACTGAAGCAGAAGTGGCAGAGGAAAGCAGCAGCTCCTCGAAGTATGTTTCTTAAGAGACAGATCTGTGATAAAAGGAGTTTTTACCAGCACCACAGTGTAAAAGACAGGACTTTAAGAAGTTTTCCCAAGTCTTTCAATGGCATGCAATTCTAACTTAAATTTGGATAATTTTTCTTTATCAGAAAAATACATACATCATTTAGGGGCAGGTACCTCCACAAGGCAGTAAGAATCTCCAGCATCTGAGCTGGAGCACAGAACTCAGCATCCCTCAGCAGACATAATCACAGGAACTGTCACGGACAACTTGCTGTGGAGCTGCTGAAACACAGCAATTGCCCTAGCTCACCAGGGCAATTTAGGGGAGCTGAAATGACATTGGGTGTGCTCCCGCCCTGTATTCCATGTACCTATAAGTTAAAAGGGAACAAATGGATGTCCTAATAATGTGTTTGCATGCTTGGACTGCTACTCAAAGATGAACATCCCTCTTTCTGTTATGGAGGGGCCCCTGCCCAAGGCAGCGGGGTTGGAACTAGATGATCCTTGAGGTCCCTTCCAACCCTAACAATTCTATGATTCTATGAAATGTGACAAGTGCATGGACTAGTTACAAATGTTTTGGCATCCATTAAGGTAAATATGTGGTGTGACTAATGGCTTGCTGAATCAAATAGAAATTACCTCAACAGACTAAGAAAAGTAAGTACAAAAGATGTGAGGGATTTTTCTTCATCATGAAGGCACTCCATCACCACTTAAGAGACTTTACAAGGTGCAGATGTATACATACACATAGCTGACCAAGAAAATCCTGCATTTATTCAGTTTTTTTGTTATAAACCTGGCAAAAGTTGTCTGTGCTTTACAGACTGTAGCTTCATCTCCTCACTCAGAAAAAGATGCCTGCAACTTAGCCTGGGGATTTGTTTATTTATTTGGTTGCTGTCTGATTTGTTTAAATGACTCTGTTGTTAAAGAAACTGTACTTATCTCTGTGCAGTAGTCACAATGGATAGCACTTAGAGACAGCTTAGTCATCTATTTTCTGCGATAGGGTTAATTGCTGAGATCAAAGCTATCTTCTGGCATTTCTGCCCCACCTGAATGATCCACAGCAGCTGTGCACCTCATTTAGCTGGCAAGTTAAACTGACCTTAAGGATAAGGGAACAGAATAGCTGAAAGTTACTTGTTTACCTGACCCACTACTGAACTTCAGATTTACTTAGATGAAAACAGCCTGGAAGGAAGATGGTACATAGGACCTGACAGTTGTCTCACAAAAGAGAAAGGAAAATGGTACAAAGTGTCAGGAAATTACTTAGAAAGATAACCTCCACCAAGGAGATACTCAGGCATGTATCACAGGCAAGGAATCCAGTCAGTCTTTCTTCTGCATTGGCTCTTTTTAATCTGTTTACTGAAAAAGTCTCACAGAACTCTTCCATGTGCTTTTAAAAGTACAGATGCAAATATTCAACACAAGAAAGCTCTTACATTTTGGGGCATGAATGTGTTTACAGAATGAACACACCACCCTTCAACGTACCCTGTTAACAGTTTCATTACTGTACAACACATCTGCAGGTAGTTTTCAAGTGAGCCTCAGTTAGTAGCTCTGTAAGACACCTTTATTCATGAGATAAGAACATCTACAATTTCCACATACCCTGTTTTGACATGATGGCCAAATAGGATCACTTCAATGTTTTATTACTTCCTAGAACTCAAAATATGCTTTTTCAAATAATACTTTTAGAAAACCCAGAAGTTTAAAACCCCCACAACTCTAAGTACATACAAAGAAAAGCACTCAT
This sequence comes from Dryobates pubescens, assembly GCF_014839835.1. Taxonomy (NCBI): domain Eukaryota; kingdom Metazoa; phylum Chordata; class Aves; order Piciformes; family Picidae; genus Dryobates; species Dryobates pubescens. Next base: position 35,678,304 of record NC_071613.1, read on the forward strand.
GCCATGAACAGCATCCAATAACACACACACAACTGATACAGGAAAAAAATCCTGTGTGTAGAAAAACTTCACTGATTTTACAACTAAAGCATTCTTTCCAGAAACAAAGCACATAAAGACCCAGGAAAACATGAGAAGAATACAACAAACAAAATAAAAATCCAATCTCCACAAAACCCCCTGTTTTTTTTTCTAAAGGTAGTCAGCTACTAAGTTTCAAACACATCAGCATTCATCAAGCATCTTACTTATTTTAAACATAACCACGACTAATTTTTATTGCAAACACACATTAACTTTACTATCACACATCATAACTAAGAGTCATCTTTTAAGTGCAGAGTTGCTCCTGTATATAGCAGATGTGCCTAAGGCTAGCTAAGTGGGTTTTTTTGACACTGCTCAGTTGGTTTATGTTGATTGTGCAAACGTGTAACCGGTGAGTTTCAATACTAAGAAATAAGGAGGTGCAAAATCTCACAGAATTTTAACAATAAATTGACAAAATCTGACTTGCTTATCAGGAGCAGCATACAGCGTCCTCCTTACAGGTACAAAATAAGAGAGTCCGGATGCAGACAGGGATAACACCACTTTTCTACTCTGCACTCTTCTGAGCATCAATATCCTCTATTTTCTTACCAATAAATTATCACCTTTATCAAGCCCCTGGAAGAACTCTGTATTACAGTCAGAGCAAAGCAGAAAGTTAAGACACTGAAAGATGCCATGTTCCAGTGACACAGAAAATAGTCTCCAGAAGTCTTTTCATTCAGGACCTTGAGATTTGCCAATTCAAATACTGAACCAAGGCCCCTTGCTCAAATGCCCACTTCCCAAACAAGCTTTACATAATACTGAGATTATTCTGTACTGGTATCTTGGAATTTAGGCTACTGCATCTATTAACAAGGACAAAAATACCTTAAAAAAATCACTATCAATACACATGCATACAGTTTATTTCTGTATCACCAACTCATCTATGTAAAATGCATTTTTAAAAATGTAGTATGCACAATTTCTACATATGTGTGTGTGAGTGCATGCACAGATGAACATTTATCACTTTGGCCACAATTATCTCAGCTACACAGATCATTAATCTCAACACTGAAATGCCATAGTTCCCCTTGCAGATTTTATTCAAAACCTAATTATATTTATTTTGTCAATTGCAATCAAAGCCTATTGTTACACCCATGTATTGCAACTTCCAAGTTTCTACCCTGAATTACAAGCTTTCTGTGTATTATCTGTGCACCACAATAAAGTTGTTGTCTTCTATGAGGATGGCAATCACTGTTGTAAAACTGGTCTGCTTTCAGTCTATGATGAATCTAAGTCCTTAAAGTTAAAAAAATCAGTGTACAGATAATTTTACCACCAACATATTTAACACTACCTAAAAGCTCTACTGGCATTTCAATAAAATAGGTCCCCTACTAGTACTGCATCTCAAATATACTGCATCTAGAGTGTCACATTTAAACACATTTGAGGAGTTGTGCCTGTGCAATCCTTTTCACAGGAGTGCTACATGCTAGAGCAAAGAGGACTGGGACCCCCATACCTAAACCCTAGTTCATACTGCACAGCAGTATTAGGTAGACAAGTAAGTTAAAACAATATTCATGTTGTCACATGTTATAGACATGATTTCTAGATGCAATCTAACCCACACAGTTGTAAGGATGACACTGTGATGAGGAGTGATGAGGAGCCTCATCTATTCCTTGGCCCACAGTCTTAGTATCTTTACAAGCACTAACTCCAGTGGGCGAGATCAATGTGAGACAGAGGCAAACCCATGCTTCTTGAAACATGCAGTTCACTATTAAAACAGTAAAACCACCTAAACCAAATATCATAAATTACAAATGTAAACTGTAAATTCATTCTCCCAGATATGTATGTTGCACACAAAACCATTGCCTAGTCCAGAGATACCCTCCCCTACAGAAAGAATGGAAACTATTGCAATAGTCTCATACACAATGTTCCTCAGTTCCAAATAAAAGAAACCTTATTATTTTCTTTGGAAAACTCTCACCTATACAATACTGCAGGTAGCTAACAGCTGCACAACACTTAGATAAAGAAAAGAAAAGCTTAGCTAAAGCACCTGTCTGAAATACCTTGCACACAACTCCCAACATTAACTACGAACACAATTCAAACAGCAAATGGGTAGGGGCTTCCAAGTGACTTCCAGTTTTTACAATGACAAATAGTTCTATGTAGTTAACAAGAAGGCCAAAGGATTCTAGTTTGTTAAGTGATTTTGAGCAAGTCACAAACTGAACACCACAGTCTATTTTACCATCCGTTCAATTTCAAATCACTGTGTTTATCTAACCATAACATTAATTTTATTTGAGGAACTGGAAGAACTGTAGATACACAACTTTAGTACTTACGGGTAAAATGATTAGAAGTGGATGGATTGACACTATCACCACTGTCAGCACTTTCACTGCTAGAAATGTCATCATCTGATTCCCGCACAGAGGAACATGGTGAGGAGCCATCAACTTCTTCAAATTTCCTCTTTAAAATTCCACTCATTGCTGCGATGCTGTCACATGCACCTGTAACAGGAACAGAGGCAATGAGGCATTGAAACGCCCAACTGTAGAATATGCAAGATACTTAGAAGCACCAGTAAGCTGCCACTTCCAAGTCCTGAATAATAATTTAGTATGAAATTAGATGTAATTAATTAGAAGATAGTGAAGTCACACGAAAGAAAAGCCATAGGGAAGAAAAAAACCATTGTAAGTCATACTCTAACTTGACATGTATGGAGATGGTTATTTTGCTAGAATACTATGAAACAGATTGCTTTCAGGGAGTATTTTGCCCATTTTGATGTCAATAGCGTATCTGATTTCTACATTATGTTGTGAAATATCAAACAAGGTAAAAAAAATGAGAGTTTCTCTTCAAACACCGTCATTTGGTCCCTCCCTTGGCTGCCACAGGGAGAAGTAATGTTCACAATCAGGGATTAAATAAAATAAGAAGAAATTATCCTGAACACTACAGTTCCCATATGTGATCTAATCATTGGTCACATCACTCCTATGAGAAATCCATCTGATAATTCCAATACTATGGACAGATAAAAGACAACAAAGTCACAAAGACCATATGCTAATTTAGTGCTCAATAAATGACTGGCATTCAGAAATTCCCCACTCTACTCCGAGACACCAATCGCCTCCCAAACTCTCTCCTTCCCACATTAAGAAATGAGATGCCTAATATATTCCTGAGGTTGAGTAGACTATAAAGAAAGGTATTCAAGCAGAAATTTAGCAGCAGCAGTAGAAATATCACACAAATTACATGTGATTAAGGAGAAAGTGTACCTTTAACTAACTGAGCAGAGGTCAAGGACAGCTGGAGCTTGCTTAGAGGACACACAGCTGCCACCATGCTGCCCACAGCACTGCAGAGGCAAGCAAGCAAAAAGTTTGTCTAGGACTGATGACATGTTAGACTTTCCAAGAAAGGCATACAACCTAGCACTATGGATTAATCACAGGGTTCTGCCAAATCACACTCAAAGCAAGAAAAAAAATTACATTTCTCACCGAAACAGGACTTTTTTTATCCCTGCAATTACCTTTAGGCCTCATTAATTTTGAGCCATCTGCATTCTGCTCCATCTAGAAGTTGGACTAGATAACCTCCAGAGTCCCCTTCCAACAGTATTTCTGTGGCTGTGTGTTTAAAAACCAAAAAAATCTGTCAGGAAGTTAACATATGTTGGGCTAAATGACTACTAGTAAAGAAGACACTGTTATGGCAGAGACTCCAGTACTGACCATACTGCTTAACAATTAGCACATTTCAGAGTTTTGGCCCAGGCACCCTCACACTCTCCTGGATAACACAGGATGAAGCACGAGCCAGGTCCATTCGCAGCAGGTAGGCTGGATGAGGGCACACGGGTTTTGGCAGAGGGCTGACAGCTTAGCCACTGCAGACTGTACCCTGTCACTTGGCAGCAGAAGCCAAAGAACACTGACCTTAGCTTGCATATTTTTTGTAATTTTTAATAATACAGAGGTAGTCTCAGTGACGTAGCTGCTATGTTCTGAACCTGCAAGCACAGCACTTCAGCAGATCCTCTGGTATCTTTGCTCACCCTTAGTCTAGTAGCAAGTAGTTCCAAAGTTTCCTATGCAAGCCTGAATACCAGCTTCCTTCCTGGGAAAAACAAATCAACCATTATGTAGATACAGTGCTAAGGGACACGGTTTAGCAGTGGACTTGGTAGTGTTAGGTTAGTGGTTGGACTCAATGATCTTGAAGGACTTTTCCATCCTAAATAATTCTATGATTCTATGAGACAGCATGAAGAGGCTTGCAACCTGATACAAAGCTAGAACAGGTATTTGAGAGCTACCAAAGATAAAGTAAATTGAAAAGTTCATGGGTTCACCTGGTTAGAAAGTCTATAGGACTAATTTGAAGAACTAATTTGAACACTGAAGGAAATTTTGGGATTGCAGTGGCAAGAATATAATGGTTTCATCCCAATGCAACAGAAAGTGAATTCTAATTACTTGTTTTGTTCTGCTGACAAAGCATTTTGCATTGTTTGCCATCCCCTAAGCATAGCAGGAGAGAGTTATAGACAGGTTTAAACTTGCCTTTGTAAGTCAAACCCAGAAATTATGGATACATTATACAATATTTTTATGATATTAGTTTATTGCAATGACTAGAACAGAAGTTTTATAATAAGAGGGCTCATTCTCTTCTTAAGAAGTAAAAGCTCTGAAAAGCACATACATGATTGCACCAAGTTTAATATCCTGTCTCCAGCAGTAGTATTTAATGCTTCAGTGGAAAGCAATGGGATAAGAAATCTAGCCACAACCACTGCAGATACATGGATCTGCTTCCTCATCCTTGCAGTCAATTTCCCCTAAGCATACAACTGAATGTTGCTATACAACAGTGCATAGGCTCTTATAAATTCATCTGACTTGCTCTACTGAAGAACAAGTTTCATATTAGTTTATTGGCTAAAAAAACCCACAACAAAACAAGCCTTCCAAAACTACAGCCAGAGACCCTTCAAAATCACAGCAGCAGCAGAAATGCACCACTGTACAGCAGCATGCTGTGTTAGAATTCCATGCACAGAGGTACCCTTCACAAAGTGGAAATAGCTGAAGAGAAGTCCCTGAGGTCTCCTTGATGCTCTACAGTGAGATTTCCATTCCAATCACCAATAGGGATTATATTACAAGGGAGGTGCAGTGCATCTGCTGATCCTGGACAGAATTAGGAAATACCTTTATACTTGGTGGGGTGTTCAGAGAGGGAATGACAATGGAGATGCAACTGGAACTGCAGCATTAAATTACCCATCTCAAAGCTGAGTCCTCTGAGCAGCAGTTGCTGGAAATCACCTGATGCTTATCATCTTGATCTCACAACTGTGCAACCCTGACCAGCCTACCTCTGGGGAACAACCCAAAGCAGCAGAGCCCCTTGCTGACACTATCTGTCTTTTAATATGTCAGCTAAAGTGCTCATCAGCCAGAAGGAAGAGAAAGTGATCAAAAACCTGTGCAGGTCTGAAAATACATACTCAGTTACTATCCAAACAGATTCTTCCCAATTCTGAGTTAATGATTTCCATGAAAAGACATGCATTCCCATCAGAAGTTATTCAATTCTTGACAGTAACATAGAGGGAGTATTGGTCCCTGATACAATCATCTTGCATTTGCTCTGGGAACCAGTGTCAGATTCCCTAGGACCAGGAGAAAAAAAGCAAGAGGAGTGATGTGCAGTCTCAACAGGTACACAATGCCACATCACAGCTGTAACTGCTCAACCTACTTCTGTGAAGTCACAGTGGCATACAAATGGCTTACTACCACCTGTTGACTGAGGAACAACTATTTTCATCTGAGAAACCAGTAACATTTTAAATGCCCATGTCTTTAATCAGTCCTCATATCAAAACCTCTTTCCTAGAAGGTTCTGCCCATCTGTCACCAATCTGTCTTCTTCAACAGCATGGGAGATTTTTCAGAGTCTCAATTCCTCACTTTGAAGCTCTCCTAGCACCAGGGCCACTTCTGGACATACCCAGAATTTAGAGATTTGAGTTGCCTGAAAAACTTCGCATCCAGGTCACCTTCAAGCAAGGTGTCTAAGAACAAACAGAAACCAAAAGGAGTATGAGTGAAGAGCTTGTTGAGAAGGAAAAGGGGTGGAAAGGTTAGGCCAGGCTGTGTGTGCACCTGAAGGCTGGTAAATACAGTACAGCACTTGGCATGCTACATGTGCACACTCTCTGGACTTTGAATCTTGGAATCCTGGCATTCTTTTCTATAGAGTGAAATGGTGTCCCCCTAAGCAAAGGACTAGGGTGCTCTTTGCTAAACTGCAGCTTAGAGGCAGCAATTACTGAACAACTGATTCAGCTCACCAGCATCCTAGTGAGTTCCTTAGCTGTTAAACTACTGAGTAAATCACAGGAAACCCATTCAGCAGCAGATCTTTACAAAAAAAGAGATGTTTTAGGAGAAAGAGTGATCTATGCTCTGTTCTTGAAAGGGAAGGGTTATGCATTTGCCTTCAGGAGTGAACACTGTGTAGCACAGGGAGCTTCAACAGAAAACAGTTGAGCTGAGGTTCTGTGCTGGAGGGTAACCACCCAGAGGCTGGGGATCAAAGCATTTAACTCTCAAGTATCTAACCTCTAATTGCCTTGTTTCTTATTTCATTAAGCAGATATGACTTAGGAACTAATCCTGAAACCTTAACTCAGAAGCAAAAGACCTGTGGTTCTCAATGACTACAGCCTATCCTTACTACAAGAAAAGAAGTATTTCTGCTCATCGAGTGGTTGGGAGGACAGGGTACTTACAGCCACCCTGACACTTCTAGGAAACATGCTCCTCCCTACAGTATGTTACTGGGCTTCTGCATAAGTAAACAAGCTCTGCTGGCACTGTAATTTTGCCTCGCCATCAAACACAATGGGATTCTGATAAATTCTAGAACACTATAAATGGAAATGTTTGAAAAACAAAGTAGATGTATTAAATAATAGGGTACCTGAGGGAATGATAGCCTGGCCTGTTCATTTTCAAAATTCTTTTTCTGAACATTAATCCTTTTCCCCTTCAATAAAAAGCAACTGGATTCCTTTAATTTATCTTCTGGACACTTTAAAATCAACTTAGCTCTCTTGACACCTGTAATTACATCTTTAAAACATGAAGTTTATATATCACAGCTAAAGTTAACATCAAGATAACAATTTAAATATTTAGTCACAATGTCTCTATGAGGAAATATACCTTACACTACACAATGCTTACTTTAACTGAGAAAGCATTAACACTTGGAATTAGAGTGATACAGTATTTAGTTGTAGCCCACACACTTTCTTTCAAAAATATTTCCAACCATTGTGACTTCAAATGTGGAGGAAGTGAAGTGAAAGTGTCAACAATAAGACTGCCAAGGGGATGGTCAAAAGAAATAGCTACAACAATTTAAATGGCTAAATAAATAGAGGCTAAAAGTCAAGTCAAGGGTAAAGATATAAAGTCATACTGCCTCTGGCAGGAATCAATTAGGCTGGCTATTCTGACCTCTAAATATGTTCTTCTGGAAAAGCTTGCTCTTACTCTCTCTCTGTTTTGTTCCCCCCCCCATTTTGTGTTATTTCCTTTGCAACTTGCACATGTACCTGCACCTATGTTTAAACATGGCAAAAGTGAAAAGAGGGAAACTGTTTTATCTGTGTTTAAAAATGATAATTAAAAATAATCTTGCAGCTACAGTGGTTGGAAAGCACTTTCACTCCCAAGAACTTTAAGGAAAAGTCTTGAAATTTTTAGTGGAGACTTATCTCAAATGTCAAAGACGTACGCAAATACATGAAAACCTGCCTGAATTAGTCACACAGACAAATAAATATGGACTGAGTAGCAGCAAAATAGAGGAGGTAAAACTGGAGGGGAAAAAAAAAAGCAAAAGGATTGAAGTTAAAGGTTATTAAAAATTCATTTTCTACAGAAGTTGGCCCTTGAGCCAAAAATACTGAGTTTAAAGTTTCCTTCCCTGTTTAAGAGAAATAAAAATGAAATAGCAAAGCCATGCACTGTCATGATCACTGGAGGCCAATTATAAAGAAGGTAAACAAAGGAGATAAAATATATGAGTGTCCTCAAAGCTGAGTGCTACTATTCAGCAGGTATTCATCTGTGCTATGTATCTGACTGAACACATAGCTAAGGATTTACATTAACTCAGCTCACTTTTAACAAGCCAGCACAATCAGCAGATCAGTTCTGATATATTCAGCTTCTCAGTAGAACGAATTTGTGAAGCAGATGCAGCCCTAACACAGACCATTTGCAGTTCCCTTGTGGAATACATTCTTAGCTTCAACAGGCATTTGTAAAGTGTAAATATACATTGATTTGGATACCAAAATAAATACACAGTTAGGGTCATAGGGTGGCAAAAGTTATGCTATTTGCCAATTATTCATGGCTTAGCTCTGCAAATTTTGTTGCTCTTCTAACATAGGTTTTCTTTTGTCATACGCTGGTAAAATTAAATTATGTATGTATGTTTAATGTAGAGGTTTCATACATCCTAATTATTATTAAGAAGAAGTCATCAGATAGGTAGAATGAAAAATGGTCTAAGCTTATTATGCACCAAATCCTGAGATATTAAAGAACTGCCTGCGCACAGCCAGCAGCCATTTGCGTTTTAGTACTGCTGCAGCGTTATACAATAGGCTTGCTCAGCACGTTCCCTAATGGAGACTGCTTCAACTTTCCTCTCCTTAATTCAGCATTCAAATTCCAGCTTGGCAGATTTTGTCAAACCTGGTGCCTTTGTCTTGTCACATTCACCCAAGAAAATGCACAGCTGCAGCAATACCTTCTTTTATGCCTTAAGCTGGGAGCTCCAGGGGCCTCCAGGTTTTCAGTGAAGGAGAACACTAAAACTGATGTGGTGCCCCTGATACTACAACAGTCAGATTACGTTGTTCTGACTTCAGGAGCAAGTCATTTAAAACTTATGGTATAAGCTTACAGGTAACACATAAAAATATTTTGGTTTGATGGCTTTTTATTTTTCCCGTTTCATTTCTCTTTATTTGAACACAAAAACATAGAAGTCTCTCACATCTTCTTTTTTATCTTTGCAATAAACGTTAAAATTGGAACATACATCATTAACCCCATTTTTCTATACCCTCACATGCTGTGCACACTTTTAAGACACCAAATAAATATTTGTCCCAGCTATTAGGAGCAAGAAACTAAACTGCATCTCAAAAACCCCCAGAAAATCTACTGTTTTGTTCCGCAGAAATATTTGAGGAAGTATGTATGAAACAGGCTCCTATAAACAAAACCAATTTTGGTCAGTAGGGACCGACATTCAATTGCCACCAATAACATGAATATAGCTCCACAGTATGAGGGTAAAATCATGACTTCATTCAAGGGTTGGCCTCAAGTGAAGTCAAAATTAGTAAAAAAATATTTAAGTGCCTCTTTCTCCCTGGAGAAAAGAGTCAATAAAACTGTTCGTACTGGAAAATATAAAATATTAATATCTACTGGAAGGCTGTGATGTCTTGAAATTACTGACTTCAAAAATAGCTTTACGGCTATAATAATTCACGTTTTCTATCTGAATCAAGGACAATGCACAACCAAAATATAATGTTGCACTCTGCAAGTTTAATACACATCCAAGACAGCCCTAAGTAGGCATTCAGGCCCACAAAGAATGCCATTCAAAAATAAAAGCGGTAAAAATAATCCTCTTAACTTACTTTTTTGACTTTTCACCATACACAGTATATCTATTGAGCCTGGAAAACCAGTATGTTTTGTTAAAGTTCCTGGAGATTTTTAGCAATAATAGTTTTTCAATAATAAACACTAATGAAGGAAGTTCACCAAAACCCCATGCATAACATGCACAACAAATTACTGAGTGCAGGAAATGGTGCAACTACACAACACAACAACTGGTAACATTCCTCCTGCTGCTGACACATATGTAGAGTTTTGACAATTCACTTCTAAAAACAGCAAAACATAAAAATAAGCCATTCAGTTAACAGATAGAAAGCTGAAGCTGAATTTAATTTCAAGTTTACAAAAAAAAAAAAATTAGAAAGAAATGGGACTTGATTCTTTATAGATTTGCCTCTTCTGGATGGATTACCTAAGGAGCAGCAGGGGGGTTTGTTCATTACTCTTCCCTAGGGTCATGGTTAAGCATTCTTCTATGTGGTTACCTCAATAATCAAGCACTTAGAGTGCAACTTTTTTTCACTAGTGCAAACTACAAGGCTCCCTCTTTTCCATCTTGGCACCCATTTGCACAATACTTGAAGAAGATCTACTAGTTCTCCTTCAAATTCATCTGAAATGAGGTAATGATTTAAACCAACCCAAAACACTAAGGAAAACATGACAGATCTATCAAATATGTGATAGGCATAGAGAAAGCGTAACAGCCTAAGTCCAATTTCTTTAATGTAACAGTCAAAATTATCAACTACACTAAGATTTCAAATCCCCAAACTCAGTGACCACAGCATCACAGTATGAGATTGTTTACTTTCATGAAGAGAGACGAAGCAAGCGTAATCAATGAACTAAAACATTTCTCTGTAAGCCAGTAGTCTTCTCAGCAATTTCAATAGCTGACAAACCCAAACTGATAAACCCAAAGAGGGATTTTTAAGGTGCATATTCAGTTACAGCCAGTCTTTACAATAGTATCTTCATACTTTTGGCCATCAAAAATTACGCATAGGTTCTTACTCACCTGTGCTTGTGAACCTTTGTATACTTGACACAGATGAAGGCAGACAAAGGGTGCATCATGTTATTACAACATGAATGTAAAAAGCTACAGACTACAGCAAGGCTGACCTAAAATTAAATCCCAATTGTGTTAAAATTGAATGCTGACTCTCTTCACTTTTTAGCCATACTAAAGAAAATCTGGACTTTGTGGCTGTGGTGATTTGGCATCATAATAAATGTGTTCCAAAATCCTTTTCAGTTCAGCTGAAAACTTTTCCAGAAGACTGACAGAAGAGCTGCAGGTCTAATATTAAGTATGTTTCCATCCAATTCCCAAGGCACTCTTGTCACTGAAACAGCAATGAATAGACACTAAGTAGCTAGCTCATTCCCACAGCATTGCCTGATTTGTAAGCACCTTACAACCATTCAACCGTATCTCAGCCAGAGGACTCTGCTAGGACAAAATTAACTATCTGCCCTACACTGTCCTGAAAAATACTGCTGTGAAGGAATGTGGCTTACACTTTCAGCCCGAGGTAGTTTTGGGTTTTTTTGGGGGATTGTTTTTTTCTTGGTTTTTTTGTGAGGGTTTTTTGTTTGATTGGTTGGTTTGGGGGTTTTTTTGGGGGTTTTTGCTTTTATTTTCTGTATTTTATGATATATTGCTTTATCAACTCTGGCTTTTCTAGAAGAGCTCAGAAGGTTAACAGTCTACAATTTTTACTTCTCCATTTTACTGTTGGAAGATGTCTGCTTAGCAATAAGAGCGAGTGAAGAGGGCAAAATGGTAAACACCTGAGTTAATTGTAATCTGCACAGTTAAACCTTGTGCTACTCTAGTAGTGAGTGGTTCAACAAACCCTCTGGTACTACAAAAGAGCTAAACAATGGCAGCTCTGCAAGCACTTCAAGTCCCCACAGTCCTCCCTCCCCCAATAAAATTCTTGATGACAAAAATGTTTGCTTGAGAATAGCTTGCTCAGCTGTCACAGTTCATGCTGGAAGTAGGCAGTACTATCATTTGCTGTCCACACTAAGAGCTATAAATAAATACATTTTGTGGCTTTCAACATATATTTTTTTTGCTTACCCTTTCACCCACACACAAATGGCATTTACTAAAGATTGCTGTTGCTTAGGAAGTACAACTGAAAACATCTGCAATCCAGCTTACTTTTTAAACACATTCAAGGAGACTCAGTTCAGTTGTAACAAAGAATATAATTAAATCACTGAGAAGTTCATTATCAAATTCAGATCTCTATTCAAAAAACCCAACCTCCTCCTAAATCTACGGCAGGAGCTTTCTCTCAGAAGCCCCAGCCAGCTGCTCCTCAGGTGAGAAATGCCCACGAGGCATCAATGGGGAGCCCTGGCCCCACCCCCAGGGAGCACGGGGAGATGAGTTTGGAAAAGAATCCCTCTTGCCCCAGATGCGAACCCCAGCAGGGACACACAAGCTCTGGTGCTGGCCTGTCTTCCTTTCCTTCCACAGCTCATGTGGTCCGGCAGGCGACAGCAGCTGCAGAGACACCACAGAAGTTCCTGCTGCTTTAGGCAGACTTCTATTGCAGGGTGCTACAGATTCCTCCGGCCAACTCTGGACCTGCTAGCTGAGGCACTGACAGCAGAATAGCTGCAGCAGCACAGAACTCAACACAAATCAATTTATCCTGATTTTCAGCCCAGATAAAAAACATGACTTATTTATAGCCATGCACAGAAGTGATTTACCACTATGAAATAAATAAATGTAACACAACCCCAAACTCCTCTCTACCCTCAAAGGGGAAGCATGCTAATGAAAGGTACAATTACCATCAATTTACTTTGCAGCCTTACCCTACATAGCAGTATCACTTGATTGCATTTTCTCATCAAATTCCGAGGACTACACAGGATGGTATAGTTACAATCGGTAAATGACACTGCTCTAGCTCCTGCCCACATTCCTCAGAAAGACTGATGAGGGTCAGGCTCCATACTATGATGCCTATATTTCCTATTTCACATTAGACAAATATGCAAATCCATATTGATTATTGAAGAGCAGAATACTAACTAGTTCCAAACTGATTTGGGACATCAAATTACCTATTTCACAAAATGCTTTATGAAACAGTAACCAAACAGCATCAATGTTTTCATCACAAAGCCTAAATGCAAGCGGTCCAATATATTCTGATGATAGTTTTAATAAGTATCCTTGCTTGTATTTTTGCATTTAAACATACAAAAACCTGAAAAAAACCCAAGCATCTCATCTCTTTGTTTCCCCCCTAAATTTACTTTCATACAACTTACATATTAAGCATATTTTCCAACAAATGTTCATGGTCGTACATATTTATGCTACTTTTCCCATTTTCCCTATATCATTGTGGAAAAAAGATATGAAGTAATGGAGAACTGAAACTGGTGTCCTAAAAATGCAAACTTTTTTGGAGGGTGGAGGTTAAGACTAGAGGAAAGGGTGTTGTTGGAGAGAATTATGTACAAATCTGAAAGACAAAAAAGCCTTATGATGTCCCTTTTGGTTTTTGTTGTTTTGTCTTTGTTTTGTTAGCAATTACTCACAACTCCCATTTATCGCAGATTTCATTAGAATACAGTATTCATATTTGTGGAAAGATGGAGCAGCTAGAGACATGATACTTATGTCAAAGCTGTTTTAACCTAGTCAATGTTTTTGGCTTGTGTGCATTTGGAGATGATTCATATCTTTTCCCTACACTCAATCCCTTTTTTCAGGGTCAAAAAAACCTACAAAAGAGCAATGAAGCAACAATGAGCAAAATTCACCGACAGGACTTCAAATTGCATCAGCATTTTAAAGACGTGATGGTGTCTGGTGGTTTTTTATTGAATGAACAGCATGTGCATAATCCAGTTTTTCTCAGAATCGTAACTGGTTGAGAGCAAGGACAAAGACAGATACTGACATGTTACATGTAAATTTATCTTTCAGGCAGTTTTACTGATCTTGCAATAGATTACACCTGCCTCACTTCATCTTAACCTTCCACCTACTTGTTCATGGGAAAAAAAGCCCTAAACATCAAGGTTAGTAGAAATAACTTTTCAGGACCAAGTAAGAGGTTCAGATGGCAGAATCATCTGCTGTTATTTCAGAGAAAACAAGGAAGCTTTGGAATGAATTTCCAAAAATTTACCATTACAGACCCTAAACCATGACCTGTATGTCTTCAATTAATATGAAATGTAAATGTTCATTATTGAACCACTGCATCTGTCAAAATAAATGTATTTTTCAACAAAAGCAAATTTGTTTTTACAATAAACCAATGAGACAAAAACTCTAACATACACAATAAAACATTGTATATGCTCAAACTAAAAACATCACACACTGGACTTCAGCTCTTCAGCTCTAGAAACTAAGACTACTAGAATAAACACTAAACTTCAGTAATACAAGAGATCAGAATCACGTCTCTGTCCCCAAAATGTCTGATGCATGCAGAAAGATTTGGTTCTATTTATATTGCTTGAAGAAGCTTGTCATCCAAAATTCAAAGCACAGCACAAAACATGTACATAAACCATAGTTTCCATAGAGTTTAGATGCGCAGGGGGTAGTGTATTACAGAGTTACTATAATTTGGCAGCAGCACAGAACACCTGTTTGCTTTGGGAATTCTTTGCATCTTTTTCTTTGAAGTTCTTTAAATAGTGCTAGGAATGTTTTAGAATGTGAAGTGCCAGATCCACAGGAAAACCATTTGTTTTTTATTTCCTGTGTGCATGGATGGAAAAGGTAGGTGTACTTCAGAGCTGCGATTCCCATGTAACAGTGGGACTGCTGTTCTGTAAGGATGTTCCTCGTTATTTTAGTGCACACTGTTAATTTTATCTATGTACTTACTGTACTGTACCAAACTGCCTCATAAATCTAAACTTAAAATCCACTGCACTCATTTTAGACAAACACGGTAATTATGCTATAACTGAAGGACTATATGCTTTATTTTCTCCATGTGTGTTAGTGTACTGTGTCATATTCAGTCTGAGTATCAGGGCTGCAGGTGTTACTACAGGTTTACCAGGGCTTTCCATTACATAAACTGCTAGAACTATGACAAAATAACCACTGAAATACATCTTTTCAGCTCTATTGTCTAAAGCTGGAACACGGCTGTTTTCAGAGATGCCAAGCTGTTAAATACATTGTCTGTGAAGCACCTGCACCTACGTTTAGTAATATTTATTACAAGAAAACTGAGCACTTAAAGACACACCAGATTCCAGACCCTAAGAGCACGGGCCAAGCAGGAGCCACACACAAGCATTCGCAAGGGCACTTCTTGTTCGCCGCAGCATCCTGCGGGGCGCGGGCCCGCACCGCATTCCCGGCGAACCCGAGAAGAGCGAGCAGGGTCCGCCGCCAGGCAGCCGCACAGTCCTGCAGCCGGGAAACCGCCGCACAGGCGCATTTCCGCCGGGCGCTGCAGAAAGGCCGCACGCCCCGGTCCCCGCCGCCGCCTCGCCACCCTACCTGCAGGCAACGCCGCTGGCGGGCCGGGCCCCACCGCGCCGCTATTGTGCCCGCCCCCGTTCCCTCATCTACATGGGCCCGCCCCGCCGCAGGGCACGCCGGGCTAAGCCCGGAGGGCGGCCGTTTTCCCCACCTCACCTCCCAGACCCGCACTACCACCGGGGTCGTGGGCCACCACCGGGGCCAGGCAGTAGCGCCCGCTTTAGCCGGCGCCCCCCGCCCCAAGACGAGCGAGAGCCAACCCGCCCACCGCAGCCGTTTCCAAGGAGACCCACATTGCCCCCCGGCCCTGTGGCCACAGCCCGGCCTTCCTCTCCCTTCTTTCCGTAATCACAGAGGGTAGGGAGCACGGGGGGAAGGCGAGGAGCCCGATTTCCGCGCACCCTGTCTCAGCTCTCCCACGTGAATGGGCACCACGCAAAGTCGCCACGGCAGCGCCGCACGGACACAAAGCCACCGGCAGCCAGCCCAGTGTGGCGTTCGGCCTGCAGCCAGCATCCCCGCGCTGCGGACGGCTCGCCCCCACGTTCGCCCGGTGCCTCTGGCTGTGCTGAGCTGTATTACCCATATTGACACAGGAATAAAGTAGATATTCTTAAACTGTTCAAATTGGAATTTATAAAGAACATTTCTCAGTTGAAATCTTAAGCTCACAGGAAAATTACACCATGTTCTCTACATTTTTGGTTTATTTCCCTCATCTCTCCTTTTCAAAAAAATCAACAGATCTTATTTCTCTCAGGCAGTGCCAGAGTATTGAGTTTGTGATTTGAGTGCTGGAGTAGAGATAAAAACACTGAAGAGATTTATGGATAAAAACTTCCACACAGGTAATTTCTATGGGATGTGGTATGATAGAAAAATTAAATGTCTAAGAAAACACAGGCCACTAAATTTTTTGGGAGCAGTTTTCAAATACAATGTTATGCATAATTAACTAGGAACTACTATCAGAAGTAATTACTTGATTGAAAAAAGCTAAATAACGTATTTGGCATTAATATTAGAGTGAAATAAATGCAGAGGGTTATAATGTATCATTCCTGTGTGTATACAATTGCTTTAAAAATAACACAAAACACCACTTGCAAAATCATTCAAGGACAAAAAAAAAAATATAAGTGCACTGTTAGACATGCTTCAATGTTATTATTTTTAACCTAACACAGACATTACAAATTTCCTCCTGAGAAAGAATTAGGTCTCAAATTCATAGCAGAATAATAGATTGTTGTTACTAAATATTTTATGATATTGGCAAATGATCCATCTAGCATAAATTTATTTTTACTTGCTATCCAGTTTTTCATGCACAATTGAAGTTTGAATTGCATAAGAATAACAGTAGAAACATTTTTACAATGAATCTGATGACAGAGCTGACACAATTTATTTAGCTTGATATCACATTGATGTACATCTTTCTAATCCCACTTTACAAAATGCAGAACCCCCTGGCTTTACCAATAAAAAGGAAATAGCAAGCCCCCCGCTTACAGTTAAAATACTGAAGTGCGTCAAGAATCTATAAAACAACTGACCTGTTCAAATTGTTGTTTTTCCAGTCCATGCACTGTTTTTACTAATTAGGAACCAAACCAGATTGATCATCATTTTATAACGTTTGACATATTCACTGTCTTCCTAGTTCCAGCAGAATCTTCTTAAATTTCCCAGCACTGTGTTTTATTGCTGGTACCATATGCTTTATTGTTCAGCCACAAGAGCTTCGCTCTGCACAAAGACTCATTACCTACTGCTTGCTGAGCAGCTTCGGGCTCACTGAGGCTGCCTGTGTGATCACATGGGAGTTTTGTCTGAGAAAGCCAGGCATGTCACTGATTTCACCCGCTACACATATTTTTATCAGCTGAGGTCTACTATGAGGAAGGAATAACAGACTCTTAAGGATTTCTTTAGCTCATTAAGAGTGCAGTCATTATGGAAATTCCCTCACCATTTTTTTTGGTTGTTGTTTGTTTGTTTTAAATAATTATTAATACTATTATTGCCACTACAACACAGGTTCAAGTAGAAATTAAAGACAGTTGTTAAAGTAATTTTTCCTTCCGGGGAGTGGCAAAACCTGTGCATTGTCTGCATCGCTCCACGCACAGTGCATACTGAAATTAATATTCTGAAGAGGTAATATTTTGCCAACACTTAATCTGACAGTGTTTATCCTTTACATAGAGGATGAGCTTCTGAATGAAAAATTGCTCCAAAAAAGCAACCCCTTGATTTAAATTTGTCTCATCAGTCAAGGGCATTATCCCGTAATCTTTGGTCATAAAATTAGTTTTGCTGGTTTCAGTGAGACTACTCAGATGAATAAGAATCGGCCAGTTGAGCAAGGATTAGTCTCAAATCCAAATGACAAATTATGTAGTACAATGAAGTCTAATCTCTTCTTCATAATAGTTGGTGATACTTGGGGAAGGTGGGGGTGTTATTTGTTTGAGTTTTTGTTTGTGGTTTGTTGTTTTTTTTTTAAACACAAAATTATAAATTTAACAGTTTATATTGGTTAGAAAATATTTACCTAAGCATTTTACACCACAGTAAGTGATTACATTCAAAATTACAAAAGCACTTATAAAAAAAGATAAATATTTAATGACTTCTTTCACTGATCTATTATTAGTATCAGAGATACATTTTTGAATATTTGGAGATATCTTAACTCCTACTGCAGACTGAATTCCCAGAATATTCTCATTTAAAACTCTTAACGTACAGCTAGTGATGATAAATTAACATCTCTTCTCCACCCTGAAAACTGGTACTGAACATGTAATTAACCATAATATTAACATTGCAAAGATGCAGCTATTCTGTGAAATAGTCAATTAGCTCTGGAATTATTCATATCATTTTGAAAAATATAAGATCGCAAAAAGGAACTGTTTTCTCATTAACATTCCACAAATGAAATACCTAGTTGTTCTATTTAAAATCTTCCTCTTTAGAATAAATGACAGCTTGTTGCTCTTTGTTGGCATTATTCTGCTCCTATGGAAGTCAGTGTAAGTTCTGCCACCGATTTTCATGGCAGAAGAGACAAGCATGACGAACACAGATGCGTGCACTTTACTGTGTCATCATGCAAATCAATGACTAAACTCCCTGTTTCTTTATTGTTCTCAGCATCTTGCTTCTGGTGTATTATTAAGGTTTTCCAACAGTTGATATGCAGTCTCTGTGATTATACTGAATTATAGAAGATGGGTCATAAAGGATTCAGAATTCCCCACAACTAAATTCAGTGACGAATATCTTCTAGACTCATAGCCATTTTGTTTAATAAAAAATTCCATTATCAAGAATGAGTATATTTTAAAGTGACACCATTTTTACCTACTTAAAGGCACACACCAAGCAGATGGTTTGTGGCTGAGAACCTTCTACGTCTCTTAAGCAGGAAGCACTACCGTGTATGCATTAATGAGAAGAAACTAAAGCAGACTAGATGGGTTGCTAACGAACAGCTGGTTTAGCTACGGCTATGCATATTTTTTTCCCCTGGCGATTTCACTGATGATGTCACAATGCTAGTGTAGGAAGACATAAACAGAAGGCAGGCACTTTTGCTGCAGTAGCACTAGTGGGGAAAAAAGAAATATCAAATGTTTGACAGATGGAAAGCACAAAATCTGACTGGAACACAAATACTATTGTCACATTTCTGGGTGTCATTCTTATATA
The DNA here is from genome assembly GCF_014839835.1 of Dryobates pubescens. Lineage (NCBI taxonomy): Eukaryota > Metazoa > Chordata > Aves > Piciformes > Picidae > Dryobates > Dryobates pubescens. Next base: position 35,697,366 of record NC_071613.1, read on the forward strand.
CCCTCTGGAGTACTTCTCAAACCCTGAAAGGAGGTTAAAGGAAAATATGATCAAGGACACGATACAGTTAAACCAGTTAGCAGGAAAGTGTTGTTTCTGCAGGAGACAATAGCAGCAAGCAGTCTTCATGCTGTAGGAAAGGCAGTCTCAGTTAATCAGTTCTTCAGCAGAGGGTGGGGGAAGGGAGAGAAGCTTCAATCCTCCATAGTACATTTTGAAATTTTCTAATTCTAACTTAACATTTTTAGGTAGGTAAATTATATTCCAACTCATACTCTCTTCTTACAGATTTACTAAATAGACGGAAGTCTTTATCAGGGCCATTTTGTTGACTTTCTGCCCAAACTATTAAGGAAGTGTATTTTTGCAATCATGAGTTAAAGATCACCCATGTTTCACAGTAGCTAGAACCCAGACCTCCTTTGTCAGTCCATAGTAGGAATAGCCACAAAATGAGACAGGACTTCTTCAGGAGAATCCAAATTCATGCCTCTTTGAAACAATAGTAGGAGAATGGCATTGATATGCTTAGCAGTCTTTTCCACTCAAGGCCTCCCATGGGAGCTGATGTAAGCAAGAGCTCTCTTTCCTCTAATAAAAGGTTCCTTGTGAATCAAAATTAAAAAATAATCAAGAACCTGCTGACGAATTGTAAATAATGGTAAACTGCCAGATCCCACATCTGCTTTGTAGGGAAATGTCACTCACAGGAACATTGCTATGCTTTCCCATTCCACAGAACCTACAGAAATAGGGAAGTGCTAAGGAAATACAGACATTGAATCACCTCCATCATTAGTAAGGAATAATTATGTAAATCCTGATTTATTCTACCTATATGCATTTGAACTTGAGTACTTATATACAAGTTATATGCACTGAAATATGTATCTTGCACATAATTTAGTAAATAAATAAAAAATTAGAAAGCTCAGAACAATCCAAAACCAGCCTATGATATGAACTTCAAATCATTCTCACCTTATACAGCTAAATTATTTTGTTAGGTATTGAGCTCAGCACCCTGTGTCAGAGTTGGGTGAAGCAGATATGAATCAAAACAGTTACTGGGACAGCGCAGTTCAATTCCATGAAACATAAAGGGCAACTTGCACTCGATGCTTTATTATACTATAGGGCTGAATCCTGTACCTTGCAATAAAATGCAAGAGCTCTTGTTCCTCCATGCACACCAGAAATGCAACCACTTACACACCAGCTAGGAAGAAGAGGGTTCTGCTGAAACTCTCTTTTTCAGCCTAGTGCCAAAAAATGTCAGAAGTCCAGAATTTATGAAACCTGTTCGGTGAACCACACATCCTCTACTCCAACTCTTAAAAACAGCACAGTTCACATGCCATGGTTGGTATTTTATGAGCAGCAACTCCAAATGCCTCAGCACTGGCTTTCAGGTTTGTAAGTAGATGGTTTGTGGTCACTCTTTTGGTAAGATCTATGAGCTGTGCCCATGCAAAGTCTTCTAATTTGAGCTCAGGATGAGGCAGAGCTGCTAACTTTCCATGGAACTCTGCCACTGCAGTGCAAGTTCTACATCATGAAAAATGAACATCTATGAGAGAAATTGGTGTAAGATTAATTAAAGCTCTCCATCTGAAGTTACTGTCAGTAACACTGGGGTAGGATAATCTTAAGTATAAATTCTATATATTTCTTACCAGACCAAATATAATTCAATCAAATAAATTTCCTCACTCTGTCCCCAAATATATTCCTTTCTCTGGCTACATCATCACAGCTAAACTACCTTCAAGTACCGCCACCGTAACTACTCCATTCCAAATAGTGGGGCTTGCTAAATTTCAGTAGCCCACCAGAAAGAGTAGCATACTTTTGGTTCCTGAATTACATAAATATTGAAAACTTACTGATTACTAAATGGCATTTTCAACAAAGAAATACAACTGTGTTTTGAAATAAGAGTCTACCATGTGAAATGCAAGAAAACAGACAAAATATATTTGAAAGGTAAGAAGACATGCTCAGCTTAACAGATGGACAGAGAAAGCAGCTTATCACTGAGGGACAGGCCTGTAAGAGGCTGTTCTGATGCCTGGCACCTTAGCAATCTCATCTCCAAACTACATATAGTGACCTCTAGCATGTCAGTGTAAGGGTGCCAGTGCTACCCTTCACTCCTATTTCTGGCACATTTGCCTTGTCATGTTAATTTGAAGGACACTATGTATAGTTTCCTTTCTTTCTGACTTAAAAAATAAATCTCTGTGAACAGAAGCAAAGCAGGCACAACAGTGGATTCTCTTTAAATATATTAAAAGGCATGTAACAGTATACCCTTTCCTAATGATTTTTAGCACAACAGCTCTTGAAAACAACCTCATTTTTAATCATACAGTCTTGATATATCTTACAATACTGGCACTTTTCAACAGTAAAACAAATCATCTTATCAGGGTGGTATCTTGGAAAGTGCACTTCCTGTCAGAAAGTACCACTTGAATAGCGCTATGTATTAGAAGAGCTACTGCCCACAAACGTAAGTAATCTGTAGTAAACATACAGGATTTCTTTCTCCTTTCACAACCTTTTTCAAAACTACCAGTGAACTATCAGTCAAAGAACATATTAACATTTTAACTTTGGCAGGCAAATTAATGGAGTGAACGATGTACAGCCAAGCAGCGAAAGAATCTCAGTTGCATTACATGATGTGAATAATCAAAACAATTAATTTTGTGTTGCTATAATGCCTGATATAGCCACCATCCAAAACACCAGCACAGCATGGAGTTTTTCAAATAAAAGAGATTCTATTTTAAAGAACAAACTCCTTGTTATTTTGTTTAGTAAGAAAGAAAAAACAAGATTTAGAAGGCAGCAGATACTTTAAGAGAGATTGCCTATGCTGTCTTGTATGTGCTTCATAAACCAGCTTTGCTGTAGCCTGTTTCCATGACAGCTCAGACATAGAAACGTGATCTATGCCAAGGAGTAATGCAGAGCTACACAGAGTTATGCTTGGTACAGTTAGAAATTGCAAGACAAAACCAGATGAAACAGTTTGCATTTTCATTTTTAATTAACTGACATACTCCCTACTCCATCCTTCTTCTCTTGCTTTCCAACTTACAAATTTCACTTCACTATTGACCAGCAAGAAGTTTTAAATTAATTAAAATTAAGAGATTTTTTTAAGCAAGCATGGTAGTTAGTATTTTCTCTTTTTCTTTTTCTCACAACTATTTGGTTCTTCTTGTCCCCCTGATACCACAGTAAACCAAAAGAAGTTTACTGAGTCAGCACAGTTGTAAGAGGAATAAAATCCAATCAAGAAAAAGCAGATCATCCTTCCTTACTGGACTTGTCATCAACAGAACTTTCTAAAGCACTACTGTTGCTAAACCATCAACATTGCTTTTTCCTCACTCTCACAATTCTCATAGCAGAGCAGACAAGTTCTTTAGTTTTCATTGTTACAATATTTGAATTTGTTTCTGTCTACCATAAATAGAAGTATTTTGAGCAGTGACAGAAATAAAAATGTAACAGACACAGACAGATCTAAGCAGCAATGTGAGTTTTTAAAGCAGCTAGTTTACAAAACATCCCAACTCACAACACAAGGTATTTTCAATGCCCTACTTACAACAAAACAAAAAAAAAAGTGAACTTTTAATCTTATATATAACAAGATACCTGCACTCTAAAATAAGGTGTCTGCATTGGATTGCTAAACATCAGTTTAGGATTTCATTGCACTGGAAGTAAATCCACTGCAGCTCTTCTTCCTACCTTTGTACATCTTAGATCTGTCATTTAAAGCTTAAAAGGACTAAATTCTAGGTTGTATGATAACTTTTCCCAATTTTAAATAACCTTTAAAGCCTAGAAACTGATTCTCCTTTAATAATTCTGTCCATTTCCATTTGGCCAGCATTAACTTCTTTTCCTTATGTGTATCCAGCGGAACTTGAAAATAATTTTTATTTATTTATTTGCTTGTGTACCAGCATCATTTATAACACCACCACAGCACTGGGAATTTTGCTGGTTTTGAGTCTTCTCTACCAGCAGCACACACCACCTTCTTCCCGCTATATGTTCCATGACAGCAGACTACATTAACCAAGTAAAAGTGTTTTGCTGGAGATTCCCTTCTTCATACTCTAACAACATGGTAATGATTTCACTTCCCCTGAAATCAGTAAAAAATTGATTCTATTGTAGCATCCAAAACAAATTTCAGAGCATATATAAAAGATTTTCATCAAGTTAAAATCTGAACCACTATACTCCTAGAGTAAACTTTTTACTACGTCATTCTAATGTTCTAAATCTTGAGAATGTAAGCCCGTCCAGTTCAGACATTAATTTCTAAAAGGTATCAGGACTAAATGAAGGCTTTTATTAGAACATTTCTTATGGGCCAAATGTCTTCCAAGATTTCAACATTTCAGAAAGCTTCCTGAAGTTTGTGGTGGGTTTTTTTGGTGGTGGCTTTTTTTTTTTTTTTAATTAAGCAGCTTGACATCTAACAGCTGTAAGACTCAATATTCCAGTCAGATTGTTGTTCACGGTATTATGTAGATAGTCTTACCGCACCCACAGTAGCCATGGGTTGAGTATGTCAGGCTACAGACCCTAACAACTGCAGTTTTCTCAGCCTCTTGTGTTGGTACGCTTTCTGTGGAGGAAACTGGGACCTTTTCCAGGTGATAGATTAAAAATAAATGAATAAGTCTCCCAACCAGGATTATATTCAAATACTTTGAATAAGGCTCATGAATATGTGGTACAGACAAAACTTGGACTGTAGTGACCACTGGTTCACCCGATAGAATATTTTGCCATCTGACCATTCCTTATGTGGTAGAAAAGAAGTGATTACTATCTCAATGTGATTTTTGGCATCCCTGAAATGAATGTGGTTTCTCAGCCAGATGTATCCCTTTGGCCTATCATCTTTAAGCACTGAGGATAACATTGACTCTGTTGTAATATTTTTTCCTTTTAAGAACACAAGGACTCTGTTTATTTCTGCTACAGCAAATGGAGATAATACTAATCTTGTCAGATATTTAGGAAGAGTGTAGTCCATGTGTCTCTTTTGACCTTCCAGGCTACAACAAAGGTGCAGGCTGACAGCAACTGTCATTTGCTGTTAACAGATTTCTACCAGATCAATGGCTCCAAGCTCACAAAGGAACTCACCAGTTTTGTGACTGAAAAGCAGGTAATCAAGGATCCTTGCCTGTCTCGTTCCATCTCCTGGGGTAGGTGGATTTCAGTGACCCTACCACTGCTCTAGCTTCCTGCCTGGAACTGTTTTGCCCTAAGTCTGCTGTCAGTAGCTGTTATGTAAGTCTCCAGGATACAGGCTCACACATGCAGACTTCAGCCATTTAAGATTTAAAGAATTATAAAGATTTGCCAGCGCCAGCTGTTCTACTTTTGCAGACCAAAAACATTCTCACTGCCCTGGATGTGTTAGACTAAGAGACAGGAGTGGCCCTATTTACATGCAGAAAACATTTTGTGTTATTTAAAATGGGCATTTTGTATCCTGCAGTTTCCTTATTACCTGCAATAGTGTAAGAATTCCTGAAAAGTTGTCATATTTAGCTTTCAACATCCTTTAAACAGCCAATTGGTACATACTTTGTGCTGATATTCATATTCTTTTGCTGTAGTGGTAAAAAAAATAAATTACATTTGTAATCATCTGGGAACAGACCCAGATCAACACTTCCTAGTCTTGTCATGACATTCAGTGTGTCAAGCAATGACATAGGCAGAGTTTGCAGAGAAAAGCAGTATCTTTAAGTAGACAAGCTGAGATGACTAAGAAAACGGAACCCTTTGAGGACATGAGAAAGGGGTCATACACACAAAAGCCTGCCTATTTTTCTGACTGCAGAAGTTAATCTAATTAAAAAATGCTAATTTCCCCACAAACCTTGCCTAGTGGTTATCTTTAGATTATGATGCCACAATAATGACAGTATTAACAACCTTAAAAGCTATATATAACCTGATAAATAGCTTTAAAAGGCTCTCTGATGTATAGCCTTTAGAAGCTAAATATCTTAGATATCAAGCAGGAAACAAAGGTGGATTCAAAGCCCTAGGATTGCAGAGAAAACAAAGAGGTATCACTTGTCACCTCACAACAGTTCTTTTTACACCTCAGCTGAAGACTTTATACAGAAAATGACAAAGATGAGTTGTACAAAATAATTGAAAAGAACAATGGAATACATTTGCAGGAACTTTCCCAAAACATCATAAACAGCACAGGAGTTGAAAATTTGAAAAATTACCAGTATTAATGAGCCCTGACAGTTAAGTGGAGAGCAAAAGGCAAGAAGAAATTGTCTCTATTTCTAGAGGTAGAGGCAAAGAATATACATTTATGACAGTACAAAAAGAGTGATGCTAAAGGAGACACAAATAAATGCATCAGCAGGTCAAAGTAAGATCACTTTTGAAGCAGCATTATATATACATGAGAACACAGTAAGAATGCATTTTTAAGACCAGGATTTTGCAATATTTGAGATGGAAAATACTACAATGCCTGTGTAATAGTTTTTTGCTTTAGCTGAATTCAGTTAACTATCTTTGGAGGAAAGACATACAGCTTACTGAAAAAATATCTTACAGTTTAAGTCTGACAGGGATGCATCTATTGTTAGCCTAGACATCATAAATGAACTTTTTATTATTTTTTTTTAGATTGTCAGAAAAGTACAGATAGAAATGAATAGGCCACTACAAATATAACTTGATTAGAAAGCTGAAGGATAGGAAAAAAAATAAGTGCCTTTTCAAAATTAAACTGAGAAACAGAAGAATGAAGAGTGGAAAAAAGCACAGGCATTTCAGAAGATTTATAAGGTGAACTCTTGAAGATGGGCTGTAGAAGATGAGACTGAAATGTTTATTCTGAGATCTAAGAAATATATCTGTATCTAATGTATATACACAGAAAATCCTAAAGTAACTGAATGACAAAGTAAAGTAAATGAATGAGAATACCAGAATTACCATACTGTGATGCTGCCTGTCACCTGCTACTAGGAATGTAATTCTATCCACTGAAAGAGAAAAAGCAATAAAAAGCAACTCCCTGTTGACATCAGACTACTATGGATGGGGATGACGAAAGCCAGCCCCCAAAATACTAGACAGACTAATAGCTGAGTCAAATCTAGCTTGAACCAGAACTGGAGTGTGAATTCCTACCTATCCACACATCCAGTGTTTTTTTCAACCTTAGCATATAAACAAAGTGACTTTGCAGGCGGTAGGAGCACTGGAACTCTCTATCCAACACCAGTAATCAGCCCAAGTGAAATCTTCAGAAAACTAATAAAAAAATCCAGAGGCCTATGTATACATTAAATGCCAAATACAATGTAGGGGAATTTTCACAAGACTGTGGGTAACCAATTAAGAGTCTCAAGCCATAGTCTGAGAGTGCACAATTCCACAGCAGGAATAAAAGCTAGCAACAAATAGCATGTCATGCTAAGCACTTATTAATTGCTACACAACTGTTATTTTCGCTATACAAATGTTATTAATACTTTAACTAATGACTGTATTTCAAAACTTTTCTCTACATTATAAAGTAGCAAGCCTATCTAGCTGCTAGCATTGAACTGGAAGCAGAGACCTGAAATCACATAGAATCCCAGAATGTTAGGGGTTGGCAACGCCCCTGCCAGAGCAGGATCACCTAGAGCTGATCACGTAGGAATGCATCCAAGTGGGTTTCAGTATCCATAACCAGTTAAAAACCTTGAAAGCCATTTTTTATGAGTAATTTTGTGACATTTCAAGCAGTTTAACTATTCTATGCCTAGCTTCTCCATCTGAATTAAAAAAACAAATGAAAAAAATCAAAAACATTTTACTGTGACTTAGCCCACAATCGTGCTCTTAGTGATTAGAAGTAGCAGGTATGCTTCAAGACCATCGGCGAGATAGAATCTGTTGCACTGAATAAGTCAAAATAATTAGAGGAAGGAAATCAATCAGAAGTCATTTTGCACTTTTGTCAATAACTAAGTAAAAAAACAGAAGGGGAAACCAAAACCAAACACACTCAAACCCAGAAAATTAGTGGCAAGTCTGAAAATTTAAGCAACCTGTCATGAACCTTACAATTCTATTTCTGAGTAATATCAGTATGTGGATGAGAAGGTACTGTTTCTTCTGATACAGGGGTATATCCTGTCACTTGAATGTATGAAAAAACATTTGAAAATCTTTAGATACTAAACATTTAAATCACCTAGTGTTATTTTTGTACACAAAAAGGAATTAATTTATTTCTCTTCTCAAAGATAATCCCTACTAATTGCTCTAGTTCCACAAATACATTTTGTGGGAAAGAATAATGAAGACTCCTTGTCAAATTAGTCATGTCATTATTTCACTGCACAATCCAAACAGTATAGCCTAACCCATTCTCAGCATGTTGAATATCAGCCTACAGAAAAGGATCCATGTATAAGCCATTCTGACCTTTCCTGCTAGTTTCTTCTGACCTTTCTAACCTTATTAGACTGCTGTGAAGAAAATAAAGGAGCTGTTGGGTACTCTTGATGGATTAGAAACAACAAGAATGTGTCTAGGAGTTACTTAAGTACTAAACTGGACTACTGAATTATAAATGCTTTTCAAATAGTCAGAATGATAATAGGGATGATGATGAAGAAGCAGAGGTAGAAAGCAACTACTAAAATATTTAAGTGTGAATAATACACTTTTTAGAAATTTTTCATCAGCATCCTTAACCATTTATTCTGCTGTAGTTTCAGATAGTTGGATTTTTAAGGCCCCATTTGAGTGAGAACAGAAATTAATAAAAATAAACAAATAAATAATCCCAGCACAGTTATTTTCATTAAGCATGAATATAGCTTGAGCATCTTGCAGAAATCTTGCAGATTTAATCACTTCTGGACAAATTTAATGAATTCTTCAGATTCACAAAGGAAGGAAACTCTAGAGCCTAGAACACACGTCTCTGAAATCCCTGTGTTACAGCTCAAACGCTACATTATATCATCAACAAAAATCTGTATTGTCACAGAAAAGGGATAGAAACACCATTGAAGTACTTATTCTTTGCATAATGCACACCTTCTCCAGTAGAGTTACTGAGGATTTTTAAACTGCCTCACAGTTCTGAAGTGGACAACTCATACATTTTTATAGCTTACACAATAAGAAGTACAAAATGTATACATTAATTTTGCACTCTCTAAATACTGAGGATTGCCATTCCCAGTAAATAAAACTTTTTTTATCTAGTACTGGTATCTGAGCCAAACTCTCAAAGAGGAAACCACAGCCCCAAAACTTACAATATAAGCCCCTAGTACTACAAGAGAAATTTTGCAGCAGCTGCAAGTTGGAACACGGGACACACACCTTTTTATCTTTTTATTCTGCATTTCTAACTTCTGGGGAGAAAAGTCCTATGAGAGAATTTATAGTCACATAAATCTTCCAAGTTTCCATATATTGTGATTTTTGATTGAAAACTCTTGCACTGAATCACTGGAAAATGATTAAGAGAAGAATTTTTCTTTACATGATTTACTTCTCTAAGAAGACACTATTAGATAGGCTGACCTCAGCCAAAGTGTTCAGGCTTTATTATGCTATGCATTTGAAAGCAGGCACCCGTCACATGAAATTAAATTATGTCCTTTTTAGAAATAAGACTATGCCATCTGTCCCTGAAATATCCTTTGCTCAGTTGTCCTGCAGTTTTGTAGATTCTGGCACAGGAAAACTTGCATTTGTGATAGAAGGGATCATTCTCTTCAGGAATGTTTAGCCTTCGGTATATCTCTTCATGTCATACATCTCCTTGTGTCATGTGAATACACATGCTAGCACTTGGCCAGCACCACTGCAGGGAATGCAGATACTGCATTGGTGCAGTAACTCTCATGAGGGTTTATCCCCACCAGCCAAAACATCTTAAAGCAGGCACTAGATCCAGATACTGTGACACAGCACATAGGGATGACATGCTGGTTAAAAAACAACTACAGATTTCACAGTTGCTATATCTGGGCAGCTGTTCCAGTACAATTAGATTAGTGATTTATGCTATCTGCTTTGTCCCATTTTGGGTAAGTGGATTGAGATGTACATTTTTCATCCTCATCGCCATTCAGATCTTGCAAATGCAGTCATTTCAAGAGTTGTGGATGGATTTTGGTTTAGGTTTTGTTTTGAGGTGTGTTTGAGTATTATTGGTGGTTGTTATTGTTTTTTTTCCCCTTTTAGCCAGAGATTGGGGTGTTGAGATAAATGGTAGATGGGAGTCTTGTGTTTGGACATGAAAAAAATAAAATAAAATAAAAAGCAGAATTGACATCTGCTAGCAATTCCTCCCTCTACCATACAAAAGAGACAAAACCTATTTCATCAAAATTGTATTTGTCATTTTGCAGGTATGCAGAATTTTCTGTCATTTGTCTGACCTGTAATTGAAAGAGAAATTCAAACTCAGTAAGACACAGAAAGAAGAAACCAGTCCAAAAATGGAAAAATAGCTTTGCTTGGTGCATCAAAGCACATACCTTAATACACTTGCTCTTTTGAGGCTGTGATGACTGTTGACAATTCTGAGGAAGGGCTGATCCATAGGGAGAAATTAAGTGAAGGCTGTTGTGACATTGTATGGGAAGGGAGGTATAGAGGGGGTGTTCACAAAGTATGGAAAGGCAGGTTACTGCCTGAGGAGGAAGGCACAGAAGTGACGAGATGCTTGAACTGGCAGACTGTCACAAACCAACCGCAGAATAAGCACTTCTGAAGCTGCTTTATCCTTAACTGGTTAAAACAAAAACCTTTGCATAACTTTTCGTCATAATTCTGTGCAGATCTTGCCTATCTAAGCTTAAATTACTGATTTTCCCAGCTTGTTCTTGTTTTGGAATTTGCTTACTCCTGTAAACTAACTACAGCAGTTAACTTGTCATTTAAAAACAAATAGAACAACATTCCCCTTTACAAGAGGAAGGACAGGGAAATAAAAATTTAAAAAATAGGTACCTGTTCTGTTGTCACATTATTTATTTATGCTATTATATCACATATTAGATAGGTTATGTTATTTAGTAAACTAAGCCTTGAAATCCCTTTGAACTGAACTCTTACATACTCCAGAATCCTAAATCCAACTGCCAGAGAGAGAAACAGGGAAGGGGTGGGAACTCTTACCCTTCCTCTATGTCTCAGATCAGAATATGATAAAATCTTGGCTTCACACTTCAGGATAACAATAGCAGATGCAACCAGGAATTACTAGTAAGCACTAAACATCTTCCAGTGTCTGATCATGACCCAGAATTTTAGATACAATTGTTTCAATGCATTTTTACATTTAGGCACCCAAGAAGTTCCAGAAATCTGATGCATATTTTGATGCTTAGTGAAATAAATGGAGCATTTTATTTATTAAAAAAGGCAATTTAAAATAACTCTAAAATTCTTATCAAATCACACCATAAGTCAAGAATCACATGCTCTCCTCTTAAATGTGCTATTGTGAGAAGCAGATAAAAAGGAGGGTGAAAGCTGTCTTCTTATTTCAATATTGATTTGTGGTAATGAAGGAGAGCATAAAACTCCTATACCCAGTGGCTGTGCATTACCAGCAGGCAGGAGGACTAGGATTCCAGACCACTACAGTAACTGGGGGGCTCCTCATGGGGGCTGCTTAAGGTCTTTTTCTTTATTCACAGATTTGGCAGTGAGTGAAAGGCTCTCCCGGGTATTACCTGTAGAAATGCAGTTAACAATATTGTGATGAAGCAGTGTAACAGGTTGCCTGGAGAGCTTGTGGAGTCTCCAAACCTGGAAGTGTTCAAAGCGAGGTTGGAAAGGGTGTTCAGCAACCTAGTCTAGTATGAGGTGTCTCTTGCCCATGGCAGAGGAGTTAGAACTAGATGATGTCTAAAGTCCCTTCCAACCCAAACCATTATATGATTCTATGACAGAGCAGAACTTAAGCATGTTTGTTTTGGTGACTGCCAGTAGTATGCTCTGGAGGTATGATGCGAAGGATTCTATGTTTGCACATCTATTAGTTGCCAAGCCTCTTTATAGATTGGCTACTGCTAGTGACTCCAAACCCAGCCTCCTCAAATTGCTAAAACCCATTAAGAGTTAATGAAGTCAAAGGGGGAGAGGAAACCACTATAACCCTGAAAAGAAAGTTACCCACATAGCATTATCACCTAGATACTAAGCCTTATTTTCCAAAGTTTTTCTTCAGTAATGACTGTATTAAGACTTGTATTGCAAAATTTATTTATATGCCATAATTCAGGAACAGTTGATGTTACTATTCTATCACAACACAAACATAACATGCTTCTATAATATGATTCTGAAGATTTTCCCATAATTTCACATGTATGTCCTGTCTCTCTGGAGAAGGGCACAAATGAACAGTAAGCTGTTCAGCTTGCCTAATGTAAATTACTTCATACTGGGAAATTCCCCCACAAGCACCCTCTTTGATGCAGCCACTAAAAGAATATTGCTCTATTATCTTCCTAAATCATATTTTTAATTGTGTCCAGCTGTGGAACAACGCCAATAATCTGGAAAGTTTTCCTGCAGCATTTACCAATCTAACTTAATGGAGCACTTAAGTCAACCATACTGTTTTCTGGGGTTTGTTTTGTTATTTTGTTTTTCATTACAGTTCCATCTTACTGCATCATAAGAACACAAATAAAAGGAACACACTGCATCTCACTTGAGTATAGCAAAAGAAAAAATATTTCAGTATCAAAGTGTTATTCTTCAATTGATATTATATGAATTTTCTAATGAATTAAACTACACTTATGCGCTAAAGAAGAGGAAGATTGAGCCAAGTGAGCCTTCATTAAATGGCATGTATCCTCCTCCTCACTGTCAAAATTCATCAGATTATCAAAATCAGGAACAACACAGTATGTGTCTCAAGATACTGAAAAAGAATCAACTGCCAACTGCCTTCAGTAATGTGTGATAAGGATAATCCTGACAATGTGAAAAATCATACAGAAAGTTAATTTGCGTCAGGCTATAAAAACATTCAACAAGGTAAACAGGAAAAGGAGATCAGTAACTCTATCATCATGAACTACCCAGAGGACGATAAAGCTGGTGAAGGGTCTGGGGAATAGGGCGTACGAGAAGCGACTGAGAGAACTGGGGTTGTTGAATCCAGGGAAAAGGAGGCTACCTGAAAGGAGGTTGTAGCAGGGTGGTTGTTGGTCTCTTCTCCTTACTAATTAAGTGATAGGACTAGAGGAAATGGCAGTTAGGTGGCAGGAACCTATAAACAATTACCCTTCAGGATAAAAGTTAATTACACTCACATTTTCTGACTTTTCCTTCATCCTTGCAGCAAACACCTAAAAGGTAACAATTAGACAAACTTCCCAGTATCTGAGCAAAGCTTACAGCAAATTATGAACATTATCCAAGAGAAGATGCTATCATAATTTCCTTGATAAATAGCAAGTATTTTAAATTACTTTTTGATGTTTTTAAAATGTTACATTGATTCAACATAGTTCTCTGAACGCATTTACTACTTGAGATATGTTTGCCATCTCTTTGTGGCTGAATAAATCATATCCATTGCTTTGGAAAAAATAAATCATATCATGATGTGACAGACTGAAGTACAGGTTTGAAGGTACCTCTTCAGGTAACTTTCTGTTTCCTTTTCCAAAGTATTAAATAGCTTATAGTTTGCAAGCTCGTGACAAAAGATGCAAATACACAATAATTAATCCATTGACAAACACAGGCTACAAGTTTGAATACTTTTCCTGTATAAATCTAATTACATTGGAAGCTGCTGATGCACACTAATCCAATAGCTTTTAGTGTGACTTTTAAGCATTTTTAAGTATTAAGTTGCATCCAGAAACTGGAATTTTTTACCAACATTGTTCAAAAATCGCTAATAATATCTCTGCAGAGATGTAAAATACAACATCATGGTTTGTACCACAAAATGGTACAAAAGTGAAATTGGGCCTGCATAATTGTATGGATATACACATGTGAATAGCTGCTACTGTACTAGTGACCTTGTGATCTGAAAGAACACCAGCTTCTAAAGAGAGATTTTTAGACCTCTGAAATCATGTTTTCAGTTTGTAGCTATTTCCTTAATCTGTCCTCAAAGTAATGAAATTCATGTCTCATTACTGTTAAAATGGTATCAACAAACATTTAGAAGTTCTATCAAAGTATTAGCAATGCCTTATGTGCACTCACAGAATAACAGAAAATTCAGTTTGTCTGCAGTGAAACCAATTACCATATTAGGGGGGAAGAAAAAAATCAGAACAATATGTGAATCACACGTATCAGTAAGCCACAAAAGTTGTTTTACCAAAATGTTTGATTATGGCAAACAATTATTTACTAACTTATAAAATATTTTGTATTTCAGAAGAGCAGAGCTGACTTTTAGTGTAAATGATATTACAACCTTTGAGCACACAGCCAGTATGCACATTTGGTTTCTGGTACACATGAGCTACTTCTGCTTTGACACAATAGGGTGTCTGAAAACTCCCTGTATTTCACTGAACGGAACAAAATTCAGAACTGCAAGGACAATTAAACATTAATCCTGCTTACCAAGACAGGTGGCAGACTTGCCATCTGTTGAAGTCCTTAAAGCAGGGTTTGATATTGTTTTAAAGATTTTTTTTTTTAATATAGTTTTTTGGAGAGGGAAAAAAAGAAAAGAACAAATGAAAACCCCACACCTTTGATCCATAGTGTGCACTTGTGGACATGGCTGTGATAAAGGGAGAAGAGACTGGTGGCAACAGTTCTGTCTTTGCCGTTACATTACAGATGCCTGGTTATGTGTCACTTTCCATTCTGGTCCTTAATGTTTGTGTTCCTGCTTTAAAATAATGTTGCAATCTTATCTTGGTTCAGTATTTCAGCTCAACTTGCAGAGGATTAGAAAGGAATATTCCTTTCAACATTTCTGAATGTAGAATCTTAGTTTCTACAGTGTGATCGTTTTTTCCCATCCTCAGTGGCACTGATAATTGAGCACAGCTGGAGACAGGCTTATGGCCAGAAGCAGCAGAGAGACACTTCAAATGCGCCTGGAAGGTATTTTGTGCTCACAGTGAGTCCATAATGACATGATTATGAAGTAGCTTTTGGTACAAACTCCAGCAGACCTCTGGTGACTTTCATATCCTCCTTCAGCACTGGCCATGACTCTGGATATACAACTCTCTGCTATGATCTTGAGCATCAGGGGTGCAACACTTGCCGTTGCACCAATGCTCAATATTTGTTAGGATCAAATTAATTTGAGAAAGCAAAGGTTTTGGTCATAATACAGGAAATTTAAGTGATAATTGCAGTCTGCATCAAAAAGGCAAAGTAGATAAACTCCCTGAAACAGTCAGTACTGGTTGCAGTATACAAGTAATACTTGTTGCCAATACTACTGCCACTGTTTGCACGTATCACAGTGTAGGCAGATGGACACCATGCACGCAACCTGAGCTACCTGGAGCAAGAAAGAAGGTAGCAAACAATGTTTTATTTTTTTGAGGTACGCAAGTGAATCAGTTGGTAACTAACCTTGTTAACACATGACTGCAGTGACAGAATGCAGTGTGCCACACAGTGTAGATCAAACTGAACAGGCTGTATAAATTTCAGAGATATAAACAAGGCTACAAATGATGCATGGGCAGAAAAGAGGAAGTGGGAAATATAGCAGAAATCAAGAGGCAGTTCATTAGCAGCTGCAAGCATGCAAATGGTCTTGTATATGGCAATGGTGAAGAAGGACTGCAAAATATGGGCAGTTACGGATCTGTGTAGTCCCATCTCAGCCTCTGGCGTTCCCACCAAATGTCACAATTGACTCTGATGACGATGAGATAAGTTTTCAGTAATCAGCAAGTGGTCCATAAAGTTATATGGGATAATATATTTCGTTCTTAACAAGTCTATGTTTTAGCTTTTCTCTGTTTTAAATTTTTGGTGAAACTAAAGGTTCCTTCACACTACAAAGTACAATAAACAACTCAAAGTAGAAGAGGGTTTGGTGTGGTTTTTTTTTTCATAAATACTAGCAAAGCCACCCAAATAATAAATGTACATCCTTTCTCTGATAATTTAACAGATTTTTTTAATGAGAAAATTCTCACTTCCTTAATGGCAACAACAAGCTAAATTCACTAAAGCCAAAATGCATTTCTTGATGCTTACTCAAAGTCCAACAGTTTGAGTAACTTTATTCACACAGTAGCCTATTGACTTGTACTACTAGACAAATGGATAGATGCCCAAGAGTAAGCCTTTCCACTGCATGCCATTATAGACCATATTCTGGGAGCTATATAAATAATAATTATAATGTACATTGTAATTAATTAGTGTGATCTTCTTCTTAACAACACACAATTAAATATGACAGCAAAGGCAACAATTTCTAATAATTTTACCCAGTAGTGTAACAATGAAATGGTATCTCTGCTCTAAGCCTTTTGTATCCATTCCACACTAACCATTCAAAACTAAGAGTGCTCGTTGAATAAACAATGTGTAAAAGATGAAAAACAGTAGTAGAAATGAATAGGTGTGCTTCCTTTAAGAAAAAATATAATTAACAATCACACAAACTTTATCACTTTTTGGTAAAATGTAGGTCACCTACAGTTTCCATAGTAACCGCTGCTGAACTATAGCTCTACAGATGACCACTGCTATGTCTGCTTTCTTTGCTAGCAGGTGTACAAATACAGTCATTTCTCAGTTAAAATAAGAGCTAAGGGAGTGCTTAAAATCACCATTAGTTTACTTCTAAACATAACTTCTGCTTTAACATATTCAAAAGTATTCCCTAATATCCTTGTGTATATAAATTACTCTGCTAACCAACTGGAAACATGTAAAAACAAATTTTCAATATTAAAAATCTACTCTGTCTGCATCTCAAGCCTGGTGTCTCTAAAACAGAGACAATCAACTTTATAAATTTTATTTGCAACTTCTTATACAAAGCCACCTACTAAACATCAAGCAATACAGAAGTACAGGAAGCAATGTCATTAGGTTAAGCTGTCTTTAATAAGCACGCAGCAAGTTCAGAGATGGTATAGTCAGTACATTCACTGCAAGTCAGAGTTAACAGGCTGGTTTATTATTATTTTGCACACAAGCACACGGTGGAACCCAGTCATGTATAACAAGGCTGGAGCCATGGATAATAACAGTTAAAGCCTCACTTGGGAGGAAGTGGTATAGTCTTCAGTCAGTCTGATGGTGAAAATCCCTTTCTCACCACTATTACTCTGGGGCATACATAGCTGGCGATGAATTCATTAAAACACAAAAGACTCCATGGTACAGAAAAGCTCTAATTGGCTTTAATAGTGAACTGGGAAATAACAGAACAAGTCAATGTCCTTGACAAATGCTGTTTTCTCCTTTAGAACTATGTCATTTAACTACGATTTTAGTTCAAATTAAATCAGCTACTTACATATTTTTTACAAGTATTATAAAACCTCTGAAATATAAGCTTTGAGGTATGGATGCTAACTCATATATCTTACTGCTAGTAGTACCACAAATACATTGCACAAGTAGGATAGCATTAGAATTCACATGAACAATCAAAACACCAAAAATGCTACATATTTAGTGAACAGAAGAATGATAATCAATAGTGTTGAGCAGTATCAATGAAGAGTCATGTCCCCTCACTTGCTTTAAATGCTTGCAAGCTCAAAATCACTGGTAGATGAGCACAAAATACCACTGCAAGATTGCTGGGAGCCAAAAAGACAAGATGTCGTGGAATGGAAAAAGTTTGAGAAAGCTGTCTCATTTCCATCAGAACTTTAGCAAAAAAACCCCCAAATCCTCAAACAATCCATGTAACCAGTTTTACTCCACTGAATTGGCAAATTCCAACAAAATAATAATTTGTATACATTCCCATAACTGGAACTTCTGAATATGTCACTATGGTATTTTAGGGGGGGAGTGATATAAACCTTGAAGGATCAGAATCCTTGATGTAATTTGCACTTGGTGCATACCAGCGGACTGTCATGAGCTGCACAACATTACAGCAAACAGCAAGAGTGTAATACATGTGGGAGATGAGACTGGTCTGCACAGAAAGAAGAAAGCAGGAAGCCAACACACCCTCCAGCAGACTTAATAATGCTTTCGTTTTTCTAGAATGCTTCAATCAAAGCTCTTCAATTTTTTTCCACAGGCCAGTAATTTCCACGGATCCATTCCTCCCCGCAGTTCTACATTTAATCTAAATGCTTTCTGTCTTTTAAGACTGTAAATTATCCAAGGAAGCCTGTCTGTATTTTATGTATGCAGACATAGGCCTTGATCTTAAGCAGGTCCAAGTCTAAACCAAATAGGGTCAAAAAGCCCTACCACAACGCAAGTGATGTAAAAAAAATCAGAATATAAAAACCATGATTACTGAAGTCAGATAACACTGAGTAAGATAAGAGGGTACAGTTGTATCTTTCTTGTAAGCATTAGAACAGTTCCATCATGAAGTACCAAGAAAAACCTAAGTTCATTTGCTTGTTAACTGCTTTACAAGCACAACTGCTTAAAAAACTCAAACAAGCAGACACACAAAACCAAACCAAAAGAAACTGAAGCCACACAGAAAGCTGTTCCCAGCTCACTGCTAGAGACTTTTACATTGTGGTCACACAAACACAGATTTGGAAGCTGTATCAATTGACAGAGAAAACAGCAATAAGCCACTGTATGGAAGGAACCTCTAAACCAAGATCCCCTCACTACAAAAAGAAATTGCATCTTGTTTTTGTCCTTCTGATGTTAACCACCTTTACTCACACCTACTGGTAAATCAATTGCTTGTGAGAGTGAAGAATAGCAGAACATTCAGCAAGAGAAAAACCCCACTACCAAATGGCTCATGGCGAGGGTGATACACATTGAAATTAGTTATAATGTTTACAGTAATGGACAATAAGACTAATTTGCTAAAAGCACTCATTGTAACTTGGCTTTAAATTTCAAAATGTGTTTAAAGTCATCTTTAGAGACTAGCAGTAAGAACTGTAAACCAGTATAAAATGAAGAATATGTACGAAACACATGAAACAACACAGCACTAGGTAAGAAGAAAGGACATTGTAATAGTCTTCCTGAAGATTCCTTTGCTTTGTAAGAGCGCATAAAGCAAATTCAAAGAAAGCTGCTGAAGGGCCATTGGGACTCTCAGTAGGAATAAAAGCTAGTGTTGGGATACAGCTGTCTTGCGAATGCAAGCATAAAAGAATTTTTTTTCAGAAAAAAATGAAGCTATTGTAAGTTATAAACTGGTAACAGAAAAAATAATTTTTCTCTTCTCTGTCATTTTGTTCATCAGTGATTTCCTTACAGAAGTTAATGTAATGGTATCAGGCTGCCCACACCTTTCAGTGGTATCCAGCTGTTGTCATAATGCTTCTTCATGTCTGAAGAGCAGGATGGCTATTTTTAGTGCCCAAGACATCTTAAGGTTTTAACCCTTAGAAACACATTTTAAAATTCTTATATTGTTTGCCAAAGACCATTGAACAAGTCTTCACTAAAATAAAGCCCATCTATATCCCAACCTTGTGGTTTCTTCAGAAAAGAATGTTGAGTAAGACTAGTTTACACTAGTTAGCTGAAAAGGAACTTTTGGAAGGATGGTGGGCTTAGGAACATTCATGTTTGTCAGCAAAGGCATGGCTGACATGATTGTGTGTTTCTAAAATTACATGCACATATCATAGATGAAAGATGTCTACGTCTATAAATTAGACTTTAGAATTACCAAAATTATTTTGCACACTGTAATAGCATCTAGAGGCGTCAACTGTTACAGAAGTCTAAAACTAGTGACTAAGATTCAATCTCATATACTACTTCAATTGCAAATCTAGTTTTTATTCTGCATCACAGATCAAGGACAAAATTTAGCCATGATGTTTCATTCTTAGCAAATCTCACAGACAAGAGCAAATCAGAAAGTATCATTCCATACATCATGTTAACGTCATTCTGCACTAGGGATCCCCGACTTGGCTGCAAGAGATGGTTCCAGACCCACAGACAGTACACACTCAAGAATGTGGACCAGGATTTACACCAGTTGTTGCTGCAAGGTTCTTGTCTATTGACTAATAAGCACAGAAAGGTCCAGAAGTGCTGCACTTCCCAGTAATTTTCTAATGTGTTTTTGAAATATGTTCCACATCAATGTAGTGAAAGAGGATGAGTCACTTTGACTAAGAATTTGCAAACTGCTGGAGCATTAAATTCCTTTGATCTTGATAAACTGGCTCATTCTTATTCTGTTCATTAGCCCTCCCTCTTTTCCCAGTTATGAGCCAGCCAATCTGTAGCCTTTTCTGCAAAGTGACATATTTACCAAGTAAAATCTGTTACCACCACTTTCCTGCTCTAACTGAAAAAACACCCTGTTGCTTGTCAAGCTCCTTGTCTCAGAGAACCTCCTCTCTACATGGCATAGCTGTTTTTCCCATCCTGATCAGCTCTTTATTAGCTCCTCTATTTCCCCAGTAACCACTAGTTGCTCACCTATGCACTCAATGCTTTTATAATCCAGCAAGTCATGTTCTTGCTCCTCTCTTTGTATTTTATCCTTCCACCTACTGAAACTCCACCATTAGTTCTCAAGTACCATTTTGCTGATGACATGCAAAAACTGCCCAAGAATCTCAGAAAAAACACAGCGTGTCTTTGAGCCATGCCTTGATTAGTACATTTCTTTAAGGGTTAACTTTGGAATGTAAATATCTACATGATCTGAAAAGTAGGAATGTCTTAAATTGTAAGTAGAAATTATCATTAATTTTCCAGAGTTATCTCGCAACTGTAATAGAGCTATTTTCTCATCTGTTATATCTGAAAAATTAGTGTATGCAGAGTCTGCCACACACAGGTATCCACATTTAGGCAGCAATTCAATTACAGTACTGATTAGCAAAAAGCATATTGATGTTTTCACTCTAGTCCTTTGATGGAAAAATATTTTACAGCCCCAAAAAATCTTTTAGCACTTTATTCTTTCCCCATTAAAAATCACGGTTGTCATAGAAACTGCAAAAACTGAAGTCAGTCATGACATAACAAGATAATGGAAAATGTCTGCTGGCTCAGGTCTTCATGCTGGAAATGCTTCAGTGAATTTAACCAGGGAGTCAAGAAATTCTCCAAATCTAACGAAGAATCTTGTAAGAACAGGTATGATTATTGTTTTCAACAATCCTGTCACTGTCTGGGAAGTAACAGTATCTATTACTCCTGCTCTATATGCTGGGTACATTAACAGCAGACAGGCTCTTCCCAGAACATTCAGTACAAGCCTCCACTTAAGGGTACTGAATTTCTTTGATCACAAGTTTGAGATACCCTGGAGGGACTTTTGGTCAGCATTCCTGAGGTCTCACATTTGGCATTTTAAACTAGGACAAATCACTTTGAAAAATATATTGCCACTAGTTTCTGTCTCTTACATATGTTGTTCAGAAAAAGACTTCCAACGTGCAGACCTGGGCCCCAACCCAAGGTGGTCCAGCTCCATGGATATTATTTCAGGTTATTTTCATAAGACATGAAACTCACTAAAATAAAATTCCACTCTTGACTAACTAAGGCCACAAGAGCCTTCCACTCTCCATCTCCCAGAACCAAATCACCGACCAACTCCACATACCAGAGTTCTTCCTGCCTCTTACAGGAACCACTTGACACTTCATAATCACTAACTTGACAGGACTGACACACTGCAACCATTTGCCCTTTAAAAAGAAACCATCCCGCTGAAAAGAAAATAATCACAATACACAGGAATATTGTAGGGCTGGCTTCACTGCAGGTGAATAAGCAAGTAGCTTAACCATGAATAACACAAACAGCAGTAATGTGAAGGTGGGAATACATCTTTGAAAAAAGTAAAAATTAAAACATCTCAGAAGCTTTGAATGGGGTTTTATGGAGAAATGTAAGGGACTTTTTTCTTTTTCAGTTTCCTTAAGATGTATTTTCACTGTAGCTTTTATTTGTTCTTTCAAGTAACTAGGTACATGCATTATGAATAGCGAGCAAACAGGTCCTGGTGTTCCCGTGCTTTCCTGAGATTATCTTAAATATAAAAAACTGTTTTATCATGATTGCATCTAGAAGTTTCCAGACCTGTTAAACAATTTCACTGTCCTTCCACCCTACTTAAGAATTATATTTAATGGCAGGGGTGAGCAGAAATGAGATAAACTTTCAATTTGCACCCAAGATGAAGTTTGAGCCAGCACAAACTCACCTGCCAAATTCCCTAACCAGGAGTTTAGAAAAAGGGTCTGATTTAAAGCAAAGGGAAATCCTGATTCCAATAAAACAACTAGCTAACAATCCACCAGAGAAACAGTAAACTTTCTTCAAGGAAAAAAGAAACAACCACAAATCATGGCTCAGTAACAAAAATGGCATTAATTAATTTGTTTCCTACATAGATCATGTTTCTTAAATATATCTTCCTAGAAAACAAGTGCCTGATTCACACAAATCCCTAAACCTCAGGAGAAGGGAGACAGATACACTTCTTCAGTAGACTGGGGCCCTAGTCAACAATGTGTATAAAACCCTGGGGCTTCTCACTCTTCAGTTCTGTGGCATTGTCAGACACTTTACACTTAAAACATCACTCAGCATTTCTGTATGCCATTACCACAGTTACTCTTCTTGTTCGTATATATGTACACAAACACACAGAAATGCTTTTTCACACTGGATATACATACTCACACTAGATATACATACACACTCATATACAGTTATGCTTTTGTCAAGCTATAAATATATGCACATGTGTAAACACGCACATTCGTTTCCATTGAAGCAACTGAGGAAATGAAAAGCATATAATGCTACTTGAATCATTTAACTGATTTGGATATGCCTAACAGTTATTTTTTAATAAAACATGCTACCACAGGAAAAGAAATATGAAGATTAATGCCAATGTTGAGTATTAATTACTACCAACAGTCTTAATCTACATGCAGATTATAAAATACTGTTATAATATTACTTTCCACTATCTACTATGTGCTAAGAGGGATTACTGGAGCTCATGGCATAATAGAGGATTTTTTAGATCACTGTTGTGCGTCTCAGCAGTTCCTTGGAGAAGCAATGAATCTGCACATGTATTGATAAAAGAAGTGCAGAGTGGCTTTGGGCACACAGTATGAGCCCAGAGTTCAGGGAACGTGTACAGAATAAATACTTCACTGCATAAAGTGGGCTGAGGAGGAAAGAATTTCACACCAGTCACAGACGAGGCTAGAGCAAACACCTCTTACATATTCTAAAAGCTTGCTGTTATGCATATAACATATGCTAGTGAGGACAGGGCTGTCTGCAGCAGCAAGGCATGCTCTGTTGTTTTGCCCTGCATTAAAACTTTATGCAACCCAATTCTGCAACTTGCTCAAATAACCTTTATCTGAAAAAATTCTTACTGATTATCATTTTATACACACAGAGATTTTAGACTGCCAATAAATTTATCATTTGGCTTTTAAAGAAGCTAATGACTAATAGAAATTATCAACAACAGACAACAATAATCTGAAAACTACTACCAGAATCTGACTGAGAAGAAATGAGTTCTGATACAAAATACATAACTCCAGATCCTCTGAAAAACCTTTAGTAAGTAATAGCCTGCTGCAGTAATCGCTCCAATAAGATCCTTTTTCCCAGAAACATATGAAAGAACATTTCCAGAAAAAACAACATATGCTAGTGAAATTGAGAAAATAAACTTGTTACATAGGAATTGATGGATTTTGAGTTAAAAAGCAGGAAAATACTCACAAGTTCTTCAGCTAATTTGTATGAAATACTACATTTTCTTGGGCTATAGGTCTGATTCTTCACTACCATGCATAAACACTACTGTAAAAAACAGTGTAGATATTGCTTGTTTTGATACTGCTAAATTGTGCAAGATTCAACTATGGAGAGCCAAGCTCCGTAAAGTCAGTCTTTCTTGTTTATTTACGCCTTACAAAAACACTTGAACTAGTTTATTTAATGATTGGAATGTTTTGAGGTGTTGGGATTTTTTTCCTCAAAAACCTTACAAAATACTTACCTAGAAAGCTGCATTAGAAAAGTGCTGCCATTTCCTCCAGAAACATGAGCAAACTGGTTTGGGCTTTGTCAAGAATGAAACAATGAAAAAATAAAATAAAATAAAATAATTAAAACCCACAAGAAGCAAACAAAACAAACAAAAAAACCCAACCAAACAAAACCACACCAACCAAAAAACAACGACATCATAATGGAAAACAAACGAAAGCTAAGCAAAATAAATGTATCTGCATCATGCAGTAAAGAGCAGACAAAAGCACTAGCAGACTGCCAAGTGGAAAAAATTCCAGCCTGAAAATCCCATTGCTAAATTTGGAGACTTCCAAGTTCCAACAGCCAACAGTGAGAGCCTCAAACACAATCATGATGGGTAATAATGAGCTGGGGAGAGGGAGGCATTTGAACATTTAACCTGTGCCTCAAATCACCCCAATCTTTGTTTTTTCCATTAGCACTCTAAATTGAGCTTCTTGCCTACAGAAAACCTGATGTTTTCAAAACCACTCAGTACTGGCTGCCATCTGCACTCACCAGAGGTGAGGCAGCAAAACTGAAAGTATCAAATCAGAACACAGGATGCACACACACATTTGGCAGCAGAAAGCAGCAGAGAGATCCCAAAGCTAGCAGAGACATGAGCCAGTACATTGATAAAGTGAAACACAGTTCCCTGCAGGCTTAACAGAAAAGGCAAGGTCAGCTAAGATATCAGACCAGGCTTGCATAAATGACTACCATCAGAGTCCCTTTTCAAAAAACTAAGTCTTCACATTGTCAACATTTTAATACAATAAAAAGAGAAAAATGCTTCAAAATTAAATTAGATAGCCTACGCTGTATTTCTTCCAAGTATGGTGAACCATTCTTAGCTTGTCTGAAAAATTAGTACGATGCCTTACACACCACTTTAGTACTTACGAGTGAAATGATTAGACGTGGATGGATGGACATTACTTCCACTGTCAGCACTTTCACTGCTAGAAATGTCATCATCTGATTCCCACACACAGGAACAAGGTGAACTGCCATCAACTTCTTCAAACTTCCTCTTTAAAATTCCACTCATTGCTGCAATGCCGTCACATGCACCTGTAACAGGAACAGAGGCAATGAAGCATTGAAACACCTGAAAACCCTCAGACAGATACTACTACCTGTAGCTAAATGGCTCCTTACCAAGAGCTTGAAACAACTTTTCCATGAAGGAGACAAAAATCTTTACCATCAGTACACTCATTATCTCACTGGCTTTCTTCCAGGCAGACTTTTTTCTTAAGATGGAAGGCAAATGGTACCTGAATTCCACCAGCACAGACTGTTCCATAACCAGTCTCATCATTAAAAAATACTTCAGTTATGCTGCAAATTTGGGGCAAGCATGAAGTACATATAATTCATATATTTCAGCAGAAATGCACCTTTATACAATAGTTAAAAATGTACTTGGTACCAAGAAACATGACAAAAATCAGTGTTTACTAATACATATGGTTCAGAAAGAAAAAGTTCTCTCTTTTGATTCAAAGGTCTCATTTAGGTAATACTCAGTACTATCAAATGCCCTCATTCTCAATTAGATTTGAGAGCATGAAATACTAAGCATGTTTTCAGGCCAGGCCCTGCACACAGTTCTGGCTCATTCTGTCATTTTAATTTATGCAGAAGTTTCTTGCAGAGCTTTTGTGAAATTCAGATATGAGTACTGGCACACATGTAGACTATTTATATTCACACAAGTATAGTATCAAGGAACTGAATCTATCCTTAGGAACTTGGCTTCCTAATCACACTGCTCAACAAAGCCAGAGTCATGTTGAACATTCCTTACTGTTTCCACTTCATATGTAACAGCTGATCTTCTTATTCCACTTATGAAATACCAAACAGAAGATCCAAATATTTTTAAAGCAATTCCTAGGTCATTTTAATGCATCTGACAGCCCAAAACATTTTTTCCTCTATCTTTAATTAAAAAAAGATCTTAAAATTTAGTGTCATCACCATTACTGATTACATCCTACTGAAGACTGGAAATTAATTCTAAGATCTTAATTTAAAAGTTACAGATAATATCTACTCTCTGACTACACTAATCAGTGGAACACTGCTGTAAATAGCTGGGGGCAAAAGGCTGCTGTTTGATGCTTTCAAGCATATAGTATCAAAAATCCTCATTCTTTCCAATGCCAGTTGCCTTGAACCCGTTAAGCTGCCAATACAATTAATTTTGTAACAAAGCTGAATTCCTCCAGTAAGTTTCATTCTACCTTTATAGATGTATCTAATTTCAGCATAGGTGTGGAATCACAACACTAAGCACAGATGCTGCATAAAATGATCTTCAGCGCCAAACTTGTTTGTATGCAGAGCACTCTAAAAATTAAATAACGAATACATTAGGTTTAAATACTGTCGGTCACACAGACAGTTTTAAATGCATACGCCTGTCATGATGTTCGCACATTATTTTACTATATATGAAACAAATGTTTTCCTGAAAGGGATTTTTTCCAGCTTAAGACATGACTTAAAGCTTATATCTCAACCTTTGCCCTTTTCTCCAAAAATTAATTACTACAAAGAAAGTATTGTGTTTTTATTCTGAGGGCAAAGAAGGAACATTTAACATCACTTTGCAATAATCTTTCCAAAAAAATGTAATAATATCTGAAATTGTTAAGTATCAAACTTTAATAAAATTGGGGGAGGGGGGGGAAGTGAGAAAAAAAACAAACAACAAAGCTCGCACACTGAAAACTAACAATAATAGAGAGGGGGCAGAACCCCTCCCAAAAAAACAGGTTCAGCAACAACTCCTCTGAACTGTAGCCCACATCCTCACTGTATCTATCTCTTGCCAACCACCTTTCTCATTGCTTCCTGCAGTGCTTACAGCACTGAAATTGTGAAATCACCATTATTTCCATGGCAACAGCCTGCAATATCAAAACCACAGGATTATACCCTGACTGCAGAAGAGGGTAAAGAAGCAGCTGGAGTGTGAGAAAGAAAATGCTTACACTCAAAACCTCTCAGTCATAGAGAGTGATAAATGGGATGACAAAGAGTTTATCATACAAGTGAGACAGGTCAAATCTGCATTAAAGCCCATTGAAATTGTGGCTACAGGAATCATGAATTTCCAGGTCCAAAAAACCTAAGTCATAACTGCATTGTAAGGCAAACCTAATAGCTGCAATCATCACCACTGTGCAGATCGTCAGAGAGCAGGAACTAATTTCATAGACTGAGATGATTGCCAGGCAAAAGCCCTTTTGGCAGACATTGTCCTCTCCAAGTATACTGCACAGCTACTGAATGACTAACATTCATTTTGTACATGAGTTCTTGTGGATAGTGAGAGACTCAATAGCCAGAACTGTTTTCATCTTGCGGCAGAAACAAATGTTTTTCTACATCAGGGGTTTAAATTTGCTTGCATTTAGTGTAGCCTACATTTGCACCTGGTGTCACAACCTCGTAGCAGCAAAGCTGTAATGAACCATAACAAACAATTCCCAGGATTCCTGGAAGTGGCATACAGGTTAGTTCTACCACCAGCTAGCCAAATGAGATAACCCAGGATGTTTGGGAACACTGCAGAACCTGAGTATCACCACATCACATAAAGAAGGCATAGCTATTCATTGTATATATTCAGTATCACTGTTGTCCAATTTTTGTTCTGAATCTCTTCCAGGAAGATTATCAAGATGGTTGTTTCACAAAATATCATGATAAAATTTAGGCATCCCAGTCTCTCTGCTATCAAGTCTCCACTGGAAAATGCTACGCATGGTAAAGGAGGAAATACCATTATTCAAGAGCTTCACTATCACAGAGATAGATTAAAGACTATCTAAAACTGTACACACTATGTACCAACAGATTTCTTTAGAATAACATCTGTAGGAACAGCTGCTGCTCCATAAGCCAATATTCTTCAGAAAGAGGCACATCTGTACAGTAGCATGAGGCATGTACTGATACTTAACCCACGCCTTGTTTACACAGGCCTCCTGCAGTACCTAAACAAGATCCATATTTCTAGAAGCTATAAGCATGGTGACACACAAGCCAGGGCTATTTATGAAAGAATTATTTTGCACTCCCTGTTGATGATGTGATATATCCCAGTGGAAGACAGAGACCAACAGGAACAAGCAACAGCCAAACTCCTAACAGCAATGAGGCGATGAAGTGCGTGGTACCTCTAAAGGTTCTCTAAGTCCAGAATCAGAGAGCCAGGCCAGGGAACTCAAAATACTGCTCTTTTTCCTGCACCATAGCTATGACTGAATTAATAATTTCAAATTCTGTGGAATCAAATTTAAGCAACTATAGTCACAAAGAAATCTAAATCCAACCTCATCTCAAGTGTCAACTCTCTGAGTTCAGGGGACAAGGGACCAAAGCCATAGGCCAGTCCTATTTTCAATACATGAATGCAAGGCAGAACTGTAAATAAACCCTATAACTGGTAACAGCAATCATAAGGGTAATACAAGTACACAGTGGTATTATTTTGCTAAGACAGAAGTCACTTATGGCATACAAAACAGTATATCATACAGGATGGGAATAATCTCAAACACACAGAAGTACTAAAGCAATATGTATATTCTGAAGAAAAATGAGCAAATGTGCAGATCTCTGCATCGAATCCAGTGCACAAAAGCCCACAACTGATTACAGCAAACAAGCAACATCACATGACTAAGAAAAACAAATGCACAGAGTGGTAAGTCAATATTCTTAGCCTTTCAGCAAGACACCAACCTTCAGAGGCAAACACTGAAAAACAACCACCAGCTAAGGCTGTAGACCTGCTACATCAGAGTTGTCAGCTATATGAAAAAGGGAGAAAAGCTGGCTTGAAAAGTTCAATTAGAAACAGATCTTTCTGGATAATTATTAAAAAGCTGTCTAGTAGCTCAGCTTTATTCAGAGTAGCATCCTGCTGATTCACACATCTGAGTAACAAACCAGGCACTGGAAGCTTTCCTGTATGTTGATGTATCCTTTACAACAAAAAGTCCTCACACAGTGATCCACTGCCGTGCTACTCACCGTGATAACCTGGCATTAATCCACAGCAAAGCAAAACAAAGTTGAAACAGAAGGAACAGTATTAAAGCAATGAAAATCAGCTACACACATTGTTGTGAGCTCTATGTCAAACACCAATTGCCTGCCCAGTTAAGGATTCTTCAAAGAAATGGCAACTTGACACAGCAGAGGCATATATGATGGGTGAGGGCTGTGAGATCTCTTTCTTAAACGGCATCCCCTCCATTTTTTCCTCCTTTCTAGCCTAGTTTTTCTCCACCCTGAAGGAACTACTCCTACAAAGATATTATTTAAGCAGTCCTCTAGCTGCAGGTACTCTGACTGATGAAGCAAGTCCTCAAAACTCCATGGCAACAGGCTTTGCCTTCCTATGATGCCAGATAATTGGCAGGCAAGATACATTTAAAAAGTTCAGAGGCAACATGCTATTACTAGAAGAAAAAAATCCCATATAAGTGTGTGGGATATATTTAAAACAGCCACATTACTACCTGGAACCTGCAAAGTAAAATAATGTAAAAGCCTGGCTGGATTGATTTTCTTGTGTACCTGAAAAGGTTGGGAATTTTAGAAAACCATAGTAACAATCTCATTGCAGCAGTCCTTTAGAAACCAGGTATCTCCAAATCCCAGTGAAAAGCCCAAAAGGAGCAGAGTTAGAACTATTGAGTGAATAGAGGGAGGGGTGACAGTGCATTCATTACTTGTGCTCCCAAAAGAATATTCTTCTTAGGATGTTACCACCATAACATACACTGCCAAATTTGCTCTACGAAACCCAGTTTTAAATTGCCATATCCTCAGTGTTTTACTGATACCCATGGATAGCAAAAAGCCAAACAAAACAATTAATCTGCAATAGGCACGATGGGGAGAGAGATAAAAGAATTTCTCTAAACTTGCACTTCAGCTATTGCTTTGAAATGTGCTACAAGATACTAATAAAACAGATGACAAGCTGCAATATGGAAATAGAAAATTGACAAAAATCTTTGTGCAGTGATGAAGACGAATCCAAAGACATTTTCATTCTAGCCAAAGTCTTCAAATAAATGCCTGTTTTGCAAAATTCAGCAGTACAGTATACAGCTCATACAACACCACATGAGAAATTGAACAAGTATGGAACATACCTGTTAAGACATAAACATCATGTAGGTACCATATGCAGTAAGCATAACAAACCATATATGAAATAATAAAATAGGACCCTGCCTTAAATTATATATCCTAGTGATTTTGAGAAAAACTTTACTATATAAGTCAGTTACTGACTAAAGCTCAGTGGAAAAAAAAAAAGTCCAAGAACACACTGGCATATAGGGGAGCAAAAATTCAATTAATTGCTTTTTTGCATTCATTTATGAAACCTCACTTTGTACTAATTCCTTCTTGAGACCCACATAACATGAAAAAAATCCACTCAGATAAAACTTCTGATCTGAAAACAAAGATGACAACAACAAACAAACAAACACAAAAAAAGCAGGCATCAGACAAAGACTTGACCTATGAGTCACACTGCATTTTGCCTTGTTGCAAGTGTATCAACTGAAAGTACAGAAAAAGTAGACAAATCTGTAGTAACAGTGCAGATTTGCTTCCAAACAAAACACGATTCTATGCAAATGACTGCAAACTGAGCAGGAGGATGCAGAAAACAGATGTTACACATAAAACATTACTGCAGAGTACTCATCACAAACAACTTCCACCCACTGGCCAGTCAGCATGTACTATAACATGCTAGGGAAACTTGGCAAATAATTTCACAGTTAAATTGTGAATATTGATGCTCACAAGCAGAGATGTTTGGGTTATTTGTTGTGATTGATATTCTTTTTGGATTTAGGTCTTTTTCTTACCCTGCAAACACAGCTTTATTTTTTAAAAATCATTTTTCTTACCTGCTGAACAAACATCAGCAGCAGAGATGGTCATGAGCTAATCAAATGATGTTTGCTTGGTTCCACATATTGCACTCAATTATTTTGCTCTTTGTGTAACTGGCAGTTTTAAATGGGGGGGGAAGAGTCAAAACTAGCACTGTCTACAGTGACAACATCACTCACACAAAATATTATTTGCTTGTGAAAATGACTATTCATGTAAAGGACTGCATTAATGCAGACAAAAATCCATTTGCATGAATGCTTGCAAACAGTGAACAACAGAGGTACATGAACATGAATCAAACAGCTGTTCAGAATTCAAATTAATGTTTGCAATACATGTTTTGCTGTATTTGGCAGCTCTAATCACAAGCACCAGTTGCCAGAGGTAAGCTCCAATAGCTTCACTGCTACAATCTGTAAAAATTAGAAACACATAGCATGCTAATTCAACCTATGGGACTGGTCTGTAAAGGCACAGGAAATACCACTAGTATAACCTTACTGAAAAAATTTGTGCTTACAGCAGCACTCTAGCTACACAGACATAAACTAGAAAAAGTCTTTCTCTGCTTGTTTGCCTCAGTCTAGCTAAATCCATAGTACTAAGTAAATCCTGCAGCATAAGGCTGTACAATTCAACCTGGGGAATCTGTTCTGGCATTGCAAGCCCAATCCTGCCAAGTCAGCTCTTTGCAGGGTTTCTATGCTATCACTTTGCAGCACTCCTGATTCCACACTTGAGTACTAATCCATGAATCTTCTAGACTGCCTACAGATTGTTGCACACTCTAACACACACCAACTAGTTCTGCTGGTACTGAATTTAGAGTGCAGAAAGGATCTTTGCATATGCTCACCTCCTGTCTCTAAACACAGTATAGATGCAATGGTGGTAGATCTATTTTCCTTAGTCCTCCAGAAGCACCTCAGAAGGTCCTATGTGCATCAAGCATGTAAATATCCACCTCTCCGTCATCAAAATAATAAACTCTCACACACAGCAGCAGTGAAATGGCCTTCAGATACCTCAGTTTAATTCTTAGCTACATCAAGTGATGTTAAATGAAACATTTGTTTAATTTGGCCAAGAGAAGGAAATTCTAGGCTAATTCTCCTAAGGCTCTCTTAGCATGCTCCCCATGGAGCAAAATGAGCTGAATAAGAAGCAGTAATAATTCAAGCGAGCACCCAGGATCCATTCCTCCAATGATGAAGGTGCAATCTGGTAGGAGTGGATTAAGAGGCAGTCAGAGAGAGGGCTTTCCTGTTGAGATTTGCCCACACAAGCTCTTCAGTTTGAGTTTGTGTTTCATTTATAACAATTTTCTAAGCTTGCTGTAGCAAGAACTGCTTCTACAAGACTGAAAGATACTTAAATGACACTGAGTCCTGGAGGCAAACAGGAGATTCAGAGTGAAGTCCTGCTGAAGCTCAGTCACAAACTCAGACTTATAATATCTAATTTCTATCTAAGTCATCTAGGATGCTTTTAACTGTTTTTAAGTCCTTTCCAAAGGCGCTTCAGGAAGCCCTGATGAAGAGCTGGTCTTGGTCACTCCCCTTCTAGTAGGCTTTAAACTTTGATGATGACATTTCATCAGCTAAAATCTCTTCACCCAAAATCTCTGTGGAAGACTTTCTCTTGTTTCTGTTTGAATTAGAAAGCAAACAACCCAACAAAACCACCCACACCAAAAAACCCAAACAAAACCAATGCATTCGAGCTCCACTGCAGAATACTTTGTATCCCAAAAGAAAATTTTAAGTTTGTACTTAGGATTCCAGAAAAAAAATATTAAAACTTACTGTACTGCAGAACTACTTGCAGCAGAGCTCTGGCCAGGAGATGTCACAACTCTTCATAAAATTGGAATGAGAAAACAGAAAAACACTGTCACCCATCCTACTGACTTCTACAGACACACAGCCTGTTAGAGAGGAGTGAGCATGCAGATGATGGGAAGAACTGGACTACCTGTGCTACAGGAGACAACACTATTAAGACATCTGTATTGCACCTCTGTGCAAAAGGACAGACAACTGGCTTCCACAGCCCTTCTCCAGCAACTGGAGTGATGTTCCAAAACTGGCAGTAGTATTTCAGAATACGTTGGCAAAGCAACTTTGCATTACGCTGCTTTCAGCTACAAGAATGGCAGTAGAGTTCAGCTCTGCAGTAGGTATTGGAAATGCCATCGACTTACAGAGTACTGGAAATAAGTGGTCTTTAATATAAATTTTGCCCAGATTAGCCCAGGTAAGAATACTAACTGATGCACTGAGACATACTGTGTCAGTACTGATCTTGCACACTGTTCTTTCATGAACATCAATCTTGTGCACTGCCTGCAGAGGAACTGCACAACATGGTAGGTTATCTTGTATATCTCAGTATGCTTCTGTCAGAATACAGATTGGTCAGGACTGATATATGTCAAAAGGACCTTCACACCTCTACAATCCTGATACATGCCACTTAGCTCCTAATTTAACACACAGGCTGACTGTTCATTCACCATTGCTATAAAAGCCATCAGAGAGAGTATGAACTCAAGAGCACTCCCTTTCTGCCCCATGATCTCTGCATCTTGACACAGGGTTAACCATTCTCCCGTTCTTCATGCATGAATAAATAATGCTGAAAATTGCTGGCTAAACCTATCCTGGCAGAAACCTCAGCTCGCCTGCCTGCAACTTATTTAAAAAAACAAAACAAACTCAAACAAATAAACAAGAAACCACAAAATTCCCCACAAACAACACACACAAAACAACCCCCCCAAACTCCTAAAAAGCAGTACTTAAATCTGTATTATCATCACTATCAACAACCTAAAAATAACAACATGCAATGTCCAATAAACTTTCTCATTACTGTTTTCAGCAAATAATCCAGATCCAGAAATCAAAGGATTCCTGTCAAATTGGTACAACTTGGCTGCTGCTGTAAAACACACAAATGTTACTTCTAGCAACCTATTTCCTCATCTTTACTTCCTCAAATGATGTTTAGATTTACTTGATATCTCCACAGAATCTTAAAATGACTATAGAAAAGGTTTTAAAATTACACCAACATGAGTTTCCTTATCTTAATACAAAACAATCTTCTCAATAAGAAGGCCTGCTATGATTATGGTTTATTATCCTCATAGAAAAGTTTATATAATCCATTTAATAATTTGCCTTATTAATATGTTAATAGTCTCTTAAAGAATGAGAGATACAAGCTCCTTTCCTCTAAATCATTTTAATTAATCAGAACAAAGTATTCAACTTTTTTTTTAATGACCTTTGCTACTTGTGTTGTCAGTCAAAAATGGATTTTAGTATTACTTCACAGGATTAATTATTTATATGTGTAACAACACCATGTAATCTTTTAATGTTGCCTTTAAGACACTGCAGAACAGGAAAAATGCCTCATTCACTAATGGAAAACTAATCAGAAATTTTTAACTATGCTGTAACAAATCACATACATACTAACTAAAGAGGTATATTTAGCCTGCTATGCAGCACTGAGGAATTGCTTGTCATTTGTTCTGGTTTCCAGATATAAGCAGGAAGTCATCCACTGGAAATTAAACAAAGATCAAAAAAGCAGTAGTGGAAGTGCTATATTTCATATATACTGCATACCTGCTAGCAACAAAAGAAACTGCAGTATTTGGAGAAGATAAATGATAAAAAAAAGGCTTTTTAAAAAAGTACTGGATACGCTTTCTAAATTAATAAGAATTAAAGGATGACATTTCTTAGTAATGCTAAGTAGAGTAATGCTATTTCTTACTTATAACAAGTTACACGAAGTAATTTAGGGTTTGGCTTTCTACAGTAATTTAATACTTGACTTAAAATCATTTGTGTGATATTTCAATCACCTACACATACAACCAACAAGGAAGCATTCACTGAAGATTTTCCAATAAATAAAAGAAAAATAAATTCTTTTTATTTTGGATTTGTTAACTTAGTGATGCTTAATGTAGCGTCTAAGCATGCTCTTCCTACCATAGACTTCCCTGGGAATAAGCCTGTAACCTCAAATACTACACAATGCATACCCATACCACCACCATCAACTTCTAACTTTTTTCCTCCAACTTTCTACCTGCTTCCAAACTCTTTGTCTAGCCTACATCCCACTCACATGCTCCCTTTTCAGTAAAGTCTCCCGCCAAGGCTAATAATTGTCTCTCATTTACACCAAGCTAGAGAGTGCTGGCAGCAGCTGATAGGGAACACTGGACACAAAATGAAGATCTGTAGGTCATGCAGAATACCTGAATCATTAGGGAACTTTAAAACTAGTAACAACACGGTAGTTTTATTCAGCATCTTTCATGCTGTCATTATTAAGCAGCAGATATTTTTAGCCACCAAAAGCCAAATCCATCTGCAGTAGCAGTGTTTCCAAGGAGACAGAATAATTTAAATACATGTGGAACTAGATCTCTGTTTTCATCAACTCCTCTGTGTTACTGGAGCTGCTTTGAGTCAGATTTCTCATTTGAAGGGGGAAAAGTGTTTGGAATACATAGATTTGAGACTGTAATTTAACAGTAGTTGCTTATGCTTTCAGACAGGTATCCATTCTCTGCAAATAACAAATGTCAGGATACAACACATTTATTTTTCTTATTTACCAGTGCTCACATTCCAGTTAAAAAAAAAATAAAATACTCATATAGTTCATCAGTCTTTTAGAATAATTTTGTGAATTGCTGACATTTGATATAAGGTAATTTCTTTGATTGTTTAGCAAACATATCAGGCTCCATTCACTGAAGAAACTGCTAGGAGAATAGGACACGACTCAAGATGCTTGCAGCTGGTAAGGGATACAAACAAGTGGACAGAGGAAGAACCTTCTTCCAGCCCACTTCGGCAGTAAGAGGTTTCTTTTTTTATCATTTTGTTGAATTTTGCAGTAATTTTGAGTCTGCTTTAAGGGAATTCACTCAGTGAATACTACAAAAATGAGATGCATGCACTCATTTTTATATTGGAAATCTATTAAAACTAAATTCCAGCATTTTCATTTTATAAATATATTTTATCACTGAAGCCAATAATCATAATTTATTTATTTCAATAATGATTTCTGCTTCAAATCAGCTAAACAGGGTCCTGTAGTACAATTATTTTCTACATGTAGAGGCAGAAATAAGACAATAGAGAGCTGACATGCTGAAGTCTTTGCCCCAGTGAGGCCAATATCAAAAACTCCATTTTTTTTTCAGTGGGGCCAGGACTCCTGCCTATAGTGCTGCATCCTCAAATAATGTGGCTTGATAAACAAATCTATTTTCTGTACAAAGTAAGTTATTTTCTACTTGTGATCTCCAGTGACTGAACTAACAGCTGCTGCTAACATGTAAACTCAGCAGAAGAGATTTCATACAAGCTATTTCAATGTTTATTAAAACTACATAACTGCTGCAGGTACAAGATATATCTGTCTTGTACACGCAAATGAATTATATGTATCGTGTGTTTTCTTTATGACAAACATAATTAAATGACTGATTTACAAACCATATTCATTCCAAACCTAAACATAATGTGAAAATACACAAAAACCCTTTAGGAGTTTCTCTCTTGAGCCATTCTTACTGCATGTTCAACAGCCAATAAAGCACATACAATTTTAGGAGCAGTTCATTTTTAAGTATTTTTACTATCCAAAATTAAATATTTTCAGATCTTCCAGCACTATTCTCCTGCCTATAGTATACCCTGTATCTCCAACAGGGAGTATTTCCATCACACAAAAGACCTCTCTTCCTACAGCTTACTGAACAACTTCAGCATCGATGAGATGCAGTGCCTATACTGTCACATAAGAAAGTTGACAGCATTGCTGTCTATGGATCTCACATGGGTTGAAACCTCCTCGGCAGAAGAAATAATAACCTGAAAAGCAGCTTCAAAGTCACTAAGGAGGAACAAATGAGATTCTTGCATATGCTTTTTTTTTATACCCAAGAAATACTGTGGCAAGGATCAGGAACAGGTATTCAAAATTGGGATTTTTTTCACCCTTACCTGTAAATCGGGTTTCTGTGTTTCAGCTTCGTCAGTGCAGTCTGAAAGCTTCACTCCTCCTCTTTCTGTCCATCACACAGCAGTCCTCCAATAACTGAAGTCATCCTGGCATCCTCTGGAACATGCTCCCTGCCTTATTTCCCACTCCCCACCCCCATCTGCATGCTAGCAAAATGGGAAAACAGCAAGAAATAAACAAAACAAAAAAGCACATCTGAAGCTTGGCTTTAATGAACTCCTGAGTAATCAATGAGGACACTCTGTACCGGAAGGTAATGGCAAAATTCAAAGACAAGAAAAAAAATAAGTCTATTAATAACCTTCAGCTCCACTAGTGAATAGCAATTCTCCCTTTCAGCTCCTTTCTATAAGGAACAAGCAAGTAAACAAGCTGTAGAAACACAGCTATTGCCTGTATACATTCTTTGAGACTGACTCAGCTATCCACATCTTCAGGAAAGGAAATTCTGTGATTATCAAAATAAAAGTGGTGCTTTTCAACAAAGTAAGAATCTAGAAATCTCAATGCAAAACACAGTGAAAAATGGATGCCAGTGATTTCCTACTAAACACATTTTCTTCCTGTTTGAGGCAGTATTTATAAAATACCTAACAGTAATTACTAGATACTTTTTCTTGAAGTTCTGCCTGTGTAAAGCTTTACCTGTACAATCATCGCATGTGCATTTATTTTACTGCATTTTAATACAGCAGCCAAAATACAATATGCAGCATGAACTTTGTCCACACAAAATTTTCTACTTAAGTAAGAATTCAAATGCAGAGATTTACTGGGTGAATAATTTTCAGTTCATGTGCCTTAGATACACTACTAAGTCTATTCGTAGCATCATAAATCTGTTTGGAAAAAAAAAAGTGCTTCCCAAGATCAGGGAATTTTTATTTTCTATATATCCATATGTATCAGGCACCAGTGCATCAGATTTATGTTACAATAGCTTAATTAAAATAAAAAAATCAAGAATGAGCCTTCAGTTTTAGCTAAGGTAATGTTTATTGCCACTTCAAAGCATTTGTACTCCAAGATTTCCCCTTGAAAGGAAAACGTTAAACAACGGGAGCTGACAAATACCTGCGTGTTTACAAATTTCAATCTTTGCTATAGCTTTCCAACAAAATTAACTGAGAATTCCTTTAAATAAGAGCATCTATCCTCTTCACTGAATTATTGATCTTTACCCACAGCATGACTATACCAATTACCATACTTACACTATAAAGTAATAGCTGGTTTAGCTTCTGAAAAAATAGCTGTCAGTCTTATCATAATGAACTGCCAGTGGATCCTGAGTGTAACATTCAGATTCTGTCTTAACAAGTAAAGAAGGTGTCTTTTTAATCAAATTACTTCAATTTAACATAAAACCTCTTCCTGGATGCCTAGAAAAATGGAAATATATACCTGCAAGCACCAAAAAAACTAAAACAACTATAAGGTTTGAAATCCAGACAATCACTATACATTTCTCCAGTTGGAAGAAATTGTAGGGAACACTAAGGAAAACCTAAAGTGATATTTTTACCCTGATAAGCTTTATCATAAAATAAAGCTGATGATCTTCAGCTGTATCTTACTGTTTTTTAAATCTGAAGAAAGAGGCTTCACCTCTTAACTAGCCTGGCTGTTGAAGGAAACACTCAGATATATAGAATTGTAGTGTCATAACAGGATTTAATAAAAGTCTTTTCAATACAGATGCAAAGTGCAAAGCTCTTCCAGTCCTGAAGCATTATTAGAATAACTAATAACAGATAGATGGGCAGTACCAAAAAGTAAATTTCAATGCCTTGCAAAACTCTGCTATGAAAAAAGGAAGCTATTAACCAAAGAAACAACCAAACAAAAAAACCCCAACATCTCTAAGCCCCTAAATGAAACAACTCTAATATAGTGTTTCTAAAATAAAACACAAATAGCCTTGCCACAAGAAATAATTATCATTAAGGAGTCTGGTATTTTCCCTGCAATTCACAAGCACTGCACACAGACGCTCCCCAGCAGTGGTGTCTGTGCAGTGTCTGTAACCTACACTTGGCAGTTTCTTCAGAATTCTACATAAGATCAGGTGCTTCTTGTAAAATTTGCCCCAATTTGCACATAAAAAATTAATTTTCTTTATAACTGCATTTTAAGTATATGAAATTCACTTCTGCCAGTACATCAGGGTACTGAGGACATTCCCGTGCAGGTTGCGGTTCGGCTGCGTGGGCACCAGGCCAATTACAGCCAATACAGCTGGTGGCCTTCAGAAAGCAAGGGAGCAGCAGCCCTGCTGAGGACCTACCCATTATGGCAGATCCTGCTTTCAAATTTAGCCTTTTGCCCTCGGCCCCTGCCTGAGCTATTTAGCTACCCTGAGAAGCTGACCACACCTGCCTGCCTCAGGAGGATCTCAGACCTGCCTGACCACTACAGACCAAATCACCAGGCTCCTGGCTCAGGCTGTACTGCTGTATTGTCGGGCCACCCCCAGCTTCTGCCTTACCTGCCTTTTCTTTCCAAGCCACCTGCTGCCCTGGATGCTTCTCTGCATGGCACCTAAGTCTGGCTGTCCCTTTCCAGAGCCAACACCTGTGAAGTCTTAACAGTGCTTCCTGGCTCCAAAGTCCTATTATTAGACTAATTAATCAAATACACTGAGAAATGTTGAAAGGGAAAAGGGATCCTTTCTGAATCCAGGTTTGTACCTAGACCTTCCTGTGACTCAAGTGATTATTGAGCATGCTTATATGTTTGGCTATTCCAGATTTCTTTTGTTTTGTTTTCCAGACCTATCACATTAGGTAAAAGGAAGACTTCATCAGAAAGCAAATTCCTACAATGACTTTCTTCACTTCTTCTTTCTTTGATTATGTCTGTTGCTACTAAAAGATCTGCTTTTGTTTTCTCTGACTCTACGAAGAGTCAGATATTACAGGATTGTCTCCTTCCTCAAAAAAAGCTTCAGAGAAAAATATTAAGTGTGTGTACATATATATATAACTTCT
This sequence comes from Dryobates pubescens, assembly GCF_014839835.1. Classification (NCBI taxonomy): domain Eukaryota; kingdom Metazoa; phylum Chordata; class Aves; order Piciformes; family Picidae; genus Dryobates; species Dryobates pubescens. The sequence goes on from NC_071613.1 coordinate 35,737,625, forward strand.
CAGTAATTCATTCTCCCTTACTATATAAAGGTATTGAGTAAATGAAAATACTAAGTAAATTCAAATCAGGAACTGCAAGGCTTCCAGTGTCCTTCGACTAAATCTATATAGCTGTGCCATCAGGGCTGAAGTCCGTTCTTGGTTTGGTTCATTACAAACCACTCATGGATCTTGGTTCAGGTTTCACCTGTGACTCACAGATCTTTGTAATAACCAAGCTTATCAGTAAAGACTTTTTACTTCCCATTCAGAGTTAATGACAAGCTATAGTGGAAACAAAGCTGAAAGATACTGCACAGACCCTTGGGAAATAAGTAAAATGATACTGATATATTACAACTTATTTACAAGGATGATGATCAAACTACACAAACTTCCACACTCAGAGATGCTGGGAAAAAATAACTTAAAGCTTTAGACAACCTTGACTGTAAAGATGAACTGACATAGCTTATTATATAATAATTAGAATTGAAAACAAATCTCTTGGATTCCATAACACATTCTGCTAAACCCAAACATGACCCTTCCCAAAACGTCTGCTTTCAGACTCTTCCTTTAACAGAGCTATGTGTTCCACTCCCCTTTGTAGTGAGAGAACGAAAAGGAAATCATGGCTGAAGGCAAAAGGTACTTGTAGAAATACACATAAATACATATCTCAAAGTCATCTGACCACTGATAAGAAACATATCTCACCCTCTACTTGACAATCAACACAGGTGCACGACTCCCAGCAACTATCTTTGGGTTACATAACTTCATGGTAGTTGATCGCATAATCCTTCATTAGAAACCAATTACTGTAGATCTGTCAAGTGTGAGATCTGCCCTAACATTCTGCTTAATGAAGATATTTCTGGAGCTTGATATTTAGAGAAAGCTACAGGCAGACATTTGAGACTACTACCAGTCTTCACCAGGCATTGACTGCAGGACCAGGCATTTGCCTGAGAAGAGAGCAGCTCATGAGCAAAAGAGCTGTTACTTCACCTCTTAATGCTGGAAGAGGTCAGATCTCCTAGAGCATAATCATATTTTTGAAAGATCATTACTATAACATCAAAACAAGTTTGTCACACACAGTGTAGAAATAAAAAACGTACTAACTGTTCTGCTAGCAAGATCCCAGGTATGTATGTCACATTTGACCCTTTAGACCTACTAGATCTCCTGAGAGACATTGTAACACCTTGTTTCTCAGCATCCTACCTGTCTGTGGAGAGATGAATGGACTGAGCCTGCAAGGTAGCTCAAGACTATCTGAATTTCAGTCACCACCACCGTGATGTGGCAACTCAGCATCCAGTATCATTAAGAAATGGGCCAGCATGTATACACTTTCTCTGTCAGTAAACACTGATAGGGGAAAAGAGGCTAAAATGACAAGTGAACTATGTATATCTTACAAGTGTGCACTCAGGGCTGCCGCTGGAAAATTTGTGTGGTCAAAAGAACTGGAATCCACTGATGTTTGATCATGAAATCAAGGTCTACATTTCCTTAATTTGAAGATGCTGCCACTGCAAGGAAAGTACTTGTGAAGGAAACCAAATGGAGAATTGTGGTTTCTTTCTCAGTCCTCAGAAATCTCTCAATACATGCAGGATTCCAGTAGTCCAAGGTTAATAGTGAGAAGCTATCAAAAAGGACATGTGTAATATAGTTTCCATGACTCTCTGAAAAAGAATGCTGCAGTCAGAAAGAGCAATGTATTAAAATGCAGAAACCATACAACAAGCTGTATTGGCTTCAATGCCCTACTGACGGCATTTAATGAAGCCTGAAGGGATGACTGTTCAGGTTGGAGAAGTTGGATAATTATGAGTGATACACAGTGAAAACACATCATCCTATAGTTTGAAAATCAAAACTGTAATCAGGAAAGAACAGGATTACTTTACTACAGCATTCCTACATTTTTGCTCTGCAACAGAACCTAGAAGACTCTGCCTTCTCTGAAGCAGCTGTGTCAAACAGAGTCTGTTTCAGATCAGAACAGTAACAAACCAAGCCCTTTTATATGGCACACCAGGATGCTAGAAAGTATCCATACTGTTAGTGGCTCTGACACTTGAAAACAGGTTTCTTTAGTATCACTTACCTATGAAAGAGTTGTAAAACCTGTTCTAAGATGGTGAGGGGAAAAAAGAAAAAAAGAAAACAAGACTACACTGTTTGTATTGCAGCTGAAGACAGGAAACAAAGTTCTATCCTTAGTTCCAAGAGAAACAGTACTGCAGCACCTCTGGTTATAACAGGTTTTTCTTTACTCTTTGATAAATTGGACCAAGCAAATCCCAAAACAATTCTCCTTTCCCCAGTATAATTGGAGGAGGGGGAACCTTGTGTGGAAAAAAACCAAAACCAACAAACAAACAGAAACCTCCATGAAAACAGTGCCAGGTGGAAACAAATCCGAGGGCAAAACTGAGAAACATAATTGAGGCAGATTAATTTTCATTTCTTAGAAATTCAAGTTACATGCATTTCAACTTCCTTAGACTTCCACCCACTTACCAACATCCATTTATATTCCTTCAATAAACTGCAGAGTACAGTCATCTGCCTTCAGTGAAATTAGTAAATGACACAAAAGAGAGAAAAGCTAAACAAAGAACTTCTGCATAAGAGCCTATATGGATTTCCATTAATTCATCTCTGACAATCTTATAAAGCAGCTTTTGAGCCCAGAAATTATTTCCATTTTTTTCTTATTTACATACTAACAACTAAGGTAAAAAATCAGGAATCCACTTACTATAACTTTCAGGTTTACTTGCTCAGTTTTCATTAGCTGTAAATAAAATTCTTGGGTTTCAGCCCTACCTGCTCCAGTGAGCTACGTCAGTGAGGAATACAACTTTTCACTACTGTAATAGGCACCTTATGAGATTTTACTTAGTCACCACAGCTGCGTACCTGAGAGATATTTCTTCATTCTGCTTGTTTTGAAGATTAGATGAGTTTCTTCTTTTATTTATATTCCTTCCTCCTCTACTAATGCACTGAATTGATGAAACCTTTAAGCTGATTTTGAGACAACCCAGTTCTGACCTAGCTGGCATTTACACATAGAGATGTAAAGATGCCTAGGGAAAGGGGAAAAAAAAAAAAGGGGGGGGGGGGGGGGGGGGGGGAAAGCGCCCTTTCACATGTCCTAGACCGCCTGGATATTTTATTTCATTTATTATTACTTTAATAAATACCAGATCCATATATGGAAAGTATATTTCCCCCTCTTCTCTTTTTTTAAGGGCCATGAATAAGGACTTTATTGATGAAGTAACTACAACATCAGTCTTTAATACCTGTATTTCTGCCACAGGGTAAAAGTTTGTATTCAAAAGCAAGCATGGTTTAAGTAGAATGCTCATGGTAAATGATTCCCACAGATGTTGTTACTGAACCTCCACTTAGAGAAAATGCTTGAAAATTGATTTGAGATTGCACACGCATGTGTGTGTATTTAAATGTTCTTGGAAGTTCATTAAATAACTAACAGATGTCATAAATATTTTGCCCTTTTGGACAGGCTTTAGTATTTTTTTTTCAGAAATCTTAAATGCAGAAAGTACTGCAACATAATAAAAGGCACAAACCCATAGATTTGTGCTATACTGCAATTAGCTACATCTAATCAAGAGGGTAAAGGTGAAAAGACATTAACATGGATAATACAAAATACATTTGAAAAATAAGACAAATGTCAGCATCAGATGTTTGGAGGACTAGGTAAAGATCTTTAATCTCAACAGATTATAAATACAGCTTTTATTTAGGCTATTGAACGTAAAGTAAACAACTATAAAGCTTGTAAGCAGCAAAGCTGTTTTAAAAAGCTGTTTGGGAAAATCCCCAAAGAAATGGTACAAAAGATCAGTTACCTTTTAAGAAATGCAGCAGGTGCCTGATTTGCCATGCTGCTGGCAAGAAGAAAGGTCATTATTTACCTTTCTGCTCTTTCATAGCTAAGGTGGAGGTTCAAAATATTGGTGCATAGGTCCCTCCCCAAGTGACATGAACTTCAACCACACCAAAGAAAAGTGTTCTGCAATAGTGATCTGTGTCTTCACATACAGATTTGCAAGAGTGTTCTAGAAGAGAACACTCCCTTGGGGGTGGGGGACAGAACATGAGTCTAGTGTCATTGATTTCCAAAACAATCTTGTAAACAAGAATGCCCAAATTCACAGAACTTAATGGTCCAATATTAAGTTAGTGTTACGCCCCTTTTCATCAAGAATGACCCCCCCCCAAAAAAAAGACAAGACTCTTACTCAGCAAAACTATTTTATAACTTGTTGTGGTAGGTTGAGAGAGGGCTTAGCTCTCCCTCCTCCACAGAGTAAGAAACCACAACTAACCCAGTCGAAGAGCAAGCTATATATTTACAAGCATATATGGAAAGCAGGTTATATATGACACAATATATACAGGTATTTACAATATATACACAGAAATATACAGCAAAGAGAAATAACACAACAAAAATCCCTCCCTGAGGGAGGGATCCCCTCCTTGGAACCCCCTCTCTCCCCCCCCCTACCTCCCTTTTTCCCCAAAAAGGGGTTAGAGAGAAAGAAAGGCAAGTTACTAAGGAAAAGAGTTGTTAGTAAGCTTCAACAGCCCATGCAGGATTAGTTTTTGCTTATCTGAAGGCCAACTCTAGCAGTTCGCAGAGAAGCAGGCAGGGAGAACAGGCTGATCACCCAAACTCCCCCAACTCCCCAAACTGAACTGAACTGAGGAAAAAAAAAAAAATTCCAACTGCCCCACAGCTTACAGTTGCATTTTATCTATTCACCAATGAAATTAGTTTAGAATATCAGAATGTTTTGGTTCTAGTACCGAAAACATTTAGCCAGTGTTTCAGCACTGTTTGCCCTTAAAGGCACAGTGCCAAACGGTCACACTTGTCAGTTAAAGTACATTTCTGGAAGATGTAAGTATGGATTTGAACACTTTTAGGCTGAGGAAAGAAGAGTGACCAGACCTCCTGCTTTCTTAGGAAGTACTTTCACCTATAATAAACAAGTACATGCCTATCACTGGTCAAAGAGAAAATCCTATCACATTAGAAGACCCATAGAAAAGGGATCCATGCTTTGGAGTCTCAGAGCATGCAGCTGCCTGTACTCTCAAGAAGCTCAGAAATGCAGCTATCCTACTGTGCTAATATGTCTATTTCATCAAGGTGAGAACTCCAGTGAAATACGGGGTAACTGAATTTCTCTTTGCGTGTTTGCAGAGACACGAGCCCTATTTTCTAGGCAGAAAACACAGTATTTATTGCTTTAAAAGTTGCTGCTGCTAAGAAGCATAACATTGATGTCCTGAGTTGCATTGACTTTTTTAATCACCTTCAGTGCAGCAGCTGACCTGCAAGAAAATGCTCAGCAGAATCACAAACTTCAAAGGACCCATACTGACAGAATATTATGGTTGACCATAAAACCAGGACAGTAGAAAACATGCACCAGGAATTATTTTAAACAAATTTCTCAAGACATGGCAAACAAGGGAAGATAAAAATTTTGTCACTGGGCAGACACATCTCTTTTCAGACAGATCAGCTTCAGAAGAGATGTCCTAGAAAAAACCTGAAGTTGTCACTGGAAATGATAACTGGCACTTCTTATACATAAATTGTTAAGCCTTAATTAGGAGGAATTTTAAACAAAGTGAAAGAATCCACTTTATTTTGCATCATTTTGATTAGATAACAATTCTGGAGAAGTTAATGAGCAACTGAAGGTTGAGAATGGGCTTGCTTTCATTATTCAGAAACACAGCGTCGTGCAATAAGAGTTCTCTCAAGCTCTCCTTTATTTAGAACTTGTTATGTGTGGAGAGGTGTACATTAGACTGGTTTATTTTAGTATCAGCAGGGTTCCTACCATATTCCTTATGGACTTTGTCATACAGGCTCAATAAGAATTTGTCTTAAAATTTGGCCAGGCAAGTACTTGTGTCCCATGATGAGAGATGCATTATACAAACAGAAGGACACAGGGGTGGAAGAAATAAAAGTCTGATGATAAAATTTTTTCTGACAGTTAAGTGGCATAAATAAACAAAGCCAAGATGGTCCTCTTCTACAGATACAACAAGCCATTCAAAATCAGATTCAGTATGTAGAAAAACTACTGATATGCAGCAACATTACGTTGAGCATGATTCAAAAATTGTGTATTTCTAACCAAACTAAGTTATCTTATCTATTCGCATGAGTATTAACACTTCCCTTAGGATTCCAGGGAACAGTGCTAAAAAAGGCCTCACTTGTAAACAGAAGAGATATAAAAGAGTAACATGTAAATATTTTTACCATTCACTGTGTGCTATAGTTTAAAATGTAAAAGTTCAGTACAAACTGGAAGATACAGAAGAGTCATTTCAAATATTTGCATTTATCAAGTGATTTACTTTTTTTTGCTATTTTAACCTACTAATGTACACTTCTTACAGAACACTTTCACATACAGGCCAGAAAAATTTTAAACTCCAGATGAATGGAGATCACTCTATACAGATTGAAAAGATACCTTCCCTAACTAAAACTAGGCTAATATGAATCTAAATCCACTTTATTATTTTTAAAGCCATCCAATACTGAGATGCAAGTAATAGAACATATTCCAACCCCATGCAGTGCTACAGACTAGGAGATGAGTGGCTGGAGAGCAGTCTGGCAGAGAGGGACCTGGGAGTGCTGGTCGTCAACAGGCTGAACATGAGCCAGCAGGGCGTCCAGGTGGCATGCAAGGCCAATGGCATCTTGGCTTGTATCAGGAATGGTGTGGCCAGCAGGACTAGGGATGTAATTCTGCCCCTGTACTCAGCACTGCTGAGGCCTCACCTTGAGTACTGTATTCAGTTCTGGGCCCCTCACTTCAAGAAAGAGATTTGAGGTACTGGAGTGGGAGTGATGAGACTGGTGAAGGGACTGGAGAGAAAGTCTTATGAGAGAGGCTGAAGGAGCTGGGGTTGTGAAGACTGGAGAAGAGGAGACTCAGGGGGGACCTTATCACAATCTACAACTACCTGAAGGGAAGCTGTAGTAAGGTGGGTGTTGGGCTCTTCTCCCGGTCAACTTGTGACAAGACAAGAGGGCATGGTCTGAAGCTGTGCCAGGGGAGGCTTAGATTGGATGTTAGGCAGCACTTCCTCATGGAAAGGGTAATTAGACACTGGAATGGGCTGCCCAGGGAGGTGGTGGAGTTGCCATCTCTAGAGTTGTTTAAGGAAAGACTGGATGTGGCACTTAGAAACATGGTCTAGTCAATGTGGTAGAGTTTGGTTGTAGGCTCAGAGGTCTATTCCAGCCTCAGTAATTCTGTGATAATTCTGAGAAATGTGGTATTTCATTCTAGTGACATGATATGGCAAAAGAACAAGAATATTTTCTTACAGAAACCTAGACAATTTTACTATATTCATGGGGGTATTGTCCACTTCAACTGCCATTTACAGACTCAACCTTTCACAACATTAAGGAAAACAATAGTTTTGCAAATAATTAAAGTGAATGTGTTTGTGTTAGAGATAACATACCAAAATTTCCTTATCTTTAAAGAATTTTAGCACAAAATTAATTGATATTTTTTAAATTAGCATTGGACTGATGCTAAAACCCAAGACTGTATTAATTACTTGTAATCATTAGTTATTCCTAAATTTAATCCACCCTGTGTTCTAGAGACAAAAGTAGGAATTTTCTTTAAAATCCGTATTCATAAGGTAAGCACCAAAACGTCTCAGCAGAACATCAGTTCTGTGTGATCATGCACTGACATCTAGTGAATACCCACAATTGAGAAATCCTGTTGCTTATCTTCTCATTGCCTAAGCAGGACAAATGTTAATAATGACAACAAGTTGTTTCCAAATATGGACTATGCTTCCTTTAATTAGAGAGATATTAGGATGTACAGTAGTTTTTGTACACAGGCATAAAAATGCACATACAGCATGCAGTATCTGACCTGCTCAAAAAACATGTGTGTCCCTGTAAACAAGTCACTACTTCATTTTATTTTTCATCCATACCCACAGCCTAGTGACTAGTACACAGCATGTCAATGACACCAAACAGACAAACAAGTTCTTTGGGCCTAGATGTATTTTGCAAACCTTCACCTCCACTCAGGAAGTCAGCTGGCTCCACACACAGCACACTTGTTTTGTTTCTACCATGTAGCAGATGGTGATGGAGATGATCTGAAAAGCCCTTAAACGTGAACGGCACATGCTGAGAAACAGCGGAGACTGCAACCAGAGGATTTATAGCCAAGAACAATCTGGGGTCAGCAATTATGTCATCGCATTGTCACTCCTCCTAAAGCGTCTCAGCAGATATGCAGAAGCTAGCTGTTTGACCTATTCATCCAGCTCCGTGCAGAATCACCAGCTTCACATCCTCTGCACACACAATGGAAAATATCCCACATTGCAACTCGTAACTCTTCTTATTCTTTAACTTCATTTAAGGGACCCTTCTCCTAAACGCTGAACATTTCTTGAGCATAAAGCCCAAGCCAGAAACTATCTCTTCTATTGAATTCTCAGGGAGCACTGAAAATTTTTTTGATGAAAAACTGCACTAACTAGTAGTACAAACAAAGGTGGAAAAGCAAATATCAAAATAAACCTTCAAGCTCTTCAAAAGGGTTGAGGATGTTTTGAGGGGCAGGAGAGGAGGTCGTATGCAATACACTGCCAGATGCTATTAATTGCTGTAAATTTTTGCCGACCCATGTTCAAAATTCCAGATTTCATACCTCAATTTTCTTGAAGTCCCAAATAAAAAGATGTCCAGAATCACACATGATATTCTGAGCGATACACTATTGCAGGCTACAAGCTTTTTTTTTTCTCTCAAAATTAGCTCAACTGACTTGAAAGTTGTTCTTTGTGAGCAGTGACACAGAGGTCTAGACAACTTGCACATACCATGTTCAATCTGTCTCCTAGAAGGCCACTGGGGAAGGAGAAAAGTGGGGGGAAAAAATCTTTTAAAAATTAAACCTTTCAGAACTTCTACTTTCATTTGGAAATAAATAAATAAATATATGCATCCAGGGTATTCATGTTGGGTATGAATGTTAAGCTCAACTTTTCTCTTATGTATATGAGACTTATTTTGTTACAGCTATGACATACACAAGTGATAGCACCAGGGAAGCTAGTAATAACTATAAAGTTAGTACCTAAATACTAGGTTGCCCTACTCCTGTATAACAAGTCTCCAGCAGAATAGTGCATGTGTTTCACAGATTAATGCAGTATTTTTTGTCTTCATAATAATCCTACATGTATGTGTGTGTGGTGACAGTGGCAGGGGGAGATGGAGGTCTCCCAGGCCAGCCCATACGAAGACCAGCAGGCCACTAGCAGCAGACTTTCCAGATTTGTTTTCAACACAGGTCTAAATTACCTTTCAGATCTCATATCTTTCTTAGATGTACCATACAAAGATCTTTCCAACAGAAACAATAATTGCCTAGTTTACCTGTGCTATTTGTTTCAGTAATTTTTTTTTTACCAGTTTAAAAAAACCCAAAACACTAAAGTACACACATACAAAAAAAAGCAAAACAAAATCACCAAACTAAACTAATGGGGGTGTGGAGGAAACTTAACAAATCTGAATCTGTGTCTTTTTTGGAATGGGTGTTCAAAAAGGAAAACACCAACAGGACAGAAATTCAGAAAAAAATTACCTATTCCCTAAGCAGTTACTCCGTCAAGGCGTCTCCTAGAATTCCTTGGTTCAGGATACATCCCAAACATTCTATATTACTCATGTATTCATCTCAGAAGGTGAGGGATAGACACACAAACAAAATGACACAATTATTGCCACTTAACAGATTTTAGTTTGTGAATGAGTTAACGCATTTTGAGATTCTTTATTTAAAATGTCTGAGCCCCTTTAAAAAGTATGTTACAAGTACATCTTGCAAACAAGTCCAAATCAAAGTAAACATTAGCAGAAGCCATTACAAATCCTGAGCAACTTTAACTCTCATGACTGTTCAGATGCATATACAATGTTCACAAATATACACACATACAAATATATATGCATGTATGATACCTTCCTGTTTGTCAAGACTCCACCTGGAGGATGAAGTTTTTCATGCTATCACTACAGGAAGCCTCTGCAAATTTTACACTCTTATGCTATGTCAAAACTTAGAATAGGTAACTGTATCCTTGCCAAATAGGAATTCACATTTACATGTAATCTTACAGGCAAAACACAGATTATTAAGAGAAGGGATGGGAAGGGGGTGCAGCAGGGTGCCTGATCAGTTTTCACGGATCAAAATGTCTTCTGTAGTAAAGAAGATTTCTACCTCCTCAAACCACATGCAGTATTCTGCTTTGCAGATCAAAAATCCTTGTTGCCATGGGGACTATAAAAAAAACCCAACAAACAGTCATGACATTGCAAGGCTACAACAGAAACATCTGCTGGGAATTTACCAGTACCCCGGGGATTTTTAATCAAAAATGATTGGTTATTTTCAAACTGAAAACAAAATGCTTCCTCAAATCTTAGTTCCAAACTCTGCTTCCACAAATATGTTGCAAGTTTTCCCTAAAATTTACTCATATATCTGCATAATGTTTACACAAATTAGTGTAAATTAGTGTACTATAAGAAGAACACCAACTTGTATATATGTCTTTTCCAGGTATCCTTCATTATTAAGTTGAGCACTAATGACTTACATCGCTCAGTCCATCTGGGCAGAGGACAACAAACAGATCTTAAAAAAGACTTAAAGCACTTGAGAAGCATACACACAGACACACACAAAAGAATATTGTATAAGCCAGACTGTACAAAGCAAGATTTAGAATACAATTGTTTAAAACAGTATTTCAAGGTTAGTTATACATGCAATTTGCCCTTTGTAGCTGCGTTCTTACCGGGTAACAAAAATTAACATTTGATTACTAAAACAGAATGTCGCGCCTTTTGAGAAGGCTGTTGGCACTTCAAAGTGAAGTGAAAAAAAAGAGACTCAAAAATTCCCACTGGAACATAAACAGTTCCAAGAAGTGTGAATAAAAAACCCGCAACACATTGATCCATGCAGTAACATGGAATTCATACTACCAAATGTACCCTTTAAAGTACTCCACCCCCATATATTTATTTTCCTGTCAAATATGTTTATAACATAGAATGCCTCAAGAATGCCCTATGAAGAGTATTAGATAGAAATGCTATAAAAATTGTGTGACCTCTAGGCCATATGCTGGTTTTTAACACAACAATAAACTTGGAAAGAAACCTGGAGAAAAACATTCTGCAAAACAGTGTCTACATAAATTGCTTTTGCATATCGAAGCAGTCTCAACATATATTTGAAATACATTTTTCTTTTAACATTGCAACTACCTAAGATTATGGCAAACTAAAAAAGAAACCTTGGAAACTAAGTGCAAGTCTTATCTGCAGACTGCTTCATGGTTCCAGATGGCTTTGCGTAACTGTTAATTAGGGAATAAATGGTTTTATATCTGTTCTTAGATACATACTTTTTTAATCTGTTCGCTTGCTTATCAGACAGTACATTATACACAACACAGTAACACTGAAACCAATCAGCTTTGATTAACTCTTCACTTCAACCCACATCCCCGGAACACAGCAAGCTACCTGCAATTTAACCATGCCAAGTCCCCTTTTTGACCAAGACTGCCTGTACACTCTGGCACAGAACCACACAGGTCTTGTGAAATGCTTCAACAAATCGTCAAGTAACTGAGAATATTCTGAGTAACAGAAAGCTCTTCCAGTGGAGAGTGGAAGTGCTTTCAGAACAGTGTGGCATCCATCATCTGATGAGTGTTTAGAATTCACAAAAATGCAAGCATCTTTTCCTCTGAGGTGACTGATGAGGGAAGAGGGCTGTGCAGTAAGAACTAATACAACAACATATACTACAAATAGTAACAAACAGGAAAATATTTAATCTTGTAGATCATTTTATCTGCGTGTAGCAGTCCTTTGATGCTGTGAACACTGCATCTATTTCACAAGCCATTTCAGTAATAGCGATGCTCTGCATTTCTGACTCATCTTTGTCCTCTGGCTCACTGTTTCTCTAAACCAGTCAAAACCAACCACCTGTAGAATACTTCCCTACTTATATTTAGCTGTTTGGAAAAGAAACCAAAGCACTGTTCAGCCCCATTCACCCCCCTCTCCAGGCTGAACAAATAGATCAATGTATTACATCAGTGCTGTAACATCTGTCTGTGGTTAAAGCAAGCTGCTGCTTCTACTGCTGCAGAAGACAAACACCAAACGAGGCTGTATTCTGATCTGCAGCCTCTCAACAAAGCCATTTGTTACCAAAGTACCACAATTTACAATAGTAGAAGCATTCTAACAATTACAACCTCCAGCAGTGGCTTATTGCTTATTTCTGCAACACCACTACCCCCTGCAGATCCCCCAACTGTTGCTATGCAATCATAAAGGCAGAATATAATTTTCAATTGTCATGAGAATGACCTGGTAGAATCCAAAATCTAAACAGTATAGAACAAAATATGTAACAATGATACATTCACAGCAAGGTAACATCACACGCTGCAAACACCTCTCACGACTAAGGGTCCCCACAAAGTGGAGAAGTCAGCCTACCTTGAAGTGCTTTGTATTACAGAAATCTGAGACTACCGAACTCAAATTACAAACAGATTTCTCTAGGTTCAACCAAACTTACGCCTCATACTGCGGAAAGTTCTGTTTATTTCACGATAAAAGCTAGATAGATCTAAAGATCTCCCTCTGAGGTATCTAAGAACATTTTAAAATAAAGAATGCTTAGTCACGAGTGAAGATAAAGAAAAACAACCCCTCTGAGTTCTCTGGTACTCCTGCTCTTCATTGCATTCTCAATCTTAAACAAATAGGAGATTTTTAGTGACTCGCCACAGACTGGGCTGGCCTGAACCATACTTCATAAAACAAACACAAAAATAATGTATTAAACCAAAAGCCAGAGGTAAGAGCAGGCATGCAGAGATCCTTCCTTATAGTAAATTTTTAGAAACGGTGTTTGAGAGATTGCAACAGCTTACTCTGACAAGGCTAAACAGCACAGAAGACATCCTGGAGTCACCTAGGATGACTCCACTCCAACATCTTTACTTTCGTGTCTTTATATACTTTACCACTTCCCAGAGTATACCAAAATTTACAAACTTTTCACAGCTTTACTTTTTCCACACTATGTAAAAAAAAAAAGAATCCATCCTCCAGTTTGCACGAGGAAGAAAAAAAGACAACAAACGGGGGTGAAAAATCATTTATGGTGGAGTTTAGTTAAGAAATCCCTCAGTAAAACAAATTGCCCCAGTAAAATACATGGCGGGTGATGTGGTGGTTGGAGGCTGTCTTGCGCTTAGTGATCATGAAATGACAGAATTCTTGATTCTTGGGGAAGTAAGGAGCAGGGTCAGTAAACCACTACCATTGTCTTCTGGAGGGCAGACTTCAGTCTGTTCAGGATACTGGTTAAGGGTGTCCCTTGGGAGACAGTTCTGAAAGGCAAAGGGATCCAGGAAGGTTGGACATTCTTCAAGAAGAGGTGCAGGGGCAGGCTGTCCCCATGTGTTCTAAAACAAACTGTCAGGGAAGCTGACTGTCCTGGCTGAACAGGGGCAGGGGCTCAGAAAAAATGAAAGGAGAGTTTACCACCTTGGGAAAGAGGGGCAAGCAACTCAAGAAGAGTTAGGTCATGCAGAAATAACATCAGAAAGGCAAAAGCCCAGCTAGCACTCAACCTGGCTGCCGAGTGGTAACAAAAAAGGTTTTTACAAATACTTTAACAACAAAAAGGCAGCCAAGGAAATTGTCCACCCTTTATTGCATGCAGGGGGGAACACTGCTACCAAGGATAAGGAAAAGACTGAAGTACTTAATGCTTTGTTTGCCTCAGTCTTTAATAGTCAGACCCACTATCCTCAGGGTATTCAGCCTCCTGAGAGGGATGGAGAGCAGCATCAACTCCCCATAATTGAGGTGGAAGCAGTTTAACAACCTGATATGACAACTGGACACTCACAAGTCTGTGGGGCTGATGCTGAGGGAGCTCATGAAGGAGTTTGCCAAGCTGCTCTCTCATTAACAGGGGAGGTGCCAGATGACTGGAACTTACCAACATGACACCCATCTACAGAAAAAGCCAAAAGGAGGATCTGGGGAACTACAGGCCTGTCAGCCTGATCTCTGTACCAGGGAATATTATGGAGCGGTTCATCTTGGGTGCACTCACATGTCAAGTGCAGGCCCAGCTCCGGGATCAGGCCCAGTCAGCATGGGTTCATGAAACACAGGTCCTGCTTGACCAACCTCATCTCCTTCTATTACCAGGTGACCTGCTTAGTGGATAAGAGAAAAGTTGTGGATGAGGGAAAGGTCATGGATGTTGTCTACCTGGACTTTAGCAAAGCTTTTGACACTGTCTCCCACAGCATTCCTCTCAAGAAACTTGCAGCCCACGGCACAGACAGGTAGACTATTTGCTGGATTAAAAACTGTTTGGATGGCTGGGCCTGAAGAGTTAAATGGAGTTAAATCCAGCGGGCAGCCAGTCACAAGCACAGTCCCCCGCAGCTTGGCACTGGGACCAATTATGTTTAACAGTTTTATTAATGATTTGGATGAGTGGATCAAGGACACCCTCAGCAAGTTTACAGACAATACTAAATTGAGTGGGAGTGTTGATCTGCTCAAGGGCAGGAATGCCCTGCAGAGAGATCAGGACAGGTTAAATTAATTGGCTGAAGTTGACAGAATGAGGTTTAACAAAACCAAGTGCTAGGTCCCACGCTTTGGTCACAACTCCAAGCAATGCTACAGGCTTAGGGAAGAGTGGCTGGAAAGCAGTCTGGTGGAAAAGGATCTGGGAGTTCTGGTGGATCACCAACTGAACATGAGCCAGCAGTGTGGTCAAGAAGACCAACATCATCCTGGCCAGTATGTGTCCAGCAGGAGTAGGGAAGTGATCGTGCCTCTGTACTCTGCCCTGGTGAGGTCACAGCTTGAGTACTGTGTTCAATTCTGAATGCTACACTATAGGAAAGACATTGAGGTCCTGGAATGTGACAGCAGAAGAGAATAAAGGCTGGTGAGGGGTTTGGAGGGCATGTCATACAAAGAGTGGCTGAGGGAGCTGGGCTCATTTAGTCTGGAGAAGGCAGAGGGGAGATCTTATTGCTTTCTACAACTACTTGAAACAAGGTTGTAGTGAGGCTGGTGCTGGTCTCTTCTCCCATGTAACTAGCAATAGAAAGCAAGGAAATGGGTTTAAGTTGTGCCAGGGGAGGTTTAGATTGGATTTTAGGAAAAAAATCTTTACTGAGAGAGCGGTGAGGCATTGGAACAGGCTGCCCAGGGAGGTGGTGGAGTCACCATCCCTAGAGGTGTTCAAGAAGTGTGTAGATGTGGTTTAATGGTCATGGTAGTTGGGTTATGGTTGGACTCAATGATCTCAAAGTTCTTTTCTAACTTAATGATTCTAATGAGTCTACATCCTCATTCAGAACACTCAGGTGGGTACAATTAACTCATTTGACTGAAAGAACATGGGAAACTTCCATCCTGAAACAAATTGTTCAATCTTAAACTCTACTTGTCTGTGTCAGTCACTGCCCCTACCCAACAGGTTGTCTTTTTTGCCTACTTAGACTAAAAGGTGTTTCAGGCAAAGAAAGAACTACGGGTATGTGTTGCTCCAGAGTTTGTTGCACTAAGCAGATGTAGAACCTAGCTTCTTGCACAGGACTTGCACAGTTTTGCAGCAGCACAAGATGTATCTAGAACCACAGAGAAAGCCCCTGAAATGTTTCACATTTATTCCACTATCCCAGTGGATGGCTATGGCTGCATTTTCTATCACCAGCTGCCCTCACACTGCTCTACCACCACCTGCACAGCAAGGCAAGCAGGCTCGGACTCCCACCCACACGCCAGCACTCCAATTCCCCACACCCACTTCCACCAAGGGACTCAGAGCCGCTCGGTACCGCAGGGAGAAAAGGCACTGGGGCACCTGCAGCACCTAGCGACAGCTAAAAGCCATGTCGGCCTAAAGTGGTGCCGCAGGCTATCTCACCTCACCCCTGTTAACACCTCAAGCGTCAGAAACACCTGGAAGGTCAGCCGGTTTCATAGGCAAGGACCCAGTAGATATTGATTTGCAGACAATTGCTCTCTCCAGGCAACTTACGAACCTGGGTACCAAGGGAGTTTGCTCTCTTCCTCACTAAGAAACCCCCAAGCTCCCGGGCTTACAACGGGGGGCACCTTTCCTCCACAACCTCCTCTGCGGTTAGAAACACCCAGCGTCTTCACCTGGAAAACTGTTATTTCAGCTCATCCTGCCGCTACACTGGCATTTACGAATAACGCAAGTAACGGCGCGCCTGGCGTCCTGCCCTGCACCGCCAACCCCGAGCCCACAAGCGAGGCTTGCCGAGCCCTGGGGCTGAGCGTCACCACACGGCTCACGAAGGCCGCTGCCTCCTCCGCGCCGCGCTCACCTGCCGCCGGGCCGAAGCCGCTCTCGCCAGCCTCCGGGCTGGAGCCGTCACTCGCTACCTCCGCCAGCCGATGAGCCCAGGCCGCCGCGCGTCCTTATCGGGCTGTTCGACCCCCACCTCCCGCCCGGCGCTCGCTGTCTGCCTCGGAGAACCAGCAGCCTTCGGCCTGCCGGCGGCACGCCTCGCACGCCACGCCCTCGCCGCCTGCCGCCAGGCCGGCCTTTCCTCGCGCTCCCCGTACCTGTCCCCGGCGGCTGCAGACGCGGGCGGGCCCCAAGGCACCCGACAGTCCCTGGGCTCGGAGTGGGCACTCGCTACTCGGCCGCCCAACTGCCAACCGCCAGCAGCCACTCCATGCCGCACCGCTCTGCGATGCCGTCCGAGCCGAGGATGGGGCGGCGCTGGCCGAAGCGCACGGCGCGGCCGGGGAGCGGCGCTGTGGCGCAGAACGGCGGAGCCGGTGGCCGGCCCGCAGCGCTGGGCGGTGTGAGCTGCGGGGAAGAGCCGAGGCGCCCCCGTCCGCTGCGTGCCGTTCGGCTCCCTGAGCCGGGACCGGCTGAAGGACCGCTCAGTGCGGCTTCGCAGATAGCAGCAAGGGGCAGGCTGAGGGCGCTACTTGAACGCTCATGGCTCACGTACCTCACTGCGGCTCCCGCTGCCTCAAAGGCCGGAGAAGGGAGCGTGGGGTCTTGCGGTAACCCGATGGGTAAAAGCCGGGAGATGACTGGTGGGGAATAAGCCTGTGCATATCTGTTTTTCAGTGTGTTAGCAGGTGTTTTTAGTAAATCTACTGACATGCCACGGGAAAAAAAGGAAAAAAAAAAAAAAAGGAGTGGGGGTGTCGGGGGGGAAGCCAAGCAAAAACATACCTGCTTGTCAGTGTTCAGCATCTGAGTATTCAGTTATTTTTTATTATACTAGTCTTCTGTTAAGTATAAATGCTTGCAAGATGCATACAGGTTATTTTCTGAATGGTCTAATAATTCATACAAATATCTTTTATTTGTGGTTTTCAGTACATTTTCCTCCACAAAACCAAACAGCCACCCATAACTTGGGCCCTTCAATTACGGAATTTCAGGTTCATTGCTTTGTATCGCAGACTCTTAACAACTGGTTTTTCATAGGCAGAGGTGAGAAATCCAATTGCAGCACTGTAGTCTACGAGCTTGTTACATTAGCGTAGCAATACTCATTCTTGGAGTAAGCAATCTCAACAGACCACTAGCGGTGAAAACTGCAGAGCTAAGAAATGCAGCGCACCATCCCACTGATCTGTTGGGATATTTCTTCTGGGTCCACACCCAGTGCTTGTCACATCATGTGATTGAGCTCATTTGATTTTCCTGATAATCTGCAAAGCTCTGTGTCTGCACATCTGTGATGATTATTGGAGAGTTTGTGCTTGTTTTCCTTTGCTTTTAATTTATCATAGAATGCACAGGGTTGGAAGGGACCTCTAGAGGTCACGTAGTCCCACCCCCTTGCAGTAAGCAGGGGCATCCCCAACTAGACAGGTTGCTCAGAGCCCCATCAAGCCTGACCTTTAATGTCTCTAGAGATTTGTTCAGTGTATCCTACTTTCAAGGCATTACTTCACATTTCCATCAGAGAAAATTTTAGATATAGAGCTCAAATGTGATTGTTTCCTAAAAATGTCGCTCTGCTTTCAGTAGCATAAATGCTATTTTATTCATAGCCAATTTTAGCATGATTTAGTGGATTACAGATGACTTTGCTACAATGTAAATGAAATCTCATGCACTGAGAAGACAGTTGTATGTCATAGTCAAAAAGAAAGCGTAATGACAATTTCTTGTCCTTCATTTTTTGTGTGAAACTGCTTTGTATCTCAAAGTATAGGAAGTCCTGCTAGAAGGAAAAAGAAATACTTTTATACCAGGCTGTTTTCTATCATATTTCCAAGCATCTCATGAGGGATTCTGTACAGTGTAGATAGATTGGATAATTTGCACATCATGTATATGATTGAGTTGATGTGATTGACAAGACTGACACAAGGAATATTTTTATTTTCCTCCAAATTAATTTTTTTTTAATTCTAGTAATGCTTGTCCTACACTTAACTTCTACATTCTGGTATTAGCCCTTCCATGGGCAATTATGCATCACTTGATAGGGATGCCTCTCTGCCAGCGAGAAACACTGTCTCTTAATGCACTATGGAAGTTTAAAATGGTAGTATTTTTCACACTATAGTTGCATTCTGCACCCTTAGAGTAAAAAAAAAAAAAACAACAAACAAACAAAACAAAACAAAAAAGAATTTGATGCTTTACCAAAACTTCCAGGAATATTTCTGCTGACTTGTACCCCTCATGTCTTACAGCAAAATAATAAATTATAAATATTTTACTAATTATGTACAAACCAAACTTTTTCTTACAAATCTTCAATTACATTGTAAAATGTTGCTGAAATTACCCATACTGGTTTGCAGCCTTAATAGCTAGGTAGTTTCTGTAACATCTGTTTTCCTAGTTGTCTCAGAATAGCTGACATGAAAAAGAGGTTTAAGCATCACATACATGTAAACATTATTCTACTATATAAGTTTTAAATAGGATTAATAACCTGAACAGTGTAAGTGCAAATCTTATTAAAGATCTTTCTGAAAGAATATAGCTTCAATTTTTTTCTTGTGCAAATCTGTTATTATGAGTTTTAATCATTACTCTCTAACATTTTACATATTCATGTTTTATTTTCAAGAGCTTTTTATGATGAAAACAAAGACAGAACAATTAAATACAATAAAAAATGAAGTCTTTATTCTTTTGGCTCAACTGTAATGTGGTTTACTGTTCTTTATGGTAATAGCATTTTCCTGCATGCAGTTCACTGACACACAAGTCAATATCTTTGTAAAAGGAGGAGTCAACATCAAATTTTTGCTTTGTGTAAGAAACAAAAATGTCCTGATGTGATCAATTATACAAGTTTTCTATTTAATTCCTGTGGAAAAAAAACCATTGTGGATCCCATATTATATTTAGAACAGTTCTAGTGCAGCATGAATCAACAAGAATAAGAATAGTCTATGTAAACAAACACTGGTAAAGATCTCATGAATAAAAAGACTACCTTGAGACTTCTGATGCAGGCAGTGCTAGAATTTTAAACAAATCTTCCCCACCACATTTCAATTACAAGTTATGTCTATTTGGAAGCAAGTGCATTTTGGACTCAGTTTCAAACTTATTACACATTAAAATGTGTGCAAAAATACAGTACTAATAAAAAAGCAGAAACCTAAAACTACCCCATTCTTTCCTTTGTTTCTTATTTTGTGAAGTTCTTGAATTAAAAAGTGCTATGGATAGAAAATAATAAAAGTGACACTGACATCAACCTGAAGATAATTCTCATTTCTTATGTACAAAACGCTGAAAAATAAAATAAAATGGTATTTTTTACAATATTTATATTTTCTTAGAAAATTCTATCCATGTATTTTTCAACAGATTAAGCAGTTTGCAACATAGTCTGTACAGTCTGACTATACACCATACAGTTGTCACTTAAAATTTTATAATGCAAAGCAAGAAGCTGTTAAGTAGCTGCAAACTATTGCTTGATGTCATGAAAGAATGATGATCAGTTGAACAATTTGTTTCACTTAACCACTGAGATATGGCTTCCCATATTAGACTTGCAACAGTGGAAAGAGTAAAATTACAGCAGCAAAGGCAAGATAAACATGCATCAGTGATAGCTTTCAAACTATCTATAATGGTACAGAATACTTCATATCGGCTGTTGAAAGCTTGCAAACTACACTTATTGTGGTACATATTTGATGCAATAAATATTGTGCACAGGTCATTATTTGTTTGCTCAAACATGCACCACAGAATAAAATAACTATTTACAATAGATGGTATTTTGTAATCCACACATACAATGTTAACCTTGCTGAGAGCAAAAGATGGCTAAATGATACTGCAGGGTGAAGCAGAACAACTTCATAATCCTAGTTTTGTGGAATTTTGGTAAATTTAATTTCCTAAGTTCAGGTAAGCTGTTTTCTACAGAAGAACAGTTAAAAACGGACTCTCTGTCCCTCAGTACATTTTTTATGCAGAGTTCATTCAACTGCAGTTAAATGACTTATGAAAAAATAAAACATCTATTATTGTAGACTCTGTGGGACTTTACAGGCACATTAAGATTTGTCTGGATGAGATACTAAATGAATACTGTTGTTAAGCACCTCAAAATATAGAGCCACCCTGAAACATGGAAGTAGTCAGACTCTGCTGCTTTGTGCGACGTCATGTTTTCCCATGCATGAACTACAAGTGCAGCATGCCTTCATGCAAATCATTTCTGTCTGTACATTATAGAGAATCCGAGAGTAGAACACCTGGTTCTCATACCCCCTTCCCCAACATAAAACCCATTTACAAAAATAGTCACATATAATAGTAAACAACCTGTGAATTAAAAAATGATAAGTTTCACCAACACTGATTTTTGTAAAAATATGGCAAATGTGGCTGTTGAAATGCAAACAGTGGATATATTTTTTGTACTGTGTGTTTCATGTTAAACACAGATTCATAGGTTTGCACCTTTTTTTTTTTTTTTTTTAAACTGGTCTCTACAGTCTGATTGGCCATTTTATATTCTCTTCAGCAGTGTCAGCTGGTAATAAAAACAACAACCTCCTGTCAAGATGTTACCCTGTTTTACAGAGTTGCAATTTGATGACGAGGGGTCACTGTCTTGATATAGGCACTGACCTTTTATATATATATTTAATTATATATATATATATATTTATATATGTAAAAACTGTCAGTTTGGCATATACCTCCTACAGGAGTCCTGTTGACACAAATACATACTTTCTCAGGCTGTAAACAGTTTCTTACAAACTGAATTATGTGTTACTTTTTACCTTCCCTGCTGTCTTTACCTTTATCTTCTTTTTCGGATTTGTCTTTTTCATATTTATCCTTGTCTGGCTTTGTTACACTGTCATAAGAAGGTGGGGAGGTTGTGGATGGGGTCATATCTGTTTTTTCTGGAGTAGAGTTCTCATTTAATTTATCCATAATTATATCTTCTTTCATGGGCAGATCATCCTCATCTTTACCTTTATCCTGATTAAATATACATGAGACTTTTTTAACTTTTTGCCTTAAAAGGTGACGTCTGTAAGCACGCTGAATAATGACAGCAGATACCTCCTCCTGTTTTCGTTTCAATGTGGTTGTAATTGGTTCATAGGAGACTTTGGAAGGATTGGCTGCCATGAACCGATCTTCCATCTGTATTCTGAGGGCATCCATCTCCCCACTTTCCCCCAGAACACGCTTTGTGAAAGCAAACAAGATGTCAAGGCAGTGAATTCTGTCACCGCTTACCATGGGCAGATCCATTGCAATAAGCTGGACTTTATTTGGTTTTGCTATAAGGAGAGGAGGATCTAAAGAAGCTGCAAAGTCTGACAACTTACTGAACTCTATGAATTGTGTTGCATCGGGATCAAACTTCTCCCAGACTTCATAGAACATCTCAAAGTCATCCTCACTCAAGGGCTCAGCACTTTCTTCAGTAGCAACACTGAAGTTCTCCAAAATCACAGCAATGTACATGTTCACCACTACCAGAAATGATATGATAATGTAGCTGACAAAGAAGAAAATCCCAACGGAAGGGTTGCCGCAGTCGCCCTTCACGGAGCTCCCCGGATGATCTTTATGGGGGTCGCAGTCTGGCTCCCCACTGTTAAGAATTGGGGCTAGCAAACCATCCCAGCCAGCAGATGTGGTGATTTGGAACAGGCAGATCATGCTGTTGCCAAAAGTTTCAAAGTTGAACATGTCATCAATCCCAACTTCCCTCTTAACATAGGCAAAATTGGACATGCCAAAAATCGCATAGATAAACATGACCAGGAACAGCAGCAGCCCAATGTTGAACAAAGCAGGAAGAGACATCATCAAGGCAAAAAGCAGAGTGCGGATGCCCTTAGCGCCTTTAATGAGGCGCAGGATTCGACCTATTCTGGCAAGTCGGATGACTCTGAATAGTGTGGGGGACACAAAGTATTTCTCAATCATCTCAGCTAAGAACATACCTGTTGAAAAACAAGTAAAATTAGTAAATGATATTACCACATTTAAAAATCACTGCTAAAGATTTATCTCACAAACACTGCAGAACTTTAAGAGAGCAGGATATTTGAACAGATTTTAGAAAGTGGCCATTCAGATATATTAATGAAACCTTTACAGTTTGGTGTGCTTTGGAAACCCATAAATCCCAACAGAAATTCTGAGATAATTTGTAGGATAATGAATAACTGCATCACTGACATTTCTAAATATGAGTTGTATAGCCTTGTATGTAAACAGACATACATATACACAACATCAGGACAGAGTGATAACTAGCATATGTAGACTACCAAATCTCAAGACCAGAAGACTAGTTTTCTGTTTAACTGTAACAAAAATAATCTCAGTTAACCAGAAGACAGGTTGCATTTATACAATATTAAATTGCCATGCAGTCAAGTTATGGTATTCAAAGAAAACATGTATGTTTGAAGAGAACTGCAGCTTTTTTATCACACATGAAATAATGTGACCACAAGATTACTATTAATGACACAGCAATTCCAAATCTAAGCAAACTGTTAATAAAAAGGCTTCTTAGAAGTCACTGAAGAGTAGGAGAATTGACCATTATATTATGTGCCTCAAAGCAGAAAAATAACTACATTTTGTTTCCATTAAAAAAATGGCAAACCCAATTTGCATATTAAAGAGTTCTGAGGAGTTAAAATGATGTAATTTTTACTCAAGTTCTTTCAAGTTTTCTGCTCCAGGAAAAGCAAAGATTAGCGGAGCCATGTATTTATAATTACATCTGCTTTAGCTCTGATTGGCTGCTCACTCTAACTTAGAGAAAAAAACTATCAGGATGAAAATAAAAAAAGCTGAGGGTTTTACCTTGCTGTCTGTGGTGCTTGCATGCCAGCCTAACAACAGTCCCACACAGATTTTGGATTGCCATTTCATAAAAATGAATTGTTCTTACCTACTATGGAGAGAATCACAACCACAAAATCAAAAATATTCCAGCCTATAGTGAAGTAGTAATGGCGAAGCGAAATCAATTTCAGGACACATTCTCCAGTGAAAAGTACAATAAACACAAGGTTAATCCAATATAGAATGTTTTCCATGTCTTCACTCTGATCATCTGTTTCTACCATCATTGTGACCATATTAAGGCAGATAAGTATCATGATACTGATATCAAATGCTTGTTTTGTTACAAAATCAAAGACCATGCCTTGGAATTTGTTCTGAGGAGGAGAAAATAAGATTAATTACAATAAGCATTGCATCAATTTTTTTTTTTAAATAACTACAAAATATTTAAATGTAGCATGAACAGGATATCATGTCTGCCATGAAGTCCTCCATATGTATAAATTTTCCAGTTTGCACACGTAAATACAAATTAAACAGAAACACAACTAGTGTGTTTATAAGCATTAAAAAGATTATTTAAACATATGCATTCTTCTGAAGTTGCAAGAGAGACTTTGCCACCCCAAACTGATTCACTGGAACCTGTTGTAACATGGACTTCTAACCGAATGCTTGGCTTGTCAAAATTTGAAAAATAATTAAGCAGGAGGGGGATGTGAACAGGCTGAGAGTTAATAGCACTTCATTTGCCAGAAAACGTAAAGTTCTCAAGCTTCAACTTCATGCCAGTAATATAACTTTTAAAAAATGTCTTTGATTTTTCACCTATAGAGAACTTACTGATGGGTGTACCTGCCACCAAGCAGGTTCCACAATCCAAAGCAGATCTGCAGAGCTGGAATTGCTTTCTATCCCAGCCAAACCCTGCTCTGTAGTGCTAGGGTAGCCCTGCTCATTGTATGGATTGTGCAGCAGTGGTGTGAGGGGCAAAAGGACTCCTTTTTCAGGCAATGATACATTAACTAGTGTCCATTTCAGTGCAGTTTCAGAGTCTTTGATGGATGAAAAGCCCTGTGCTGTAAGGATTTGGCATATTTTGACAAATACATTGTCACATTTAATTGTTCTTGTCAAATCAGTGTTTTTTGAAAATGCCACGTAAGATGTCATGGTCGTCAGTAGAGGGAAAATGAGGAGATAAAAAGGAAAGGGAAGAGTCTTCCATATTCAGACTACAAAAGAGGAAAAAAATGGATTTCATATTAATAAGGCTTTTCTTATATCACTTGATTCAGTGATATCACTTGATTCAGATTACAACTTGATTCAGCCTAAGGCATAACTGAAACAATACAGGTTTTTAATTGAAAAAGTAACAGAAACCAGTTTTATTCTTACTGCTGGTCGAGGTATAGGCTTTTGTGGTTTCTTTGATCCCAGTTTTTTCATTGCATTGTAGTATTTCTTCTGTTCTTCTGTCATAAAGATGTCTTGACCTCCGAAGTAAACCAAAGAGACAAATCTGGTTACAATCATGTACCTCTATTGTTTACTTACAAATAAAAGTATCAAACAGTAATAATCACTCTAATTCACATTCTCATCTGTTGAAAAGGTTAGGGCAGATATAAAAATCCCCTTTTAGCAAGATTATGTTTAGGGTTTTTTGGTTGGTTGGGTTTTTTTTTGGGAGGCTCTTGCATTGTTTGTGGTAGACCTCTGCTTTTACTGGGGAGGGGAAAGATGGAGGAAGAGATATTTTTTCTTTGTTCTACTTAATTCCATCAGTTATTTCAGAGGCACAAACTAATAAAATATTTCAATCCACTTCTCTAGTTTTTCCTCTAGAGTAAATTTTGGCAAAATTTCAGAACTGACATCTATGATATCAAAGGACAATTGGAAGGTATGCAGATAGTAATATTCCACAACCTCCTCTTCTCCTTTCACTGGGGCAAGACTTGAAGCAGAAGATGCTGGAACCACTATGTGGAATGAGTAGGGGGAAAAAAGCCTATTTCTCTTCATCTCATGTAATTTCAGGACATGAATCCAACAGCATTTCCACCACTCCAATTAACTCTTTGTGTTTCCAGGTACTTCAATTTAGTCCTGAAGCTGAAACACCAATATCAAGATTTGAAGGCATTTTAGCTAAGAGTTTTACTTCTACATTTAGCTGTTTCAGTGGTTAGCCTTTTTTTGAGTCTGTTATAGTCTCCAGCCCCAACTCCACATCTTTGCAAAGATTACATTGGTATTTCACTCACCATGGACAGATGTGTTTTTACTTGTTCATCAAGCTCCCATCAAGCCACATGATAAGATTTATTAATTTAATGTATTTATTGTAAAATGAAAAAATAATAAGTTATGAGTAAGGTTATTGTGTGTGGACCAAAAATAAGCATTTTTTAGCTTTCTTTTCAGAATAATGATGAAGTACTTATCTTTTTTTTCTGCTGGTTGAAATTGTCTATGATGACACCAATGAAAAGGTTTAAGGTAAAGAATGATCCAAAAATGATAAAGATGACAAAGTAAAGATACATGTACAGGTTATCTTCATACTTAGGCTGATCCAAAACCTGCAAAAAAAAGGCATAGAAACTAAGCCTCCATTGAACTGTGAGCACAGAATCAATTATCTGCTGGACAGAATTTAGGGCTTAGTCACTCTCATCTTTGCTTCTTATGTTCAAGTTTCCATATATCTATCCCACTGGTCTTCAATCTATGAAGTTACACTATTGGCAAAGAACATCACTGGTCTATATGAGTATAGAATAAATGCTGAAGACACAATTGTTTTAAACTAGTATACTACCATCTGTCTATAGATAACCAGAAACGCCATTTGTCCTGAGGTTGGCTAGGATAGAGCTAATTTTCACAAGAAGCTGGAGGGGCCACTCCCAGGATAGCCATCTGAACCAGCCAATGGGATATTTGATACCATACTGATGTCATACCAACTATACTAGCAGAGGGTTGGCCAGCAGTTGGCACTTGGGTTTTTAAGCTCAGGATAGGCATCTGTTTTTTTACATATTACTTCATTAGTAATATTTCTTCTACTGTTGTGTCTTTGATCTTTGTGGTGATTTATTAAACTCTCCTTATCTCAACCCATGTGATTTTGCTGTTTCCTCCTGATTCTCCTTCATAGTCCCACTGGGGTGGGAAGGGAGAGGGAGGAGGCAGCAAATGGCTGCTTGGTACTCAATTTGTTGGTTGAGTCTAAATCACAACACCAGCTCATAAAGCTGTAAACCTTTTGGTGTATCTCACAGGAGGCCCCTGATTTGGGTTTATGGAGCTTTCATTGCTATAGGCACTTATGAAACTGCCCTGGATTATGGAATAGAGGCATCCAAGCCATGCTTAGAGTAGCCATAATTTCTCGGTATGGCTTTGCATGTTTACAGTACTACAATGGACCTCCTGCTGCGAGTGTCACATTGAAAAAGCTGGAGCTTTACTAGTATAGTTTATTTGTTAATTGTCTCCTTAGAACTAGAGGACAACTTGCACCAAGGGAAAGGCAAAAGGGTAAGAAAACCCACAGGCGGAGTTTAGGAATAGGAATGGTGCACTCAAGAAAGGAGACAAGTGGCTTGATGAGCACAGTGAAAATCTCAACTTTAAAAAAAAAGACATGCTATATAAAATAATCTCTAAAGATATGTGTCTACATGTGTTTCCAAGTGTAAATAATGCCCCAATGCACATAATGAGAGGAGGAAAAGGTATTTCATGGCAAAAGCTAAGTCTGCCTTGGAACTGAGGAATTTTGGTCTAGCTGCACCATAGAGAACATAGGACCACTCTTCTGCTTTCTTTGTCATCTGTATTTTTCCTGTGGTTTCCATTTTCTTTAACTGAAAAACTGTAGTAACTCCTTGTTCTCTAATTTTTAGTGTATATTTCTGAAAGATGTTAAAATTAAATTTTTAAATCTTGGAACTGATAGAGCCAAAACAAATGGAGTCAAGAGACTATACTTACATTACGAGAATCCACAGCTGCATACATGATATCCATCCATCCTTTAAATGTAGCCTATAAACAGAACACTTGTGTTTATCTCATGCTTTTCCAGGAAAATGGCTTGTCAAAAAACATTGCTTAAGAGC